>NC_037089.1:805000-2005000 GCF_002994745.2 Rosa chinensis
CTAGTAATAGCAATAGCAATTGAAATAATAGGGGCAGCACGGAGGGCATAAATATGTATATACCAAGAATTCCAGTATAATAAGACAGTGGCACATCGGTGGTGGGAATCTTAAACAAATACTGAATGGAAGTGATGAGACTATACTCTTCCCAGCCAATCATTCCCCAAACCAAGTCGCCTTGCTTAAACTTTGCATCCCCAGATTCCAAAACTTTAGCCACGCCAAAACCGCTGATAGGTTGCACATATATGATACTATATGTAAAATGATTTCAAATACGTTGTAAACAATTACGTAATTGAAGTGGGGTTTCCTCTATTCTAAATCTCATAACAAAGCTTTTACTCATAACAAAGCTTTTACTCATAAATCATAATAGGTGCTTAAATCATATATATAATAGTAGCAACAATTGCGACGGCCCAAGAAGCTTAAAGGTTTGGAATTTGAATTGAATAGAGAATGAGGGGAAAGGTAGTCACCTCGCCGGGGTTGAAGGGATCGACATAAGAAGCAGAGTCGCGCTTGGTCATGCGGCTTCTCATGTAAGGATCGCAGGACAAGTAGAGGTTCTTCACCAGAACCCCGGCGGAGCCTTCTGGAAGCTTCAGTTTGGTGGTGGTAGTGACGACGGCCATGTCAGATTCTTTGGGGAGTCCGGCCGCCACATATTCCTTCAGTATCACCTGCTTGTTCTTCATTTCCGCCATTGCTGATGTTACGTCTGTGTAGCTACAAGACTATTTCTTGAATTAATGAATGTCAGAAATGGCAAATGGATTTCTTCTCTAGCACAGTTCCATTTTTGTGTTTCAGAGGAAGACACGTGTGTTATAACTGAAGTCTGAAGCCGCTCCAGAGACTTTTCCTTTTCCGTCTCAGCTTTCACTTTTGCTTCTCTTCAATCAGTTCATTGCCAAACCACAATTTGTGTACCATCTTCTTTCTTCTTCTTTTTTGTGTCCCGAGAATTTGAAGGGTTTGGTGAGGCTAATTGATTATTAATCTCTATCAAATCTTCATCATCTTCATTAGACCTACGACTTCTTAATTCACCTTAATCAACTTCCATGATCTCCGTCACTTTAATTGTCTTCATTAACAGCCTTTAATATATTTTCCTATTATTATTGCTACCTATTAATTTACTGCAATATTGACTTATGTGAATTAGTGTGTAACCTCCCTAAAGGATAATATCTTCGAAGTCCCCAAGTTATCGTTGGTTACTTCCATCTGAAATGATGCATAACTAATGACTGTGTTGAAGGATATCGACATAATGTGTGCCTCTATAAACTAAGGTTTAGAGTTGTAATAGGAATGTGTTTTAGGTATTCAATTGTAATCGGATTCTATTACTTTTTGGGTACCTTGTAACTCCCTATTTAAAGGGCTCCTATTATCAATGATAACACACAATTCTATTCTCCTACACACGTTATTAGCACGAGTTCTAACCCTAGCTTCAGAAAAAGAAAAAAGAAAAATTCTCTGCCGCCAACCCAAAACAAAACAAAAAAAAAGAAAAAAGGGAGAGGCCGAACCTCAGCCTCACCGGCCACCGAACTGCAGCAGCAGCAGCCCAGGCCACCGTGCAGCAGCAGCAGCCCAGCCCACCCAGCAGCAGCAGCAGCAGCCCAGCCCACCGAGCAGCAGCAGCAGCGGCCGAACCTCCCCCTCCGATTTCCAGTCGCCCAGTCCGCCACCGCACTACTCCTGCTGCACGTTCCTGCCAGCCTACCGCTACCCAGCAGCCCTCCAGGACGCCTGCAAACCCAGCCCAGCCGGACTCCTCCCCAGCGCCCCCGCGCCCAGTCCGCTGCAGACTCGGAGGAAGAAGAGCAGAGGAAAGAGGAAACGAAGAAGAAGAAGACCGAAAAAAAAAACAGAAAAAAAGAGGGACCCGGTCGGCCCAGAAAAAAAAAGAAAAAAGAAGAAAAAAAAAGGGAGAAGGGCTGGGCCCGGAAAGAAGAAAAAAAAAGGGGAAGAAAAAAAAAGGGGGAAGGGAGAAGGGCAGCCACCAACTGCCAATTTCCGACCAGATTCAACTACACGCCTGCATCAACACGCGCGTGTCTTTAAGCCAAGAACAATCACGTAAGTTTTTATAATTAAGGTTGCTGCTTTCTTGTATTTAAATTCCTTTTATTTTCTGCAAATATGGAATATATGTTGCCAAATGATTTTGAGTACTTAACAAAGCGGAATTGTGGGGATTCACGCTTAACGAACTAAGAGTGTTCGTATGAACTAAGAGTGTTCATAATTGTTAACGTTTGGATCCGTTGGGGATCTCTAGTTAGCTTGAGAGAGAGAGAGAGAGAGAGAGAGTGAGTGACACGAGATGTATAGTGGTTCGTCTCCCGCCTTAGCGGGAAACTACGTCCACTTGAATGTATACTAGTGTGTCGAGCCTTGCGGCCTAACAAGATTACAAGAGATGTAATGGGATCGTGTTTAAGTGGGAGGAGGCATTCCTTTTATAGGCGAAGGAATGCTTCTCCTTTACATTGTTTTCGATGTGGGACAAGCAACCACCATTTCTAGTCTAGAAAGCCTATTTGTGAGGGCATGTTGGCAAGGCCGGAAAGGTGGCTTCCCGGCGACGGATTTGCGACTTCCGGATACCGTAGCGTAGCTTGAAAATAGGGCTACAAGATGCAAGTAGCGGTTGGATCCCATGAGGGTGTTGTTTATGCTTGGTGAGGTAGCAAACTAGTCTTGCTAGTAGAGGTATCTACAAGTCCCCGAGTAAGAGGAGCTTCTTGGTTGGGGAGTTATAATCATGAAGTCATCAAGCATAAACAATGTCCGAGAGGCGCCTAGCCCCTACAAGTCCCCGAGCTCCATAAGCAAAAAGGGACTCTTTTAACCTACACAATGAGACAAAAACGCGTATATGTAGAATGCTTGTTGTATTGGTTACCGCTCGTATTAATGGAATGCGAAAAGAATTCGTTTTGTTGCAAGCAACAAACGGTAGAAGAACTCAATATTCCATTAATGTGTATGAACATGTAAAATATTGGTAGTTGTATATGTGGATCTTATGGCCATATAACACGCACAATAGATAGTGGCAAGTGTAATGGGTGTCCAAAGTAATTTGTGGGAGTAGTCCCGGTGACATAGAATGAAGCGTTTGTGAACTTGGGGCTTAAGTAAAACATGTTGGACATGATCGAGCAAGTTGGGTTGTTTGAGCAAGTTGGATGTAGTTGAGTGTATAGGCATTGTGCGAGCATGCGAGGCGTGGCCCAAGCGCAAGTCGTGGCCATACTCGATACCCAAGCGAGTCGTAACCCGAACAAGTCGTTTATCCGAGCATGTTTTAGTAAGTCGTAAGTGTCACAAGCTTCTAGATGCATGTCACAAGTAATTGAATTTAAGCATGTATGTGTGTAGCATGTACTTGTAGTAAAGTTGCTAATAACATTTTGTAGACATGCTTAAGGGTCATAGAGACATGTATAGTCATGGCATCGGCGGTAGCTCAAATTGTAAGAGCGTAAAGATAAGCGGAAGGCACTTATCTTATGCCGATTTGGAGGCTAGCGGAGTTGGCCGAGTGTGACGGTCCATTGCTCAGGCGAAGTTCCTTAGTAGAAGCCTCGTTAATTGATGCGGTACTAAGTGACGGCGTCCCCTTAACATAAGGTAAATGATTAGCATTCTTTCCATATAATTAAATTGATTAAATATGTGCCATAGATATTTAATGTACACATGTTTTAGAATGTCACAGTAGTGACTATAGTGATATTGTTGCTTCGTATATATGCATGCATCAATTGACATGTAAAGTCTAGAATTTCATGCGCATGTGCAGATGCAAGTTTGCATCATATTTGAATTAGGTGAAGCAAAAAATGAAAATTGATCTAGGGTGTGATCATGGTATGTGGAGCTTATATAAGAGCATGGGTACATGGCAAGTACTCGTTCAAGGTGTGATTGTCTAATTGCTAGCCTTAGAAACCAAGAAGGTCGGACACGTGCAGAAGCTTAATTGCAATGCTTTGCACACGTAAATAAATGAAACCCATGTGTGATAGTGTTGATTAATGATAAGCATATGCTTGTGGTTGACCACCAAAATAATTGAAGTAAACCATCTAAGAGATGATTAATACGGTCCAGGGTATCAGATATGCATGACATGATAATTGATGTCATTTGGTCCATGTACATCACAGAGTCATGTCCAAGTAAATGCCAGTTTGATAATAATGAAAACCAGATAAGGTAAACACATGTTAACCTCATGACACTAGTTTATTATGCTCTCAAAAGTCAAAAGTCATAAACTGCTAGTTGCAACGTGCACAGATGCAGTATGTACTAGAATGAAGCATGAGGTGTCTAGTATATCATCATATATGCATGTGCCAAACCATTTATTCGGTGGACACCTGGAATCAATAAAACAGATTAAGAGTGCATATGTGGCCACATATAATTTTGGCATCTGGTAAGTGACACATGCGAACATAAATATGAACGCACAGCAAGTTGAAGAGCACATATATATACATATTTGAATGCCAGCGACTTCGAAAGAAACAAACTACATGGAGAAAAAGGACTTAGCTGTTCGTAAATCAGAGGTTGAGCGAACAACGTGTGGCAACGAGGATGGTGCTGACTCTGATCGAAACATGGGCGAGGCTGAAATATATATAGTCGAGAGTCGAAGATGGGCATTCGAGCGCGCAGAGAGTTAAAAACTGCTGGGTGCACAGAGTGAGTCTGAGGGGTGCCAAGAGAAGAAGGATTGAACACGAGTGCCCAGAGTAGATGATAATCTGGGTGTGGAGAGAGTTGTCCAGCAGTGTTTTAGAACTCAGCGGGGGAATTGGTGCTCAGCGGTGACCCGGAGTCAGCGGAGGCATGGAGTCAGCGGAGACATGGTGCTCGGTGGAGTTGGCTAGCGGGTTATCCTGCGGAGCGGAGCATGGTGCCCGGCGGAGTTGGCTAGCGGTGCTTGCAAGGAACATTGATCAGTCGGGGCGGAGCCTTGCCGGTGGAGGTAGCCTTAGTCGGCGGAAGTTACGGCCAGCGGTAGAGGAACTCGGCGGAGCAGAGGCTATGCGCTGGTGAGCGGGTCTGGCGGTGTTTGCTTGCAGTGGGCTGACGCTAGCGTGCCGGCATGCTTGCTGGCGGTCCGGTCTGGGCTAGCGGTCCGGTGGTGACCTGGCTGGCGGTTCCGCTAGTTTTAGCGGAGGTTTTGAGTTCTGCTGAGCTCGAAGCTCAGGAGAGGCCAGATGCTCAGGGAGGTGCTGCTCAGCGGTGAACAGTCCAGCGGAGGTGGAAGGCCGGCGGAGAAAGCTCGTCCAGCGGAGGAAGAAGTCCGGCGGAGCTGGGGTGCAGCGGACCTGGAGCTCGGCGGAGTGGAGGGGCAATCTGGTGGAGCAGAGGATGGAGCCCTCTGGGTGGCACGAAGCAACTGCGGAGTTGTACAGCGGAAGTGCTCCGCTGAGTGTTGACTAGCGGCGGTGGAACTGCTTGGCCTCTGGACGTCCATCAGAGCTTGACTAGATGAGAGGCCCAGCGGAGGGTGCCCGGTGGTGCAGTCCAGCGGACAAAGCTTTGATGTTGGTGCTGATGATAGATTGAAAGAAGATAGCAGGGTGCCCAAAGGAAACTTGTGGGTGTCAAGAGTAGTGAGCGACAATTTTTTTTTTTTTGTTGTTGTTGCCAGCGTTGACTTTTCTTGTCCAGCGTTGACCAAGCATTGACCAGCCCAAATGGGTCAAAGTTCGTGGTAGGTGACGAAGCCTTTGTGTGTCGGCTTCCCACAAACGGTGCCAATGTTAACGTTTGGATCCGTTGGGGATCTCTAGTTAGCTTAAGAGAGAGAGAGAGAGAGTGACACGAGATGTATAGTGGTTCGTCTCCCGCCTTAGCGGGAAACTACGTCCACTTGAATGTATACTAGTGTGTCGAGCTTTGCAGCCTAACAAGATTACAAGAGATGTAATGGGATCGTGTTTAAGTGGGAGGAGGCATTCCTTTTATAGGTGAAGGAATGCTTCTCCTTTACATTGTTTTCGATGTGGGACAAGCAACCACCATTTCTAGTCTAGAAAGCCTATTTGTGAGGGCATGTTGGCAAGGCCGGAAAGGTGGCTTCCCGGCGACGGATTTGCGACTTCCGGATACCGTAGCGTAGCTTGAACATAGGGCTACAAGATGCAAGTAGCGGTTGGATCCCATGAGGGTGTTGTTTATGCTTGGTGAGGTAGCAAACTAGTCTTGCTAGTAGAGGTATCTACAATAATTAAACAAACTAAGAGTGTTCGTGTGAACTAAGAGCGTTCACAATGCTTGGACTAAGAGCGTCCGTAAGCATCAAATTGTGACCATATTAAAACATCATTGTTGGTCTAATCCAAAAGAGATTCTTGGAAATTGATTTCTTGGTAGCATAGCTTGGAAATCTTATTATTTTAGTTTTCGTGGAAGTTTAGCTCCGAAACTAATATATCTTCTCTTCTTATTTTCAGGATGTCGAATGAACCTAGACTCGACTTTCCCATGCTTGACTCAATAGGCTCGGATTACCACAGTTGGGTAACCGATGTTGAGAACCATCTCACTTCAAAGGGAATATTACCCATAATCTAGGCACCTAACCCGGATCTTATGTTCAACCGAACATCTACAAAGCATGCTCAAGCAGTTATCTTGATGCGACGCCATATGGATAAGGCACTCAGATTGGAGTGTATGTCGATCAAGGATGCAAGAGAGCTATGGGTAGCGCTAGAAGAGCGCTTTGGCAATGTCCAAGATTCCCTCCTCCCTGACTTGAAGGTTCAATGGAACAATTTGCGCTTTGCTGACTTCAAGTCTGTTGCTGAATATAATTCAGAAGCTCTTCGCATACAGTCCATGTTGAGGTTTTGTGGACAACCTGTCACAGAGCAAGAGCTAATTGAGAAAACTCTCTCCATCTTCCCTGTTTCAGCCATTGTGGTATCAAAGCAATACCGTACTGAAGTCAATGCTGGACGGATCACGAGATTTCATCAGCTTATCAATATCATATCTGTAGCTGAGAAACATGATAACATACTCGTGAGGAATTATAATTCAAGGCCCATTGGAACTAAGAGCGTTCATGAGGCGAATTATAATGCACCCAAAGGAGGGCGCAAGGAGCGGTACCCTAAGAATGGGGGACAAGAGGGACGTATGGGCCCATATAACCGCCCTAACCAGGAAGGAAACCGCAAGTTTGGTGTGGATACACGTGGTGGTAATGCCACACGTGGGAGAGGGGGTCGTGGTATCCCTAGCCGTAATGGTGGCTCAATGGGTCGTGGTCGTGGCACCAACCCTCCTAGGGAACTCCCGCAACATGCACAACGTGCACCTCAATTAAAGGGAGGCAACCGCAATGATGAGTGTCATCGATGTGGATCAATTGAGCATTGGTTCAAGCAATGCAAGGCAAGCGAGGAACTAGCTGCAAGCTACAGGGCATATAGAGACATGAGAGAGCAAGAAGTGTACCTTGCAGAAGAAGAAGAAGATGGTGGAGATGTCAATCTCACCATAGAGGACTTCAAAGCTGAAGATGATGTGCATATGGATGCAACAGACTTTGATTAGATTAGTCCTTTTTATTTTTCCAAGAACTTTTGTAATGGCAATTTGCCTTAGTCAATAAATGACAATTGTCTTAAACTCTTTCTTATGTGGCGGACCTAATAAAATGTGATGTCTAGGAAAGTCATTGAGATTATTGGTACTTAAGAGAGCCTTGCTCCACCAACATCTCTCTCTACTTTCCTGGTCATATTTGATTGGAGTTACTAAATGGATAGAGTGACTACAATGTGTCTTACTTTGATTTTATTTTGGATTAGATTTTGGAAACTTTGATGTAATCATTGGCTATTAATAAAGTGTCAATTCTTTTACTTAATGTCTTGGACATACCTTAATTCGAACTTTATTATATAAGAGCCAATGGTTTTCATGTGGAAACACATTATGAGAATGGACAGAGTTCATTTGCATCACCTCTAATGACTACGGACATAAACGAGTATTAGAGAAACTTATGTGTCACTCTAGTGGGTTGTATGCAACCACTATTTGAGTTATTGAATCCAACTTTGTCATGAGAGACGACTTATGGGATTTTGGCACATATAGGCTTTGACATGATGATCCGTGTATTAAAGATTTTACACGGACATCCATTTTCAGAACGAAGAAAAGTAAGAACCAAGAATTGGTTCGAGGAGCTGCACATGTGCCTCATGGCACCATGATTGTGCAAAGACAGGCCATACATGGCCAGTGCCGCCTACCCCCTGCGGCAAATACATGGCATTGACGCCATAAACTCCTCTCTCTACTTCTCAAGTCTATTGTGACACTATGGCTTCACCAAAACCTTTATTGGTTGATTATAAAGCCCATGTTTCGTTCTGTCAAGCCTGTTATTTAGGATTGAGACCATCCTATGCAAAGGAGATTAAGGAAATATTTCCATTCTTACAAAGAATCTAAGGGAATTCTATGGATTTGATCAACCAACTTGCGGACCATATAGATGTTTTATGGTGTTGGTTGATACGCAAACACGCTGGTCACGTGTTGTGCCATTATCCACTCGTAATGCTGCTTATACTACACTCCTAGCACATAACATATGGCTACGGGCTCACTACCCAAATCATCCCATTCAGTCAATTTGACTTGATAATGCTAGAGAGTTTACATCGACAGTTTTCGATGACTATTGCATATCATTGGGTATTGATATCAAGTATCATATTCCCATGTACACACCCAATTGGTCTCACGAAAAAGCCACCATTAAACGACTACAATGGTAGCCCGGACATTGGTAATGCGCACCAATATTTCCGCTTGGGTTATGCAATATTGCATGCAGCTATACTAATTGGTCTACGACTCATAGCAGCCACTCAACTTTTATTTGCGTTACAGCTAGTGACTGAGTTCGAGTTTAATATCTCGTATTTATGCATATTTGAGTGTGTGGTTCATGTGCCAATTACGTCGCCACAGCGCATCAACATGAGTCATTGCAACGAATGCATATATATATTTGTTGGACATGAGTCTCCAACTATAAGTCTGCTATGTAGAACCCTTGACAGGCGATCTCTATTTCGCTGGATTTGCGAATTGTCACTTTAATGAGACAGTTTTCCCGTCGTTAGGGGGAGATTAGAACGTCAATGTTCAACAGGAACGACAGGAATTGTCGTGGTCTGTCCCCACTATGTCTCATCTTGATCCCCTAAAAGTGACGAGATCACATATACCTGCTGCAAACATACCTGCAAGGATTAATGTCCCCACAAGAGGACATGGTGCCACCCAGAGAAGATGGGTACTGCACCACTACCATGGATGGTAGTATGGTGACGCCACAAAGGTGGCATAATGGCTTCACAGGCCATGGGTTCCGCTAGAGAGAGTAGGAGACCCATAGGTTCGATGGATTCTCGCCCTAAGAAGAGAGCGAGTTTGGCACAACTTGATCCATTGATCATTGATACTCATAATCCGTCTCATGAGAATATTTTGGATTGTGGTTATGTCCAAGAGACATCGTTGGGGGACGCCTCAATGTTAGAACCAATTCCTGAAAATATAGAGATCTCTACGAACTACACTAGTGTACATGAGGACGTGGAATTATTGAGACCAATGACATCGAACCTTACTCCGTTGAAGAATGCCAACGTAGAGAAAATTGGCTTAAATGGAAAGATGCGATCCAGGTTGAATTGGATTCACTAACGAAGAGGAATGATTTCGGGCCTGAGATGCCAACACCTCCTAACATAAAACCTATTGACATTAATAGGTCTTCGTTAGATAGCGTGATGAGAAAAAGAGATGGTAATCTCACCTTATGGCACAAGGTTTCTCACAACGCCCTGGAATCGACTACGAGAAGACATCTTCTCTCGTAATGGATGTCATTGCACTCCACTACCTTGTCAGTTTGGTAGTTTCCAAATAACTGAACATGCAGCTTACTAATGTGGTCACTACGGGGATCTAGATACGGAATATAACGAAGGTTCTTGTGGACTTTATTTACCCAAGTCAAGTGGCTCTAGACCACGGAGCGCATTTGCAACGAGGTTGAAATGCTCACTAAAATGACTACTTGATTGGGAAGGGATATGATGAACTATGCCCACGCGTTTCCATGACAAGTTCCGGATTTGCAATTGTCGCGGTTTATGTTGATAAACATAATTGGAACCCTTGAGAGTTAAGGGAAACCGCTGAACACCTAAAATCCGAGTTTGAGAGGAAGGACCTTGGGAGAACACGGTTCTGTCTAGATTCAGAACTTGTATACCGTGTCAATAGACATTTTTGATAAAGTCAAAGATGCACCATGGTCGTCCGTAGTCTTGGCCCTAAAAGGGATCCGTTTCGTCCCAGGCATGATGACGAAGACGTGTTAATAGCAGAAGTGCTTATTTATGTACAATAGGCGCATTATTGTACTTAGCACAATACAAGACCGGGCACCTCGATTATTATGAACTTGTTGGCTAGATATAGCCCCGCGCCAACGCAACACCATTAGATTGGTATAAAGACAATCTTTCGATATTTGAGAGGTACGATTGATATGGACTTGTTCTATCTCTACAGAGAAAAGAGATGACGGAAGTGTGGGATCGGACCCCACAAGGCAAAATGCCACCTTCCGTGCTCCTCCTCCCCTCCATCGAAATGACAACAAGCATTTCTAAATATTGAAATGAACCAAATCCGATCTGAGGATAATGTAGCGGACTTATTTACTAAGTCGTTACCAAAATCCACTTTCGAGAAACATGTGAAGAGCATCGGATTGAGAAAGTTATCCGAACTCCCATGATTGTAGCAATCAGGGGGAGATATTGACATCAGGGGGAGGCATGATGTCTACATGTTCGATCTCGAAGAGTGAATGACGTGTTGTGCTCTTTTTGTCCTTCGACCAGGGTTATTTTTGTCCCACAGGGTTTTTGTTACCTGGCAAGGTTTTTCACGAGGCAACAATCAAAGCGTCATCACCAAGTTTGAGCGGCACAAGGGGGAGTGTTGAAGGATATCGACATAATGTGTGCCTCTACAAACCAGGGTTTAGAGTTGTAATAGGAATGTGTTTTAGGTATTCAATTGTAATCGGATTCTATTACCTTTTGGGTACCTTGTAACTCCCTATTTAAAGGGCTCCTATTATCAATGATAACACACAATTCTATTCTCCTACAACAGACTGGACTTAAAATGGCAGAAATTGTTTCCAAATCCAATTGTTTATGGGGCACAATAAAGTCATATACATCCGTATTCGAATCATTCCGTAAAAAATGGCACAGATACAGTGTAACCGGTTACAACACAAATCTTTATTTCTCTTAAGGAATAAACATACAATACAACGCTTGAATTAATCCCAGATTCCCAGTGAAGACAAGGTAATTTTATTACTAGCTAGGCGGGTGATCATGTGGATTAATGAAGGAACATCCTCGATCTGGATATATTAAGGTCGAGGTGGTGCAACTGCAACTACTTGCTTCCCAAAGTTGCGACCAGTAAAGAGTCCAACCAGTGCTGCTGGACCATTCTCAAGCCCTTCAACTATGTCTTCCACATACACTATTTTACCTTCCCGGATGTAAGGCAGCACAAACTCATAGTACTTGGGTACTATGTGATCGTAATCGCGATGCGTAAATCCATGTATATTGAGCCGCTTCAATGCAATCTGGAACAGGTTTTTGAGTGGCTCAGGCTCGGGGAGGTTGTATTGTGAAATCATTCCGCACACAGCAATGCGACCGTGTTCTTTCATGTTGAGCAGCACTGCGTCAAACAATTTCCCACCCACATGCTCAAAGTAGACGTCAATTCCTTCAGGAAAGTACCTTCATATATTTCCCAGTTGATTAGTCAAGCAAGAGCAATGTGCATATACACTTCACATGCACGAATCAGCTAGAGCTAGCTCTATATGCAAATATGTACTTATAATGTAAGGGCTGTAATTATATGGACTTAATTACCGTTTCAAAGCTGCTTCTAAATCGTTCTCCTCCTTGTAATTGAAAGCCTCATCAAACCCCAACTTGTTCTTCAGTAGATCAACCTAATTAATTCAAGAATTAGTACTGACCGGCCGAACCAATTAATACAATGTATCTGTTGATAACTTGTAGATCAGCTAACAGTGTACCTTTTCTTTAGATCCGGCAGATCCAACAACATAACAGCCAGCCAACTTAGCGAATTGTCCAAGAAGCTGACCAACTGCACCAGATGCTGCAGAGACCAACACCTTGTCTCCTTTCTTAGGAGGACATACTTCAAAGAATCCAGCATAAGCAGTCTTACCAGCCATGCCTGCATGCACAAGCTAGCTAGGTTAATCATAATGATCGATTTGTAATTAACTAGCTACTGAGATTAGTCAATTTACGTACCAAGAAGTCCAGTATAGTAAGAAAGAGGGACATCAGTGTGGTGTATTTTAACAAGTGCGGTTTCAGGGACGATATCTGTGATGAGGCTGTACTCTTCCCATGTGGTTAACCCCCACACCAAATCACCTTGTTTATACTCTGGATGACTCGAGTCCACAACTTGAGACACACCATACCCACGAATTGGCTGCATCATTCATAAATACACGTATGATTTAAAAAGAAATCAAAGTAATTTATTAATGCCCCCTCCCTTTTTGGTTTGGGATGAGTTTATTGGCTGCAGAGGAGAACAGAGTCAAAACAGAGTACCTACCACAAATATTGGATTTTGGATTTTTGGACTCTCCAGAACTTGAAAGGATTAGAGAGTCACAGAGGTGATTGCTTATTAGTATTTTCTTCTAATTTAACAACACTACATGTATAGGAGCTCAGGAACTTAGATCAAAGTGATCGATCATGATGAACTACGTACACTTGATAGATGCATTTGTATTTATGAATAAAAGTTCATCATGAGATCGATGACGGATTGACTTACAGAGCCAGGAGTGCAATAGACGTATTTTCTCATTTTCTGCTGAGGGTTATTCCTAATGAGGAATTGCATCATGGGATCGCAGGACAAGTAGAGGTTCTTGAGTAGAACAGCATTTCTCGTCTCTGCTGGAACCTTCAGACTTACTGTGGTATCAGTTGTGACATACATGTCTGACTCTTTGGGAAAACCAGACACATAGTCCCTCAATATCACCTGCTTATTCCTCACTGCTACTTCACCTGCCATGGCTTGCTAATGACGATCAACTTTATTTCCTTGCTGGGTAAGTTTCTAATAGTAATACCAGCCAGCAGCTAGATGTTATATTTATAGCATATCGATATAGTTCCCAGGTGACTAGTCCAATAAAGATTATATTTATGAATCCAATTTGAATTTCGATTCAAACTTTCTGCCATGACTTTTCTTGTGACGGTTTCGCGCCATCTACTCAAGCTAGAAGACGTAATTGCTTACTAGATCGATTGAGGAGAACGTGGGACGATCATTGACCGATCATCAATCTATCTGTACGTTCTTGATTGTGCTGGTTGGAACAACATCCATCATTCATCTTTCTTACTTCTTCGGCCGGGGCCCGGTGAGTGCGTACTAAACATGTCTTGAACTAATTTTCTATTCGGATTTTGTATGTTGCAATGGTGTGTCACCCTGGCTGCTCAGCTTTGGACCTTCTTCTAGGACCTTCTTAACATTTCTTTCTTTAACTATTTGGTTTATTCTTTACCAAATTTAGTAAGTTATCTGTTATCCTTCTGTACAAACACTGCTACATTTTATTTTATTTTTTGATAAATTCCTTCTATGATACCTAAGATACGGCCATCTAGACACTTTGATACTTAGTCTTCAAAAGATGACTATTTGATGCCTGAACTTAGGCTGGGTTTTTTATACTTCAAAAAAATTTCAGTTAAATGTAAGAATAAAATTGATATTTAGAATATATGTATATAAAAAATATAAAAAAACATGAGTATTGTGAGTTAATGGCCGTTCTTCATCATTTTATGAGTATAAATTAATGATTTTAGGTCATGTTAAAAATGAAATAATCAAATTTTATATTTAAGAAATATAGTAATCATATCATGATTTGAACACCTACAAGACTACTTCACCGAATCATGTCTAATCTATCAAAAGTAGTCTCGTGCATGTTCAAATCACGATGACTAAATTTTTTAAATATAAAATTCAATTATATCATCTTCAACATAACCTAAAAGCAATAAGTCATAAAGTCATGTTCATTTTTTCCCAGAGGACCCAAAAAATGATGAAGACCCAGGGCATACAGTGAAATAACACTGAGTTTAGCTATGTATAGAACCAGGCCTATACATTTCTTTTTTTACTTCTTAGGCCGGTGGCTGCGTACTAAACATGTCTTGAACTAATTTTCTATTCGGATTTTGTATGTTGCAATGGTGTGTCACCCTGGCTGCTCAGCTTTGGACCTTCTTCCTGGCCTTCCTTGACTAACATTTAACAGGGAACCTCACATTTTATTTCATGTTAAACATACTTGGAACAAGCAAGATATACAACACAAGTACAGGGAAATTAAGACCAACAAACTCAAGTACATTACTTACTGGTGGGAAATTGAAACTAGTTGTTTGCCAACATTGCGACCACTAAACAGTCCTACCAACGCTGATGGTCCATTATCAAGGCCTTCAGCAATGTCTTCCAAGTATATCACCTTTCCCTCTCTTATGCAAGGCAGAATATAGTCCAGGTACCTAGGATAGAGGTGATAGTAATCGCGGACTGTAAATCCTTGCATATGAATCCGCTTGTATACAAGGCACATCAAATTTGTCACACCTTCAGGCTTTTCAAGATTGTATTGCGAAATCATTCCACACACTGCAATCCGGCCGTGGACTCTCATGTTGAGCAGGACTGCATCCAGAAATTTCCCACCAACATTCTCAAAGTATATGTCAATGCCTTCTGGAAAATACCTGATCATCATACAGCTAATTAAGTGCTAGTTTCATTGAGACATTGACTGCTCAAACCACTTCAACGAAACCATTGATAAAGGGTCAACCCTTGCAACACTTTAATTTACAGGACTGGTCAACAAAAACGATGTATCTTTGTTGGATTTGTTGCATGCTGGAAGAGGGAATGATCGAAGTCCTCAATTGAAGGAGCTTTGGTTAAATTGTTTTTGTACGACTTTGTGGTTTCTTTGGAAAACACGTAATAAAGTCAAATTTGAGGATTATGCTTGTTCTCTAACTCATCTTTGTCATTTAATAATGGGGCACATGCGGGCTTCCAGTTTTCTTGCCTCTGGTTGCATGAATAATTCAGTTTTGGGGCTTTGTGTTTTAAAGTGCTTTGATGTCCCTTGTAAGCCTAGAAGAGCTCCCTGAATTGTAGAAGTGAAGTAGTGAACTGGGTTCCTCCTATCCCAGATTGCATCAAGATCAATACCGACAGGGCTTTTAATCATGATTCAGGTGAGGCTGGTTTTGGGGGAGTTTTCCGCAATTTTAGGGGTGAGTTTATTGGTGCCTTTGCGTGTAATCTTGACATCCCTTGTTCAGTAGACGCGGAGGTGATGGCTGTTATTAAGGCATATTTGACTAGAAGTTGACTCTTCCATTGTTCTTAAATTCATCAATTCCCCTCAGCTTGTTCCATGGAGACTTCGTGTGGCATGGGATAATTGTATGTTTCATGTCTCTCAGATGCAATTTCATTGTTCTCATATATTCGGAGAAGGAAATCAAGTTGCAGATGTTTTAGCAAACGTAGGTTTAACTTCTTCAGGTTTGGTTTATTGGGATTCAATCCCCCAATTCCTTATTGACCTTTGTCATCAGGATAGGCTTGGCTTTACCTCATTTTCATTTTCTTCACTCATATTCTTTCAGTGCTACTAGGTTTTGTACGTAGGTTGCTTTGTTTTTTGGAAGGGTTTTGTTTTGCCCCCGTCCCTATTGTTTTGACATTCTCTCTTTCTAATCAATAGAGCTCTGCTCCTTTAATCAAAAAAAAAAAAAAAACGATGTATCTTTTCAGATGGAAAGTTTTTCAAATACCAAATGTCCAACAAGAAGTTAGAAATCCACATTAACTGCATTGCTTAGAAGACGCATTGCCTACAACTCTACAAGACTAATGAAACTTCCAAACTCTCTGTGATTGAAGGAAATAATGTTGAAACAGATTCTTAGATCGTGATTTCCTTTTTCTCATCTGAGTTCTCAATGTTTTTCTTTCCTATTCTGATGAAAACATAGCAAAACACAGTGCTATCTCACTGTATGACCCGGTTCATATGCAACTTTAAGTTGCATGTATAGGCCATATCCGACTTACTTTTGCAGCAATTTGTGAAGATATATAGATGAAGCAAAGTATGAGTATTTACGGGAAATAGACAAGGAGATCAATGAAGCTCAACATATGTTATTTGAGTTCCAGAGCAATATTAAGGTTCCTTGGTAAATTACGGACTGACCTTTTCAGAGCTGCGGTTAAGTCATGCTCTTCCTTATAGTTGAAAGCTTCATCAAAATTTAACTTATTCTTCAAAAGGTCAACCTAGTATGAAAGTAGTTCAGAAGAACAAGAGTATCAATCTTGTGTAACCAATATATTACACTCTAAACAGCATCTGACAGGCATGTAAATTGGCGAATCAATGTTAACTTTATACCTTTTCTTTACTTCCAGCACTTCCAACGACATAACAACCCAACAATTTTGCTAATTGTCCAACCAGCTGACCAACGGCACCTGATGCCGCTGAAATGAAGACATATTCTCCCTTCTTAGGAGAACAAACTTCATTGAAGCCTGCATAGGCAGTCATCCCAGGCATACCTATAAAAGGACAATGAATAAATGCACACAAATTTACCGGGAGAACTGAGAGTAAAAGCAGAAGATACATGGCAAATACATACCAAAAGATTTATAACTCTTTACTACAGAAACATAGTAACATACAGCTTTTAATGCCAGTAGAATTGGCTGTTCTAGTGCCTGTTCTCCAACCACTATAAAGATGAAGACAAGACCTTGCTTATAAGTTATAACTCATAAGTCCCAGCTCAAGTTAAGTAATTCAGGAGACTCAACCCAAGCTGATATCAGCATCTCTTTTATATAGTTCTGCTACAAATATGATTGCAATTTCCAATGGCCAAGCGAACTAATTTAATTGATCAAATTTGAGGGAACTCAAAGTCTCAAACACCTTGGAGTCCAGAAGTGAAAACATGCATCACAGACTCACTACAAAGCAATATAACAATGCGCTTCAAATATTTGACAGTAGTTTGCAAAAGTTCAAGTTGTTACCCTGAAACTTAAAAGAGGCACCATTGAATAAAGTGGTAATACAGAATATTGCTATGTCATATTTTCTACAGTCACCAATGAGCTCCCAGCTCCTGCCTAAGAATTAAATTCTCCTAAAATGTCCTAATTAGTATTCTAGATTGGGACACTCATTGAAATGGCCATCTTATATAAAACAGCTGCCATTGGTTGATGAGACAAACAGGTGAGTAAAGTAAACCAAGAATGGTACAAGCATATATGAGTTTGTGAGCAAATGACTTACCAAGTATACCGGTATAGTAGGAAAGAGGAACGTCAGCATGTTGGATCTTATGGAGGCTTTCTGATTGCGTGATTAAGGTGTAGTGTTCCCATTTGGTTGTTCCCCAGACAAGGTCACCTTCCTTAAAGTCTGGGTGCCCAGAATCTACAACTTCACCCACTCCATACCCACTCAAAGGCTGCATTAATTAATAACCATTAGAATTGTTTGGCCATTATAATCTCTAACACTGGATATAACATCAACTTGACTGAGAACTGAAAGTGTATATATACCACCAGTCAATGCTTTAAAAAGTTCCAAGTAACTAGGATGTAATCAAGTTCAGTATAAAAGAAAAAAATTGGAATCGAAGGTTGATAATTTTATATGGTAGAAATGAAAAGAGAGAACCTTGAGACTGAAAACCCCAAAATTTTATATGGTAGCAAAAACAATTAAAGGAAAATTGAAGAGCGCGATTAAGTAAAGAGAGAATTGAAGGAATCATCATTACATACGGAGCCAGGGGCATAGGGCGTAAAATAAGATGACGTTTCGTCTCCAGGTTTCCTCATGCGGATGCGCGTGACTGGATCGCAGGACAAGTAGAGGTTCTTGAGCAAAACGGAATTGGGAGCATCTGCCGGAACTTTGAGTCTGATGGTGGAAGCATCGGTAACGATCATGTCCGACTCTTTGGGAAAGCCTTCGACATAGTTTTTGAACAACACTTGCTTGTTCTTCACTTCAAACTTCGCCATTGCGTTATTGCTTTGCGTCTCTGGTTTCTGGTGTGCTTCAATCTATAGGGGGGTGTGGCTGAGCGACAAGTGGCGAGTTCTCACAATTTTCTAATATTAAATTACACAATAATTAAGAAATCTGTTTTTAATTTATATTGTTCCATTTCTACCCTTGGTCAATTTCCAACATCATGAACTCCTTTCATAAGTCATAACCTCCTCGGCGCTCAGTCCCGGCACTATCTCGGCTATTAGCTCCCACCCAGCCGACGCGGCCACGCCTACTCGAATAGCTTGTCCTCCGATCGAGTCCACCAAGCCGACGACTAAGTCCAATCAGTTGAATCCAATCAATGGCGGCACCTTCCGATTCCGCGTCGTCGTTCTCGTTCAAGTCGCCGTCTCCTCTGCCGAGGCCAATGGGCTCGGGCAACTAGACTGAAACCCAATGCAAAGCTATGATCTTTGACCTTCATAAGTGGGTATGTTTGAAATTTGATGACATGGGTTTTGTGGGAAAAGAGAGGAGGATCTATATGGTTTGATTCAGAGAGAAATGGGTGCCCAGAATTGGTGAAATGTTAATGTTTTTTTTTTTTTTTTCGATTATGAAAAACAAATTACAACTTTGTGGTTAGATGTTAGTGTTGGTGAGCAGAATATGGTGGATTTGGTTTATGAAATGGTGGAGGAGGTGAGTCAGATGAAAACATAATTAAGGGACTGCTTTTGTTTCGAGGGATTTTACTATTTTTAGGTATCTGACTGAGACCTAGACCCACAATTCCCACTCATCAAAGCTCGGACCTTTCACCTCAATTCAGTTTAAAATTTCCACAATTTTACATGATCTGTGCGGAGTTTGAACAGTATAAGAGAAACCCATTTCAGGTTTTGCATCCTTTCTTAGAAATTCGCAGTCTTTGTTATCGTAAATGTGGTAAAATCGAAGAAAGTTTCAATCTTTAAGCCGTTTCCTGCTAGATTCTGGGTTTAATTTGGTAGGATATGCTTGAATTTAGAATATAGCCGTTGTTGGTTTTTGTTTGGGTGTAGAAGATAGTAAGGAGCGAATCTTGGTGGGTTCTAATGACAATGCCATCGGAAATGTGGTTTAATTGCACAAAACCGGCGAGATCCACCAGCAGTCCCGGCAATGGTTACAGGATGAACGTGATGGGTTCATTTCGTGACTGCGGGATGAGAAAGACGTGGGTTTGGGAAGAAACAGATGCGAGGAGGGAAGAGAATGTGAAAGAAAAATTGAGGGCAAAAAGGGAATAATCGATACGGAAAAAAAAAAAAAAACTGACATGTTTTGCTTTCCCTATGCTATTTTGATATCAGAAAATTATTAGAGTTCGCCACTTGTCCGTGTGCATTCCCTCAATCTATATATTCCAGACACCGACACTATCGGACTCTACTGGTCATGGCCAGTACATCGTTGTTTGTTTTTGGTTAAAACTTAAAAAGTAGAGTCAGGCTTTCTTCTATCTTTGTCTGTTCTACTTGTACGTACTCCGGTGACTACGATTTCATCAGCGCTTACGGTTTATCATACTTCGTTATTACATCAGCGCTTTACTCAACCCAAACAAGATGCTCACCGCCTACGCTAGCTTGTCTTCTATACTGTCCTGTGTAATTTCCATTAAAAAAGAAAAAGAATTTATTCTTCTACTAATTACTTGTGTCACAGTAATGAACCATCAAAGTGCACATGATATGGAGTGCACGAGTCTCAGAATTTTCTATTTTGAATCAAAAGGATTCATACATTGTCTCTTCTGTAGCCTGTGTCGATGTCTTGGCTTGAAAAAATAAACTTGTTAGAATTGAAACTCATCACTGTTCATACACGTTCTAGTGGTTTTCCTTTATTGATATTGAACCCATGCCAGAAAAACTAGAACTAAATCAACTGATAAAGTATCAGTTAACCAGAAAATGACTGAAAATAATCGCATTTTTTGAAGTGACTAGCTGATATGGATATATAGTTTGATAGCAGACATACCATTTCACCACCAACACAAATCATACATTGTAGTTACTAGTTAGAGACTCATAATATACAATACAACATTTTTTATCTGTCTCAATGATAGTCTACACATTCAGCTTTCCAAACTAATTGAAAATTAACAACAATTACAGTTCCCTGTTTTGTTTATTCTAGTGCTCAAGTTCTTTGCCGACCCGTACTGGATCCTGTTCCCAAGTTATATCAGAAATCCAGAATCACATGTAATGTCATATTTCTGCCCAATTGTGCCGAGTCTTCTGTATACTTCAAGCATTGTTGACCTCTGAAATGGATATGGCTGAACGCAGTCAGATGCAATTTTAAGAAACTGAATGATCTCCTCATCAAACCCTTGCCCAATCAGATATTTATCAATGGCGTCATTGAAAATGAATGAGCTAGTTGAAACATGATCAATCCATTCAACCAAAGTCTTGTGCAGACTGTTTGATGAACCAGTAGTTATAGGCTCCTTTCCTGTGATTAGCTCAACAAGCACAACTCCATAGTCATACACATCCTTCTTCACAAAATCTGACTCCCACAGACCGCTGTTAACAAACTGCCCTGACTCACTGTCACTTGAGCACAAAAACATTACTCCTCCTCGGTTCGAGATGATTGCATCTCCAAAGTTGGATATATTGGGTTCAAAATAACGATCAAGCAATATACAGTTTAAGCTTAGGCTGCGGTGGACTATTCGGAACTTGGTGTTGTGGTGGAGACATGCCAAGCCTCTTGCAACCCCAATGGCGATTTTAACCCTCAAAGGCCATTCCAAAATCTTATTAGCATCTGCCACTGGGTGCAACCAATTATAGAGGTTTCCGTTTGACATGTATTTGTACACAAGTAGCTTCTCATTGTTTTGTATGCAGAATCCGAGCAGGGGAATCAAGTTTACATGCCTCAATCTGCTCAGAGCCAGTAGCTCTGATATGAATTGCTTCTCAGATTGTTCAGAGTCATGATGCAACTTCTTAACTGCAAGAAACCAACCATTTGAAAGTTTGGCCTTGTACATAGTCCCCATTTTTCCAAATCCAATAACATTGTCCAAACCGAAGTTGTCAGTTGCTTTACTCAGTTCTGTAAAACTCATTTTATTTATTGTCCTTTCAAACCTGCCAAACTGTGGACCAAATTACAAAAGTTAGGTTACTGCATATCAGAAATATTATACATTCACTGTTGAACAAAATAGTAATAACATTACTTTTTCTACAGATGCTTGTACATATGTGTCTTTAAAAATGAAAAGGAAAATCATTGTGAAGCATTGTTTAAATAATATGATATCTATTCTAAATGCAATAAACTCGAGTAAACTAGCCAGGCAAGTAATTCAACAGAGAGAGGACCAGAGGAGAGCAAGCAAACCTGTTTTTCAGCGCCAAATTTGATCAGATTATGATGAGCTTGTTTTCTCTTGTTTCTCTTCTCTAGTAGAGAGAATACTATCCACCTCGTCTCCATCTTAATTTCTACCCATGGCACGCAACATGAGACAAACACGGCTATGAATGAAAGCGCATAACCAATTCCGAAGGGAACTTTGCAGGAATGAACATATGATATCCTTTTGTTGTTATCGCAACTTTCCAAAGGAAACCCACAGAGTCCTTTGTTATTTGCTAAACTCTCCCCTGTAATATAATAACTATAGGAAAATGGAGGAATTGGCCCCGACAAGAGATTATTATTGACCCTAAATATCTTGATCCGGTTTAGCATGCCTAGTTGAGCTGGTAGTGCACCAGTAAGTCGGTTGTGATCAAGGCCAAGTATATTAAGAAAACTGCAGTTGGCTAGGCTCTCTGGGACTTGACCAGAAAAGTTATTGTTGGAGAGATCAAGGCTGGTCGCAAAGTAAAGCAAACCAGATATGTCCCATGGGATTGGCCCAGAGAGGTGATTGTGGGAAAGGTTTAACTGCATTAAGCTTGTGCAGTTTTTGATTCCCCGAGGGAAGTTGCCCTTAAGCCCCATGCTGGAGAGGTTGAGGTTGAGGACTTTGTTCTCATGAAAGTGCCAGCACTCAACCCCGCTAAACTAGCAGATAAAACCTTCTGTGCTGTTGTTAAAGTTCCAATTGCCAAGGGAACTCAAAGGGTCCTCCAACGACTCTTTAATAGATTTCAAGCAACTGATGTCACTAGGACGACCTTCAGCATAACAAAAGGTAAATGTACCCAGTGCTAGTGACCAAACAAATAGCAGAAGCATGAGCATAAGCAAGGCTTCTTCTGCTGCTTTCATGACAGGCATCCTTGCCGTGTGAGATTTTATCAACATAATGGAACTCCTTGAGCACATATAAGCAAAAGGAAAAGGGTTGTGGAAAATGAGGACAATAGAGTGAAAGACGGGAGCAACGACTGAATAACCAAGTCAACATAGCAAAAGTCCGTTTACCATAACCAAGTCAAGCTCATCACAAGTAACAGAAATGAAATAACTCTCCTGGAAAGTGAAGGTCAGTCTATGAGATGCAAATGAATAGTCAGATAACAAATTAGCAGAGAGTAAAACACACAATGGTCCGTCGTTGCTGTTTCAAAAGGATCAGATCGAGGTCAAATTTACTATTTTACTTGTGCTTACTTCCTCTCGAACAATAATACCTACCCCCTCACTTGAAATAGACTTGCGTGTAATTGTTGGTTTAGTGGTTGGTGGCTTGTTTTTGTTGGTTTAGTGGTTGGTGGCTTGTTTTGTTGGTTTAGTGGTTGCTTGTTTTAGCTTTTACTTTTACTGTTGTTGATTGATCCCTAGTTTGTAGGGACTAGCTGTTAGTACTTTGAATGTTTCTTGTAGTCTTGTACCAATCTAGGAGACGTGCTAGTTGTAAGCTTTTTTTGTTTTCTGTTTTCTTTGTAAGGCCTTTTAAAAGCCTCCAGCTGCAATTAATGAATGGGATGTTGCATTCTCCAGATTTCGTGCTCTTGTTTCTGAGTTTCTGAGTTCAACAAATCTGGTATCAGAGCACCACTAGAGGGGCCTGATTGAGAGTAAAAGTGTGAGTGAAACTCTGCGGAAAAGAAAAGGTGAGTGTTTGAGTGAAACACAGTAAGGGAAAAGAGAAAGAGTGTGAGATGGCAGGGGAAGGGAGCAATAGCAATTTTGCTCCACCTAGTATTCCCAAGTTTGATGGAGACTATGATCTCTGGAGCATGCTAATGGAGAATCTCTTGCGATCGAAGGAGTATTGGAGCCTTGTTGAGACTGGCTACACATAGCCTGCTGAGGGAGAAGTCATGACAGCTGTGCAAAGGAAGACATTGGAAGAATTAAAGCTGAAGGACTTCAAGGTCAAGAATTACCTCTTCCAGTCCATCGATAAATCGATTCTGAAAACCATCATTCAGAAGGACACGTCCAAACATTTGTGGGATTCAATGAAGCGTAAATATCAAGGGAATAAGAGGGTGCAGCGATCTCAACTCCAAACTCTTCGTAGAGAATTTGAAATCCTGGAGATGAAGAGTGGTGAATCAGTCACAGACTACTTCTCAAGGGTGATGATGGTGGCCAATGACAAGAGGAATTACGGAGAAAATATGCAGGACGTGAAAATTGTCGAGAAAATCTTACGTACTCTCACAGATAAGGTTAACTATATTGTTTGCTCAATAGAAGAGTCGAAAGATATCGACCATCTTTCTGTAGATGAGTTGCAGAGCTCTCTGCTTGTCCATGAGCAGAAGTTTAGAAAAGGCAACAGTGATGAACAAGTTTTGAAAGTCACAAGTGTTGAGAGGCTTGGACCAAACAGGGAAGAAGATGGATTCAAAGGAAGAGGCAGAGGACGTGGGGTTTTCAGAAGTAGAGGAAGAGGGCGAGGTAGACAAAGCTTCAACAAGGCTGTAGTTGAATGCTTTAAATGCCACAAACTAGGGCATTTTCAATATGAATGCCCCAGTTGGGAGAAGCGAGTGAATTATGCAGAGCTTGAGGAGGAAGATGAACTCTTGCTGATGGCTCATGTGGAGAGGAATGACTCCAAGCGTGAAGATGTGTGGTTTCTAGATAGTGGTTGCAGCAATCATATGTGCTGCAACAAGGATTGGTTCACTAACATTGATGAGGAATTCAGGCACTCTGTGAAACTTGGCAACAATGCAAGGATGTCGGTGATGGGCAAGGGAAGCATCAGGTTAAAGGTGGATGGCTTGACTCAGGTAATTAGTGATGTTTACTTTGTTCCTGAGTTAAGAAATAACCTGCTAAGTATAGGACAATTGCAAGAGAAAGGCTTAGCCATTTTGATACAACATGGGGTCTGCAAAATTTATCATTCGATGAAGGGACTCATTATGCAAACTCCTATGACCGCAAATCGCATGTTTGTACTTTTGGCTAATGTTGTGCTCACACACTTCTCCACATGTATGCAAGCTTCTTCAGATGACCTATCACACTTATGGCACTGCCGTTACAGTCACCTAAATTACAAGGGACTCAAAACGCTGCATTATAGAAAGATGGTTAAGGGGCTGCCTCAAATCAAAGCTTCTGCAAGGGTTTGTCATGATTGCTTGGTGGGAAAGCAAATTCGGGATTCAATTCCGAAGAGTAGCCAGTGGAGAGCTTCACAAAGATTACAGTTAGTGCACGCAAACATCTGCGGACCTATTACTCCTACTTCAAACAGTGACAAGAGGTATGTACTGAGTTTTATTGATGATTTCAGCAAAAAGATGTGGGTTTACTTTCTAACCGAGAAGTCACAAGCTTTTACCATGTTCAAAAGATACAAGAGTCTAGTTGAAAAGGAAATTGGTTTCCCTATTTGTTGCTTGAGGACTGACAGAGGGGGAGAATTCACATCCAATGAATTCAATGAATTTTGTCAGTCTAATGGCATCAAACGTCAGCTCACTGCCTCCTACACTCCTCAGCAAAATGGGGTGGCTGAGAGAAGGAACCGGACGGTCATGAATTTAGTGCGTAGCATCTTGTCTGAAAAGAAGATTCCTAAGAGTTTCTGGCCAGAAGCTGTAAATTGGGTCACACATGTTCTTAATCGAAGTCCAACACAAGCTGTTCAAGATGTGACTCCTGAAGAAGCATGGAGCGGAGTCAAACCAAATGTTGGGTATTTCAGAGTCTTTGGCTGCGTTGCTCACGTCCATATTCCAGATGCCAAGAGAACAAAATTAGATGACAAGAGCTGCAAATGTGTTCTTCTTGGTGTGAGTGAAGAAACAAAGGGTTATAGGCTGTACAATCCCTTAACAAAGAGGATTATTGTAAGTAGAGATGTCGTGTTTGAAGAGAATGAAAGCTGGAATTGGGGGCGGAGTGTAGAGGACATGAAACTTGATGTGTTGGATTGGGGAGATGGTGATGAGAACTTGGAGGATCACGGTAACGATAGTAATGAGGAAATTGGAAATGATTTGCAGGCTGGTGAAGCTACTGTTGCAGAAGCAACAAATAATTCCTCTTCAAGCACGACATCTCAAGCAATCCCGCAAGCAATAGAGGAAGAAAGAGAAAGGAGGCAGCCTGTTTGGATGAGTGATTATGTGAGTGGAGTAGGTTTGGGATTGAGTGACCAAGAAGGAGAACTACACAACCTAGCTGTGTTTACTACAAATGAAGATCCGATGGACTTTGAGGAAGCTGTGAGTCAGTCCAAGTGGAGATTAGCAATGAAGAAGGAGATTGAAGCTATTGAGAGAAATAATACTTGGGAGCTGATTGATCGGCCTTTAGGTGTGAAAACCATAGGAGTGAAATGGGTGTTTAAAACGAAGTACAATGAGAAGGGTGAAGTGGACAAGTGTAAAGCTCGATTGGTGGCAAAGGGGTATGCTCAACGATTTGGCATTGATTACACAGAGGTGTACGCACCAGTGGCTAGATGGGATACCATAAGAATGATTATTGCATTGGCGGCACAAAAGAATTGGAGCATATATCAGTTGGATGTCAAAAGTGCTTTCTTGCATGGAGAACTCACAAAAGCTGTTTTTGTCGAGCAACCACAGGGTTTTGAAGTAAAGGGAGGAGAAAACAAGGTATACAAGCTCAAGAAAGCGCTCTATGGGCTCAAACAAGCCCCTAGAGCATGGTATAGCAGGATTGAGAATTATTTTGTGAAGTAAGGGTTCGAGAAATGTGACTTTGAGCATACTCTGTTCATCAAAATGGGTGCAGGAGGTAAGTGTTTAATTGTGAGTTTATATGTGGACGACTTAATTTTTACTGGCAATTGTGAGAAAATGTTTGTCAAGTTTAAAGAGTCCATGATGCAAGAGTTTGATATGAGCGATCTTGGCAAGATGAGGTACTTTCTTGGTGTGGAAGTATTGCAATGCACCGAAGGCATCTATATTAGCCAAAAGAAGTTTGCAAAGGAATTGCTTGAAAGGTTTGGCATGGATGGATGCAATTCAGTTCATAATCCTATAGTTCCTGGTGTGAAGATTGGAAAAGATGAAAATGGAGTTAGAGTGGATGCTACGACATATAAGCAGATGGTGGGAAGCCTGATGTATCTAACCGTAACAAGACCAGACTTGATGTTTGTTGTGTGTATGGCTAGCAGGTTCATGGCAAATCCCACAGAGCTTCATTTTCAGATTGTTAAGAGAGTGTTAAGGTATGTGGGAGGAACTGTGGAGCTGGGAATCTTTTACAAGAAGAGAGGAGATGAGATGTTGCAAGCTTATACTGACAGCGACTATGCCGGAGATGTGAGTGATAGGAGGAGCACGTCGGGGTATGTTTTCTCTTTAAGTGGAGGGGCTGTGTCTTGGATGTCGAAGAAACAACCTATTGTTACTTTGTCAACCACCGAGGCGGAGTATGTTGCAGCTGCCTCTTGTGCCACACAAGGTATTTGGATGCAAAGGGTGTTGGAAAAGTTGGGACTCACACAAAACTGCAGTGTTATCATTAAGTGTGATAACAGTTCCACTATAAAGTTGTCTAAAAATTCAGTGCTTCATGGGCATAGTAAGCATATAGATGTTAGGTTTCATTTCCTTTGAGACTTAACTAGAGATGGGAAGGTGAAGTTGGTTCATTGTGGCTCAAAAGATCAGGTGGCTGATATCATGACAAAACCACTCAAGCTGGATGAGTTTGTGAAGCTGCGAGAGTTGCTAGGTGTTTGTGAAGTGCCAGTGATAAACTGATTGCTCATAGCATGCAATTAGTTTAGGGGAGGATATTGTTGGTTTAGTGGTTGGTGGCTTGTTTTTGTTGGTTTAGTGGTTGGTGGCTTGTTTTGTTGGTTTAGTGGTTGCTTGTTTTAGCTTTTACTTTTACTGTTGTTGATTGATCCCTAGTTTGTAGGGACTAGCTATTAGTACTTTGAATGTTTCTTGTAGTCTTGTACCAATCTAGGAGACGTGCTAGTTGTAAGCTTTTTTTGTTTTCTGTTTTCTTTGTAAGGCCTTTTAAAAGCCTCCAGCTGCAATTAATGAATGGGATGTTTCATTCTCCAGATTTCGTGCTCTTGTTTCTGAGTTTCTGAGTTCAACAGTAATAAGCTGTTTAAAATTTAACAAACCCTGTTAAAAATATAACCATTGAGGTATCCCCAGATTCCAAGTCTCCGATCTGCTTGTCTTCTTGAGCGGCTGCCAGCTGAGCTCCTCAATTTCAAGCAAAAACACAGAGGTAAGATACTCAATTTCAAGCAAAACCCATCAATTTTAATATGAAATTCAAAGTGGTTGACTGCTTGTTTGAAGAATTCATACCTGTCTGAGTTGAACGAAGTGAGTTCATGAAATTTCATATTAGACTTGAGAGAGAGAGAGAGAGACCGAGTATTATCTTTTTCTTTTTTTTTTTCCTATGGGCTTAGGGGTAAGAATAGATTATACCCATACTTAAGGCATTTTCAGCCCAAATATCGGTTGGGCTACAGCCCAAGGAGCCTACTAGACAGTTCTGGCACTGGTCGTAGTAGGATGAATAGAACTTGGAAGGCTCCTTGAACTTTTAAAGAAAAAGAATGAATGAATCCTCAAAGGATGAATGTAGGGACGTCATATATGATCAAATTGCTTAGCTTGTTATTAGTCGGGTCAAAGTAATTAGTCAACATTATTCATTAGTAGTCTTGGTGAGTGCTATCATGGTCCTCGGTTTGGCATGTTTTAAAGACAGCTCTTCCTTTCATTTTCCGTAACTCCAAGTGGCTTATTGGTGATGGAAAGTTGGTGAATTTATAAATGGACAAGTGGTTGAATGCCCCCTTAATTGTAAAATTACAGGCTCCGAATTTTCCCAAACGTTTGATGAGTAAGGTGGAAACTTTTATTACTAATCATCACTGGACCTTGCCCAGTGAATTTTTAATTTCGTTTCTGGTTTGCGGCTGCAATACTTCACATTCCACTACCAATTGAACCTGAAAATGATGTATTAATCTGGGAGCCTTCAAGCTCAGGTTCTTTCTCCTTTTCTGATGGATACCATCTAGTTCGACAATCTTTTTCAGAAGATGGGTGGGTTTCTAAGGTTTGGCATTCTTTCATTCCACCACGGTTATCCTTACTGGCATGGCGCCTTTCCTATGATAAACTACCTACTAATGTGCAGCTTCAAAAACGGGGTATCCCAACAGTGTCTGTTTGCCAGCTTTGTACTTTTGGCTATGTTGAGGATTCTACTCATTTATTTGTCACGTGCTCATTTGCGCAACATGTTTGGCAATGGCTAGCATGCTGTTTTGGGACTATCTTACCAACTAGTGGCACTATTGGTGGGTTATTTACCTTCATTATTGGCAAGTCTTTCTCTCCCCAACTAAGAAATATTTGGCTTGCTAGTTGTCTCTATGCTCTTATGGCTATATGGAAAGCTCGCAATACCCTTAGATTTGAAGACAAGCACCCTTCCCTCATGCGAATTTTCAGCTCTCTCAAGGCTTGGCTTCGCTTTGCTACTCCTTACATGCCAGGTTATTCGAATGGTTTGGTTGACACTCAATTATTGGTTGGGTTGGGTATTCAGCCTATTCCTAAAAATCGAGTAGCGCCTCGGTTAGTTCTCTGGCACCCTCCCATTTTTCCTTGGATTAAGTTGAATATTGATGGTCTTGCAAAGGGTAATCCAGGACCTGCAGCTTGTGGTGGTGTGTTTCGTGACACTCATGGTCATTACATTGGCGGTTACTGTCTAGGTTTAGGACACAAATCTGCCTTCTATTCAGAGCTTATGGGTGTGATAATTGGGATTGAATATGCCTTCCAGTATGGTTGGCGATGCCTCTAGCTTGAATGTGATTAGACTAGTGTGATTGCATGCATCAAATCCTCATCTTTTGTCCCACCTTGGCCGCTTCGCATTGCATGGCTTACTTGCTTAGCACGTATTAGAGCAATGATCTTTCATTGTTCCCATATTCTTCGGGAAGGAAATACGGTGGCTGATAGAATGGCAAACATGGGCTTACTTTCTCCATTCCTGGTATGGCATGCTTCTCCTCTGCCTAATATATCTCCTTATCTTCATATGGATGATCTGGGATTCCCTTATCTTCATCATGATTAACTGCATGGGTTGGTGTTGGGCTTGTTTCAACATTGGCTGCTATATTTTCTACATTCCTTATAATGCAAACGTTGGTCGCTATTACTTGGACATGATGTTACAGGGGTTATTTGGTTTAATTACGAAGCTGGGTGCGGATGGCTTCTCTTGGCAGATAGTGCAATTTTTATTTTTTCTTGCATTGTGTTGCTTTGCAAGCTGTTTAATTATCTGGAAGTTGGAAAATTTTGAGGTTCTGCTTCAATTTTTTCACTTCCTTTTGTCTTTCTTTCTAGTTTTTGGGGTAAGGTTTATGCCCCCCTCCCCCTCTTCTTTAGGTTGTATTTTCTTTTTCTGTTATTAATAAAATAAAAATAGGGGGACGGGCGGTGGGTTTCTAGAGTGCGGCAAACCCCTCTCCTTTGGGATAGAGGGTGGGACTTGTTCCCTACATCGTTTGTCTCCGAGGAGCTAATATCGCCTAATCCCTTATTATTAAAAAAAAAAGAGTGCTATCATGCATGCGGAAAAAAAACGTCTTGTGCTCTTTGTTCAAGTTCCATTAACTTTGTGCTCTTGCGACTCATAATACCGAGTGGATATCACTCCGATCTTCTTCCTCATTTTAGATTACTAACCAGCTAAACTGACGAACTCAGTTGTCGTAATTTAAAACATACAATTATCTCAGAAAATACAAATTTTATGCAGAAGATGTTCGATCACATTGGAATTTGGAACCGGTAAACTCTCAAATTAAAGAATAAATGAAAAGAAATGCAATTTCCTTTAACAGGGACATTAAGCCAGTCAATAAACAACCAACTAAACTTGATTTCTAAAGTCACGTTTACCATTGAAAGCAAAAACGAAAACAACTAAAGTGGGAGAGACAGAAATGGAGCAGGGTTCTTTGCGCTAGCTTTCAAAGAAGCCAGCAGGTGAGAGGTGAACATTCTACATGTGATATAAGTTCAAAGCATGAATGTACGTGCATCATATCTAATCACTTTGTTATCAACTTTCAAAGCATGACTCGTCCGTTTTTACCTATAATTTTATTGAATTCATGTCATTTTTATGGTATCATATCATCTCGTTTATATATCGTAAAACACAAACAAAAAAAAACAAAAAGTGAGGGGAAAAAAAACACATCTTACATCGATCAAAACAATCAAGATCCAATACAAATACCACCAAAGGGGTTAGACCAAGACAACTTATTAAGTAACTAGCTCGCTGCTCATTGCAAGGCCAGGCTACAGAGGAAGCTCGCGCGATCAAACAATAATAGGATCAGAGCTGCCAGCGCCACAGGCTCAAGCAACTACTACTTCAATTCGTTCAAACAATCAACTACTACACACACACACTAAAGATCTTCTAGGGTATAATCTACTTAATTCGATCTCTTCCTTTTGCCCCAAGCACTATAGACAACTTGTAGGCAGCACCATACCCGCAGATGTTCCACCAGCATTGCTACAAGAAGCTAGAGCTTCTTGGTTCTTGTATGTGAACTTCACATTCTCCAATCTGATTCTGCTACATGGGTACTTTGAACTACAATCGAATTTCACTGCAACTTCTGTTGCCGATGTGCCATGAATGTCTTGATATGTCACATCACTGATTTTAACTCCAGAAACCTGCATTACATATTGGGTCAGATCTCATGCTTATTAACAACAAAGGTTGTGGGCGTGGCCGATATCTGATGAAAGTTAGGTCATGATGTCTTACCTGGCCAGGGCAGCCCTTTTTGTCGGGACAATATTGTTGATCGATGACGATCGGATTTTGAACGTTAATCATGACAGCATGTTGGAAAAGAATGTTCCTGGCAAATCCAGTGCTAGCCCTCCCCCAGGACTTGATTCTCACACCATTTTGAGTATTGGTAAATGTCACTGTTTTCACCGTTACATTTTGCACACCAGCTTCCTGTAGGTCTTTGCCTAGACTCCCAATGCTGCACCACAACCATACCAAAACTTAGAAATTTTCAAACCCTAAAAATCTCACAAAAATATAATTCAGTACTCATGATATGTATGGATATCTTTAAGGTTTAAGTACCTAATTCCATGACCCGGTCCGCATGCAACATTTTCAATCCACAAGTTAGAAGTGCCGGGACCAATTGATACACAATCATCACCAGTAGAGATCTTTGAGTTGAGAATGGTAACACCCGATGACATTTGAACATGGATACCGTCGGTGTTAGGGCTGTTGCCGGAGGCCGATACTTTAACCCCTTGCATTTTCACATTGTTGCAACCGTTAACGACTATGTGAAACATTTGGCTGTTTAGAGATACCAATCCGCTAACCACAATATTGTTGGAGTTGGAAAAACTCAATGTCTGCATATAACCGAGATATTAGTTTTTAGTTTTTTTTTTTTTTTTTTTGATAACCGAGATATTAGTTAATTAATGCACAACATAATTCATGCTAAGTAAGCATCCGTTCTTTAAGCAATCAATAATTATATTTATAGTACATTGACCTTTGAAATTTTCACTACTAATATTGAAAAGTAGGCTATAAGCACATGCATTGGATATTTATCAAAGTTTCTTGTTCTGACAACTTATCAATGGCAGAGATACAGGAGAAAAATTGTGCGAGTGATGGATGGAAGAGAGGTATTGGGATCACATGCATGCATCAGTGCATGGTTTATGGCTTTATACTTAATTCACAGGGATCGTGGGATTATCTCCAGATTACGAATCAAATGAAAGAACACTCATTTGTAAGTTTAACTCAAAATCCTCAATTTTAATCAGTAAAGCAAGGAGAATAATGCTCTTAAATTAAGCTAGTGAAACGGTTACCTGTCTATATATTCCATTCCCAAGAAAACTATAAACTCACACGTAACTAATGCATATATATAACCAGTTTGGTGACCTAGAATGCGAAAGAAGCAGTAAGAATTAACAGTAATTACTTGGAATGGAAAATAATCTTGAATCAGAGACAACTGGAATGGGAGAAGCAAGGAATTAGTATTGATTCTGGAGGAGTTGATTCCTAAACCCATCTCCCCCCATTCGTAATCAAATTCCTAAGTATTCAGGAATCGATTCCTTATAAGGAGGTGAGACCTACACCAATTCCGATTCCTTATAAGGAGGTGGGACCTACACCAATTCCGATTCATTCATGTGTTAGTAAACAAATCCAGAATCATTCCGATTCCTTTATGTGTTAGTAAACATAGGAAAATCATTCTCTCCCATTCCAAGTGAGTAAACTTCCGTCAATCACTCAATCCTGCCCACTAATCTATTCAACTTTTTACAGTTACTGTAGAGGAATTCAGATGGACTCTTCATCAACTTTTCTTATATTCTTGCATGCATGTGTGAATAAACAATGTTAGCCCTGATTAAAGAACAAGTTTAATTAGATTGGAGAAGTAATTATGGTGCTTAATTGCTTACCGTGGCTCCCGTGGGGCAACTCTTGCCGGAGTTCTTGCAAGCCCACAAACCAGTGCCTTGACCGTCAAGAATTCCTCCGGAAATGGTGACTCCGCTGACGTGCAGAAAGAGAAGCCAGTTACCGGCATTTCCGATGACCTGGTAATCGGACGGAGCAACAAGGGTGCCGGCGATGCGGAAGGTGATGCGGCTGTTCTTGCATGGTCCGCTGAACAAGGCATTGCGGAGCAAGAACCTCCCTGCCGGCACGTAAATCACGGCGGGTTTCACCGAGGCACAAGCTTTAGCCCATGCAGAAAGGAAGGCCTTAGTTGAGTCGGTCTTGCCATCTGGTTTGGCTCCTAAGGTGGTCACGCTGTAAGTGACTGCCTTGGCCATGGCGGAGTTGATGAAAATAAATAGGAATATGGTTTGCCATTTGTGGTTTGCCATCTGACCAGTTGATCGATTTACTGAGATAATCGATTGAAAATGAGAAAGAAAGACGGTAAGTCGGTATGTCTTAAATAATTTGAGAAAATACTAGAGAGCTAATGATGGGTGGAGTTGGAAGAAGGCCTTGTGGGTATCGGAAGCAGGTTGATTGTGAGGAAGTTGAAACGGTTGGGGGTATTTATAGGCTTAAAATAAGGTGAGGTGAGAGAGTATGTTTTATTAGTTCATTAATTAGGGCTTGTAACAAAAAAAATAAGCGCCCTAAAGCAAGGAAACAAACGGCGCCGAAATGTCCTTACGTAGGTTGCTATATATGATGTTATGAACTTAGACTAGCTTGGAGGGATAAATTGCTTTTCTCATAATTAGGTTTAGCTCTCCTCTTAACCTCTTTCCTTAACCAATTTGACCTTGCGTAAACTTATTCATTTAGCTGTTAATTTGTTACAAGTAGTACGTATAGCATCAGGTGATCGATCAACGTACCCAGCCCCATTCCTTTGCTTCTTCTTTTCGGGTGCGTATAATGCGTGACAATATTTGCTATTGTTTTGCCTTTATCTTGCTTCAACGGCAAGTTCATATACTGTTTGACATTCATACCGTGCTAGCTATATGTCTATTCCATAAATTGCCATAATAATTAACTTCTTGTCCTATTCAATTCCCGCATAACCTTTTTATGCGGTCATTAGTTCATTACGTACTTGATTGCTTTGTAGTACTTCAAATTAAGAAATTCAACCGTCATACATGATTATATAGTAAAACTTAAAACATAATATTTACAGAAATCGATCAAAGCAAGAAAAATAACACTGTGAAAGGCAAAGAAAAACAGATGGTAAGTCACCATCTGCTTTTCTTGTCAATTGGTGGTGTTGAGAGTTTGTGGTTTAAATTATTGCAAGGATAAATTTCAATTTAGTGTGGTTTGGGGGTAACATCATGTTAGTCTCTGCTCTTTCAATTTCATCAGCAACACCCCTATGCTTTCAATTTCAATCAGCCGTGCCTAAATTTTACTGTTCCTTCCAATTTGAACGTTAACTTTGACTGGATTGACAAAGCAAAATTTGGACGGAACAATAAAATTTGGGCATGGCTGATTGAAATTGAAAGCACAGGGGTGTTGCTGATCAAATTGAAAGAGCATGGACTGACATGATGTTACTCCCAAACCACAGGGTACTAAACTAAAATTAATCCTTATTGCAATTAACTACTGAATGTGGTCTGTTGAGTAATGTTTAAAAAATAATAATAATAATAATAAATAAATAAAATTGAATGACTGTTGTGGAGGATTCCCATATTGAACTAGTTGTGGAGGATTCCAATATTGAACAGTTGTGGATTCCATATTTGGACTAATTCAGTTGTGAAGGATTCCCATATTAACTAGTTCAACAGTTTGTACTTTGTACTTTGTAGTTAGACATATCTGGCTTTTTTGCATTGAGCCTCCACTCCAGTAGCCAAAACAGAAAACACCGTGTGTATATTCCGTCTTCTTCCTGTCGGACAGTATAAACCAAACAATAAAGACCGACTATAGCAAGACTTTAATATACCCTAAAAAAGTAAAACTAAGAACTGATCATATGTCGAGTACCAATTCTTCAAATACTTCGTTTTTACTTATATATGTGATATACTTGATAACGTTTTGTTCTCTTAAGGCTAGAATCAAGATATATCTGTTTGCAATACCTTTGTGATCATTACTTAATGGTATGCTAGCAATAGCTTGCTGCATTAACTAAAGTATGTATACATATAGATGGGAAATATGAATTTGTTAATGGGAACGGATGGAGAATTTAGCATGTTAGCTCTGTTAAGTATTTACTTTTGTTAAGTTTATAATGAATCTATGATGATTAGTTGGGTGTATAATGCAATTTGATTGAAAATTAATGCAGATGCAAATTATATATATATATATATATATATATATATATATATTTATATGTTAGAATATATAGAAGGGCTAGATAACGTGGCAAATGGAGTAGAAGACGGAGAAGCAACCGTCGTAATTCTCGTGTCGCAAAACTCTAAATTATATAATAGATCAAAACATGTTCTAGTTCTGAATATTATATCCAATTAGTCTAAAAAAGAAACTCTATTTTCTTTCGAACTGCTGCAGCTGCTGACTCCTTGATCGCTATGGGGTGAAATAACAATTTTCTCATACCATCATGCTTTTATCCCCTCCAGTTAATTATGTTCTCATTGCTGTAATCTGCTAGCTTTCTTAGGTTTTGTGCAAGCATGCATCGATCGTCCACTGAATCAAGCTTTCTTAATCAATCAGATCACCGGTTACCACTTACCGACCACACGATAAAGGCGCTACATTTAGTATCTAAACCTAAAAACGACTGCTCGCTCTGCTTCTTCACATAGTATTGTATAATAATTAACGCACCTTTTTCGACTCAACATATATACTTGTGACTTTTGAGCAAGGAAAACCTTCAGTACAGTGTGAACTCCCCACATTCTCTTCTCAAAAAATATAAAAAATAAAAACTCCCCTCATTTATTTCAAGCACCATTCTTGCATTTGACCCTTCGCCGTCCACTCATCAAAATTGATGACATTAAGTAATTCAGAATTTCTTGCCAACAAAATAGTTAAGAATATGATTGCATAAATTTTATGGGCATGTGTTTTCAAACTTACCACATACTTATAACTCTGTGTCTTTATCAAGATTAATTCATGTAAGCTCACTAATTTGAGAGGCCAATGAGTGATCGTGCAGTGCTACGTACCTTTATTTTTAGCAAACACCAAGACACAATAATCACTCCCTCCGAATCTACGATATGAAAAAAAAATCAACTAGAGTAATATAAACTGGGAATCTTAGACCGGAACAATGATAATCAGATACATATATTTTTATTTACTTTTGAATTATCCAATTAAATATTAAAAGTAAGATCCTCACGATGCATGTGTTGAAGCCTCGATTCCAGGTTTCACCATTGTAACATAGCATATCCTAACTGATAATATATATTCCTGAGGTTCTTTGATTATAATGTTTTCTAAATCTCCCAATAAAAAATTGAATTGTATGTGTGTGCGCGCGCTTGCGGTTTTTCTTGCTTGCTTCCATGAGTTTAGGGCATGATTTAGGGTTTCTCAAGCGCACTACGTACCGAGTACGTACGTGGCAGAATTATGTTGGTGAGCTTCATTTACTCTGAATCAACCAGAGCAAACCATGTGAGCCCAAGCCCCAAGGCACAGCCACTACACCCCATGTTATCAAACAATTTACAATTCTAAGCAACATATATATATACACAGGTTTCCATTGGGTCTTCCCCTCCCTAAAAACACACAAGGTCTTCTCTGCAATTTGATGTAGTAGTATTAACAATCTATGGTTTGATTAATTCAAGTCATGCAGTTACATAAATATGTAGTGCTTTCTCTACAATTGCCAAAGGGCTTTCAAATTACGAGAAACATTTTCAGTAGACAGTAGCTATCTAGCTAAAGCGATTGAAAGTGCTTGATGAGCCAGCACCATGCAAGAGAAAAGGCATTGCGTGAGCAGAGAATTTTCAATCAAGAGCATGCAATTACTTTCATCATATACATATAATATATATGTATTAATATATCATATATGTAGCTAGCTAATAATAACTTAAGTTCATGCATTTGATGATTAACGTGCGTGCCAATGTTTAGAAAGACTATGGATATTAGATAATCATGAGTCGTGTTTGTATTTAATTGTATACAGGTCAAAGTAGTTATATAGCTAGGATACAATGATATATGATGTATCGTATAGTGTAACGATCGTGGAACGCCATAGCTAGCTAGCGATCGAGGTGCATGTTCAATGATTAATTGATACTGGCGTCAACCATGAACAGTTTGCGAGCGTAGAAGTACCGATCGAGTGAAACAAATAAAAAATGTATGTATAGGATTAATTAGTAATTTACTAATCAAAAAAGAGAGAAGCTGATCGAATTAGGTTTTCCAATTGCCATGTGAAGTAGTTGTTAATACATGGAGAAGTTATATATATAAAAGATCCTGCGATGCCATATATATATATATGGAGAAATTATATATATATATATATATATATATATATTGTTTGAACTCAAAATGAACATTTTGGCCTGATAAGGCGTGTATTGGAAAAAGTGGCTCAAGCTATATATTGTCGACAAGTTCGAAATCTTAAATAAAGCATACTTGCAGAATTATGAAAAATTATGCGAGCTGCAAGAAAAGGAAATGATGGAAGCATGGAAATAAAAAGTTAACTTTAACACATTTTCCTACTTCGGCTAGGAGAAACTGAGCTAATCAAAGAAGGAGGGGCGGCAGACCAACCAAACGAAATCCAAATGAGCTAAAACTTTCAAGATTCATTCTAGACATCCCAATGATCATTTCTTATGAATAGTGAAAGAGCTAGTTTGGAGTAGAAAACCTTCAAACAATCAGTCCAGTTTTCTGAAAGACAAAATTAGAAAACCGGACCTGCAAGAAGTCCAGCAGCGTTTTCGGCCCAACCACATGGAAGTAAGCTCTGAAATTTTACCAGAATGATCTATACTCATGGTGGATCATTTGATATGAAGAAGTCGAAGGCCCATTCTGAATTCTTGGTGGATATATAATTGAAGGAATAAAGGAGAAGAAAGTGACTCAAAACCACTCCAAAACTCATCATTTTCAACTCCATTTAGTGCTCCACTATCTCACTTAGTGCTCCACTATCTCCTTTAGTGCTCCACTATATCACTTAGTGCTCCACTATCTCATTTGTTTAAGGCCAACCACTATGACATGGTAGCCTATATATAGAGGCTACAATAAGTAACAACACACACAATTCATCAACAACAATCTCTACGATTATCCAAGCCTCTCCAAGAGCAACCCCTCTTCTTTTTTACCGGTGACCACACTTAAGTCCCAGAATCCTCAAGAGCCGACTGTTAGTGCCACCAAACCCTCTGTCAAATTGCTTCGGTCCTAGTCTCCTCGGGAGCCGACTGTAGTACCACAACCACAACGGTTACGGAACCAGTCAAGCAAGGGTAACGTCCTCGCAAGCCAGCTAAGCTAAAGTCACGCTTTGGCAAGTTCTCTCCACATGGAAGTAAGCTCTGAAATTTCACCAGAATGATCTACACTCATGGTGGATCATTTGACATGAAGAAGTCGAAGGCCCATTTTGAATTCTTGGTGGAGATATAATTGAAGGAATAAAGGAGCAGAAAGTGACTCAAAATTAACCACTCCAAAACTCATCATTTTCAACTCCATTTAGTGCTCCACTATCTCCATTTAGTGCTCCACTATCTCCTTTAATGCTCCACTATCTCATTTAGTGCTCCACTATCTCACTTAATGCTCTACTATCTCATTTGTTTAAGGCCAATCACTATGGCTTGGTAGCCTATATATAGAGGCTACAACAAGTAACAACACACACAATTCATCAACAACAATCTCTACGATTATCCAAACCTCTCCAAGAGCAACCCCGCTCCTTCTCTTACCGGTGACTACACTCCAGTCCCAGAATCCTCAGGAGCCGACTGTCAGTGCCACCAAACCCTCTATCAAAGTGCTTCGGTCCTAGTCTCCTCGGGAGCCTACTATAGTACCGCGACCACAATGGTTAAGGAACCAGCCAAGCAAGGGTAACGTCCTCGCAAACCAGCTAAGCTAAAGTCACACTTTGGCAAGTTCTCTCTACTTCCCGGTTATTTCGCTTTGCTCGACCTACAACGTTGAGTATCGACTTGGTCACATAAGACAAAGTCCTCCAACACGAGGCACAGAAGACCCCCACGACGAGGTTGGTGCTCTCCTCGTCTACAGTCACTCGAAAGAAGTCATGTCTAGGGACACCGCTGACGACCTCACCAGCTGCAACAAAACTAGAGCCAAACATTTTGGTGCGCCCAGTGGGACACTAAGTTGGTAAGGGGTTGTGAATCATAACGGAATAGGTGAAGTCTCTTTTGTTAATATTGGCCTAAACACTTTATTGGTGCCTAGTTCAGGTCCCTTAAAGTTAAGGGCGGCTTTTATTAACACTTGTTGAACTGTCTTCACACTTATGACCTTTCTCATCTTAGTAAGTATAGCCTATGTGAAATGGTGTCTAGAAAGGGGATAACGTTCATGACAGGTTCTTGAATCCAGAAGTGCGTGCAAATGGGCCTAAACCACTAAGTGGGAGTAGCTCATGCCAAAATGGATTCTGCCTCTCTTGTTCGCCCTCCCCCACCTGGCCATTTCAGTAAGATTGCCTAAAGGATTTGAAAGAAAATTTGTGTCTAGGCGACTATACTTGGGCCGCATGTCTAAACCTTGATTCACAATGTCTTATTGAATTCAGCTACTTATTCAATTCAGACATCCAGAAGCCATTGGTGAGTCAAGCGCAAACCCTTATCAAAAGGTTTACGTTAACTGCCCGAAACACAAGACCTTCAGTTACAGACCGCATCGACTTTTTCACTGCAAGCAAGTACAGTCTGTAACTGGAGGTCTTGTGTTTCGGGCAGTTAACGTAAACCTTTTGATAAGAGATTGCGCTTGACTTCCCAATGGCTTTTGGATGTCTGAATTGAATAAGTAGCTGAATTCAATAAGACATTGTGAATCAAGGTTTAGACATGTGGCCCAAGTATAGTCGCCTAGACACAAATTTTCTTTCAAATCCTTTAGGCAATCTTACTGAAATGGCCAGGTAGGGGAGGGCGAACAAGAGAGGCAGAATCCATTTTGGCATGAGCTACTCCCACTTAGTGGTTTAGGCCCATTTGCACGCACTTCTGGATTCAAGAACCTGTCATGAACGTTATCCCCTTTCTAGACACCATTTCACATAGGCTATACTTACTAAGATGAGAAAGGTCATAAGTGTGAAGACAGTTCAACAAGTGTTAATAAAAGCCGCCCATAACCTTAAAGGACCTGAACTAGGCACCAATAAAGAGTTTAGGCCAATATAAATAAAAGAGACTTCACCTATTCCGTTATGATTCACAACCCCTTACCAACCTAGTGTCCCACTGGGCGGGCCAAAATGTTTGGCTCCAGTTTTGTTGCAGCTGGTGAATAGTATCTTTTCTGCGTGGGCGTGCCAGCACAGTTTGGGTGAGGTCGTCGGCGGTGTCCCTAGACCTGACTTCTTTCGAGCGACTGTAGACGAGGAGAGCACCAACCTCATCGTGGGGGTCTTCTGTGCCTCGTGCTGGAGGACTTTGTCTTGTGTGACCAAGTCGATACTCAACGTTGTAAGTCGAGCAGAGCGAAATCACCGGGAAGTAGAGAGAACTTGCCAAAGCGTGACTTTAGCTTAGCTGGTTTGCGAGGATGTTACCCTTGCTTGGCTAGTTCTGTAACCGTTATGGTCTAGGTACTACAGTCGGCCCCCAAGGAGACTAGGACCGAAGCACTTTGACAGAGGGTTTGGTGGCACTGACAGTAGGCTCCTGAGGATTCTGGGACTGGAGTGTAGTCACCGGTAAGAGAAGGAGGGGGGTTGCTCTTGGAGAAGCTTGGATAATCATAGAGATTGTTGTTGATGAATTTTGTGTGTTGTTTCTTGTTGTAGCCTCTATATATAGGCTACCAAGCCATAGTGGTTGGCCTTAAACAAATGAGATAGTAGAGCACTAAGTGAGATAGTGGAGCACTAATTAAGATAGTGGAGCACTAAAGGAGATAGTGGAGCACTAAATGGAGATAGTGGAGCACTAAGTGAGATAGTGGAGCACTGAATGGAGTTGAAAATTATGAGTTTTGGAGTGGTTTTGAGTCACTTTCTGCTCCTTTATTCCTACAATTATATTTCCACTAAGAATTCAGAATGGGCCTTCGACTTCTTCATATCAAATGATCCACCATGAGTGTAGATCATTCTGGTAAAATTTCAGAGCTTACTTCCATGTGGTTGGGCCGAAAACGCTGCTGGACTTCTTGCAGGTCCGGTTTTCTAATTTTGTCTTTCAGAAAATTGGACTGATTGTTTGAAGGTTTTCTACTCCAAACTAGCTCTTCAACTATTCATAAAAAAATGATCATTGGGATGTCTAGAATGAATCTTGAAAGTTTTAGATCATTTGGATTTCATTTGGTTGGTCTGCCGCCCCTCCTTCTTTGATTAGCTCGGTTTCTCCTAGCCGAAGTAGGAAAATGTGCTAAAGTTGACTTTTCATTTCCATGCTTCCATCATTTCCTTTTCTTGCAGCTAGCATAATCTTCCATAATTCTGCAAGTAGACTTTATTTAGCCTCTAAATAATATATTTTGAACTTGTCGACAATATATAGCTTGAGCCATTAAGTGGCTCAATTTCTCCATGACATGCCTTGTCAGGTCAAAATGCTCATTTTGGCTTTAAACATTGGCCCCCAGACCTCAAAGTCAAAGTTCTTCATCTTGACTGAAGAGGTCTTGAATCAGCACTGCTCTTATAATGTCGTTGAGCCGGAAAGCTACTTTTATTGGCTTAACTAATATTAGTTGACTGATTTCATATAGGCCTCTAAATAGGCCATAAAGCTTGAATGCCATAATCTAAATTGCCTTTGTCATGAACTGACGCTTTCTTTGCCAACTTTATTGCCCCCCATGTGTCTGATGTCTGGTATGCAGTGAATTGGTGAAACTTGGGCAGGTTGTAGGAGATCAGAACTTTAGCGTGCATACGAAGGAGACTGCTTTTGATCGCGAATGAGGATCCTTCTCTTCCTTGGTGGTAGCTTCGCCTTGTGTATAGCAGCAAGTATCTTCCTTGTTCATTAGCTCTCTATTGAGAATACGATTGCTGCAGAAAAAGCCCAACTCGATGAACCTTTCACCTTTGGCTGCTTCTGAAGAAATGGACCGCAACCTGGCCCGTGTCAGAGAACGGGCCACTCAGGCCTAAGCTAGTGCTATTGCGGTGAACCTCTGCGTGGAGGAACTTTGCTTGAAATTGAGCTTCACGGGCCAATCTCTGTAGGCCTTCTCGAAAACCGTTCGGTCTCCTCACGTGCTACTACTCTCTTTTTCCCGAGATTTGGAATTACTAATCTCGATTTACTAACATCGGTTTGACTCTTAAACCATCCATCCAAGGGTGGGAATTTGCCTGAAGTCCCAATAAATAGTTGTATTTTGGGCAGGGAATACTCACAACAAATCTTCTGAAACATTCAAGAAATGGTCTTTCAGTCCTTGCTTCTCTTTCTCCTTCTTCACAAATCTTCCCCTCATGAAATGACCTTTAGCCTCTAAATTTTAGGCTTTATGGTGTAATCTTAAGCCTGAGTTAGGCCTTATGGCGTAATCTTAGGCAACCCCGTGTTTTTTACCTTTGACAGCATGGATGGAATGTATAGGCTTTCAGGGGAAAAGAAGCACGGGGAGCTCCATTAATGTGGGATCTTCAGTCATTTTTGTTCATCTTTGTTAGGATCCCCCACTTGGAGCAAATCGGGGAAGGAAGAAAAGCCACATTAAGGCCAAAGATCCTTCCTCGAACCCCTTCCTTCTGAAATCGGACCAAACCGAGTCCTCCAGATGGAAGGGGCCTTGGTTATTATCTCCCTTCTCCCTGTCTCTCTTCTTGACAGAATCTTGGAGGGATGAGAAGGGATGGACTCTTTGAAGGAATAGGTTCAAGCTACAGAATGGCTGTTCCCATACTTCATGTCCAAATAATGGTGGTTACCAAGGCTAAAGGGGGTGTGGAGATTCAAGCCGTTATTCGGTTCCTTCACTCTCTGCCCCTCCCGGAGATAATGGCCCAGCTCAACCCGACGTTAGATTCCATAGCTGCTTCCAATTGAGGGGGCTTGGAGGCTCCATTTTCTTTCACTAGAGTCTTCCCTTCTCATGGATAATGGCGTTGGCCAAGCCTATGTTAGGTTCCTCTGCCGCTTCCGTGTAAAGGGGGTGCGGGGGCTCCGTTACTCCTCTTTTTCCTTCCCTGAAGTCTGCCCCTCCTTGGGGGCACGGCTCAACCCGACGTTGGATTCCATAGCTGCTTCCACTTGAGGAAAGATTCAAAAGATATCCGAAGATTCATGTTTTGTATTTTAGCAACCTTTGGCTTTGTAATGAATGTACTGCTTTTGGCCGCAAAGCCACTTTATGAATATAATATTATTTTCTTATCATGATATTCAAATATCTATGAGAAGCCAATAATTGTGTCTCGCAAGGCCCCAAATATAGGCCCCTATAGTTGTATATTGAAAATAATATGAATTTTTAAAATATACTCCGCATCAAAAAGAGCCTCGCGGCGAGGGTTTTGAGAAAATATTTATCTTTTGGATCCACTTACTGGCCCTAACTCAAAACTCTTGGTTTTATCTTCTTAATGAGTCTTTAATTTTGTATTAACTAGCTGTTGCAAACTCCACCGTGAGAATATAATATTGAAAATGGAACAGTTACCTCCTCGAAAACCGTTCGATTCCCCCACACGCCAATAACCCCTTCTTTTCCCAGATTTAGGGCACTAATCACTCGTTGAAAAAAAACGGTCGTGAAAAAATAATCTCGTGAATAGAATAGTTACCTCATCGAAAACCGTTCGGTTCCCCCACGCGCCAATAATCCATTATTTTCCAAGATTTAGGGCATTAATCAAGATTTACTGACACTTAGTTTGACTTTTCGACTGTCCATCCAAGGCTGGAGATTTGTCTGCCCTGTTCCTATAAATAGGTGCATTTTGGGGATGGGAACGTTCATGCCAAAAACCTTCCTCTGAGTTTCAGATCCTCAACAATACCCTTCCTTTTTTACCAACTCTGTCAACTTCAGTCTTTCTCTCTCAGATCTTCAGTCCTTCCCAATATTTCTAACAGCAATCTTTCTTAATTACTAATCATCACCATTCTTCAATTCTTGCATTCTCTCAACCCATCACCAATGGAACCATAAACCGAGGATGGAGGAAGTAACAAAGCAGCCAAGAGTAGTGCTAACATGCTTTGCAAGCGGAGCAGTACCAGGTGGGCTACCACTTATGATCAGATAAGAATCTTCAAGGAGCTTTACTACAACGAGGGAGTTAGGTCCCCAACTGTAGAGCAGGTTCAGAGGATCTCTTTCCAGCTGAAACAGTACGGAAAGATCAAGAGCAAGAACGTCTTTTATTGGTTCAGGAATCACCGGGCTCGAGAGAAACAGAAGAAGAAGAGGTTCACTTCGGATGTTCCTGTGCCCATGCAAAGATCAGGGCTTGTTGGTAATGGTAATGGTACCAATTGAAAACCTGAGGATCAGTATATTAACTTTGGATCTTTTGCATCTGCTTCTGCTTCTTTAGCTAGTGTGATGATTGCTTTTAACGGGCAGATGGGGAACTACGGTGGTTATGGATCTATGAACACGGAGATTGAAACCCTTCCTCTGTTCCCCATGCACGGTGAGGACATCTTCGGCAACATGAAGACTACTTTCGAGGGAGGTGGCGGCTACAGCTACTACTCCGGTGGATGGGGCGGCTACAACGATGGCTCTCACATTTCCCTTGAACTCAGCCTCAACTCTTACGGCTCGACCCTATTTTCCAGCTAAGGTGTTTTCTCTGCGAGAGAAGAGACAAAGCTGTAAAAAAATTTCCAGAGCCGCTGACTCGGCTTAGTATTGTAAAAATTTTCCAGAGCCGCTGACTCAGCTTAGTATAGAGTAGTGTTGTCCCCCTAGTATTGCGAGGCGTAGCGAAGAAATGATTATGGGCCTCAAAAACAGGCCTTCATGAATGGGCTTCGCGAGTGTAGGAACACTAGAATTGCCCCCCATGCCTTATGCGAAGAAACTGTCTATGACTCTTCCGAGTCCCAGATGTTGGGAAAGTATTTCTTCAAGTATCTGCTTCTGATAGGGTTATGATGGACATCTCCATCTAGGTCCTTGAGATGAAAAGCTCATTTCTCTAAGATTTTATAGATGATGTACGAGCCTTCCCATCTTGGAGTCCATTTGCGGCGACCATCTAATTTTTCGCCAAGCGGGAGAACTACTTTCCAAACCAACTCTCCTTCGCTGTAACTCCTTCCGCGCGTCCACTTGTCATAGGCGCGAGCGACTCGTTGCTTTTCCATGACCAAACTATCTAAAGCTTCCAAGCGCTTTTTCCATGACATAGCCTGAACGTTGTCTTCTCTAATGAGATTATATTGCTCTTAAACTTGTAATGATTGGACGTTGACTTCCAACGGTAGGACTGCATCATAGCCAAACATCAAAGCATAAGGTGTTGTCGCAGTGGGATTCTACTTAGAGGTGCGGTAGGCCCAAAGAGTTTCATAAAGTGTCTCATGCCACTGTGGTGGATTAGCTTCCAACATTTTCTTCAGCAAATTGATAATGATCTTGTTGTTGGCTTCCACTTGACCGTTAGACTGAGCATAATAAGGACTGGAATGGACGAACTGTATTCCCCATTCTCTTCCCAGTTTATCAACTTCACCACCCATGAAAGCTGCCCCCCGGTCCGAAACAAAAAATTCTGGGATCCCAAATCTGCAGATGATGTTTCTGAATGGGAATTGTCGCAACGTACCACCAGAGGCTTCCTTCAAAGGTTTTACTTCAACCCATTTTATAAAGAAATCAGTCGCGACGATGATGAACTTGTGTTAAAGTGATGAATGTGGGTGAATCATTCCAATTAAATCCAGCGCCCATCCTCAATGGGCCAAGGCTTTATAATGGGCTACATTGGAATATTAGGTACACGCTGGACCGACCCACGAGCTTGGCAGTCCAAACAACCTTTAGTGAATGCGATACAATCCTTCAAGATATTGGGCCAAAAATATTTGTGTTGTCTGAGCAACCATCGCATCTTTGGATCTGCTTGGTGTGCGCCACAAATGCCAGAATGAACTTCGTACATGTGTTGTTTCGCTTCGCGGCCATAAACACATCTGAAATCCACGCTATCTTCTCTTCATCTGCGAAGTTCATCACTTTTGAGGAAGTAGTTGAGGGCAAGATAGTGAATCCTTCTATCCGTGGTCTGATCAGGATGCTTGAGATAATTGATCAAAGGGATGCGCCAATCCACGTCAATGGATTCCAAGGTCGCGACTGAGGTATCGTTTGGAGGATCTCTTCTCACCATCCATGAAGGAAGCGTGCGACGCTCGACTTTAAGGATTCTCTCGCGCACGCCATACCTCAATGTTACCCCTATTGCCAACTAGGCCAACTCATTCGCGGTGAAATTTCGTTCGCGAGGAATGTGCTCAAGATCCACGTCATCAAACTGGTCCAACAGTTCTAATGTCCTGTTCAAATAAGGGACTAACACGAAGCTAATGCATCTAAACTCTTTGTGCAACTGATTGATAACCAAGAGAGAATTGCCAAGTATTTGTACGTCTCTGATTCCCATTTCCAGCAGTACTTCTAGGCCTATGATTAAGACCTCATATTCAGCCTAGTTTTTTGGTACATTGAAACTCCAACTAGAATGAGTACGAAAAGTGATCTCCAGCCTGGTTCTCCAATGCAATTCCTGCTCCGGCCATGGTATTTGTTCGAGAACCATCAAAGTACAATACCCATGGTTGTAACATGACCATTGCCTGGCCATTGGTGAAAGGTTTGGAGCAATGTATATGACATGCCTTTCCCCATAAATTTGTCGCGACCTCCAGCTCGCGAAGCTTTAGAGCTTCCAACATGGGATGATGTGCTAGAAAATCCACGATGGCTTGACCCTTCAAAGCCTTTTGAGGCACATATTGTAAAGAAAATTCTGAAAGAGCCAAGATCCATTTGCCAATTCGACCCCTAAGAATGGGCCACGACAACATATATTTGACCAGATAGGTCTGAGCGATTATGCATGTAGTAAATGACAACATGTGGTGGCGCAGCTTACATGCAGAGAAGCATAACGTTAAACATAGCTTTTCTATTGGTATGTACCTAGTTTCGCAATTTGTTAACGTTCTGCTAAGGTAGAAGATGGCACGCTCCACTCCCGCTTCGTCGTTTTGTGCCAGCAGGCTGCCTATTGAAGCTTCTGCCGCTGAGATGTAGAATTTGAGCGATTGGTTTGGTTTTAGAGGAACAAGAACCGGTGGATTGGTTAGGTAGGCCTTTATGCTATCAAAGGCCTCTTGATGCTTCACTTTCCACACAAATTCTGTTTGTCCTTGCAGCTTTAGTAGGGCAGAAAAAGGCCGAATCTTGCCGGCGGAATTGGAAATAAACCGTCGTAGGAAATTGATTTTTCCCAACAACCTTTGCAACTCTTTCTTTGTTCGCGACGGTGAGGCATTGATAACTGCTTTAGCTTTATCTTCTGATACCTCAATGCCTCTCTGATGTACAATGAATCCCAAAAAATCACCTGCTTGAACCCTAAACACACATTTCGCAGGGTTCATCTTTAGCTTGTGACGCCGCATACGTTCGAAATTTTTTTGCAAATCAGCAATGTGATTACACCGCTGCTTGGATTTAATGACTACATCAGCTATATAAACCTCTACAATCTTCCCTAAGATGTCATGGAAGATTAGGTTCATTGCTCGCTGATACGTGGCTCCCGCGTTCTTCAAACCAAAAGGCATGACCACGTATTCAAAAACTCCTGCGAAACCTGGGCATCTAAAAGCAATTTTGTGTTTACCTTCTTCTGCCACTAGAATCTGATAGTAACCGACAGTTCCGTCCATAAAGGAGAGAAGTTCATGACCAGCTATTGCGTCCACCAACATGTCTGCTACCGGCATAGGGTAAACGTCTTTGGGAGTGGCCTTATTGAGATCGCGGTAGTCGACGGACACCCTCATTTTGCCATTCTTATTTCGAACTGGAACAACATTGGATAGCCACTGATTATATTTGGCTACCCTGATGATTCCTGACTTATGCATCTTCTCGACTTCCTCCTTAACCAACACTTGGGTTTCTGAGTTCATTCACCTGGACTCCTGCTTCACCGAATTTTGATCTGGGATAGTCGACAGTTTATGGCAGACCAAGTCAGGAGATAATCCGGGCATATCTTCATATTTCTCCGCTAAACAATCCTTATATTCCCGCAATAAATTGATGAGCCCCTGTTTTTCATCAGGCCCTAATTTTGAGCTTATTGCCACTTCTATTGGCTTTGCCTCACTGCCCAGATTTACCTTTTCTGTAGGATCTCTAACCTTTGGTGGTGTATTATCCACTGTTGCTGGAACCAATCAGATAGGCTCTTCTTCCTCCTCCTGATCGGAGAATTCTTCATCGATGTATTCCAATGTCGCTACTTGTGCATAGGTCTCTTTTTCGATCAAATATGAAGACAATCTATCATACAAAGAACGAAAGGCCACTACCTCTTCCTCCATGAGGTCGTGATCCATTAATTAAAACTTGGAGATGGCACCACATATCCAGACCTTTCAAGGTCGTTTTTTGTTACCGCGAGCCCCTATTGTGCCAATTCAGAGGCCGTCACCCAGGTTGGGCGGCCCTTATTATCAATACCAACGACCTGTAAAGGAGAGATTGGTTCTAGGTAATACCTTGCGTCTGCTTTGACAATTTCAACCTTTTCCGCGATTCTGTCCCATAAGATCAGCTTCTGGTGAAGGGTGGATGGGACACAATAACTCCGGTGGATCCAGTCGAGGCCCAGAATTACTCTATATGCTGCATAGCAATCTGTAACAAAGAAAGTGTAAACCCTTTATGCTGGACCCACCTTGACTTGTAGGAAAATCAAACCCAATATTTTGGTTACAGTCCTAACGAAGTTCTTTAGAGTCAGGGATGTGGATTGGATCTTCTCTTTCTTGATTCCTAGCAGCTGCATGGTTCTGGTGGTCAAGACTTAGACTGCGGCGCCTGTGTCTACCATGATCTTGCCAACCTTGATGTCGTTCATATCGGCGGTGATATATAATGGCCTCATGTGTTGCGCCATTGCTAGCGTTGGCTTGCTGAAACCCATATCCTGAACCCTCACATTGGTATCTGCAACCTCTGCTGCTTCTACCTCCTACGGCGTGGGTTTCTTCACCAGAGATGACGCTACTGAGGTGAGCTCGAACGTTTGTTTGTCCAATGATTTATCATCCTCTGCTTGGCATTCCTGAGTTGCCACTGGCAAGGCATATTTTGATGATAGGACATACACCATGTCACATGTAATGTCCAACATGTCTGCTTCTTCTGATTCCGCCGCGGGAGAGCTTAGGTCAACTTCTGTCGCTAACTTGCTTGCAACGTAAGCAGCCAGCGATCCTTCTTGGATCATGGCCTGCTCTTGTTGATTTGCTGCGAAGGGATATTCCTTTTTCAGTGGCCACTGCTTTGCTGATGAAGCCTCTTCGGATTTCGCAACCACTATGCTTTGAACTTTCTTAGGCCTCCACTGCACAGTTGCTGACCGATTGTCTTTGCCCCCCCCCCCCCCCCCCCAATCTGTCAAAGATTGAAGGCTCGCTATTTCTTCCTTCGTGAGATATTCTCTGCTAAACATTGACTTTACAAGCTGGCGACGGTTCTCGCCTCTTGGGAACTAGGGACTTCTCATGAGCGCTGATTTTGGGGGCACGTGGCTTTCGCTCTTCGCGTGATACTTTGGGCTGCTGTTTTTGAACTCCCGAGAAAACGAATCTCTTAGAGGCCAGTGCCTCCAATTGTCTCTGATACTCTTCTAGAGATTTCAGTAATTGCGATGGTTTGATCAGTTCTTGATCTAGCGCTTCCAAGGTTCGCTTTACTTCTCCAAATCTCCACTAGAGTTTTCTCTTCCTTGAAGAGGTCACCTCCACTGCCTTGTCCTTCTTCTGTGTATACCATCTCCCTTCTTTAATGGAGGACGTCGACATCAACGGAATGTAAGGTCTGGTTAACACCCCTTGCCGCTTATCGGCCTGCCCTTCTTCCCTCACGGCGTTCAACCTTTTGAATAAGTTTGAGTCCCTTGGAGAATGAGTTTCTGAACCACTGTGCACTCTTGGGCTGCATGGTTGGAAGTTTCTAGAAGATGATACTAACATTATTGGTGGCAGTGATCCAAAGCGAACAATCTGGGATGTTTCCTCATGCAACACTTGAGTGTCACATTCTTCCTTGCACCGCGAGCATATGACAATGGGTAAACGAGTCTTGGATTCCCGCTTCGAGGCTTTGTCTCCAGCCTTTTTCAAATCTTTAGCCGCGTGGTCTGGACTTTGATTCTGCTGATCTTTTGCACCCCATGCCACGTCCACCATGTTGATTCTGGTATCTGGGAAGGGATCTAGGTCCACCAACGCTGCTGCTGTTGTTGGCGCCTCTACTTGCAAACTACCGTTATTTAACCAGATTTAGGTTTGATCATTCAGCTTAACACAATCGGCTATATTATGATTCCATATATTATGGAGTTTGCAGTATTTCTTCCCCCTTAGCTGCTCTGGTTTGGGAAATGGGCCGAAGTCGGTTTTCACCATCTTCGCGGCGATAATTTCATCCAAGATTTCATGCACTTTGTTCGCGTCATAAGTATAACTCGCGAACTCTGGTTAGGTGAAAACCACCGACTTGAGCTTCATCGGCTCTTTGCACAACTTCAATTCTTTAACAGTGAAGCCTTCTTTCCAGTAAGTTCCAGCACTGCTGCTTCATCTTCTTCTGACTCTTTAGCTTCTGCCACGCCAGTTTCCACGCCCCTAAAGTAAGGGTCATAGGAACTTGAGTATTGGCTCAGCGCCGCCACTGTCCTACACTTCCTAGGCATGTATGTTCCTTTGGAGGAGTTTCTCATGGCGTCCATTTCCCTGAGCAGATGTTCAAAACATCCCACCTCTGTGATTAATTCTCCCATAGAGTTGAACGTATAGCCATGTTGCTTTTTAAGCTAGCGAGGTTCTAAGCCCTTGATTGCTAGTTTCACCAACTATTTCTCCAGCAGAATCACGTTCAACTTCCCCTTCTATAGCTGGAAGCGCTGAAGGTATGTGACAGTAGATTCAGTTGGCTGCTGAGCCATTTGAGTAAGTGAGGCCAGATCTACTCAGGCTCGATAGTCCTGAGAGTTTCCTTGAACAGCTTTCCCATCGAGGGCCAACTCTCAACTGATCCTGGTTGCAGCTTAGCGAACCAGGTAAAGGCAGCCCCCAACAAAGAAGTGGCGAAGATCTTACATTTCAGACTGTCATCGTTCGGGTATTGGCCACACTGTACTTGAAACCTGACCAAATGGGCCGCGGTGCTTTCGACTTCCTTTCCCGAGAAAGTAGAGAACATGATGTTTTTATATCCCCTAGGATAATGTGAGTGCATAATGTACGGTGGGAAAGGCCCCTGATAGGCCTCCTCCAAGTTAGGCCTCTGGTTCGCGACCCTAATCATCTCCTCAACTTCTTCTCTCCTTATGTACCCGGGATTTGGGGGCGGAGGAGGGACGTGGAATATTGTTTCACCAACTGGCCGGATCAAGGGTGCCGCCGGTGATGTTTGACCAGTCCACGATATGCCGCCTACACCAGCCGTCTTGGGTTGGGCTGACGTCTGCAACGTAAGTCCTGCTGCTGTTTGACTTTTCGCAGTCGCAGTGACCTTCGCTTAACTTTCAGTGTGGTCAACCCCTAGGGATTCTTCAAATACGCACTCGTATCCATCGCTGTAGTATTGGGTAGCTATGCTAGCGAACAAGGAAGATACTTGCTGCAATACACAAGGCGAAGCTACCACCAAGGAAGAGAAGGATCCTCACTCGCGATCAAAAGCAGTCTCCTTCGCATGGGGGGCATGCTAAAGTTCTGATCCCCTACAACCTGCCTAAGTTCACCAATTCACTGCATACCAGACATCAGACACATGGGGGGCAATAAAGTTGGCAAAGAAAGCGTCAGTTCATGACAAAGGCAATTCAGATTATGGCATTCAAGCTTTATGGCCTATTTAAAGGTCTATATGAAATCAGTCAAGTAATATTAGTTAAGCCAATAAAAGTGGCTTTTCAGCCCAACGACATTATAAGAGCAGTGCTGATTCAAGACCTCTCCAGTCAAGACGAAGACCTTTGAATTCAAGGTCTGGGGGGCAATGTTTGAACCCAAAATGAGCATTTTGGCCTGATAAGGCGTGTCTAGGAGAAATTGAGCCACTTATAGTGGCTCAAGCTATATATTGTAGACAAGTTCGAAATATATTATTTAGAGGCTAAATAAAGCCTACTTGCAGAATTATGGAAGATTATGCCAGCTGCAAGAAAAGGAAATGATGGAAGCATGGAAATGAAAAGTCAACTTTAGCACATTTTCCTACTTCGGCTAGGAGAAACCGAGCTAAAAAAAGGAGGGGCTGCAGACTAACCAAACAAAATTCAAATGAGCTAAAACTTTCCAGATTCATTCTAGACATCCCAAGGATCATTTCTTATGGATAATGCAAGAGCTAGTTTGGAGTAGAAAACCTTCAAAAAATCAGTCCAGTTTTCTGAAAGGCAAAACTGGAAAACCGGACCTGCAAGGAGTCCAGCAGCGTTTCTAGCCCAACCACATGGAAGTAAGCTCTGAAATTTTACCAGAATGATTAACACTCATGGTGTATCATTTGATATGAAGAAGTCGAAGGCCCATGCTGAATTCTTGGTGGAGATATAATTGAAGGAATAAAGGAGCAGAAAGTGACTCAAAACCACTCTAAAACTCATCATTTTCAACTCCATTTAGTGCTCCACTATCTCATTTGTTTAAGGCCAACTACTATGGCTTGGTAGCCTATATATAGTGGCTACAACAAGTAACAACACAATTCATCAACAACAATCTCTACGATTATCCAAGCTTCTCCAAGAGCAACCCCTCTCCTTCTCTTACCAGTGACTACACTCCAGTCCCAGAATCCTCAGGAGCCGACTATTAGTGCCACCAAACCCTCTGTCAAAGTGCTTCGGTCCTAGTCTCCTCGGGAGCCGACTGTAGTACCTCGACCACAACGGTTACAGAACCAGCCAAGCAAGGGTAACATCCTCGCAAACCAGCTAAGCTAAAGTCACGCTTTAGCAAGTTCTCTCTACTTCCCGGTGATTTCGCTCTGCTTGACTTACAACGTTGAGTATCGATTTGGTGACACAAGACAAAGTCCTCCAGCACGAGGCACAGAAGACCCCCACGACGAGGTTGGTGCTCTCCTCATCTACAGTCGCTCGAAAGAAGTCAGGTCAAGGGACACCCCTGTCGACCGCACCTGAACGGTGCTGGCACGCCCGCTCAGAAAAGAGACTGTTGACCAACTGCAACAAAACTGGAGTCAAACATACATATATTTATATATATATATATATATTTACAGGCCCATTCCAAAGCAGACTGCGATGCAGTGGAGGCATTCCAAGCAGCGACGGCGGCATGCGTCTTACATGAGGGAGGCTGGAGGCATCTCGGACCGTTTTAGGCAGCGTTCGAGGTCGGGGTTGCAGGTTCTGGGCAGTAACCCTACCTGCAACTGCAGGTTTTCTGGGGAGCACTGCCACGACGTCGTCGGCGACTCCACAGACTGCAGACCGCTTCGCCCGACCCCTTCCGTCCTTCCGGCAACCCCCGCCGCTCTGTCGCTCCTCGAGCCGAGCTACAGTGTCGTCGTCCGCACTTTTGCGAAAGTACGGACGTTACATATATATATATATATATATATATATATGTACATACCACCTATATCACATACCGCCAAGCATAAGCAACTACCTCTTAGGTGGGCCCCGCGACATGGCTAGTCCCGCCTACGACATGCATCAGGTAGTTCGACACCCGAGCTACCTCGCTATGGTGGAGGTCGGCCGGTACCTTGAAGGGAGGCCACCCTCCCATGGTTTCCAAGAGGCTTCAAGAGAAGTAAATATGTGTATTATTGTCCCACATCGGAAATATAGAATAGAATGGGACTTCCCTTAGCTATAAAGGGAAGTCCTCCCCTTCTTAGAGAGGATGGATCCATGATCCCTATACTTGTATCACTATAAAGGCTACTTGGCCTCACTACTAGTAGAATCTCTAAGTGGACGTAGCCTTGCCTCAAAGGCAAGGTGAACCACTATACATGCTTGTGTCCACTTTCTCTCTCTCTCCCCATCATGATCCACACTTAGTTCCCGTTCCGTATTCTTCAACAGAAACAATATAGATACACACACACAGATTCTATGGGTCATCATTTGGCCCTTCGGCCCTAGCCCACCCGGTCCATTGGGCAGAAGCCCCATCCGACCCTTGCATTAGGGTGGGCCGGCCCGACCCTTTCTCAAATAGGGTTGGGTAAGGGCCATGCAATTGAAACCCGGCCAGGCCCTTCGGCCCTACCCGTTTGAGCCCATTAGGGCCAAGCCCGGCCCGGCCCTCTAGGCCCGCCTGTTTAAGCCCTAATATTTTCTATTTTTTCTATTTTAAAAATAAATTTCTCTTTTTTCTATAGCATACAACTTATCTCTTTTTTGGTAATTGATTTCCTAAGCTTTATTTTCTTTAATTCTTGTTTCCTCTGTTAAATAAAAATTAATTTAGAGATTTAAAGAGATAGTTAATTAAATATAACCTCATTAACTAATATTTATAAATGTTATAACTTATAAGTTAATATATATATATATATATATATATATTAAATATGATCAACAAAAAACAATAAGTCTTATATTGCCTATATGACCATTGAGCCACATTTTAAGGAAAAAAGAATACTGTATTTCTTTTTGTTAAACAAATTAAAGCCCTTATAGACCCATTTCAGCCCTATTTGGAAGGCTGGCCCGACCCGGCCCTTTTGGCCCTATTGACTCGGGCTTTTCGGGCGGGTAAGGGTTAGCATATTTAAGCCTCGGCCCTACCCTACCCGGCTCTAAATTTTATTGACTTTGACTAGGCCTGGCCAGGCCCTAGCCTAAGCCCTAAAATTTAGGGCCGGCCCTAGCCCGGCCCATGATGACCCCTAACAGATCCTATCCAGAGCGGAGCTCCGCTTTGAAAATTAACGTGTGAAGTTCGAGTTTTTGGTCACTTTTCGGTCGCATATCCACATCTCGACCGTTCAGTTTTTAGGTACTAGTGTATAGATCATCCCTGCAAATTTTCAGCCAAAATGATGATTATTAAGGCAGTGATAACTAACTTAAAGTTAGTACGGTTCAAGTTGACAGATTTAGTTCATCCATTAGTTTAGGTGAGTTAGATACCTTAACGATCGAGATGTGGATATGCGATGCAAATTTGGCTGAAAATTTGCAAAGATGATCTATACACTAGTACCTAAAAACTGAACAGTCGAGATGTGGATATGCGACGTAAAAGTGACAAAAAACTCGAACTTCACACGTTAATTTCAAAGTGGAGCTCCACTCTAGATAAGATATATATATATATATATATATATATATATATATATCTCAAATTATGTGAGTGAAATTGTGTCGTATATTTGTGCATGATATCATGTACACATTACTCATATATTTAGATTAAGCTACTAGCTAACGATAAATTAAGCAAAGGTGCGTTAATATAGTTCGCAGTACCGGTAAATAACTTGACGATGAAGCTAAAGGTTGTAAATTTATAAAGTCATCGAGCTTGGTCCATATACATTGCCAAATTATGTACCAAAATAAAGGACGTGTTCGACTTTAGAAGAAACACAAACTTAGCTATATATATATATACTGCTTCTTGCAAATGAAGTTATAATTAAGCAGATCACTCCATCGAGTTACTATATATACTGTACGTAGAAACTTTCCATGATTAGGGAGATTAATTGGTTAACCACATGGGTATTTCTTCAATTGCCAAACTAAGTAGGAAAGGTGCATACCTACGTCAATAGTGATCGATTGACTTAATTTCCAAGCCGACTGTTAAGATGTATACTTAACAGGTACGTTACTTTTTTGAATTAGGGTTCAGACCAGAAAAGGTATTGGATAACCGATAACTCAAACAAAGTGGCTTTTCCTGCCCACTCTACATGGTCAAACTAATTAATATGCATGGCCCCCAATTCACTTTTACTTCATCGGAGTAAGGATCGTCAAATTCTGTTTTAGTTCACCAACTAAGCATGGGAATTGTGCTCTTCCGATCTAGGCCAAGAAGCAGAGCATAACTTCTTTTAATATGCATAGCTCTTGAGTCTTGACCTCATATTAGATTATTATTATTATCAAAGCCGACTACTAGAGCGGGTATTATAATCCTAGATAACAATACAAGCTGAAAAAGACATAAATTCAGAATTCACTACTAGAAATCTGGGGAAACGCCACAGCACAATGGGCACGTACAATTACCGGGGTTGGAATCCTAATGAGCACCACTTGGCATGGTCACAGTTTTGCGATAGTCAGGTACAGAGATACAAAACGGTAACTCTAGTGAAACTATAACGAGTAATAGTGAGGAAACTCGTACACGAGTTATGCTGTTAGTTGTTAGATCACAATTTCATTGCAATAATATTTATGATATTATTTATCTTATTACTAGCTTTTCTGCACGGGGGAAGGATGCACTTGTGCGGGCGAAAATTTTAATTTTTTTTTTTTCAATTTTACTCCTATTTTAGTAAGTTTAAAAAAGAAATAAATTACACCAACACCCAAGTACAGTTTGTTGGAAAGTACCCTCTCGCTCAAGCACACTTTTTTTTTTATGTCAAAAAATAAATACAAGAAACTAAAGGACAAAACCTCTACTAATATCCCCTCCTAGCTAATCCAAATGGAACGTTGGGGACACAGCAAGGGGTAAACAGAAGAACCAAACAGAATTATTAGGAGAAGTATGAGCCATAGAAGCTAGATGAACTGCAACAAAATTTGCTTCCTGATAAATATGCCTGAAAACGATTGAATCGAATTGTTGAGCCAACTGCCTTATATCCTGGACTAGAAGCTGAATTCGCCATGGAATGACGCATTTTCCTTGAATACAGTCAATAAGCAGCTTGGAACCACACTTGCTCTGCCTCTTTCTTTCCCAATTTCAAAGCTGCCCAGACATTCAATAACGCAGACTAAAAAATTTGCACATGCCTAGCATGTGACTTTTCAAGGATAAATTTATATATATATATATGCGTGTGTGTGTGTGCATTTTTTTTAAATTTATTTATTTTCACTTATATTTTGATTATTATAAAAAATGAGATATTAAAAAGAAAACTTTCAACTTCAATTAAAAACAGAATGACAGGAAAAAAATTATTGAGAAAGTTTTTATAAGTTTTTGTTTTAAAATGTTTTATTTGAAATGTTTTTTCTATATCTATAAAATAAATTAAGTTTTGATAAGCTCTTGTTTTTAAATTTTATTTTCATAAAAGGGTAGAGATACATTTCTATTTATATTTGTAATTGAATTTCTATTCTCATTAACAAAATATTATTTAGGACTTTTTAGTAAACAAAATTATTTAAAACGGTATTTTCGTCAAATTACCCTTAAAAACTGACATGTGCTTTTTAGTGGAAGACTAACTGAAGTTAATGATTGATCGATTGATATCATTTAAAATGAAATTGAAAGATAGAGAATAAGTTTAGAATTGAAGGAGTTGACTTGCACTTCAAGTAAGAACAGAAGAAGTTTAGAATTACAAAGTAAAATTTGCTGTACTGAACTCATCTTAATTTGGCCGGATTGGCCTCGCCTGGTTCGAGTCATTGTTGCCTTTTTGGTTCTCTGTCTACCATATGCTGTTGTCAAGGTTTGGCTTCTGGCCTATTCTGTTCTGTTGTTTTGTTTCATTCTGTTTGCGTCTGTTTCTTGTTCCAACCCAGTTGCTCAGTTTGGTAATTTTTCTTTTGTTTAATGTAAGTTGTCAAGACAAATGAGCAAAAGACCAGAATTTCTATATAACCCGCGAAGTATTTTACGATTTACGAACCTATGATGCATACAAACCTACTTGTTTCCATGAGATTGTTCTGCTCCTGACAAGTGTGGACAAAACAAACATTTGGCTTCAAATAGAAGCTTTTAAATTTTTCAAAAGCACGGTCTACAAAACTTCACTAGCTTCTTGATTGAAAAGACAGTCATACACTAATACATGTATTACACTAATGCTATACACATCCTCAAAGATACCCACCCAACCTAGTTTGAAGAACAATTAATGATGCCACTGGATTTTTTTTTTGTTTTGAAATGGCCACTGAATTTTGTATTTGTTAAACCTGCTTAAAAATTTGAGTCCACTCAGACACTTGATGATACTTCATTCACTGCAGGGTTCTCCTTTTTCTTTGACGGCTCTTGAGCTTTCTGGAGAATAGCCTTGTTTGGAACTAAAACTATAAACATGTTTCTGTCGCTGAAGCTTTTGGCTTCCTCTGTTGCAAGCTGCACAACAAGCATACAATTGTAGATAAATAACCGGAACAGCAAGACGTTGACTGAGTCATGCAACAATTTATGTTGTTATATGCAACTCAGTTCATGATTATAAGCACAGATAGACATCGGTACCTCCCCAACTTCACTTTGAAAGCGTTTGAGAAGCTCGATAGCTTTATTTCGGAACTCATTTTCCCGACCTTTCAAGTTGACCATAACCTTGACCTACAGCAATTGGTTATAAATATCAAAGCAAAGAAAAATAAGAGTGTAACACACTGATATCCTTATATAATATAAGAAGGCCCTCCTTGAGAACTTTAGGCAACCTACCTTATCACCATCTTTCAGAAACTTCTGAGCGGCTCTCATACGTACAGAATAATCATGTTGATCAATGTTGTAACTGTACAGATAATAATAATAATGTGAACAAATCTCGTGATAAAACAAAAACTTCTTCATTTGCAGATATATTTCCTTTGAGCAAGCTAAATAGTAAATCACGTCATACTGTGGATGCAAGGTATGAGTGCTTACTTCTCTTTGTAGTTTGAAATAAACTTAGTGTGTGTGTCTTTTCTTTCATATTAGTTCCTAGAAAAGTATGGCTTTTCTTTCATATTAGTTCCTAGAAAAGTAACATTTTCTTTTCTCTCTCTTTGATGGAACCAGTTATTAACACTAAATACAATATGGTGATTCAAATTAGATGGAAAGCTTATCGAAGAAACAATTGTTTTCTAACCATATAACATAAACTTAGACATCTAGCCATTTGGGCAGCCATTGATGATCTTACATGTCAAATGAACGTGTGAATAATAGAATACTGAAATAAGACTGAGTGCAGATAAATTAAGAAAGAAGACTCAGTGTTTTACCCCATTTTGAGCTCCTTCAAATCCATGCGACTGGCTAAAAGAAGTAGGAGCAAATTTCAGTCAGTATCTATCCTCAAATCCAAGATCATGCTTATGCATGAATCAGAAAGAAAAACAACATGCTCAAGATAGAGAAAACCCTTGCCTGCGCTTTTCTTCTGCGACACTCTTTTCTTCTTTTGTTGCTCATACCGATATTTACTGAGGAAAGGAAAAGGTAGAGATAGCTAAATCTACTACTCAATGTAAAAATTAAACAAGTGCATATGTTTGGTAATGTTATGGCCATTATGTAGATCTACTACAGAGAACTTACTACAAAGTAAACACGCTGATCTTCCAATTCCAATTACCACTCAACATATTGTTCATTGTAATTTTTGTACAATTCTTCATTACTGAGCAGAGTATTTACCAGTGCCATCACAAACTACAAAATATGAAACTAAATACCAAACAACCACAATGCTAGACATTTCTGTTTAGTTACCTCCACATAATAACAATATATGAATAGAAACAAGAAACAAGAGTGCTTCTAGAGAGAATAAGGTGTATATTCTTTATGAGGACATCTTGGCATTTAATGGAAATAAGAAACAGGAATCAATCAAAATGAAGAGAAGTATGGACTTCATATAACAGATAACAAAATATTTCGTACTTGTAATCCATAATCCTGAGAACTGGAGGATCTGCATCTGGAGACAATATTACCTGCAACAATGGAGAAGATATTAGTCTTGAAACCATGTTATAAAGAATTACCGAAACACTCATAAGAAGCTCCAAAGAGTGGTTCAATCTGGTGCAACAGAAGTAACATATTCCACACAAATGATATATAAACCGCAGTTGCTGATATAGCTGACAGAGAATTCACTGTTTCTGTAACACACAGTTTTGAGTTCTTCTACCAATTTCTACCAACAGAACAACTGAACCAAGACCGATGGCAGCCAGCATGATTCAAATGCATACAAAATCAATATGCAGCAGATAACAGCATTCATGATTTTCGTAAAAATAAAATGAGGTAATAGCAAAATGCATACCAAATCAAGGTCAGCCTCATCAGCCATTCGAATCGCCTCGCTCTTCGATACCACTCCAACCTACACAGAACAAGTTCACAATTTCAAGACCTTCATACTGCATTTCAATAGCAATATCTCAGCAACTAAATAACCACAGAAATAAACACAAACCATTTCCTGCTTCTGATCAATAAGCCTCACCGAAGCTGACCTATTCGAAACCATACACAACCAAATTCAAGTTTCAGTTTTGATTAACTGAAGCAGATACATAAACACGATAATAAAACTAATCAATAATAAATTCACCTTATAGTGGAGATATCAAGTGCTTTATCATCATCCTCGGCATCGCTTTGCTGTCTCCGGCGGTCATTGCTCGACCTCCGGGGCCCGCCGCCGCCGAAACGAGCCGTGACTGGGCTGCTGACGGCGGAGGAGAGAGAGCTACAAGAGCTCGGATTTATCAGATAAACGGTATTAAAGCGAAGGCCGAAGAGCTTGGACTCGAAGGAGGAGGACAGTGAGAATGGAAACGGCGTCGTTTTGGGAGTTGTCCGGGATAGGATAGGCTTGGATGCGAAGCTGGTGGTGATCCCAGCCATGGCTTATTAGAAGCTCAAACACTCGACAGCTCTACTGAGTTGGAGCGATTTCTTATCCATTGTTTTTGAAGTCGTGAAGAAGGGTGGAAATGGATTATGGGCTTTGTTCAGTATTGGGTCTTAGTTTTATTGGCCCATTAACCTCACCTTACCTGCTACAGTTAGGCCCAGCCTTTTTTTTTTTAATCTAATCCTTTTATTTTATTTTTTGAATTTAATCTAATCCTTTTAATCCTAGGGTAGCTGTTCATATATGTCCCACGGCTACTGGGAAAGTCAGAGCCCTACAGTCTTTAGGAAACTAGAATCATATTCCCTCGCCTATTGGGAATAGTCAGGAATTCTATAAATATAGCCTGCACTATTCTCTCAAACCATCAAACCATTTCGCAAAACATTTCTTTGTTCTTAAATCATTTCGCTAAAAATGATGATGAACGAGAGTTTGAGTCCTGCAACCGCGATGAAAGAGAGCAGCGAGTCCTCCTTCTTTGGGCCATCTGAGTACGCTCTTGCCCAAAGAATCGTCGAGCTAAGCAACGCTCTTATGCCTCGCCTCATCAAAATTCGTCAAAAGCTCACTAGCTCTGGTGTGGATCCCAATTCGAATATCAAGTGCAAAGAGGTGCAATCAATTAATTCCGGTTACGAGTTCGAGGAAGTTGAAGAACCATTTGCGGAATCCAATTGGGAACACTGCAGAATGGAAGGCCCTGAACTCCTGAAGAATAGTCAGAACCCTTTGCGGAATCCAATTGTGAACACTGCTGAATGGAAGACCCTGAAGGATTGTCAAAACCCTTTGAGGAATCCAGTTAAAGACGTCCAAGCTGATGTATAATTTTGTGCTTTTCTCTTTATGTAGATTAGATATCATAAAACCTCTTGTTTTGATGTAATCCCCAACTTTATCAGTAATTTTGAGCTGAATGCATATTCTTCTGTAAAAAAGACTACCACAGTATAGCTCCAATGCCTTTTTCCCCTCTGCTCCTGTCAAGTTTGCATCTTAAGTTCCATTATGTATTTTAACTACGTCTACAACACCGGTATTATACATATACTAAAACAAAATCTTGAAGATGTTTACTCAGACCTCTATCTGGTAACCCTTATGAGAAACTTTAAAAATTGGGCCCTCAAATTCCAATGATCAACGTAAGATTCTGCACAATGAACTATCAAGTCATTTTGGCTGGCTAGACTGCGACACTAAAATGAATCACAGCATATTGCACAACTTCAGGAGATTCTCATACCACCTATGTACAATCCTTACTGTAAATTTCATAATGGAAATGTAATACATACTAAAAAGTGATCCAAACAAACTCCAAGATAACCATTACTTGAATACAAAACTGGCAAAGATGCAGAAACCAAAAGGCAATATAAAAAAAAAGGCTACAGAAACTGTCGAGCCCAGTTAGAGCCCACCTTCACTAGAGGAAAAGAAAAGGAACTTTCTTTGATATACAAGTACTTGGATACCAATGTGAACTCTATCTAAAACAATAAATTGGCACAGGTTAATGAACTACTGAAACTCTGGTAAGGGATGGAATTCAGCATGCAGTTTAGGTAATGGTTTTCAATTTAATCAAGAAGCAGAAGATAGCTGAACTAATGGCCACAAAAACATGTGTAGCAATCGAGCTTGATCATGGTCAAGAGGCTCAAAAACGGACAATATAGACAGAGAGATTCGTACTTGACCAAAGAAAAGTTATATCTATACCTTTCTCCAAATTAAAAACTACACTCTGACAAACTAAGCTCTGTTGAATAAAACTGTGGTACTAAGAAATCCAAATGCTACTGAAGGCTTCTTCAAGTGCCCTCCTGCCCTTGGACCTCTCTCTGCTCGCAGCGGCATCATTTATTCATCATCATATCCATGCGTATCATGCACCATGCACCTCTCTGAGGCTCTGAGTGGCAGTGGTTGTCCAGAAATTGTAGGTGCATCTTGCCTCTGCATTTGACTTGGTTCAGAGCCTATAAATGAACATAAAAAATCAGTTTAGAAAACCCGATGCCAAGAACAACTGGTACAATTTACAGTATGGCAAACTTTTCATAGATCAACCGTCCACAATAACATTGTTTCTGGATCTAAGATGAACGGTTGTTACCATGAATCTTTTCAATGTCCAATTTATCAAGGGATTGGATGTTGAGCGTAAGCGAATCATGAGTCTTAATAAGAGCTTGATTTCCCTGAAACATTATGCAAATTTGGTCGAAGCAGAAGAACCAACTACTTACATAACATATAGCAACAGGACTGAAGGAGAAGCAAGCGGGAAGAATTTCATTTATATGAAAAGGTAACACAGAGGCATTAGCTTTTGACTAGGTCCTAGATGAAGTTTCTGATCTTAATACCATGGTATCGTCTATTTTGATTAATCATATTCGATTCGTTTAATATAAGGTGTTTATCCCAGTGTTGCAAGTCCTCTGTAAATTGGGCTCGACTAGATTGCCATCTTCTAAATATGTCAGTATGCTGAATTCCAAATTAAGCTGGCAGTACCCAACTCAGAGTCTCAGAACCATCAATTTCAGTAACATCAAAATTGGTTGTCATCAAAATTCAAGCAGGCAAACTCGAAGAACGATAGTTCTTACAGAAGAAAACTAAACTCTTTATTGAACACAACTACTAGATACTCTTATACAATACATACTACCATGGCTTTTGATTTAACCCAAGACCCCCAGACACAAAAAAGAAGCCCATGCTTGCAAAGTTACAAGCTAAACCCAAAAAGAAGAATTACATTCATAAACCCAAAAGCTAAATAGAACGACCCATCCTCGCACATTTTCCAGCTTAATCAACCTCTTCGATTTTTGGGCCAGCTCCAGTTGCAGAACTAGAACCAGAACCAGCACCAGGCATGTCATCCCCCATAGGTGGCATACCTCCTGCACCACCAGCACCCTGATACATCTTAGCAATAATGGGATTGCAAATCCCCTCCAACTCTTTCTGCTTGTCCTCCAACTCATCCACCTCGGCCAATTGGTTCCCCTCCAGCCACTGAATAGCCTCCTCCACAGCCTTCTCGATCCTTTGCTTATCTGAAGGATCCAATTTCCCTGCAATCTTGTCATCCTTGATAGTATTCCTCATATTGTAAGCATAATTCTCCAAAGAATTCTTAGCATCCACCTTCTTCTTCACCTCCTCGTCCTCCGCCTTGTACCTCTCTGCATCCTGCACCATCTTCTCTATTTCCTCCTTGCTCAGCCTTCCCTTGTCATTGGTGATCGTGATCTTGTTCTTCACTCCAGCAGTCTTGTCCTCAGCCGAGACATTCAAGATACCATTAGCATCAATATCGAAGCAGACATTGATCTGAGGCACACCTCTAGGAGCTGGTGGAATGCCAGTCAGCTCGAATTTCCCCAAGAGATTGTTGTCCTTGGTCCTGGCCCTCTCTCCTTCATAAACTTGGATCAAAACCCCGGGCTGGTTATCCGAATAAGTAGAGAAGATCTGCTCCTTCTTGGTTGGAATAGTCGTGTTCCTCGGAATCAAAGTGGTCATCACACCACCAGCTGTCTCAAGCCCAAGACTGAGAGGAGTGACATCAAGCAACAAAAGATCCTGAACCTTCTGATCACCTTCACCGGTCAAAATCGCAGCCTGAACCGCAGCGCCATAAGCCACAGCCTCATCCGGGTTAATACTCTTGCAAAGTTCCTTCCCATTGAAGAAGTCCTGCAGAAGCTGCTGAACCTTGGGAATCCTAGTCGAGCCACCCACCAAAACAACGTCGTGAATCTGGCTCTTGTCGATCTTCGCATCCCTCAGACACTTCTCCACCGGCTCCATACACTTCCTGAACAAGTCCATGTTCAGCTCCTCGAACCTGGCCCTCGTGATCGTCGAGTAGAAATCGATTCCTTCGTAAAGAGAATCGATCTCAATTGTGGTCTGAGAAGTCGAAGACAGAGTCCTCTTGGCCCTCTCGCAAGCAGTCCTCAGCCTCCTCAGAGCTCTAGCATTCCCACTGATATCCTTCTTATGCTTCCTCCTAAACTCCGCCACGAAATGATTTACCATACGATTATCGAAGTCCTCACCGCCCAGATGAGTGTCACCGGCGGTGGCCTTGACTTCGAAAATCCCCTCCTCAATAGTCAGAAGTGACACATCAAAAGTACCACCGCCGAGATCGAAAATCAGAACATTCTGCTCACCTTTCCGTGAGGCCTTCTTGTCCAGACCATATGCTATAGCAGCAGCCGTCGGCTCGTTAATGATTCGCATCACATTGAGGCCGGATATAACTCCGGCGTCCTTGGTGGCCTGTCTTTGGGAGTCGTTGAAATAAGCAGGAACAGTCACCACGGCGTTCTTGATAGTCTGACCCAAAAAGGCCTCAGCAATCTCCTTCATCTTCGTCAGCACCATGGAGGAAATCTCCTCCGCCGAGAACTGCTTCTCTTCGTTTTTATAGTGGACGACGATCATGGGCTTGTCGCCGGGGCCGGGTATGACCTTAAAAGGCCAGAGCTTCATGTCGGCTTGTACAGACGGGTCGGAGAATCTCCGACCGATCAGACGCTTGGCGTCGAAGACGGTGTTCTTCGGGTTCATGGCGACTTGGTTCTTGGCCGCATCACCGATCAGCCGCTCGGTGTCGGTGAACGCCACGTAGGACGGAGTGGTGCGGTTGCCCTGGTCATTGGCGATGATCTCGACGCGGTCGTTCTGCCACACCCCGACGCAGCTGTAGGTGGTGCCGAGGTCGATGCCTATTGCTTTTCCTTCAGTCTTGGCCGCCATCGAAGCAAACTTGAAGTTCGAAATTCACAGCAACAAAAAAAAACAGAGGTTTTTTCTTTGTATGATTTGAAGTACGCTTTCAGAAAAAACAGAGGTTTTCTCTTTGTGAGTGTTTGGGATTGGAATAATATGATCGCTTTGGAAATCTTAATGTTGGGTTTGGAAGAGGGGAGGGTGGGTTTATATTGATGTTATTGCTGAGTTCGAGAGAGATGAAGAGAGTTCATAAGAGACGGTGAGAAGAGTATGGAAAGTAGGAGGTGGTACTAGATGGTTCTGGAGGGTTTGAGTTGGGTTCTAGAGGGCGGGTGAAGGGAAAGGAAACTGGGATGGGAGTCTAGACGTGAATTACACGAGAATTACGAATTTACCACTTAGGTAAGGGGTGTAATTAGAGGAGGTGTGTGTCCGGTGATTTTGGGAAGTGATGGAAGTGGTCGAAACAGGGGGTTGCTTCCAGAACAGTTGGCGGCTTGGCGCTGAATTGAGCGTCAACGTGTGCAGAATCAAATGGGAGATTGGCGAAGCAGGTGGCGGTTTGAGGTCTTTCTTTGCACGTGTGCGATTTTGGGGTCATCAATCAAGAGTTCAAGACCTCATTTTCTTTGAACCAAACTCTACGAAGAAATTAGACAAATTTCGACTACGAATCCGCTCTCTAATTCATGCAACCTGTAAGTTAAGGCTCGCATGAAAATCACCGGGTTGAAATGAATTTTACAGCTCGTTCTATGATTGTTTTATCAACCAAAAAACAATCATATTCCACTAACATTAGCCTTATTCTTAGTATCTTCTTGAAATAATATTGAGTGTCAATCCATTGATGTCAAAGGTAGATAAAATTATAAAAAGGACTACGATGAGATTGAGTCATCCTTAGGAGTCCTGAAGCCAAATGAAACGAAACCAAGCACCAACCCAAATTTATTTTTAAAACTCTAGGAGGCAGTCCTAGAGAATATTGTTAGCTTAAAAAGGCTAGATTTTTTTATAAAAAAATAAAAAATAAAAAAAAATTAGCCCAAACCAAGTTAGGCCCATCTCCTAGCCCAGCAACATGGAAGCCCAACTTGAGGCCCATCACACCAACCCAACCAACAGTCGCCAAGATGCTAGCTGCAGAATACCACAGCCTACACTATGTTTAACGCAATCCAGAAGAACGAGGTGCCCTCCGCCCTAGCCAAAATAAACAAACTCAGTACCCACACAACCATGAAGAAGTCGCTACAACAAGCAAATCCTCCGCTGCCACCACGCAAATCCCGTTATGCTTGACCTCAATAGTGTCGCCATTCCACCGTCCGCGTCCAAAGCGCGTTGGATATCCTGAGAAGAAGAGCAAACTAGTGAAGTGACCATAAGGCCCATCTGACAACAATGTTGTGATGACTTGCCGTCAGATGAAACAAAAGAAGAGGTGGCGGTTGCCCTTCATAGGGGAAGTTGTACGTGTTTCCCGAGAGAGAGAGAGAGAGAGAAGTAGTGTAGCTATTATTAGTAACTTCTTGCATGATACGCAAATAATATATGTACTAATGTCATGTAATTTGTAAAAATACTCACGTATTTCTTACTTTCAAATTGACTTGTTAAATTTCTCGTATTTTTTAAACTATAATACATAAATTTTTACAATAAATTGATTTTTCATTTTCATACCCAAATATTAATTTTCTGCATTTTCACACCTCATCTTTACCGCCCTCAACACTCTTACCTCTTCGGCTCAACTTATTATTCGCAGAGTGACTTATTAAATTTTGTACCCAAATATCTTCGGGTATTTTGTAATTAATCTTTCAAATATCTAATGATATTTTAGTTTAAGTACTCGTAGTGTCTCTCTTTTGAATTATCAATGCTCTAGCTAATAGCGTTGGTCACTACATGATCGCCAGCCACGGACGGTGGAGAGAGAGAAAAAGGCCTTTTCTTAGTTGTGTGGGTCAATTAATGGGCCTACATGAATGTGCTGCTTGAAAACTGGGGTCCGCCGAACACACTACAGAAACTTGACTAGGAAAGACCAAGCCGCAGTTTTGGACATAAGATAAAGCCCACTTTCGTCAGTCCAACCAAAATCGTACGCAAAACTCAACCCACGGCCGCCAAGTGGACAATAACGTAATCGCTAATCACACTCCCCCGACATATACCTAAAAAAAAAAAAAAATAACGAGGAGAAAAAAAAGAAATAAATCTCTAGCTAGCAAGGGTTTTTAGCTTTCTCCACCGCCCTACGGACCCCTCTCTCTTATTTCTCTCTTCTCTTCTGAGCTTGAGGAGAGAAAACCCAAAACCAAATCACTTCGGGAAATCCCTCTCTTGTTCCTCCCTCTCTATATAAATCCAATCCTATCAGATTCAGCAGCGGTCTAGTTTCGCTGAGTCTAATTCCGTCTTTGCTTATTTCAATCCTACTCCGGATTTTCTTTCAAAGTTATTCAGATCGAGGTATGCAGCAGGCTGATCAATCGGTGTTGAGCTTGAGACCTGGTGGCGGTCGTGGTAGACTCCTTGGTCCTCGCTTCGACTCTTCCTCCGCCCACTCTTCTTCTCTAGCGTTCGGTTCCTTTTCTTCTGATCTTCCCACCTTGCGTCCCCATGGCGGGGCCGGCGCTGGGTTCTCTATTAAGGTATACACATCCAAATCGATCGTCTTTTATTTGGATCTACAGTTTCGGCCCGTCTTTGTATTCGATATGCAATTTGCTTGTTTACCTAATTGGTTTTACTGCCCGCTTATTGGTTTTTATTGTTATGTTGTTTGGATGAATATTGAGAACGCTATAAGATTGTTTCCATGATTATTAAGAAAGCCATAAGATTGTTGTTTGGATTGAATTATGTGCGACCCAGCAGAGGGAGGATCTCCGAGAAGTTGGTCCTCTTATTGACCAACCAATTAGAGAGTTTGAAGACTTGTTTTTCCTATTTTTTGAGGGGTGTTTGAGCTGCTTAATGCCTTTTCTTTAGAATTTTGAGGATTTTATCGTCCCCTGCATAGAACTACTGTTAATTTAAGGGATTATTGATGATCAAGAAAGTAATGTCCTAATTCTTGGCGGGGCACTTGATATGTGTACCTTGCTGTAAATAATGGACGAACAGCTATATGGAGGCTTTAGGTGAGCAATACGTGAGTTTAGGTTGCCCATAAAGGACTTGTGCACATTTAATCAACTGGTTAAAGATAAAGGCTTTTGTTTTAGTTGGGTTCTGCAGAAGATAAAGGCTTAGCGATTTTGACTAAACCTGTGCCTTTCTTTAGTATTAGCTAGCAGAATAATGTAAAACTGCTGTTGAGTTAAGGTATTATTGTATGGCTAAGTAACTATTGTCTTAATTCTTGGTGGGGCACTTAGTATGTGTGTACCTGCTGTAAATATAGACAAACAGCTATATGTAAGCTTTAGGTGAGCAATCGGCTAAATTAGATTGCCCATAAAGGACTTGCACACAGTTAATTAACTGATTAAAGAACTTGGTATGCTGCATTTGGAGCCTACTGCTATTTTGCTACTGTAGCTTTTGACTGATTAAACACCTTTGGGCTCATTTTGTATACCTGCATCACAAACTGTATATCTGTCAAATCTTTCTAAACTTTTTCTGGGACAGGCCGGAGATTCGCGATTTGAGGGTCGTGACCGCGTGAAGTACACTAGAGAGCAGATCTTGCAGCTTAGAGAGGTGATTCAATTTTGTAATGCAGTTCATATTGAAAAAGTGTTAGCATGTTATACAAGTCATCAGATGATTGTATGAACTTTACTGAATTTTGGGATTACATCTTCTTGATAGGCTGTTGAGGTCCCTGATGAAATTATCAAAGTCAGACAAGAAGTTGAAGCTGAGTTTCTTCTTGCTGAAGATCAACCTTGGGTGCGTGTAGAACCCAATGTGAACAATGTCAGTATCTGTCCAACTAATATTACTTGCTTTTGTTTTCTTCAAGTGTTGAAGTTAATGTAGTATCTCTTTTGTTTCATTTCAAAACATAGTGTTCATTATCATTAATGACTGTAGTGACTAGTGAGTAATGATATAGCCTTGCAGAATAATTGATATTTTTGCTCATGATACTTTGTTGTGTGCTTTACATATGGGTTTTATTTTTTCCTCTTCAGTTGCCAAATCAACCGGCTCATTATACGGAGCCAGACAACCGGGATTGGCGCAACCGTCGTGCTCCAGTTCCTGAGACACTCAGGGAGAATAGAGAGCCTGGTAATTACAGACAGCAGGAAGCAAATCAGCAACAATATCCAAGGGCACAAAACTCTTCCAACCAAGGGGTAATATTTTTTTTGTTTCAACTTATGTATATCTTTTGCATTGAGTTCCACTTTAGAATTAAAATTTTCTGGCTGATATCATATTGGTCTTGGATGCTTTTGGTTATATTTCTTGTTGTATTCTGCTTTTTACTTGCATATGAGGACAGTTTTGACTCAACTTTGTTCTCTCGTGATTTCAGGGAGGGCCTGTTCCTGCTCTAGTAAAAGCTGAGGTCCCATGGTCAGCTAGAAGGGGTACCCTATCTGACAAGGACCGTGTGGTGAAGACTGTTAAGGGGTAAGATATTGTGCCATGCTAGCATACTGTATTATTTTTTCTGCTTACTGCATGCTTGGTTCATGACCTCTCTAAGGTTTGTGTTATCTGCTTGGTCCTGTTGGAGCACTCTGTTGAATCCTTCTGGATGTTTCTATATGCAGGATACTGAACAAGCTGACCCCAGAGAAGTTTGATCTCCTTAAAGGACAGCTAGTAGACTCTGGAATTACCTCGGCTGATATTCTAAAGGTTGTCATCTTTTTCTTTCTTATATGACCTTATTAGTAGTATTCTTGTTGGTCCTTCATTATTACTGTTATTAAATTGACTCACAATTTTGTCATGCAGGAAGTCATTGCATTGATCTTCGATAAGGCTGTACTGGAACCTACATTTTGTCCAATGTATGCTCGTCTATGCTCTGATCTTAATGAAAGGCTTCCCCGGTTCCCGTCAGAGGAACCAGATGGAAAAGAAATCACTTTCAAGCGTGTCCTCCTGAACAATTGCCAAGAGGCTTTTGATGGTGCTGACAAGTTGAGGGAAGAAGTGCGGCAGATGACTGCCCCTGAACAAGAGATGGAACGTAGGGATAAAGAAAGATTGGCTAAGATACGTACTCTGGGAAACATTCGTTTAATTGGAGAGCTCCTGAAGCAGAAGATGGTACCTGAAAAGATTGTCCATCACATTGTTGCGGTTCGTCGTGGATTTCCCTCTTTCTTAGTCCTTACTTCTTCAATGATTTACTTTTAGGTATCTTGTTCATTTTTGTTGTTGTTATGTTAAACAGGAGCTCTTAGGAGCTGACAACAACATTTGTCCTGCTGAGGAAAATGTGGAGGCCATATGCCATTTTTTTACCACTATTGGTAAACAGCTTGATGAGAATCAAAAATCACGTCGTATAAATGATTTGTACTTCGGCCGATTGAAGGATCTGACAACAAACCCTCAGTTGGCTCCAAGGCTGAGGTTCATGGTTCGGGATGTAATTGATTTGCGATCCAACAACTGGGTTCCCAGGCGTGAGGAGGTAAATTATCGTGATATCTATATTCGAGTGGTATCCTTGTGCTATAATATTGGTGATAACTTTTAATAATTTTCTTTTGAACTTTGATAGGTGAAAGCCAAAACCATCAGTGAAATACATACAGAGGCAGAAAAGAATCTTGGATTACGTCCTGGTAGCACTAGAACTGGTCGTGGCAACTTTTCTGGTACTCAAGGGAGTACCAGCCCTGGGCCCTTCTCCAACAGCCGACCTGGTTCAGGGGGTATGATGCCTGGTATGCCTGGGTTTCCAGGAACTAGGAAGATGCCTGGTATGCCTGGAATGGACAATGACAATTGGGAGGTGTCTAAGACCCGGTCAATGCCAAGAGGTGATGGTTCTGGTATGCAGCCAGCTGGGCGTGGGGGCCAGATGCCATTTATTGGTAAATCAACATCGGTGAACACAAGGCTGTTACCTCAGGGTAGTAGTGGCCTTACAAGTGGACGCCCTAGTGCCTTGTTGCAGGGTAGTGGTGCTCCTCCTGCTCGCCCAAGCAACTACTCTTTTGACACTGAGCCTGTAGCCCAGGTTCCTGTGCCTGCTAGACCTGTTCCTACTGCACCTGTATCACGACCTGTTGAAAAGCCACAAGCTCCAGCTTCAAAGTTGAAAGAAGATGAACTTAGGAAAAAAACAGTTTCTCTTTTGGAGGAATATTTCAGTGTGAGAATTTTAGATGAAGCATTATTGTGTGTGGAGGAGCTAAGGTCTCCAGCATACCACCCTGAGGTTGTCAAAGAAGCTATCTCCCTTGCGCTGGAGAAAAGTACATCCTATGTTGAACCACTTTTTAAGCTTCTCGAGCATTTGTTCTCTAAAAAGGTCATTACAGCGAGTGACATAAGGAGTGGATGTCTGCTCTATGCATCTTTGCTGAGTGATATCGGCATTGATTATCCTAAAGCACCGAGTTATTTTGGTGAAGTTATGGGAAAATTAATTTTAGTTGGAGCTTTGGATTTTAAGGTGGTGAAAGAGGTTTTGAAGGAGGTGGATGACGACTACTATCAGAAAGCCATATTCAATGCAGGACTGCAGGTTATTAGTTCTAGCCCTTCGGGGCAAGCTGTGCTGGATTCACAAGCATCTGATATTGAGGCCTGCCGGAGTCTATTCTAGATTTTCTGGAACATCTTTGCAGGAGCAACTTGAGTTTCTGTAACCATGTCTTATTGTTTCACCTCATCGCAATGCCCTTACCCTTCACCCTTTTTTTTGGGTGAACGACTGTACTATTAGATAAGGGTGGAGTCAGGACAGGTTATTTTTAATTTTTTCTTCTTTTGAGTTGTATATTTCCTGAGGTCATAGTAGTGTGAGGAAAGAAATCAAATCATAATGGCATGAATTTTGCTCTCTAGCTGTGGCTTATGAAACCGTGTGCCAACTTGCTGGAGGATAGTTGGCCCTTGAAGAGATCCAGTTGTTTTGTACTTCATTAGTTTTGTTATCAATTTTTTGTTTTGTACTTGATAAGTTTCTGTTTATTTTACTCATTGTCGAACTTGGCTAGCTCATAAGTGCCATGCCCCTCTCTATCTTCCACTATAATGGAACTTGATCTGGTTTTGGGATTTGGATTTGAAGTGTTGAATGTAACTTTCTGTATCGTTCTTTCAGTGTGACTGATATTGAAATGATTAATCCTTGATGCATGTGGAAGGTATGGGTACTTCATCTAGGGGGATGAGTTTCTAAGTTGTTGGCGTTCTTACCTAGAAGTCTGGCTTTCTAATGCACAAATCTCGGTTACTTTTGAGCCGGAGGTAGGAACTGTAACTGGTACCGAATAGATGAGTCGACCTGTTTTTCTAATACACAAGTGTCGGTCACTTTTTGAGCCGGACTTTTGTTGTTAGATCAAGTGATTGTTGTTTTTTGAGCAAGATTTTTATTACTAGATCAAATTATTGTCGCTCTTGTTAGTCAGTAGTCTGACTTCGCTCTTAGTTGTTGGTAGTATGTAGAGGGATTAAAGTCTGAGACTCGTTAGACCAGATGAGTGTCACTCTTAGTTAGTCAGTAAAGAATGCTTGCAAAGTCTCGATACTAATCACATGTTAGAATTGACACTACACTAATCACATTGTCGCTATTGGATTAGTCAGTGAGAGAGTATACAGTGTATCGACGTTTACTTGTACCAATATGAACTAGCCAATGAGAGAGTATTCAGTGTACCGACGTACGGTTGCACCAATATGAACTAGCCAGTCTTAGTGTACTGACACTTGCACCCAATATGAATGGACGGCTGGATAACGTCAAGTATCGAGTCATGTAAAAAAGAAAAATCAATAACGATTGAGTCTGCGCGATGGAAAATGAAATAAATTTGAGGTGACAGCTGAGTCATTGAACCACAATTAACAAGAAAAATTGATGCGGACTATAACCAATATGGAGTCTAATTTTTAGACTTTAATCTAATTAACTCTAAAAAGAATTACTCATACTCTATCAATAACTGAAATCTATTTAGTTCACTAGCGGGCACCTAAACTTTTTTACTTTTGCGATTTGATTCCATTTTTCAAAAATAAAAAAACGCAGAAAACTTCTCCCGCGAGATTTCCCGGAGAAACCGAGAATGTCAAGCAGCGAACAAGAGCGATCGGCAACAAACTCAGCGCCGCCGGACGAGTCGCTGCGAATGGCGGTGGCCATCTCTCTTCTCCGATCAAAGCTTCTCCAAAAGCAAAGCCACTCTTCTCCTTCTCAAAACTCCGACGCTCTCCGATGGAAGCGGAAGGTCCTTTTCTCACTCTCACTCGAAATTTTCGGCTAATTTTCACCAAAATTGAGCCCTAGTTGACTCTCCTGTGCTCATTGAGCTTCAGGCCAAGGAGCGGAAGCAAGAGCTTCTGAGACTCCGGCGAGATCTGAAAGAAGCCGAAGGTCCTAAATCTCTCTCTCTCTCTCTCTCTCTCTCTTCATCTCCTGATTTCAGAGATTTCAGATCTGATTGATTTTCCTTTCGGTTTCAGATGCTTCGCATTGCGACCTGTTTCCGCAAAGCGCTTCCTGCAAGTGCTATTTCTTCGACAATTTGGGGAAGCTGAGCCCAAATCGGCTGCCGGAAGCTTCTCAGTGCAGATTCAATGACGTCTTGCGACGCCGATTTCTCAGACACGGTTAGGATTCTTCATCATCTTCTTCTTCTTCTTTCTCCGAATATCAGTAATGTACTTATTTTTCAACAATTGCTTTGAAAAAATTGCAGTGCGTTTCAAGGAAAGGAGAAGAAGAACCGGCGGTTCTTGCCAGCGTTACCACTTTTCAGGTTTGTACTTGATTTCGATGAACTTGTGTAAACTATGCTCGCATTTTAATTCAATTTCAATCAATTTAGGCCAAATTTAGGTGTAAGGTCTTTGCATTTTTGTGTGAATTGATTTGAGGATAGTAGTTGTTTTTTGGTGCAGACATGAACAGTGAAGATGAAATGGAGCTGCTTAGGGCCTCAGTTGACTTTCTTGTGGAGCTTTGTGAAACCAGTTCTCCGGTCAGTTCCAGAGCTTACCTTTGTCTCCTTTTTCGAAAACCAAAGAGATAATTACTTATGCATTTTGCTGCTGTGGTGTTTATACATGATTTCTATCTCTATCTAACTCAAGTTTATCGCAATGTCAGGTGGAGGAGGCTAGTTTTTTGAATTGGTCACACCAAGCGGTAGATTTTATTTTAGGTAAGCAAAATGCTTGTTTCTCTTTTAGTTCAAATCAAATGACTAGTAAAAGGGTTAACAGATCTGATCAATCATTCTACTGTAATATTTCCATATTAGTGCTATCTAAGAGTAGCCACAGTGGATTTGTGTATACAAAATTTTTGCTCTTTTAGTTATATTCTTCATTCTGTAACTTATGTCTATATTCTGAAGCTTCATTGAAGAATCTGTTATCAACTGCAAAGAACGTAGACCTCATAGAAGGAATTGTCAGCAGCTTAATCACACGTATGATTACAAGGATGTGTTGCCCCTTGCAAGGAAATGGTAATCTATTGTCTGTGGTTAAGCTCTGTTAATGATCTATATTCTGGTCTTGCAGATTTTAAACTTCTGTATTCAAACTAAAGATTTTTGGTATGCTATGATGACATTAATCATATGGAATCATGGCATCCTATCATTCCGACATTACAAATATGCTCTTTCAGTTTTTGTTTATCTATCACCTCTTATTTATGTTACTAATATTTTGTTTCAGCATCAAAACAATCAGACTCTGATGTGCAGTTCTTCGTCCAGCACTTGATACGAAAACTTGGTACCGATCCCTACATTGGACAACGTGCACTTTTTGCAGTTTCTCAGAGAGTCTCCATTCTGGCAGAGAGTTTCCTTTTCTCAGATCCATTTGATGATGCTTTTACAAACATGCATCAATGCATGTTCATACTGTAAGTATTTACAGAACACATCCCTCAATGTGATTGTCCCTGTTTTCTTCATCAGTCTTTATAACAAATGTTATCCCTTGGACATCTCTTCCCACTTTCCCAGTGGAATGAATTTTTTTTATGATTATTATGTACTGATGTTAGTATATGACTGACAGGATCCAGCTTATTGAGTTTTTGGTGTCTGATTACTTATCAGTATGGTCAAAGGATGAAGGTTTCGACACTGGTATGTATCTTAATTGCTATGTTTACAGAACTTAACCTGTCTGTATTTCAACAATCCCAGATCATTCCAAACTATATTCACTATCCCCAGGAACATAGGACCTTTTCTTGCACCTCGAAGTTTTATAAATATAAATTGAATGATGCAGACATCTTGTGACTGAGAAAATAGTTTCTTTTAAGTACTGTCAATTGGCACCACCTAGTGAACAAGCATAGATATAGAAATGAGAAATAACTCAAAGATTGTGATATTGCAGTGCTTTTCGAAGAGTGGGTGGCATCAGTTCTTCACGCTCGTAAAGCATTGGAAGTTTTGGAAAGCAGAAATGGGCTATATGCATTATACATGGATCGAGTCATAGGTGAATTGGCCAAGCATGTGAGCCTTACTATGTCACTGCAGAAGATCAAACGTGAAATTTTAGATAAGCTATTCCACTGACCAAATCATCACATTGTATATTAAACACCTGGGAATGTCACCCAATTTTTTTTATTTAGCTTACTTGTACATCTTGGATTTATCTACCCAGTTGAAAGAGTATGTGTAAAGGTTTAGAAACAATGGAGTCTATCACAAAAACACTGATTGTGCTTTGGATCTCAGCCATTCAAGGAAGATAAGAGCTATGTGCTGGTGTCCCCGATACTTTAAACTCTTCCTTTCTTGTGCCGGCTAGCTATATTTACATTTCTTTAGGTATAGACTAATTGAGACATGAGGATATCTTCTTACTTGGTGGCTTGACCTTCTCAACCTGTCACTTTCACGTAATGAGGTATACACAATTTTCACTGGACGGCTTGAAATTGGTCATTAAAGTCTCGCTTGTGTGTAGTTGAAGTATTTCTACTGGTTTCTCAGGCATCTTCCTTTTCTTCGCTAAACTGGTCAACTTTTCATTCAGCGTATAAGAGATTTCTGATACATATAGAATTGCTAGTGGTACACTAATTTCAATTCCCTGAATGCTTCCCTATATCTTTCAACCAAGAAACATTCAGCGTATAAGATATTTCTGATACATATAGAATTGCTAGTGGTACACTAATTTCAATTCCTTGAATGCTTGCCTATATCTTTCAACCAATAAACTTTAGTATCATGTTTTGGAGGGCTCTTACTCTCAGATAATTGTTAAAAATTGAATGACACTTTCTCTTTTGGTCTGATTGACATCTTCTTGATCTTGTCCCCTAGCCATTTTGATATAGCGGTCAATGTATTCAACCGTGTCGAAACACTGGTCACAATGGAGCTACTACCTTGTATAAGTAATCGATCCTCTCTATTAATGAAAGAATCCACTCAGCCAGTTGGTCCTCCATATTCATTTAGCAAGCAACTTTTTGCTTAAAGCAGACATGACTCCGATGAAATATGCGCTCTCTCTCTTACTCGTTGTTCTTCTTTTATTCTCTGAATCTCTTCCAAGTTCAGCTCATCAAAGTTCTTTGAATCCAGATAGTGCGGTTCTTGGTCAGAAAATGCAACACCCTGCAAAGAATGATCCTGGTGTGTTTCACTTGAATAGGAAGCTTGGGATTCACATGAACTTAATCCGTAAAGTTCCTAAAGTACCTCGGCCCAAAGTATCAGCAGCCGTTCCTAGTCAGATACCTTCTCTTCGTCTCGGTTACTTTTTGTGTTTATCCCTCTGCCTCTTTCTGTTCTAGGTCAGGATTAGTTTTTTACTTGTGTTAGGTCTGTTGAAACTGCTATCAGCTGTACCTTATTCATTCATCTTCTGAGAATGAGAAACCCTTTGTCATCAGATTAATTCGTCACAATTGTATTCTATTGCACCGGAAAGATTCAAGTAATTCCAGTAAATTGGTATAGTTGTAAACCGGACAGATTCAAAGTATTGTGTTCTTCTTTGTTGCTACTGTAGAAGTAGTCTATCCAAATATTCTCCAAGTAGGCAATATTGTCACTAGCCAATTCTTAATTTCAGTTCCCTAATGATGTGTGCGAGACTAGTTTGGACGTGGCACTAAAGCCTATCTTATCCGAATATTAATGGTGGTGTCTCATTAGGGTTGGAGTCTTCAAGTTATTTTTTCCATCTCGTTATATGAGGACTGAAGTTCGAATTAGGCTTTCGAAACCAAAAAATACCGTCCTTGTCTTCTATATCTTTCAAGCAATTAACTCTTTGTCGTGTTTAGGAGGGCTCCTACACTTGGGTACGATTAAAAATTTTCAAGCGTGTCGACCGGAACACTACTGGTCCATAATGGAGCTACTACCTTAAATAGGTAATCCTCTCATCCATAAAAGAATCCATCCACCCAGTTGGCCGGTGTTCCATATTCATTTAGCAAACTACGTTTTGCTTAGAGCAGACATGACTCGGATGAAATATGCGCTTTCTCTCACACTCGTTCTTCTTTTTTTCTCTGAATCTCTTCCAAGTTCAGCTCATGAAAGTTCTTTGGATCCACGTAGTGCAGTTCTTGGTCAGAAAATGCAACAACCTGCAAATAACGATCTTAGTGTGTTTCACTTGAATAGGAAGATTGGTAAAATTCCTTACGTCCTTCCTAAACAACCTCGTCCTAAAGCACCTCGTCACGCATCAGCAGCCATTCCTAGTCAGACACCTTCTCTTCGTCTCGGTTATTTTCTGTGTTTATCCCTCTGCCTCTTTCTGTTGTAGGTCAGGATTTGTTTACTACTAGTGTTAGCTCTGTTGAACGTACTGCAAACTACTGCTATCAGCTGTACCTTCATTCGTCTTCTGATCGAGAACGAGTCATCAAATTAACATGTTAGAATTGTACTATATATATTGCATCTGTATTGTAACACTTGAAAGATCATTGCTCTACTTTTACAAATTATTGTGTTCTTCTTTGTTCCTACTCAACCTTCTCCAAGTAGTCTATCCCAAAAAAAAAAAGAGAGAGTTCTCCAAACAGTTGGCAATTCTTAATACCAGTGCCCTGATAATGCATGTGATGAGACTATCTTATCACATCCAAATATTAATGGTGGCGGCATGGTGTCCCTCATTTTGGTTGGAGTCAATTCAAGTGATTATTTCCATTTCGTTAGATGACGACCCAAGTTTGAATTCTCATCTTTGGAAACCAAAAAATGGTAATGAAATGTTTTGTATACCGTCCTTGTTCTACAGCTCATACTAACAGTGACTGCACAGTGGCTAATTGGGAGTCGGTGTAATGAACAAAAAACCACAAAGGAACAATCTTTGTATACACATACTGTTTAATTTGAAGGGCCCAATTAACTCAATTCGGCGGTTAATTTAGTTACAGTTTCCCCCTATAGAATATCGACAAAAACCAGAGGGCTTCAGCTGCATGCATGCAGAGCAAAGCATCTTATCATGCTGATGTTCAGATCACATACCGTTTCTGCCAACGATGATGATATGCACAGAAGAATAATGGCCGAATTTGTTAAAGAAAAAGAAGAAGAGGCGTGCAATAAGTTGCGCAACAGAAAGCACGCTGATTACCAGGTTTATTTGGGTCCTAATGAAGAGGGAAACAAAAATGGTAACTTTTCAATGCTGCATGATGATTATGAGTACCATGATGATGAGTTGCATGCAGAGGGACGCATACTTGGGGGCGAGGCGACGTCGCTTAAACGCAGACATTGCAAGAAGCATGAATGGGATTCAAAAGCAAAAAATTTGCCACCTGAAATCTCATTTCTTCAGGACTACGCGTTTGTGTTATGTGTAATTATTCTTCTAGTCTTGTAATGTACATTATCATGTTAGACAATTTCAATTTGGTTGAGAAAGGAGGAAGTTCGAGATGGTAATTTTCTTTCAAAATGAGATATCACAACACGATTCACAAATTCCTGATATTACTGCAACAATGTATATTAAGGTTATTTTTCAGATAGATTGTCATCGAAATGGAGGAAGGAATGATTTTTAAGTTTTCCACATCATAATTTTTGGTTATATAGCTTTCCGATTCCAAATTTTCGGATTTGAAAACCGGGGTATCAGGTAGTTTTTATTTCCTCTTATGAGGCTTAATCGACCACATTAATACTTCAAGATGATCTCACACCAGTGTGTGTGTGTGTGTGTGTGTGTGTGTGAGAGAGAGAGAGAGAGAGAGAGAGAGAGAGTGGTTTAGGATTGGACTGCAATGGATTTAGGTTCTTGTGATCAGGACGGTGTTGGCAGGCAGGGCATATATGAAAGTTTAGTGAAAGAAATACTTTGCTCTCATTGTGGCTTATACTATTATTGAATCACTTTTGGACTTTACTAATGGTAGGAACATGCTAGAAGCACCTGGTCCTGGACAAGTTTATATCAGAAGTACGTTATCTTGTCTAAGAAAAAAGCGAGGCATCACATTCCCTAGAATTTTTTCATAGTTGGTTAATCCTTGATCAAAGTTTCTCTTTATTCTTCTTTCAGCCCTCTTCTTACTATACAGCATTTCCCAAATACAAATTGACTGCATCCTCTGCTGTGAATCATCATAATCCAAGTACATTAAACCAAGTAAAAAAGAGTGACTGACATCGTATGGCTTTATTCATGTGAATAAATTCTCCATTGCAGGAGTACATGTGCCAAGTTTTCTATTTACTACTACTAGTGAGAATCTTACTTTACCTCACCGGCTACGAAATCCCAGATGATGCTTTTTCTTTCTTTTTGCAGTGCTTATGAACAGTAACCCTGAAATCTCTTTTTAAGTGTCCTCTTCAGAAGTTAGAACCCAACTGAGGAAATGAGGAGAGAAATACTAACATGGTGTTCTACCCTCGTCTTTCTGTGCCTGCTTGCTCTGTCTGCATGTGAAAGCACTTCTACAGTACCTAAAGCTGAAGGTCATGGACCTCAGAAGAAAGAGAAGCAACTTAAGGGTAAGCACTCAGTATAAAATTTTCTCTTTAATGCCAGAGCTAAACTGGTACCTACATTTCTAATCATGTTATTGTAGGTTGTGCAGATGTATATGATATAATGACCAAATCAAGTGGAAAAGGCCATCAAAGAACATATGGGAAAATGCATGTAGTTCATCATTTGAAGGTTTCCAAGAAAGCAAAGGGAATATACGGTGGTGCCTCAGACCTTAAGCGTCCAAAATCCAGCCATAGTGCAGCATCCGCTTTCCTGGGTAAACCCCCCAATTTATTCTTCTCAGCGGTAGTCAGGCATGTTACTATCGGATGGTTCATATTTGCACTGTTTTGATTGCCTGGACTGATTCTGCAGAAGATGAATTAGGACTCATCCTGTAAATCAGGAACTTCGTTTTTCGACAAAATTTCCAATGTTAAACTGCCTGTTTTCAATCTAGCAGGGGTACCTATTTGAATTCGACTGTATTGTGTATAGTTGTGTAAAACCTAAGGGAAAGGATTCTTCTAGATTCCAAGTAGGAGCTAGGAAGAAAAGTTGTGTATGGTTTAAGATTTCTTCACCTTATATATAATATGGAAACATGATGCTTGTACATTAGTATTGGTACATAGCATATATAAATACAACAGAAGCTGAATTATTGGTAGTATTAAGCAAGTTTTAATAAAAGAAGCCACAAGGCAAATACAGATAGATGCTGAAGCCCTGTAGATGTTTTATTTCCAAGCTTAGGTAGCAGATTAGATTCTGAAAATATCTGTTTGAAATCTCTCATCATACAGCCTCCAATGTCCATACCTCTCCGTATGGAAAACCGACCTAGGGATGTAGAAATTTGGCTTTTTAATCTCCTTCAAGTTCTTCAGCTCGGATGTTGCATTGTTGATATCACGACTATTCAAGTTTACACACCCAAACACATCCAAGTACTCAAGTTTCAGACACCCTGCAGATATCAAACCAAGGCCTTTTGCTGTTACCTTGGAGAACCTTAGTTCAAGGTGCTTGAGATTCGGCATAGATTTGCCAATTGCATCAGCTTCTGAATTTCCATCTTGAGGGCAAGTTTTGAAATACTCCTCAGGAACAATCCCAGCGTGTTCAGAAGGATCCAGCAAATTCAACGCATTCCGTTTAACAATTGTGAGATTAGGGCAATTCTTCCCAATCAACACCAGAGACTCGTGAGATATTTCATGGCAATAGCTGATGTCAAGTTCCTTAATCATGGTGCACCGAAACGCTATGTCAGCCATGGATGCATCAGTCACATTTGGGCAGCACTTGATCGAAAGAACCTCAAGGTTTGGGCACCTAGAAAAATACAATTACAAGCACATATCACAGTGGCATATATCTAACTCCAATTACCCACAACAGTCCATGAAAAGTTGAACTTAACAAACAACATTTGAAATGTACCAATGAAGAAAAACATAAACTACCCACTTCCAGGCCTCAAAGATCTAATTTTTCCAAACAAAAACTAAACATATAAACCTTTCAGCTCACCATACATCAATCAAGAACAAAACTTCATGCCCAAAAAACAAGTTTTAATTATCACCCTGCTAATCCCCACACCACGACAATCAAAACCTTCCCACTTTTCAATTCCTCATTCCATTTCCACAAAAATCCAAACTTTCACAGAAAATCCAAAGCAAAACCAAAATGATTCAAACACGAATAAATAAGTGACCAAATTTTTGTCTCCTATAATACAATACCTTTGGGCGACGAAATGGAGAGATTCATTAGAGCAGTTCCGGGTGCGAATCTCCCTAAGCGACCCCTCGCTCCATTCAGCAACAGATCGGAGAATGGAATCGACCCTTCTCCCCAACTCGGGGGCCCACCACTGAGCCGACCCGTACTCGGGCTCGGGCTCGAGGACGAAGCGCGAGTTGAGATGCGGGTCCTTGCAGGCGAGCAGCCATGATTTGCAGAGGAGCATCGCACGCCATCGGTGCTCCAAGGGAAGCCGGGCGAGGATGTTGGCGAGGCACTCGCAGGTCAACCCGCCCCAGTCGGAGTCGGAGTCGGAGTCGTCGGTCACTGGTGGTTCTTCTTCATTATTGGTTCGGTCCATTTTAGAGGGTTTGTTGGGTAGAGGGGAGTCCTGTATCTGCGCGCCTCTCCTCAATTTGCCGCGTGTCGTTGTTCCCGCCGTTGTTTTATCTGTTTTTTTCTTTTGTCCTTTTTTGTTTTCTTTGATCCGAAATCTTTTTTTTTTTTTTTGGCGGATAAAGAAAAATAAAACAAACAAAACCGGAAGAAAAATAAAGTAACCCATGACACAAGCTCTCATGGGGGAGCTGAAACAGCATCAGACACCAAGATGTGAAGGAGGGTTGGAGGTGGATTATGAATCCAATTCAGAGGACACTCCGACCTTGAAGCAAGGTGAGCAACATGATCAGCTGCCTTTGATTCGAAATCTTTGAGTACCGTTGGAGAGGAGAATATTTTAAAAATTATATGTTATCGATATTGAAATTATTGTGAGGAATTTTATTGTAAAAGAGGACTTGGGCCCAGTTTGGGATTGATTTTGGAGCTGCTTTTGGAGTTGATTCTGCTTTTGGGGTTTGGGTATGGTGTTTGGTAAATTGTCTAGAAGCTGCTTTTGGTCCAAATAGATTCTCACGGCAGCTAAAACTGAGAAGCAACCCTTACCATGCTTTTGGATTCTACTTCTGAGTAAAACACGGAATGAATAGTGTTTTTTAAATGAAATTTATCAAATGACCAATTTTATCCTTATTCTTTTCTAACAATTACCTTTGAGCCAATAGGGTTACTTTTTAATCATCTCATTTCAGTCCCCAGCTTCCTTCCTCTGCCGTCAACGCATCCCAGCTTGAGAGATCGCACAAAATTCACGAGAGGCTCTGTGCTCCGACATCTTCAAAGGTTGAGAGATCTCTCTGTGCTCCGGGTCGTTCTGTGCTCCAACATCTTCAAAGCTCGAGAGATCGCTCTGTGCTCCAACTCTCACTCTGTGCTCCGACATCTCGACAGATCGCTCTGTGCTTCTACTCGGTCTGTGCTCCAACATCTTCAAAGCTCGATAGATCGCTCTGTGCTCCGACATCTTCAAAGCCGAAAGTGGTTAATTGATTCAGCGAATCAACCTCAGTGTAAGTCGTCTCCTTTCTCCCCAAATTTATAGTATATTGATCGATGGGCTTCGATTCGCTGCGCTTCTTATTCTTTCTCTCCTCTAAAGTTCTTAGTTTTCTCTATATGCGTCCCCTGCAGAACAAGTAGTCACAGATCCAAACAAGAGCTGCGGCCCTATTTCTATATTTGGTCGATTTGTGGTATTTTGGGTACTAAATTTCAACAGGCAGAGACGGGCTAAGTAAGAATCACTCCTTTCAATTCATTCCAGTCCCTCCACATTTTGCTAGTTTGATTTCCGTTCTTTGATTATGATGCTACTTGGAATTTTTTTTTTTTTGCTACTGGTTTGTTTATATGGATATATTTCAACCTTTGTATACTAGTGTCAAATTGATGCATTATGGTTTTAAGTTCCAATTACAAATTGGTCATTGAATCCTCTGGTTTGAAACAAAGGATATATGTAGCTGTTTATTGTGGTCAGCAGCTTTATTGTGTGAGGATCATGTTAGGTGTTGGATATGGTAGTTTATAACAATTGTTTGTTTACTTGTGTGTATTTTTCCTTCTCTACTTGTGCTTTTAATTTTTTTTTTCCTACTCTGAATTCTGTTTCTTTGTTTAGTTTTAAGTACATGAAGCTGCACTGTGGTCTGTTTCTTATAATATTGTAGGCATTCATGTGTATGATAATAGTTTTTGTAATTCTCCGTTATAATGAGTTTCAATATTATGTAATAAAGCATTTTTTTTAGTCCATTATCGATCTTATGATTATTGAGAAGATTGTTAAGTACATACAAGCTTGCTAGCTAGAGGCAGATTTCACTTGGCTGGAAATGTGAATGGATATTAAGCTTTGCCTAGTGCTTTTCTTCAAGATTGTTGATTCTAGCGAGTGTCGTTATTCATTCACATTGAAACGACCTTTTGTAATGATTGTTTTGTTAGGGGGCAATAGGTCTCTTAGAAGCCAAATAGGAAATAGTGTACGGTGTTGATGAATACATGTCCAAGTGGCCCAAAGGATCAGGGTGAGAATCGCGATTTGGGAAGACATGAGAACCTAGCTGAATTGCAGTTTTGGTATTCAGCTTAGATAGTTGCTTAAGATTATTACCCTTTTCCTGTTTCTTTTTTCTTCAGTTATAATATACACATTTCAGGTAGTTAGTTCAATTCTTTTGGGTTGGATTTGTTGTAGTACAACACTTTCTAATTTGAGTTCGACATATTTTTGTTACAGACTGTGTATAAATAACCTTATTTTGTTAAATTTATGTTCAGTTTTTAATAATTAAAAAAAAAAAAAAACTTTGTATTTGATGAATGGGAAAGTTGAGAAGGAGAGGCCATATTTGGGTTTTGTTCCTATTTTTTTTTATTCTCTTGAGCTCTTCATTTGGGAAATTAGGGTTTTGAGACCTGCATTTTTTCTACCATATTCGGTCCATATATATAGCCATTCTTTTTTGAAAGGGGCTCTTGTCCGTTCTTTTGCCTATTGTAGTATTGCCACATTTTCAGTTCACAAAAATGTAAAAATAATCACACTGATGAAACTTCTGTCGAATTTCAGCAGAAGATGAGAAGATGAAATGCCAAAAACTTCCAGTCAGCAATGATTAAATTTGACAACAATCTTACAGTCAGCAATGAAAGTGAAGATTACTCAAGTGAAGACAACAATGAAGAGATGGAAGACAATGCATACGAAGAAGATGGTCCGGGAAGACCAGAAATGGAGATGTTAAGAAATACAATTGCACAAAGTCTAATGAATGAATCTACTTAGCATTTAGTTGCAAAGTTGTATTGACTTTAATACATTTTGTGTAATGTTTCCCGTATACCATGGTGGGGGCATGTTTTATGTAATATTCTCAACTCATTTGTATAATATTTAAGGGTTTAATGTAATCTTTTATTTGATCCAAGCAATATATAAGCAAACAAATTACAAAAAACTAAAATTGCTTATATAATTTGTAGAATTAATATACATATTGAGATAAAAGTGATGAATTGATAATTTAAACTAGTGTACAAGGACAATACATGAGAAATTATTTAATTTGGTATAGTTACATAATCATAAAATAAAGTTATGTAGTTTAGTAGCATCTTTTATCATCTATGTCCATTTTGGTAATTATACCAAACCAAAGCACTTTTTACTTATAATTTACCAAACACTCAGAAATTGTTTTTGGTTCACACAACATTTTTAAAAACAGTTTACCAAACACATCAGCTGCTTCTTCTCGCAGCAATATCAGAAGTGCTTCTTCTCGCAGCAACATCAGAAGTGCTTCTTCTCGCAGCACAGCAATCCCAAACTGGGCCTTGATATGGCTTGCCACTTTGGAGGCACTATTGATACACTTTGTGCTGTGCTAAATCTTGTCAATCTATTTTTCAATTGAAATTTTTTTTTTAATATAATTTTATCTTTAGTAAATTATGAAACCGTTAACCTAAGTGACCGATCTCAAAAGCCTTGACCCGATTTTTTCAATGAATTTTCTTATTTTTAGACTTTGAAAAATCATATAAAAAAATTAGATCGAGATTTTTGAGTTTTGTCAACTTGAAAGTTGTTTAAAAATCATAATTCAGAGGTGAGAAGATTTTGGTAAAAATATAAGAACATAAGATTTTGACCAAAAACGTGTGCTATAATCCACAATTTTGGATGAAAACGAAGATTGAAATTTTTTTTTTTTTTTTCTGAAAAAAAAAGTTATAAAGACAGTCTTCTTAGGCTTCAAAGATAATTATGTGGTATAATTGTATCTTTTCGTGTGCTTAACCTTGCTTGACATAGACATGCACATGCCGTTGGCATAAGTGACATGACATAACACCATTAGCCTCACTTAGCATAAACAAATGTATACACCTTCAACTGCGCTTACATAAACATCAATGATACCTCACTTGACATAGCCACGCGGGCCAGCTTGGCTCCATAATATTAATGAGAATCGGACATAATTCATTCATTCAAAGCTTCCTCAACTCATCCAAGAGGTAAATGTCCATTTGCGTTGCATCTAAAAGTCCATTTATGTGATGAAGACTCGTATTGCCCGTCACTTAAATAATCTTGCACTTCTTTCTTAGATTGTACTTGAAACTAGAAGCTGATCCGTCTGTAAGTTGTAACCAATTAAAATGCTATGCATTGCATCACTGTACTTCAGCTTAAACCCTAAATACCAATCAATAGATCCCTAATATCCATGTATAGCAAATTGGATGATAGCAAATTGGGTTGCTGCTATTCCTCTTAGCAGCATAGCAAATCAAGCAATTGAGAATGAACAGAAAGAATCAAGCTTCTCTCACGTGAACATAAATAAATAATATATTATCCACCTAAACTCAAAATCATCAATATTCAATTGCACGTCGTCAACATTATTAATCCAACATAAAATCAGATTACACACACACACACTCAGATTAGGTTATTGAAAATAAGATACATTAAACAAAAGCAAAAGCATCATCCCCTTTAACAACCCAGAAAGGCAAATTTGGAATCGAACAGTGAAAATTACTGAACAACAAACAGTTTAACCAGAATAAGCAGGAGCGTAGAGGGGACGGCGGTGCTCGTCAAAGTACTCCTCGCGATTAGCAAACACGATGATGTAGAGCGCGTAGATGATTCCCGGAAGGTAACCCAGACAAGTCAACAACAAGCATATCAGAAACTCAACCTGCAAAAATCCAACAGTACCCACCAAAATTTAGCCTCAGTTTTTCACAAACTCAAAGAGTCTAAGAAACCAGAATGAGATCGGATATATATAAAAGACTTACGGTGCAGCAACCGTGGCTGAGGCATACCCCCAAGGGAGGGAGCAAGACGGCGAGCACAATCTCGCAGCAGATCGCACACCCGCTCGGCATTTTTAGATATTTTGGTGCTCTCTCTGTAGATCTCAACCAACTCGGGAGTCTGAGTTTGACTTTGATTGAGATATGTGATCTTTGATTTGTGAGGATGTAAGAGCCTGCAGCTGTTTCGGTAGGGAAGGAAGACGTGTGGGGTCTTGTGGGTTATGATTTGGGCCGCTTTGAATTGTTTGTTTTTTAATTGGGCTTTTTTTATCTTTTTAATGTATTATCCTGAACTTTGGCCCATAGGCTTGATCACAGAACAGAAACAACTGCAGCCCATGGTCTCTTAAGCCGAATCCTACAGCCTTGAGGAAACTAAAAGCCTGCACCGACTGGGAAACTAAAGCCCTACACCGTCACCGACTGGGAAACTAACCCATTTACCCTCGCCCATTGGGAATACAGCCTCTGCTTTATTCTCATTTCTCAAGACCATTTTGCAAAACGGTCATCGAGGAAACTAAACCCATTTCCCGTCACAGCGAGAAATCATATAAAAACACTCGGAAAGCCTCATTTGTTCTCAAATTATTTCACCAAAGATGATGCTGATGATGATCGAGAGCGTTAGTCCTGGAACTGCGATGAAAGAGAGCAGCAAGTCCTCCTTCTTGTGCAATGAGGTACGGTCATATCCGGTTGCGAGTTCGAGCAAGTTGAAGAATCCTTTGAGGAATCCAATTGGGAATACTGCAGAATGGAATACCCTGAAGAATAGTGATCATAACACTATGCGGAATCCAATTAATTGGGAACACTCCAGAATGGAAGGGCTCTGAAGAATAGTCCAAACCCTTTGAGGAATCCAATTAAAGACATCCAAGAGTGGAAAGCCCTGAAAGAAATATCTATGTAGAAAGCATGGCTTGTAGCAATTAGCATCTATATTGCTTGTTAGTAAACTGTTGTGCTTTTAGCCTTTTAGTAGAGAAGGATCTGTATAGAAAACTTGGCCACTGGCCCTGATGTAGAATTTTGTGCTTTCTCTTTATGTAGATTAGATATCATAAACCTCTTGTTATGATGTAATCCCAAACTTCATCAGTAATTTGAGCTGAATGCATATTCTTCTATTAAAAAAAAACACTTCTTTTTTTCCTTCTTGTATCTCTCATTCAATTGAATAAGTGTGATTAACGGAAGAAATGAGAAGGACCCTAAATTTGGTGGCGTTTTTGCGTCATGATCGAAATAAAGCAAACTGAAGCACAGGTTGCTATATGGAGAGAAGCTCGTGAGTTAGAAGTTGAAGAATATGATAAAGTGATATCAAAGTCATTTTTCTTGAAATGTTATTTCATCAATGCTAATGGGGATGAATTAGTTATAAGCTTTTTCTCTTCATCTGGTAATGTTGTTAAATGTCTGTATGATTTCTTCTCCGTCTCGGGAAATCTCAGTCGCTCTAGTTTATTTTATTGCTGTTTTCATTAGATTTCATTCGGAAGCAAGAATTGGAGAAAACAAGGGTCGTTTGGACACATCAATTGAAAAATTAAAGCAGAAAGAAGAACTTGCAACCATCACTGCTCATCGATCACTTGGTAGTTGCTCTATCGTCGGCCTTTCCCTCTCTGCTTTTTAAGTTTCTCCTTTTTCTTTTGTCTATAGAGATTCAAAAACTAGAATCAGAAACCTAATAGGAATCTAAGAAATATGAAAATGCTTTTAAGCTTCAAAATATTTGAGGATCGGTATAATATCTAGCTGCCTTAAGAAGAGGGTATGAAACCAACTTTTTATTTTTATTCGCAGCTTCTTCTTCATCTATCAGCTCATCACCAATTGCTTTAGCTTTTTCCTCTAGGTCAGCCATACTTTTACACTGAGCAATAAAAGAACAACCAAAATAAACAAATAATTTTGGAATTGGATTCAACGTGACAGGACCCGCCCCAAATTTCACCCTGAAATCCAATGTGGCCCTATGGGGCCCACCTTAGGAATAGCTCTACCAAAAATTCGGCAGAGTCACTCCTAAAATGGACTACCCAAAAACCTGTAAAACACACAAACACTTCAAGCAAACCAACCTTATACTCCTGGAGCCACCCTGCTCCCAATTACCATCAACTCCGCTTTCACAAAACACAAAACTCAACAATACTAATCCCAAAGGTTATCAGAGCAATACTAATACACATAGATATATAAAGAAGAGTAAAGGATCAAGGAATCCTACAATGCGGAAGTAGTGACAATTATGCCTCATATACCATGTAGGCCCGACCTCCACTAATTCGCCTGTAAACTGGGCATTTGAAACCGAAGGGTCCAGGGAAAAGTAATTTAAAACACGTTAGAGTGAGTGGACAAAAATAAATAAGTAAGAAATTCAAACGAAAGTAAAGATTTACTACTTTCCCACATTTATTCCTTTAAAACTCGATGCATGCAACGTGGATAAAACATATTTCTCGCAACAAAAAAATTCGTGAAAACATTCCAGCCCCGATGGTCAAAAGAAATCAAGCTAGCCTCGCTAGCTGAAGGTATCAATCAAATATGGGGAAGAAGTTCTCACCATACAAATAAGGGAGCCTCCCAGGCTCGGGTCGGAGTGTCCCACACTCTGGAGCATCCCATGCTCTGCTCTACTCACCCACGAACACATAGTAAGCAGGGAGGAGTACTAATAGGCTAGCTAGCAATAAATATGACGACCCAGGTATGGTGCTTTAAAACCATACGAAAATTCGAAAATCAGTAAGGCTTCCCCATTACTCACGAGAGAAGACATATTCCAACGACGTGGCCTCACACGCCAAAATAATCTCGAATTTATAAACCATCAGGCGAGAAATAATCGATAAATATAATTCCCTCGAAAATCCCATTTTCGAAAGATATTCCAGAAATCTCAATATTGACGAATAGAAATGTATTATAAATTTCCGGAAATCACCTCGGAAAATAATTCATCAAAAATCATGCTTTCAAATAAAAGCCATATATCAGAGATACTTATCGAAGGCTCAAAATCCATTTCCGAATCATAATTGAAAATAGTTCACAATTAATCTCTGAAAATAAATCATAAATCCAAATCCGAGCATAATAGATTCATAACCGAAATTTATGTGGAAAAACAATGTCAAAATTATAATCCAAGAAAAAATATTATGCTCAATAAATAAAATTAAATTAAATTAATCAATAATTTCAAAATAAATGCATGCATCATTATTTTTAAAAAAAGTCCACTCACTGTTCTATTTAGGCGATCACGCATACGAGTTCCTTCGTCGAGCAATAGCTCGGTATATCGCCATGTACACAATTATATTCTGTGAATTACTATTCAACAATTTAATACGATTTCTAAAATCAAATTCTCATAATCACGTCTCCACTTCTTCTCGGATTCAACTCAAATTACATCACTAATATCAATCCGTTAATTTAGAGGTTCCAAGGCAGAACCGAGAGATATCTGACGGTCGGATTCTCGTAAATCGGTAATGAAATTCTAAATTCTGAAAATTTCATAATCAACACAAATTTTCTTCAATTCCAACCAAATTCACATTTACGAGCTCTACATCAATTATAGGATTTAATAGGCTAAAAATCGAAGTCAGAAAACTACCCTACGTGCCTCCACGCGCCACCTACAGGCCCACGCGCTGGCGGCCACCACCTCCGATGGCCACAAAAATTTGGCAGCAGCAACATCACAACAGACCCAACATTTTTCTCAACTACAACAAGTTCCAATTATACCTGTAGGTGATCGAAATTGGGTGGTGAAGCAAACCCAGAAAATCCAAGAACCCTAGGATCGGGTTTTGATCGATTCTCCCTCTACACTGCAAATCGTGACTCAAGGCTAGGGGCAAAATGATCATTGTCAAAAACCGAACCTTCGACGCCGGTTTGGCGGCCGGAGACGGCCGGAATCGCCGAAAATCGATGAAAGTTCCGATCGGCTACAGTGAACATCACTGCTCAAAATCGAGCTCCTCTGGCCAAATAACTGCAAAACACCACCACATATGTGACAAGGGGGAAGAGGCGAGCTTGCCGGTGCCCGGATTCCGTCGTGGGTCGGCCGGAGAAGGAAGAAATCCGAGGAGGAAGAATCGGACCGAAAAGGAGAAATGATCGGGGCAGAAGAGAGAGAAAACTGGGTAGGTTTTCAAAAATGGCAACTTACCACAGTAACTTTACATTTTTGGCTATAACTTTCACATACGAACTCCGATTTTTACGTACCACATATGCACGCGCTCGGTTTAATGTTCTCTACAACTTTCATGAAAGAAATTTCTCAAATTTTGACCCGAAAAAAAAGTCATCTTTTAGAGCCCCCTAAAAGTATCGAAACGACAATAAAAGTGAAAGTAAAACTAGTTTACAGTCCAAATGACTAGTAAATCGGTAAATTCAGGTTCGGGACGTTACACAATGACTATGCAAGTGATTGCTCACTGATTTCTTCTACTCATACTATTGCAAGAGTCTAAAGACTTGGAAATTTTCTAGACTTGCATTAAGCGTTTTAAACTAAAATGAGAAAGAAAAAAAAAAAAACAGTTTCCATTCAATTTCGAAGCTGGTGCGAGCAACAATGTCAATAGTTATGCAACTTCCTTCTTAAAGAACTGCTCGACCTTTGAATATTCACCCAACATGCATGTGTCTTCACTTTCCCCTTTCAGAATAGAAAACAAATCAGAACTGTAGAAGATTCAGCTTCGACAAAACAACTGTATAACATCCCTTCACAAAAATAAAGTGCCGAACAAATGTGCATAGGAAAAAAAAAAACTAAGCCTCCCATAAAAAAATTAAAAAAAAAAAGATGCACCTTTCCCCGACGGGAAAGGAGTTTCAAAATCACTAGAGTAATTACCAAGAAGGCAGAAGCAGCCCCGAGAAAACCACAATCCTTGTCAATAAAAGGGAAGTTCTGTTGAAGAAACTGACGTTTGAGATTGAAGACACACGCACTAAAAACTTTATGTTCCTGATTAAAATCTTGCAATTAAGTGCTTCTTAGTGATGAAGGAAGAGAGAGAGAATTGTTTTAGTTCTTCACCACTGAGCTGGACAAATTAAAAATAGATATATGGGATCAGGATCGTGCAAAGATCCAACAGAAAAGAGAAAATTGAAAATTCAATAGCCTCCATAAATTGTACCTTATTCCAATATTTGCTCGAGCTTTTCACGTCGACTTTGTTGGGTGTGTGGATCCGATTCCACATAGGATAAGGATTTGTTAATCCTTGATCAAAGAGGAGTTTTGATTGTTTCCTACCTGCTTACATAATCCTACTTGGTAATGGTTTCTATGTCTATTGGGAATAGGTTTCCAATGTCTTATAGGGTCTAGTTAGATATCTATAAATAAGGGCATAGGTTGTAGTAGTAGATCAAGTCTTTGAAAGCATTAAACAGAGAGAGCAAGTGAGGTCTTGAGAGTTGGTGATAACTTCTTGTGAGAGATTCTTGTATTCTTGTTCGTGTATTCTTCTTCTTCTATAGTGAAACCCAAGCAGCCTGGGGACGTAGGCAAAGTTCTTTGCTGAACCTCGTTAACAAGTTCGTGTTTGTTTTCTCGATCGTTTATCTATATTGTTTTGCACTTGTCTGCTTCCGCAAGAGGAATTTTAGGTCAAATTCCTAACAAAGTGGTATCAGAGCTTAGGCTCTAGAGTGGAAACAATGAGCATAGAAGACGTTGAGAAGAGGGTCGATAAGTTCGACGGTAATGACTTTAGCCTATGGAGGTCACAAATTGAGGACTACTTGAATATGAAGAAACTTGCTAAGACTTTAGAGGGCAAGCTCCCAAAAGATATGAAGGAGGAAGAATTTGTCGAGATGGATAGGATGACCCTTGGAGCCGTTCGACTATCGCTTTCGAATGATGTACGGCGATTTGTTATCAAGGAGACTACGTTGAAGGGGATGATGGATAGTTTGTCCAACAAGTATGAGAAGCCAAATGCTGTTCAACAGTTGTACTTGATGAGGCGGCTGTTCACTTTGAAGATGGGTAAGGGTATATCTGTTCGCCAGCAAGTTGGGATAGTTGGTGATATTATTGAGCAACTAGCATCGGTGGATGTTAAATTCGACGAACACATCAAAGCTTTGGTGTTGTTGACTTCCATGCCTTCGGATTGGGATGTGACTGTGAACTCGATTTGTAGTGGAGCTGGGACTACGAAGAAGCTGAAGTTTAATGATGTGCGTGACATTCTTCTGAATGAAGAGACGTGAAGACAAAATAACCTTGAAGATCCTTCAAGTTCTGCGCTCTCTATAGAAAATAGAGGTAGAACGTTCAACAAGAACTCAAACAACAATCGTGGAAGTACCAAGTCTAGGGCACCTGGAAAAGGCCGAAGCGTGTCCAAGTCAGGAAAGTGGTCCGATGGGTGTTGGCATTGTGGGAAATCTGGACATGTCAAGAGAGACTGTAACCAGTGGAAGGAGACAATGAAGATGGCAAACACAACTGAGTGTGATTCGGATGCACTTGTACTAAGCGTTACTGAAGCACCATTGGAGTCATGGATCGTAGACTCTGGCGCGTCATTTCACTCAACTTCATAACAAGAGCTCATGGTGAATTACCGACGTGGTAATTTTGGCAAAGTGTTTCTTGCTTATGGTGGAGCCTTAGAGATTGTGGGAAGGGGTGATGTGAAGATTTTGCTGACAAATGGTGGAACATGGACCTTGACCAATGTTAGACACATACCGCGGTTGAAGAGGAATTTGATCTCTGTGGGTCAGTTGGATGATGAAGGATGTCGCACTACCTTTGAGAAAGGTACGTGGAAGGAGTGTAAAGGAGCTATGGTGTTAGCTCGTGGAATCAAGACAGGAACACTTTATACGACCTTGAATATTGTTGCTATTGTTGAGAACAATGAAGGCACTACGATCGTTGAGAAAAATGAAGATGCATACTTATGGCATCGTAGACTTGGGCACATCAGTGAGAAAGGTATGGGTGTACTTCAGTCGAAGCAGTGAAGATTGGGCTTTTTGAAGACTGCATATTTGGGAAGCAAAAGGTTGTTAGTTTCTCAAAGGGTGGCAAGGCACCAAAAGATACAAAACTAGAGTTGGTTCATACTGACGTGTGGGGACCTGCACCGGAGCTTTCATTAGGTGGCTCAAAGTACTATGTGACTTATATTGATGACTCCACAAGGAAAGTATGGGTTTATTTATTGAAAAATAAATGGGAAGTATTTGATACTTTCAAGAAGTGGAAGGCGATCGTAGAGAATGAGACCGGGTCGAAGATCAAATGTCTGAGGTCGGATAATGGAGTTGAATACTGTGGTAATGATTTCAAAGAGTATTGTGCAGAGAATGGGATTAGGATGGAGAAGACAATTCCAGGAACTCCACAGCAGAATGGAGTGGCTGAACGCATGAATAGGACTCTGAATGAGCGCGCAAGGAGTATGAGGATACACGCAGGATTGCCAGACATGTTTTGGGTTGATGCGGTTAATATTGCTGCTTATTTAATTAACCGTGGACCATCAGTACCATTGAATCATCTCCTACCTGAGGAAAATGGAGTGGAAAAGAGATAGGCCTATCGCATTTAAGAGTGTTTGGTTGCCTAGCATATGTTCACATTGAGTCCAGTGCGAGAAGCAAGTTGGATCCCAAGTCTCAAAAGTGCATATTCATAGGCTATGGCGGTGACGAGCTTGGCTATAGGTTTTGGGATATGCAGAATAAGAAAGTTGTAAGGAGTAGGAATGTCATCTTTAATGAAGAGGTGATGTACAAGAATAGGCAAGCAGCAGAGCCTAAAAGTCCTGTAAGAAAAGATCGGCAGTTTGCAAGGTTGGAAGAATTGTCCAATGAAGATGTGTCTAAGGGAAATCATGGGGAGGAACGACAACAACAAGAAGCTCCTGAGGTCGCACAACCTGAAGAACAAGTTCCTAGTGATAAGCCAGTGACACCTCCTTTTGTGCCAAGAGTATCTTCAAGAAGTACTAAAGGAATACCAGCTGATAGATACTCGCCTTGTGCTAACTATTTGCTGTTAACTGACTGTGGTGAACCCGTGAGTTATGATGAGGCAATGCAACATAAAGATTCTGCTAAGTGGAAGGGTGCCATGCAAGATGAGATGGACTCTCTCATGTCCAACAATACTTGGGAGTTAGCTAAGTTACCAACAAGTAAGAAAGCATTGCATAACAAGTGGATTTACAAAATTAAGCAAGAAGTTGATGGGAGCAAACGTTACAAGGCAAGGTTGGGTGTGAAAGGTTTTCAGCAAAGGGAGGGAATTGATTTTGATGAGATCTTTTCGCCGGTTGTGAAACATACCACAATCCGGGTGGTGCTTGGTTTAGTGGAAGCTGAAGGTCTGTATTTGGAGCAGCTAGACATCAAGACTGCTTTTCTTCATGGTGATTTGAAGGAGGTCATATACATGAAGCAACCACAAGGTTTTATAGCACCTGGTAAGGAGGACTTGGTATGCAAACTGCAAAAGAGCCTTTATGGCTTGAAACAAGCCCCAAGACAGTGGTATAAGAAGTTTGATGCTTTCATGTGTGGGAGTGGCTACACAAGATGTCAATCAGATCACTGTTGTTACTTCAAGAGGTTTGACAAATCTTATATCATTCTTTTACTGTATGTGGATGATATGTTGATAGCTGGGGAAGACTTCAATGAGATTGAGAAGTTGAAGAGAGAGATGTCAAACCAGTTCGCGAAGAAGGATTTGGGTGAGGCGAAGAAAATCTTAGGTATAAAGATTATCCGTGATAAAGTGGCTGGTACTCTGAAGCTTTCACAAGCGGAGTATGTTGAGAAGGTGCTTAAGCGATTCAATATGGATGAATCGAAGGCTGTAGGAACACCGTTGGCGGCTCACTTTAAATTGTCCAAGGAAGAATCACCCAAGAGCGAAAAAGAGAAAGAATATATGAAGAATGTACCTTATGCATCGGCAGTTGGATGCTTAATGTATGCTATGGTGTGTACTAGACCCGATATTGCTCATGCAGTTGGAGTTGTGAGTAGGTACACGAGTAATCCAGGAAAGCAACATTGGGAGGCTGTGAAGTGGATCATGAGGTATCTTCGGGGTACTACTAATATGTCTCTTTGTTTCAAGAGAGGTAGTGCTGAACTACAAGGATATGTTGATGCAGACTTGGCAGGAGATCATGATACTTGTCGGAGTACTACTGGTTATGTGTATACTGTGGGTGGTGCTGCCGTATCTTGGGTCTCAAATTTGCAAGGGCAAGTGGCCCTGTCTACAACGGAGTCCGAGTATGTAGCAATCTCAGAGGCTGGTAAGGAGATGGTGAGGCTAAAGGGTCTGTTGGAGGAATTGGGTAAAAAGCAAGAGAATTGTGCATTGCACAGTGATAGTCAAAGTGCAATTCACTTGGCAAAGAACCCTGTTTTTCATTCAAGGACTAAACACATTCCTATGAAGTATCACTACATACGAGAACTCGTGGAAACTGAAGTGCTGCAATTGTTGAAGATTCAAGGAAGTGAGAATCCTGCTGATATGTTGACTAAGTCTGTGTCAATAAGTAAACTGAAGCTGTGCTTGGCTTCAGTTGGTCTCCAAGTTTGAAGAAGGAGATGTTGGCTGTGATAATGGGTTTTGTGTTGGCTATGATTGAAGAGTATTGAAGAATGTTAGCTACTAGCGTAATCGGCTCCAAGTGGAAGATTGTTGGGTGTGTGGATCCGATTCCACATAGGATAAGGATTTGTTAATCCTTGATCAAAGAGGAGTTTTGATTGTTTCCTACCTGCTTACATAATCCTACTTGATAATGGTTTCTATGTCTATTGGGAATAGGTTTCCAATGTCTTATAGGGTCTAGTTAGATATCTATAAATAAGGGCATAGGTTGTAGTAGTAGATCAAGTCTTTGAAAGCATTAAACAGAGAGAGCAAGTGAGGTCTTGAGAGTTGGTGATAACTTCTTGTGAGAGATTCTTGTATTTTTGTTCGTGTATTCTTCTTCTTCTATAGTGAAACCTAAGCAGCCCGGGGACGTAGGCAAAGTTCTTTGCTGAACCTCGTTAACAAGTTCGTGTTTGTTTTCTCGATCGTTTATCTATATTGTTTTGCACTTGTTTGCTTCCGCAAGAGGAATTTTAGGTCAAATTCCTAACAGACTTCCCCTTTCCCTTTCTTCCTTGTCAGAATTAGGTTCCTTCCCCTTTTTTACTTTGACATAAGTATGTCTGCTATGGTTCATGGGTGAGTAAAAATATGCTTTACATGAATCACATTCTACTGCCATATCTCTTAACTGACGATAAGTATCATATTTAGCTATACTGGGTTCAGAAGATGCATCCATGCCTGACAATCGTAGGAGTTGCTTCTGTGTGTAAACTTGCCGGAGAGACGAGACGTTTTAGGCTAGGGTTTCGTTGTATGCTCATCTATACATACTATGGCCACAGCCTGTTGGGCCAAGTCCACCTCTGAAGTTACAAAAAGCATGTGTTGCTTGCTAAGGAAAGTTGACATAACGTACGTTTATGATATAAATGAATGAGTCTGCAGAAGCCAGAATTCCTTTCTGTTACAAATAGAGTTCGTATCACCTAATACCTAACTCAAAATTTCCACAGTCCGTCGCTACTTAAGCTAATCTTAAGGGCTTTTGCAGATGAGATTTTACTTGATTGATTATCTCTTTGTTCGAGTTCATTCAACATTTTGTAAACCCAAAAAGTCCGGTAAAAATTATTACAGAAGGTGAGATTGGAAATATATTAGCAGTAAGTAAATAAAAACTGAAGTACATCATTGTAAACCACCTGGCTTTGAATATTATACTGCTAATTGGAACTACAGTCTATAGAACTAGAGTCCTCTAATCATCAAATTTACCAGAAATATCTCGCTTACTAGCTACGTAAAAATGGAAATTTCGAAGCGAACAAACCACTCAGCTGTTTGATTGATCATCCAGCACGAGTTAATCCAACGACTTTCATGTCAGTGTTCACTTCCAAATGCGTTACAAGAAGCTAGCACATATTGATTAAAAAGAAAATAGAACCAAAAAGAAACTCTATGTTACATTGTACCACTAACTAAGTAATTAATGGAGTTGAATATTAGATTGATTCCTGGGAAATGCAGTGTCCCATTCTTCTTTGCCAAATTGGCCGGCAATAGCATGGACCTGAGGGATATTCATGGTCCTAAAATATGCTTTTGGATAGGAGAGACTTGTATAGATAATGGCAAAGGTAATGGCCTCATTTGTCATGGGATGCAGCAGTTTCTAGAAAAAAAGAGAGATTCTTTTGCCAAGACTATAGAAAAAGGTTCTGAAATGAGCTCATTCTTTCTGCTTGATTCAGCAGGTTGGTCATTCTTTGCTTGCCATCACAATGGAAAAGAGGCTATCCTCTATCATGTCCTATCTATATGATGCAGAAAGTCCTGAAATTATGGCAACAAGAAATGCAAGTCCTTGACAAAAGCATATAGGTTATCTCAATGTGGACACACTGCAAAAAGTGAGCGATCTAATCATTCACTACTAGTGAAGCTAACGATGCCCATGACAAGTGAGGCATACAACGCCCCTTGCAAGTGATCAAGGCTAACGATGCTTAATTATAATAAGCGAGGTAACCGATGTTTATGGCAAGTGAAACTAACGATGGTCATGCGAAGTGAGCCCAACAATGCACATTTATACATAGGCTAACTAAGTGTCATGCCAACGAGGTTAAGTACACAAAAAAATGTTGTATACTTTTTCAACCATGTGGAAACTAAGAGCAACTCCAACAGATTCCCTATATTTTGATTTTTCTCTACTTTAGGGAAAAATAAGCCTCTTTTGCTCCAACAGATTCCTTATAACTATCTCTATTTTAGGGAAAGTGAAGAGAGAGAAAACTAAATTCCCTATATTTACAGCAAACTCCAAAATTTTAAAGAAGAATATGGAGATTTTATAGATTACTGTAAACTAGGGAATCTTTTGGAGTTGGAGAAGAAAAATAGGCTAAAGGTTTGACTTTTGCTTCTATATAATACAAAAATTATAGGGAAGCTGTTGGAGTTGCTCTCACAGAAGTTTCTTTTAAAAACTATTTTTTTGTCCAAAATCATGATTTTGCACTGAAAATTGTGAATTATATAGCACACGGTTTTTTTAAAGAAAATTACATGTTCTTATTGTTTTACTAAAATCTCACAATTGGTAAATAATGATTTTTAAGCAATTGTAAAATTGCAAAACCTCAACTCAATTTTTTTTTAATGATTTTTTTAAAGTTAAAAACCGAAAAAAATCATTAAAAAAAAAATCGACTCGAGATTAGCCGTCCCTTCAAAAAATTCTTTAAAATATCAATACAATTGAGATTATGATATTCGAAAAAAAAAAAAAAAAAAAATAGTTGTCACAAGATTTGACAGTATTTGATTATTTTAACTTGCATGAGTTTGGGCCTGCATTACAAACCTGGTCCACACTTCCCTTTCCGGCTATATATAATTGACCCGCCGTTTCGTCACTACTATTTCCCCACTCAAAATTTATACGAAACCGCATAACAACCACCCGAGAAAATCTGCTCTCCTTTTAATTGTTCATCCCACCGTTTCGTCTCCCTCTCTCTCAAATTCTCTCGGCATTTATAGGGTTTCATCCTCCTAATCTATCTGCTTCCTCTTAACCATGGAATTCAAATTCCGAGCCGTAGACGTATCCGACCGCCCCTCTCCTCCTTCTTCCTCCACCGTCCGATACTTCTCCTCCGAGCGAACAATCCGAGGTCCCCTCCCCACATTCCCCTCTTTCTTTCAATTTCTTTGTAAATCTCACCTCTCTTAACGAGTAACGACAATCTATCTTTCAGGTCAATCGGTTCTTCCAACTTGGGCCGTCACGCCGAGTTCGGGTCCAAGAACGGGTCCTGACCCGACTGGTTTTCCGAATCCGGACTATCTCACGATCCACGACCCGATCCTCCACCCGACCAACGCCCGCGACGCCATGCAGCGCCAGATGGAGAAGGACAGGATCAGAGAGGAGATTCTCGCGGCGGAGATGGTGCGGCGGCGAGTTCTTGAAGCCGAGGTGAGGAGAGAGCTCATGTTGGAGCGAGAGATCGCTATGAAGAAAGCCGTCCGCGATGGGCTCGGGTTCGAGGACGACCCGTTCGGCCCAATGCAGGCCCACTCTTTCGACCATCGCTTCGGGTTTAGCCCGAGGAGTAGTTCGCCGTTGGCTATGGTGCCGCGGCTCCCGGAACCTGTGCCCGATAATAATTTGGAGGTCAACAAGGAGTTGACCCCGCCGGCTCCGGCTCGTCCTCCGGAGCTCAACAAGGACAAGTTGATCGTACTGGTTAGTCAGTTACATTTTAACTTTATTAAGTTAATTTAGTTCAGTAGAAATTATGTTATGATGATTTTCTTTGTGATTATTGGTAAGTTGAAATCATGATTAGACAATGATAAACAAGTAAGATGAGACTAATAGTCAATTGCATTACATTGGTTGAAGAATACGGTACTTTGACGAAATCATAGTCTTAAGAGCGAAGCTAGTCGTGGCAAGCACAGTTGCTAATGCAAGCATACAGGAGTTAGTGTGACTGTGCTAGCATTTGTGCTCGCGATTGTCACTGGATTTGCTCTGTTATTGTTTACTAACAATGAAAACGTACATATGAACTTTAAGTAAGCATTCCTAGAAAAGCAATGCTAATATTGACACAAGACTTGCGTCGGTTTGCTTCTGTGTATGTGATAATCCTTTTGTTTGTGGATCGACACTTAAAAAGTCGGCCCCTCAATGTGAGCATCATAGCATTAGGGAGATTACTTTTCTTTGATAGTTTGATCGGTATACTGGGATAGTCTACCATGATATTCGTGACATCAAGGTGATCAAGGTAAAGAATAATCTTGATGAATGACTCTGGTGATCATTGAATACTGGTTTTTCATTTGTGTGTTTTCTTGGAGAAGGCTACTCACTGTACATGCACTATGCAGCAACCCCTTCTACCATAAGATGTGAGGTTTTAAATCTTACATAAAAACAGGCCCTTTATCACCTACTCTTATATTGGTCAGTATTGTGACCTTTCATAGTGTTTCAGTATGAGTCTCTGAGTTGTAATGAAAAAAAGGGATTTCTCACTGTGGATTCATTGCCATGGAGAATATTCAGAGGATTTTTATTCTCTTTATCAAAATATTGTGGAGTTTTGATCATGAATTGAAATATTCTGATATAGAATTTCAATTTAAGAATTGTACTTAACCAGAATCTATTTAGTTGTGAAACATGCTTTACTGAAGTTCTATGATTAGCTTTTATAGACATCTCACTGTCAGTGGTTTGAACTAAACATGCAGTTTCATTCTAATCATTCTTATTTTTCTTATGTTGTAGTCAGATGTTACTGCTTTTACATTAGCTCTTTAAAACATTGTTGGGGATAACAAGACTCTTCTCCGAGCTTGTTTAGCACTACAAAATATCTACAGCTTGTATAGAGTTTGAAAGATGAATAAGAGCATTACTTTGAATGCACTCGTGAGAAATAATTAACCTGCTTAACTTAAAAAATACTCTCTTCCCTTCTCAAACTTTCTAGAAAATTGCCCTCATGCAGCTTGAGGTCTGTCTTGCTTGGGGATCAAGCCCTTTCTTCAAAAGCTGTGGTTCTGTTTCAGTTATACCATTAACCAGGTCTTTAGTATTAAATGGTTCTCTTTACGTACTGTGTATAAGTGTTTTGCTGCAGGCTAAACCCAACCCAAACCTTTCTGGACTGAAGCGGAAAAAACTACCATCAGAGGGCGCTAATGAGATTTATCAATATCGTTTGAAGAAGAAGAAGATACCGAAGGAGGAATTGAAGAAGAAGAAGAAGATACCGAAGGAGGAATGGAGTTGTGCTCTGTGTCAGGTTACTGTAGCAAATGAGAAAATGTTTGATGGTCACCTTAATGGCAAGAGGCACAAGGCCAGCGAAAAAAGACTTGGAGCTGAAAAACTGGGAAAGAGCTCCAGTAATGCACCACTTTCAAAAAACACTGCAAAACCTTTTGAGCCTAAAGAGTTAGAGACCACTGGTGCTGCAAGCTCACAATTAGGGGCCAAAGAAGAAAGGGGTTTGCTTGACCATAATGAAGCCGGTGATGGTTCAGACAAGAAAATGCAGGATACAGACACTTCAGAAGAGAAAAAAGTGGAACTGCCAGTGCAGAAAGACCAATGCGGAGAGGATTTGAAGAACAATGTTGAAGTAAAAAAGGTGCACATGATGCAGAGAAAGGAAGAACCAACAAAAACAAAAAAATTTGAGTTCCTATGTGAAATTTGTAAAGTTGGTAGCAATAATCCAAAGGTAATGGAGAAGCATAGTAGGGCGAAGAAGCATATGGATAGGCTTGAGGAACTAAAATCGAATAAAGTTCGAACCACCAACGAAGCAAATGTGAACACTCCCACCACAAAGTCCGTGGCATCATCAGGGGCTATGCAGGAGGCAGTAAAGAGGCTTCAGCAAGACACAGAGAGCAGTTTTGTACCCACCAATGTGATTAAAGAAGCAAATGCGAGCATTCCAACCACAATTTCTGTGGCATCATTGGTGGTTAATGAGAAGGCAGAAAATGCTAGGCTGCAGGAATCTATTAATGTGACCAAAGAAGCAAATGTGAGCACTCCCACCACAAATTCTGCGGCATCATCAGGGGCTACGCAGGAGGCAGTAAAAAGGCTTCAGCAAGATACAAAGAATAGTGTTGCACCTGCTAATGTGACCAAAGAAGCAAATGCGAGCATTCCAGTCACGATTGCTGTGGCGTCATTGAGGGCTACTGGGAAGGCAGAAACTGCTAGGCTGCAGGAATCTGCTAATGTGACCAAAGAAACAAATGTGAGCATTCCAACAGCAGCAGCCGTGACATCATGGGGAGCTAGTGAGGAGACAGAAACTGCTAGGCTGCTTGACGAATCTATAAAGAATAAGGTTCCAACCACTAATGTGACCACAGAAGCAAATGCCAACATGCAAAGCACAACCTCAATTTCCGTGGAATCATTCTGGTTTACTGAGACGGCTGAAAATTTGAGGAAATTGGAGGCTTATGAAAAGTTGATCAAAGCAAGGTTAACTGAATAGGGTATATCGATTACGAAAATCTGTGGGGTCAATGCATTGCTGACTGCTTGTTATTCCTTGTTAATTTTGATACGCAAGCAACATTTTAGTTCTAGATTCCTTTCCTATATTCTTTTGTAGATCTAACATGTTCTATTCCATGCCTAAAGTCGGTCAGTTCTATGCCCTCGTAGTCTTCTAGAATGCATATGACTAATTTTCAATGGCAAAGTTTCCAATGGCATTCTTGACCAAGGTTGTAACCCAATTAATACTCCTCTTGACCTCATTGAACATCGAAAGAAAAAGTCGGACTGTTGCAGTTGACTTGTTAAAAGAGGAGGCCGATTGACCTAACTATGTGCAGCGACTCTCTTTAGAATTCATCTAAACCCCGAGGCTAAGGATATAGAAATGGACAAAGAAACCAACAAAGTTTGGCCGATCTAACAATACTTGCAACATAAGCAGAGCATTCATTGTGAAATTGTGACAAAAGAAGGATAAACAATGTACAAAGCTCTGAGTCCTAAGAAACAATTTCACCATTTCATCTATATATACTCATCATGTGTTAACTATGTTTACTTTACAGCGAAGAAAGGTAAAACTAAAAAGAGCAAGAAACTAGAAATCAAACAAGAGTAGTAGTTAAACTTTAGCTTGCCAAGGCTAGGCAAACTTTCAACCCTATATGATCTTCTCAATGTACTAATTCTCCAAGAAGAAAGTAATCAAACCCTTAAGGCAACCGGATCTTGCCAACTAATCTTCCTCTTCCCTGATCGGTTCGACCCATTCCCGATAGTCCTGCAGACCAGTAACTTAATATCATTGTGCTGCTCATCAATACCCCCTCTAAGTATACTTTTGTTTGGCTCGTCTGTCCTCAATGGCTCACAATCAGCTTGAATTTCCTCCTCTTCCTCAAGCTGTGACAAAATGAAACAAAGGAGACCATCATTCCTTGCACTGAAAAAACAAACCAGGACTTATGTGCTTTCAATTTAGAAGGGTAACTATGTGTTTACCGAAACTTGGTTCAAGTCAAAAACTGGAGTGTTTTTTCGCTTGGTTGATTCCTTCCCACTCTGAATCTTTTCCTTCTGGTTTAAGTCAATAACTGGATTTGAGTTATGCAGAGTAGTTTCCTTCCGGCTGACAGTCCTTGCCTTATGGTTCAAGTCAGAATTTGGAGTAGATTTTTGCAAGGCGACTTCCATTGCATTTTTAATCCGTACCCTTTGGTTCAAGTCCATAGCGGGAGCAGGATGTCTCAAAGCAGATTCCTTCTTACTGTAATTCTTTCCCTTCAAAACATCGGTTCGCTGGATTTTCAAATTGTGTGTTTGCACAAGGTCTTGCTTCGGTTTGGGGTTCATGGACTGCTTCCCAATCAAGTACTTGTATCTTCTCCTCAAAAATCTGCAAAGTCAATAAGATAAACATCAACCAAGTCAATTCCCTTCCATATTTTCTGTTCATTGAAAATCTAAGCTACATCACAAGGTGTAGAAATGTGTGGAACACACCATATGCTATACCTGACTTCAGCTGTAAGGATAGACTTTTTCTGTTTCATCATCTCCAATCTGTTCTTCATGGCCTCTGCTTCCTGCAAAGAAAGAACACAAGGCTTTAGTTGCATATATCAAGCTCGACTAGGTCAAGCAATTTGAACTAAATTCACTAGCATATGATGAAAAGTTCATTTCCTCAAAAGATGACAATCAGCAAGAGGTTAAGATAAAACATTATAAAGAAAGATCACCAAATGTCTGTAGAACCCTGAGAACAAAATAACCAAAAAAATTGGAAATTTCTTGCTATAGATTCAGACGCTAAATAATCAACCACATACAAGGCGACCCAAAAAGGAGGTGAAGGAGAGCCTACTTTACTCATAAACACGGAGAAATCCAAACAAATAATCGGCCAAGTACAAAGCTCTTCCAAATGAGCCTAAAACTACTACTACTTAATTAGCTGAGTTTTTGAGGGTCTTCACTAACATACAAACAGAAGTAACGTAAAATTACAGAGTTGCATAGAGAGCAGCAAGCTGGAAACAAAGACAGATCATATAGAGATCCTGAGATTCAGCTAAGCATACCTCTAACTAGGGAAATAATCTAAATAAGATCCAAAACACTGATTACTCACTCTTCAGCTCAAATTGCTCAATAGCAAAAACGATCACATAAACATCCAAATCTAGAAAACCCAGGCAAAAAAACAATAACAAACACAGATCTGATGAAACCCAGAAACGGTATATACCTTCTGCAGCTCCTCATAGTCTTGCATAAGACTCTGATGCTTAAACCTGGCCTTTGAATCCTGATACAGAGCATAAGAAGAAGGCTCCACAGCAACAACCCCTTTCATCTTCTTCATCAGATGGATCAGAGAGAGAGAGAGAGTTTCAGAGAAAACCCAGAAGCCAAAAACGAAGAATTATGTGGGGAGAGAGAGAAAGGGTGGGAGACACAAGGAAATGGGTGATGAAAAGGAGAGGAAGGAAATAATAAAAGGAGAGGAAAGAGGGCAGAGAGAAACAAGAAGGACAAGGAAGGGAAGAAAATAATAAAGGGCAGGGAGAAGTAAGGGAGGAGAAATTTCTTGCTTTCCTGTTTTCTCTGTGAAACTCTGACCAAGACAACAAGAAAAAACCCAAAAGAGTCCCACATAACTCGGTGAAAAATATATAATCTTGTTGTGAAAGACAGTGATGAAGAAGATGGGATTTTTTGGGGGGTTGCAGAAGGGCATTTCTGGCAAACATGATGTTGTTGTTGTTAGTTTTATGGGGGGAGAGAGCTGGCTGGTGTGGTGGGTTTGGTTGGAGGACATTTGAAGACATCTATCATCTCTTTCTTTTCTCTCTTTCTTTCTCTCCTTCTTTTTTGTTTTTCTTTCTTCTACATAAATTTTGGTCCAGCTGGGCCATTGAAGTTAGAGATAGAGAGAGAGAGAGAGAGAGAGGTTGGGTTGGGTGTGGTGTGGACTCTTCTTTGTTTTTGATGGGGAAGGGTTTCTTTGGATGTGCGTTTTTCTCTGTGATGATGTGAGAGAAAGACAGAGAGGGTTCTAGATAGAGAGAGAGAGAGAGAGAGAGAGAGAAGGTGAGTAGGCATTGAAGATTATGGGTCTGCCTGGCTGATGATGATGATGATGCTGATGATGATAAAAAATAAAGGCAAGGCAAAGAAAGAAAAAGAAAGAGATAAAAATGAATGGGATGTTGCTGTTCTGTTTGTTGCAGTTGTTGTTGGTATTGGTACTCTACTCTCTCCTTCCTTTCTTTCTTACCTTATTTTTAGGCTTTGGATGGTGGTGGTGTGGTGCTGCTGGTGTTGTTTGTGATATATGTTATACCACCAGGTCAATTTTTGGTGGCTATTTACCATCATGCCCCCATCCTCCTCTGGTTTTTCTTTGATTCCAAAGGATGCTCTAATCCCCATCTCCCACTCAATCCTCTCCTGTTTTTAACCCCACACAGGTTTCAAAGGTCTTGCATAAGAAAAGAAGAACAAGTCCCAATTTTGGCTTCATGCCAGTCACTAAAGTTGCCCCAAATCAATTCATCAATGGCTTTTTTTATGTTGGGGAAGGGTAGGCTGGTAATTCTCTTCGTATTCTCTCAATCAATAGAAGGAAGATGCCATCCACCACCTACAATCTGGACTTTTTGTGCCTACCTTCCCAGCCAGTAACAGTTGGTGATGGCATGCTTCATAGCCTTTTCCTCTGTTAGTGATGTTGGAGCCACCCACAGAAGTTAATGAGATCCAATACCAGATGACCCAATTTCCCATTTTTGCCCCTCAGAAAGCTCATTCGTTGCATGTCCATTTCATAGAAGGCTGGGGACCATTTTAGTAAACAGCCATGTACACTGTAAATACCCTCCATTGCTGGGAAGACTAAAACACATTCCATCTCAGAAAGCAGCCCACCCTTGCAGGCCAAGCTCAGGGGTGAAGAAGACCATGAACCCAACTTTTGTGGGCCCCACCCCAATTGTTTAAAGATTTGATCTTTCACAGATCAGAGAGACAAGTTCCTTTCATGTTTCTCATTAGTCCTGTCCCTGTATAATGTGACGGTTTTTTGAGTAATTAGAATGGGTGGCTTAGCACAAGGTCAAGGTCGACTCTCAATAAGATAGGCAAATTATTTCTTGTCAATTGTCTCATTGTATATATGGGATAGGTTCATATAGGTTGATGTTTTTGGTGTTGGTGGTTAACAACTTAACATCAACCTTTATGATAAAAAAAAAAAAAAACAAAGTGGGATGGCTTCCCTTTATATGTAAAGGGAAACAGGGGGAGAGAGATTTAGGAAACAGTCAAACTCCATCACCAGCTAGCCATAATTGAAAGACTTCTGATATTGGAGACTTGGGTGGAGAGCGAGAGAGAGAGAGAGAGAGGATGATCACTAAAATATAACAAAGAACTAAAAGAATCACAGGAAATTAAAATATTTCAGTCTGCTTGATCATACAAGGCATAGAGATCGATGAGTGACTGTCATGGCCTTTCCTTCTCTTACCGTTATCATTGTGCATGAATTAATCCAGAAAATGTTGAAAGAAAAGCTCCCAGAAACGAACAGGGGTTACATTACTTGAGCATGGAGCTCCGTCGAATGTGTAAAAGGGAGGAACCACCTTCCGTGTCCAGTCGGCCGCGGACATGCTCCGTCGAGCTAAAGAAGCTACGTGATTAGCAGCTCTCTCTTAGCAGAAATGCTGAGTCTAAGACCAGCTATTATTGGGTTGGCCAGAACAGAAAGGTGTAGGCCCATTTCTAATGGTTGCGCAGCCCAATCCACCAGATAAGGAAACATGTTCTTTTGGTTCTGGTATATCATCAAGGCAAAAATCTAGCGACCAGTGCTATGGCACTGTTCCTTCAACATGGACAAAATGACCTTTGACTTGGACTAGAACAAGTCAAGCCATCAACAGATTAGAGATTTGAAAGGCAACCAAGCCCTGTGGATGGTGCACATATATATTTTTTTTTAACATGTTTTACAAGTCAGTTACTATATTTATCAGTATATTCAGTCAGAACTCATTAGTCGAATAATAATTCATTATTCTAGTCAAATAAAAAGATGCATGATAACCAAGCCATTCTTTTTTCATGACTACCACACATGTTAACATTAGCATGACTCGGTCCAGTTAGGAAGTGACATATACTTGCTTAAATGTAGAGAATTAGTTGGAGTTGAGTGGAAATTTGAATACATTTTAGATTCTATAAGAGTAGCAAACCTTGTCTCTACATGTCAGAACACCTTAGGCTTCTTCATCCCTAGTAGTCTAGTACCCACCCCAGTCGGTAAACCAATTTTTGTTCTGGATCTTCAAGTTTTCAGTTTCTTCTTCTCCTACAATCATTACACTCCACCCTTTTCTTCACTTCTGTCTCCTTTAGCTTTTACTTGTGTTTTTTCATTCCACACCTGTTCATCACCGGATTCACCGCTGTCCATTAATTTCAAACCCAAACCTCTTGGTTCCTACACCTGTCTTCACCGCCTCCCAATTTTCAGGTTTGTCCATCTCCACCTGTAACAAAGTTCTGTTACAAAAGTGTTGTATACTTGCTTAAGTGGGAGGCAGGAGGACTGATCGGAGTTGAGTGGAAACTTAAAATGAAATACATTTTAGAGTATCTGAGCTTTTGTCAGGTGGGATATTGGAGAAAGCTAAAATATTCACATAATCAATACTTAGTATTTTATTTAAATAAAGAGATGCATGATAGCCAAACTCTTATATGTATTCATTTTTCAAGAGTACCACATATTGTTAACAATTAGGTTAAATAGAGTATATTCACTACTACAGAAAATAATAGACGACACCTCTCATACGACGTCACACCTGTTTCTGTGGTGTGAATGATTTTTCCTTTTTTCGACGACGATTTAAAATGTCAGTTTTCTAATATGAATTTAACCAACGGGTGTTTTTTATGTTGGGCTTATGAATTGTTTCAGAAAACGTTTATAAATGGAAGCGTGGTGTGAGGTTAAAATGGTTATAGGGCGGCAAGTTTCCCACAATTTGACAGCACTTATATTTCCCCAACATGTAGTGGTGACACAACGGTTTGTTTAAAAATGTGGTATGAATCCATAGGTTTGCAAGAGAGAAACATCTTTACCAACATTCCCCCCATTCTTTCCCCCCAAACCCATTTCCTTCCACCCAGGCAACAACAGAAGGCAAACTTAAATTTTAAAATTGGCATTCAGACAACATTTATGTGGAAAACCATTGTCTGATAGCTTGTACATATACATCAACTAATGACTCATCCATGTGTCCTAAACCACTAAGCAATAGCAATCAAACTAAATTAGAACACTTAAGGAAAAAAAAACTCTAGCTAGACACAATAGCATTCACTCCCCAACTATCCCGACACAATGACATTCACTCCACAACACTCTCTTTCCAAACTCCTACCCTGACCCCGACTCTCTCTGTAATGCCTCGTACCTTAAAGTTTTTACTAGTTGCTTTGTTACCGTCTTTGACCGAGGAGTTGACTTTTTCTTTGTCTGTTGAGTTAAGAAAATTATTCGTGAATGTTGTAGTATACGAAAAATCGAGTTCGTGGACACGTAGTTTGTTTTAATCGGAGTTTCTAAGGAAAAGTTATGACCAAAAATAGAAATTTCTATTCTTAGCATGGTTTTTTTTGTGAGTTTCTAATTGTAGAAAGGAGAAGTTAAAAACAGATGGGAAGAGAGAGAAAGTAAGAGAATTGAAAAAAAAAACGGGACAAGCCCGAGTTGCTCTTTTTCCCCCCCTCTCCTCCGTTGCCGCTGCACCTTTCCGGCGATTTCGTCGCCGTCCGGCCACCACAGGACGAATCGTTTGGCACGGCGTGATCCTCTCTTCCTTCTCCTTCTAGCCATGTAAGTTTTTCACCTTGGGTAGCTTTGGTTTTGGAGATTTGAAGAGAATTGCATAAAGGGGGAAAATCGGGGTTTGGCTCCGATCTCGGTTTTCCGGCGATTTCCGGTCGAATTTCTTTGGGTTTTGGTTGTTGGTGAGTTGCTGAACGTGTTCCTAACCTTGTTGCAGCTTGTTTTGGGCTGTGGAGGAAAAATTGAAGGTGTTTGGGGACGTGAACAGTAGCGTGAACAGTTCCATCCGAGTTCTTGAGTTTGGGTTTGGAATTCCGGCTTTTTATGCTTGTTTTGGTTTTGATTGCAGGTATAGAATTGTTGGGGGTGTTGTGGAGATAATTTTGAGCTAAATAGGTTGACCGGAATTGGATTTCACTTTTGAGTTTTGTGTTAAACATGAGGATTGTTTGGTTTGAGTTTTTTTTTTGGAATTTTGGTGTAGTTATTGTTATTTTGGATAGTATGGATTATAAATTTTAGGGGTGAATCTCTTGTTAATTTACTATTAAGATTATTGTGGACTTGTTTATTTTGTGGAGGAGTTTGGAGTGGAGATTGTGTTTTGGAAAAGAAAATTTAGAGAGGAGTTGAAATTTAGTGATGGAATTTTGAGTGAGAAATAAGGAAAGCTAGGAAGAATTTGGAAATTTTGGAAAGGATATTATATTAGAATTTGATGATTTATTATGGGTAAGGAATTGTAATCTAATTGGCTAAGTTATCGGAGCGATCCTTGTGAAGGTTAAAGATTTAATGAGGGCGTTGAGTTGTAAAGAGATTTCCGTATTCGAGAATTTAATCCCAAATTGAAGTGTGGGAGTTTTATAACGATTTATGAATAACGGATGCTTATTCTGAGGGGAATGGGTTGATTTTGAGAGCATTTCCTTATTATGGTCAATTATATCCTATTCAATTGTGACAGGACGTACTGAGCCCTCGAGCGAGGAGGACACGGGCAGGCAGCAGGATTAGCTGCGAGACTCACTTGTGAGTGGACCTTTTATTTTGTTTAAATAATGCATGCAGCATGGAATTAAGTTTTCAGTTGGATTACTATTTTGAGTAAATGTGATTTTGTGGAAAGAAAAGGATTTAAAAAGGAAGCAGTTGACAAGGAGGCCAGTTTTGGCGCATGCGTATCTTACCTAGTTGGCAGTCCCTTCCAGACTACAGCCCGGTTGGCAGTCCCTTCCAGACTACAGCCCGGTTGGCAGTCTCATCCGATGCGTCATCTGGTTGGCAGTCCCTTCCAGATGACATGAGGTAGTTAGTCGGCAGTCCCGTCTACTACCTGTGGCTAGTTGGCAGTCCCAACTAACCACCGCCTCCTATTCCGGTTGGCAGTCCCTTCCGATGCGTCATCTGGTGACAGTCCCTCCCAGATGGCATGAGATGCCTAGGAAGCAGTCATTCCTAGTCATCAAATGAGTTTTCTTGGAAAAAGATTGAGTTGGAAATTTTTATGGAGTCTCGCTGCATGTTTGTTTTGTTGAAAAGAGAAATGGGGAAGCATACCATAAATTGTTCTAATTCTTGTTTCGGTTTTGTCCACTCACTCTAATGGATTTTATATGTTTTCCCCTGGGCCCTTCGTTTTCAAATGCCCAGATTTCAGATTAGCCGAGATCGCGTCCAGGCTCTAGAGAATTTGGAAATCAGCGCTTCCGTTTTTGTCCGTAGGTTATTACTTAACTTACCTTGTATGTTATCGGCTTAGTTATTAATGTTGCTCTGATAACCCTTTTTAAATTTGATGGATGTTGTTGTTCGGATTGTTGTTGCTTATGGAGGTTATGTTGGGATTTGTACATTCCGAATGTAATATATGTGCTTGGATTGTAAATATGGAATTGTAGGTTGAGTAGAAGTTAAAGTTTTAATCATGTCCAGGTTTGTAAATTTTTGGGTAGCCCATATTTAGGGGAGGTTCTGCCGAATTTTCGGTAGGATTTCGCTTAACGTGGCCCCGCAGGCTCGTATCCAGGTAATTGGGGTGATTCCTGGGTCGGGTTCTGTCACTCTCTCCAAGCTAACCCCACTCTAAAGCCCTGAACGCTAAATCCACCGCCTCCGAAGCCCCGAATTTGTGGTACCAATCCCTGACTCTCTGGTACTAATCCCTGACTCTGAAGCCCTAAATCCGAGATTTGTCTTTGAATCTGGTAAGTTCCCTTCCTCTCGATTTGGGGGTAAAAGTTTAGGGGTTTCGGGTTTCTCGTCCTCTCGCCCTAAATCCCCGACACTCACTTTTGATTTCAGGTTTCACTTTTGTTTTATTCTGTTTGGTAAGAGAGGAAGCAGAAGGCAAAGAAATCATCGAAGATGAGAAAGTTCGATCCTTGGCCTATGTTCTTCAAGCACGAGTGGAATCGGAACTGGCCTTTCCTCGTCGACTTTGCCTCACCGGGACTCTAATCACCAAGTTCTCTCTCGGTCTCACTGGCATTCCACTCCATCTCTCTTTCTCATCCCAATAACTATTGAGAGAATTGAACGAACCTCTAGATGTAACCCAATTTTCACCTTTACTCACCATTGGAGGTGAGCCAAAGAGTTAAGAACGAAATTTCAACCATTCAAGTATTCAAAATTACACAATAAAAATGATAGGATGAAAAGAAAAAAAAAGGTAAAATAAATAAACGTTCAGCCCAATAATAAATTAGCGAAAGGCCCAAGTTCGAGTTGTTAAATAACAACTTCATCCCTACCAACTGTTCAGAAAAGCAAAAACTTCGTTCTGTTACATTTTGGGGGGGAATTCAAGAAACAGAGCAAGAAGAAGTTTCAGATTCCTGTGATGGAGAACTATCAGCGCAATGGAGAGGTCGTCAAAGGAAGTACCAGCATTGTCTATAGAGACATCAACCGTCTCACTGGGCAACGCCATGTGATTAAGGAGTTCTCGCCGGCTAGAGTCGACGCTGGTTTGCGTGAAATTTCTTCACTTCAGCAATTGGGTAGTGACCACTTCGTAATAACTCTGGTGGATCATCACTACTCTGCACATTCACCAAGGGCTTTGCGGGTTAGGAACGAGGCCTCCCTCTCCCAATCATCCGGTCAATAATGTACCAACTGTGTCTAGGTTTACAATTCCTTCAGGGTATGTTTTAAAGTATTATGGCTAGACACTCATATATCTACACTAGTTTTGCTTCCATAACTAGGTTTCAATGGCAAAACAAACCGATTCTAAACAAAATCAAAGTTTAAGAATGACCATAAAGTCAAAGTACAAAATATCATAATCGGTTCCAATGGTAGAATCGCACTAGGAAAAACATTGGGAAAGTAAATCGGAAATTTAAACTAGTAATCGGACAGAAAGACACACCTGAACCATTAATGGCAGGTAGCAAAATCGTTTAGAGGATCGCCGCTGCTGTAGAAAGTGGAAGGAGCCGAGTTTTTTTTTTCAAGTTGTGAATATGAGCTCTGTATATCTGCGCGCTCTCATAAATTTTCCGCGTGTCTCCCACCGTTCTTTACCTGTTTTTTGTTTTCTTTGTAAAATTGTAAAAAAAAAAAAAAGGTCCGTGTAACGACCCGTATCTCAATTTACCCGTTTACTAGTCATTTGGATGGTAAACGATAATTACTTTCACTTTTTACTTTGTTTCGATATTTTTAGCGGCCCAAAAAGTTGATTTTTTGTTCGGGTCAGTTTTTGAAAAAAATTTCTTCATGAAAATCATAGAGGACGTTAAATCGAGTCCGTGGACATGTGGTATGCTTAAATTGGAGTTCGTATGCGAAAGTTATGGCCGAAAAACTAAAGTTACTGTTCATGGTAGTTTTGTATATATATGGGAAGTTACTGTGGTAGGTCAGAATCTAACCGGGCAACTCTTTCTCTCTCTCCCCCTAACAGTTTCGGCTCTTGGGGTTTTTCGGCATTTCTTCGCCTTCTGGCCATTAATTGGCGCGTCACCGGTGTTCATAGGACTGCCTCCTCCTCCTGCACACGCCTATAGTGGTGGTTCATAGCAATCAAAAAACTGCGAACCAAGGCCAAAAACATCATTGTTGCAGTTTAGAGGTCAACGTCAATTTCTCCCAAATCCGGCCACCTCCGGCAACGAAACTTGTACTAGTAGAAGCGCCTTGGCATGCACTTGAAGCCCTCCAACCCTTTTGCAGCAAATCAGAGAGTAGAGGAAGAATTGAAGGTTTAAATTTTTCACTGTCCAAAATCGAAGATTTACTGTTGAGCTTGATTTCCTGCCATTCTAGGAAATTTCTGACTTGGTGGTAGTTGAGAAAAGTGTTGGGCTTGTTGAGAAGATGGTGTTGCTAAAATTTGGTGACCGAAGTTGAAGTTGGCCGGCCCCACACGCCGCCACTGTGGGTGGCGCGTGGAGGGGCGTAGGACAGAGCTTTACTTCCTATTTTTTAGCATATTAAATCACACATTTGTTGTAGAAATTGTAAATGTGTTTTTGGTGGAAATTGGAAAAGTTTGATATCGATTGTGAATTTCCGAAGTTTTGAGTTTCGGATGTCGATTTATGGGAATCCGATCTTCGGATTTTCCTTGTTTCTGCCATGGAACACTTTAATCGATGGATTTGATATTAGTGGTGAAGTTTGGGTTGAATCCGAGAAGAAATAGAGATGTTAGTTTACGAGGGGTTTTCGGGTTTCGGTTTAGAATCATATATAAGTGTCGAATTGTTGTTTACTGAATACAATTTTATATAGGACAGGTACGGACGAGGATCCTTATGCTTGGGTGCCACGTTAGACGTATACTGTGAGTGGACCTTTGATTTTAAATGATGCATGCGAATATTTTCTGAATTATTGATTTATTTAATTATCGTTTTATTTATCGAGCACATTATTTGGTTTTGGATTATAATATTGGCATTGATTGGTTTTCCATTATGAATTTCGGATATGAGTTTGTTATGCTCGGATTTTGATTTATGATTTATGTTGATTTTTCGACGAATTATTTTCCGAGGTGATTTCCCGAATTAAATATTTTATTTTATTTGTCTATTTTGAGATTTTTGAAAGGTTTTTGAAAATTGGATTTTCGAGGAAATTTTATTCATTTGTTTATGGATTTGAGAATATTCTTTTGGCGTGTGTGACACGTTGTTGATTACTTGATTATCATGAGATTCTTTGAGTACGGTTAAGAATCGTACTCATGATTGTCATTTGCAAGATTTTGAGGAAGTCTTATTGGTTTTCGGTTATTGTATGATTTTAGTCCACCATACTTGGGTCGTTTTATTTTATTGCTAGCTAGCCTATTAGTACTCCTCCCCGCTTACTATGTGTTTGTGGGTGAGTTGAGCAAATTAGAGCATGGGATGCTTAAGAGACTGGGAGGCTTCTTTACTCGTATGGTGATAACTTCTTCTTTATATCTTACTGTTACTTGACTAGTGGAACTAGTCCGATCTTGTTTAACCAGCGGGGCTGGTCTTATTTTCTTGAGCAGCGTAATTTCAGTTTTCTTATTTGGGTTGTTGTGACTAGCGGGGCTAGCTAGTCTATTTTCTTGAGCTGAACATCATTCGGATTATTTTCCTTAATTGTTACGTGGGAAAGTATAAATCTCTTTTCTTTACAATTATTTATTTTTGTCCACTCACGCTAACGTTTTTATGTGCTTTTCCCCTGGGCCCTTCGGTTTCAAATGCCCAGTCTGCAGAGTAGCTGGTTCGACACAATAGGATTCGAGGCATAGCATCTACTATTGTTGTTTTCTTTATTGTAGGTTATTTATTGAACCTACTTGTATCTTGAATTCTTTTTCACTTTTAGATTGCTCTAATAACATGTGGGACAATTGTTGTGAAGTTTGGAAATTACATTTGTGTATTTGGAACATGTTGAATTTTGTATCTTAGTTGTTTGCAGAGTTGTTGTAATTTGGGGAGTAGGGTGGCTCCAGGAGATTAAGGATGACTTATTAGAAGTGTGAATGTGTTTCTACAGGTTTTGGATAGTCCATTTTTAGGGGTGACTCTGCCAAATTTTCGGTAGAGTTATTCATAAGGTGGGCCCCACATGACCACCTCAGATTTCAGGATGAAATTCAGGGCAGGTCTTGTCATTCCGTCAAATAGAAAATATTTTAGAAACAATACTTTATCGACTGTGAAATTACTGTACGAAATTTTTTATCAAAAGAGAACTTGATATGATTCGCCACTTTGGAGATTCTATTGGTACACCTGTGGTGTGCTAAACATTGTCAATACCCTTTTGAATTGAAATTCTTTCGTAGTATAATTTCACCTTTAATAAATTATGATTTTTATTAGCTGTTCTAAGTGATGGATCTCAAAAACCTCGATCCAAACTTTTAAATAATTTTTTTTTTTTTGAAAAATCATATAAAAAAATTGGATCAACATTTTAGAGTTCTGTCAACTTGAGAATTGTTTAAAAATCATAATTTAGAGGTAAAAAGAGAACATAATATTTTGGCTAAAAAACGTGTGCTATAATCCACAATTTTGAGAGAAAAACGAAGATTTTGAAATTTTTTGTTTGTTTGTTTTAGAATAAAGTTATAGAGGTCAGTTTTCCTGAGCTTCGGAACTAATTATATGGTGTAAATTGCATTTTTTTCGTGTGCTTAATCTCACTTGACATAGACATGCGCATGACATAGACATGCACATGATACCATTAGCTTCACTTGAATGACATGACACCGTTAGTCTCATAGGGATGGCAAAAATCCCCATCGGGTAGGGTACCCATAGGGTATTCGACCCTAATGGGGAGAAATTCGGGGAAAATCAGGTAACGGGGATGGGGATCCCCAGTATTTGAATTTTGAAATCGGGTACGGGGCGGGGATGGTATTTTGATCCCCATCCCCATACCCACCCAATAAGAATTATACGAAATACATATATATATATATATATTTGTTTATTTATTATATATATTTTTGATATTATTTATAAATAAATATTTATGTAAACTTCATCTTTTTGTTAATATTTAAATTCTGTTAATAAATATGTTCAAAAAAAGGAAGATTCTTTTAATAAAAGATCTTTATCAACATGTTAATTTTCCTTGATTGAAATAAGAAATTTATTTTATTTTGATGTTCAATTTTAACTTTATATTTTACAATCCATAATTGTTTGTATAAATTTTTATATAATAAATTGGTGATATTGTTAATGGGGATTGGGGCAGGTATGGGGACCTAATCCCCAATGGGGACGGGGACGGGGAATCCCCAATATCTTATTACGGGGATTGGGGAGGGTATGGGGATGAAGAATGAAGTCGGGTATGGGGATGGTAATTTAATTCCCTTACCCTACCCTCCCCGTTGCCATCCCTAAGTCTCACTTAGCATAGGCATAACATATATGCAATGAATGAGTTTAGAGAAGAAAGCAAAGAAGTAGATAATTTTGACCGATTTGGTATTCCAAATCAGGTATTGTTTGCAGTAAATGAATGATCAGAAAAGGAAAAAAAAAAGGAAAAAATGACTATCATATGTTTTTGTATTTTAGAATATGCAATATTAAAAAAAAACAAATAAGACATTATTATTTAATCTCAACTAATTAATTGTTATCTAATCTAATGATCTAAAATCAAAATATATAATCGTAACTATATTTTAGGTGGCTATTGATCCCCATTTCTTTATATGTCTTGGTATGTTTTAATTGCCTACTGCTCGTCTTCTTTTTTTATTGTCTATATTTTTTCACTTTTCATATTCAAACAAGGTCACTGATTTCTAGAAACAACTTTGGATATTGTAAAACATGCTTTCACAAAAGCCACATGAGAGGGAGAGCGAGAGCAAACCCTAGTTTAGATGACGGTTTTTCACACCGTGCTCAGTGTCGGTGCTCGAGGTCGATAGGTTTGGCTTTGATTGTCATCGGCTTCCAAGGAGGAACTGTGAGTGGAGCAGATCGATTGGTGGTTTTTGATTGAAGCAGACCGGAGACTGATGTTTTTTCTCTGCAGAGTGGCAGCGACGATCGACGGTCGGCGGCTTTGCAGGTCGAGGTCGACGAAGAGCAGGTCAATGTCGTACCGGATCGGCACTGGATACAAATCGGCGCCGGATTTGGGTTCGTTGGTGGTGTTCTGATCGTTGGTGCACGGATCTGGTTGGGTTTTTGACCGGAGTTGTTTGGTTTTGGATCTTTGCTGATTAAAGAGAGATGAAGTGGTGGAAAGGCTGACCGCTAGAAGTTCAGATGCTGGCCGTGGCGACGGCCTGGCAATGTGTTTGGACTTCTGTTTCAAGAACTCGGATTTGAGCCTGGGACCAATTTGAGTAAGCAGATTTCAAAGAAGACCAACATGTTGCTGAGGTTGTTAGCTGCTAGATTTTAATTTTTGCTATTAGACAATTGGATTCGAGTCTTGTTTAGGTAGGGGTAAACTCTATAAGATTGTTTAAGATGTTTCTAGTTGTGATTTGTACCACAATTGTATGCCGACAAATTAGACTAGATGAATGATTTTTTCTTAGAAAACGAGGTTATTCTTGCTTAGTTAGGCTTGCATCATGCGAGCGTCCCATTAGATTTTAATGAGTTTAGTTTGGTTTAGATAAATTATCCGATTTTTAGGATGTTCTTATGTAAGTTATGTTAGACTCTGGCATGTTTCATGGCTTGATTACTAATGCAATCAACTCCTATTCAAAAAACAAAACAAAAAAAGGTCACCGATTTCTAACCGGATACGGATACTCTAGCTTTCATTCCCTATAGGCTTTTGTTATACTATCCCAATTAAAACGGGATTGCAGTATGAGAGAAGGGAGGGGCGGTGCATCAATAAGCCATATATAATACTCGAAAACTAAACGGGATCCATGGTGATGGCGAGGACCAAGAGAATGAGACACACCTACACCTACATGGACAGAAGAAGGGGCATCAACACAACAAAGTTGACGGACCTACCCCCGGAAATCCTTGTCAACATTCTTAAAAGACTGCATATAAAGCCACAATTCGACTCTTCCACCGAGTCACTCTGCCGCATCCAATGTGTGTGCAAGACACTATTAAAAGTTTCCACAAAATATGTTGCTGAAACACCACTACTTATGCGCCTTATTGAATGTAAGAGAGCAGATATAAAAAATAAGCAGACAGTAACAGCCTTGCAATTACTGAGATACTACGGCAATGTTGAAGTTTAAGGCTGTGGAGATTTTGTCCGTGATAGACAATCATCATTACAATGTTGATTTTGTTTTCAACAACTTGTTTTGCTTCAAGCATGCATCTATTTTCGACATTCCTTATAATGCAAACGTTGGTCGCTATTACTTGGACATGATGTTACAGGGGTTATTTGGTTTAATTACGAAGCTGGGTGCGGATGGCTTCTCTTGGCAGATAGTGCAATTTTTATTTTTTCTTGCATTGTTTTGCTTTGCAAGCTGTTTAATTATCTGGAAGTTGGGAAATTTTGAGGTTCTGCTTTAATTTTTTCACTTCCTTTTGTCTTTCTTTCTAGTTTTTGGGGTAAGGTTTATGTCCCCCCCCCCCTCTTTAGGTTGTATTTTCTTTTTCTGTTATTAATAAAATAAAAATAGGGGGACGGGCGGTGGGTTCCCAGAGTGTGGCAAACCCCTCTCCTTTGGGATAGAGGGTGGGACTTGTTCCCTACATCGTTTGCCTCCAAGGAGTTAATGTTGTCTAATCCCTTATTATTCAAAAAAAAAAAAAATCATGCATCTAAATGGTGATAGACCTTGCTTCTTAATCAACCCTCTTGGGGGAGAATTCCTAAGGCACCCAATGAGTACCATCAAACCTATAAAGGATGGAACAATTTCGAAGGTATTCTGTTGGAGAGGAAAGATCCCACATTGGAAAAGTGGGTGGATCTCACCCAATTGTACCGAGACCTTTTGTGATTAAAACCCAACACCTAACGGGTGGTTAAGTTGGGATAGTATCGGTACAATGGTGGGTCACGGGCCACGCTTGTCGTTGTTTAACATGGTATTAGAGCGGGTCCTTCTCCAATTGCGTCTCCACGTAGGCACGTATCATGAGCCCAAATTGGGGTTCCCTGTATTGCCATCGAAATTACCAAGTGTCCAATGTGGGCCTTGGATTGTATTGACCAAGTCTCCAATATGAGACTTGTGTCCCAATTTTCAATGTGGAAATTGGATTAATTAATTTCACGTGCAGACCTAGAGTTAGGTTGTACGTGAGGGGGCGTGTTGGAGAGGAAAGATCCCACATTGGAAAAGTGGGTGGATCTCACCCAATTGTACCGAGGCCTTTTGTGATTAAAACCCAACACCTAACGGGTGGTTAAGTTGCAGTATCGGTACAATGGTGGGTCACGGGCCACGCTTGTCGCTGTTTAACATATTTTTTGGTATGGCCGGGATCAGATAAGATATCTGACATTCACAAGATTATTAGTGTTTCCAGAATTGTTTATGATCGTAATGATAACAGAAATAGAGTACGCATGGTAGCTGAGGTGCTCGTATTGGGCACAAGATTGTGGCAAGAGATACCATATGTTCTTCCGGATTGGAATTTTATTTGCATGAACAATGTGTGCTCCTATGGAGACATGCACTGATTGTGTAGTGGTTTCATGGAAAAAGGAATCGAAGATATATGCAATATAAATTTCGAAAAAGGAATATGCATCATAGTTTCTTTTGACTTCACAAAAGAAGTGTTCACCTTGATTTCCCTTCCCATATTACAAAGCTCGGGTATGTGCTTGCACTTGATTACTTTGCGGGGATCTATTGCTATTGTTGATACTTCATCAGATACGAAAATTGAGATATGGGTAATGAAAGATTACAACAGAAAGCAGTGGACACTAGATTACACCATTAATACGCTTGAATCAGGTTTTCTGTCTAACGTTTCGTTTGTTGTTTGTGAATGGGAACATGGCATATTTTTCACAGAAGAATTGGGCGACACATCGTTCTTTTTTTATTTAAGACGTGTTACGCGCATTACTGAAACTGGGTTTTGGCAATGTGTGCGAGTCTTTACTATGAAAGGGGGCTTGATTTGCCTAAAAGATTATGGGAATTTGGTTGACGCATTAGTTTTGAGTTCCAGGAATGAAGTTTCCTGTTTGTCTCTGACGTTGTTTTCTTCTTTTTAAAGAGGTAGTGGCCTCATTTCACAGCAGATGGAGTTAATTTTCTACTAGTGGCTTCTGATCGATCTTCTATATTACTATGGTATTAATTTGGTCAGCTGTATTATTGTTAATTTGTTATATATGTCAATACATGGTTAGCTCTTAAACAGGCTATTTACACTTGTATTACTACATACTATTTAAAGAACTGCTACATGCTACAAAATTTGTTTGACTGTAAAAAAAAGCTGACCGATATTACCACATTAATGTTCAGAAGATTCCTCACGTACATTTTATTGTCCTTCGCATTGTAGAATTTGTTATTCAAAACAAATTTTAAATTCACGATTCACCTTAATCTATATAGATAAATTAAAATTAAATACATTGTCATGAAAATACGAATATGTAAGAAATATTTTGAATAAATGGTTCCTAAACTAGCTGCCTAGCTCTTCATCACCCCATTTGTATGGGACTCTGTATTTCTGAGTAACATACTAACATGTCAATTAGGTCTTGGCAATTGTTTTCCTGCTAAAAATGATTGGAAAAGCACGATTGCTCTCTTTGGTTTAAACAGTGGAACCTCGTGGCCAGCACCTCGTATAGTTGCAAAGGTTAAGCCATTGTAGACTTCTGTCCATCCTCCCACCTTTGAATGGAAAAAGTGTCACCGACCAATTAGTTTCTTCACCTCTCTTTCATAAAACATGAATGTAAACAATGCAATATGATCTTATAAGTTTTTGTTTAAGCAATACCTGGCCTCCTGTGTACCATGGATACCATGGGGTTTTGATAGTAAGGTTGAGATGACTGAGGGAGAACCTAGTAGCAGTCACTGGTACTACTGAATCTGTGTCCCCGCTGCATGTAAAATGGGAAAGGTAAACATATAATTGTTATTTCTGTTTCTTCTGATTTTGTCCTTCAAATTTTCGTCGTCAAGTTCAGTTTTAGATCAATACTGTAGCAATTGCTGCCAAAAGTAGTTGTTGATTGCCTTGCTATCAAAATATACAATGTTGAACTCTTAGGGTCATCCAGGCTAAATGCATACTAGAATACCAAATGAGTCACGGTAGTATGCATGGTAATGTTTAGTTATTTACGTGTGTGTGTGTGTGTGTGTGTGTATATATATATATATAATTGAATCTTGAGTTACCTGAAAACCCAAATTTTTAGACCAGCTGCCATCAGCTCCTTGTATGTAGGCAGCATGGAATCTTCTGAATCATTCCAATTCTTGATAAGAGTATCACTGCATGCCAATACAAAATTTAGTAACATTTGATCTCAAATTGGATTTTTAACGAACATAACCAGATATTCTATGCCCCTATTTTCAAAATAGTTTGTATATATTAACGAAGGTTGGGAAATTATAAACCTGCAAGCAGTCCACTTGTAAGGAATTTTGGTAATATTTGCATGCATTGCCTTCTGTACATCTGGTCGATTATAGTACTTCTCTGCATAATTCTCAGTGCACGGATCATACCCAGAGATACGTCGGCGCAGAAGAGTGTTTTTAAGCCTTAGATGCCTTTTGGCGTTATTAATCTGTGTCAAGCAAAATGGTGTGTAAATACTGTACTGGTCAATGTCTCCAAATTCATGGTTCATGGCATAATCTACAGCATCATCGCATTGCGTGGTTGATTTATCGGCTGTGAAATTGCAATGGTCGAGGATTGATCTGTAGGTGTGATCAGATATTATGGAATGTGTCCACCAATATGCGACGGTTCCAATGCTATCATAATAGTTGTCCGTTACAGCATTGCCCACCTGCATTTGTATTTTTGAACTCGTCAAGTTCATGAATTCAAAACCATATACATTTCTTTTTGGGATTGACTGTTCTAATCGATATATGTGTGATGTTGAACTTACAATAAACCCCTTTAGATTGATAATGGGATGGGAATGTGCTTTGTTGTAATTGACAATTTCCTTTGCCAACTGAGGAACATAATGCCCTGCATATGCAATAGTATTGTAAGTACAGTAACTTTGCGATGATCGTAAATTTAATGAACTCTGATGCATGCACCTGCATAGCTCTCCCCGGAAATGTAGAATTCTCTGTATTTGTATTGAGGAAATCTTGATAACCACTGGAGCAGAAAAGTTAGAGCATCCTGAGCTGTGTGTGACAACCACAGAAGATAAGGTGAGGATTATTTGAAGCTTGAAATTAAAATAATGATAATTGTAATATTTAGAAATGTAGAAGTCGTTTTCAATCTCTTTACCAGTCCTTTTGTCCCCAGAATCTTTAAGGTCAGCGCTTGTGTTTGTATATGAGAAACCGACACCAGCAGGCGATTCAAGAAAGAGAATATTCGCTTCTGCAAGTGCAATGGTAACAGTAGTTAGTGAACCATTATGAGTTTATGTAATTCAGTGAAATGAATGTCATGCATGAAATAGTTTTGCGCACTAATTCAGTGACATTTTCTATAGGTTTGATTTTCATTATTTCATATATTCACCTCTGTTCCATGAATACTTGTTGAGATAAAGAGATGAACCGGTTGTATTAATCCGAAACGGGCCGATTTCTTCTGATGCTCCATATGCCACTGATGAACAACCTGGTCCTGCACCATGTACATGGTAGTTAATTGCTTATGTGACTGGTTACTTGTGACCAAAATGTCTACATGAAAGTTCTTTTGGTCACAGACGTGCTAGAAATCTTTGATTACGTAACATAGAATAAACTCATCTTATTTCAAAGTCATTGAAGATGAATTCACGTACCATTGAAACAATTATTAGTAACCGTGCAATAATTTTTTGGTTATATCTAATGATGAATGACCTAAAATTTTCCCTCATATGGTGACTCAGACGAGAATACATACTGTTATATAAGTTAAAATCAGGAGGATAGCATAACTCAACAAACGCGACGTCTTCTGAGCAAGCGTGCTCGGAAGAAAGCAAGAACACATAGACGACGTCAGTATTTGCTGTGTGCGTGCGCGCGTGAGTGAGAGAGCCCTTTCTTACAAGCTTAGACTGTATGAAGTGGAATTTTGCGTAGCATGCACGGTTTCAAAGTAGTAGTGGGGATGGAAAAGTTGGTTCACTTTTGTTATGGTTGGAATTTGGTGTATCGATCACACCCAACAAGCAACAACTATACTATACAGGCCACGAACCAACGACAAAAGAACTAACCAAAAAAGGTCACGGGAAATATTCGACTGTGTTTTCTGCAGCCAGAGACTTTTAGACTGGGGACTACTACTGTTCTAAAGAGGGAACGAAACTGAAACAAGCAAAAGGAATAAACCCTAAAAAGACATAGAGACACAGAGAGAGAGGGAGAGAGTTCACGAGGAAGAGGACCCATAAAGACTTAGGCCATATATGCATGTGAGTTTCTGATCTTACCATCTATCTTTTATGCATTCTATATCAGTGAGAGCTAGCGGGGCAGTTTCTGGGCTGCTCACTTTTCCAGTTTTCACTGAAGTACGCCTTAATATATGTCAATAGCGATGACGTAGCTAGGGGGAAGGCACGTGGGGGGTCGCGGCAACACGTGCGAGACATAATGATCGAGCATGCATTCAGCACCAATTAAGGATCAACTGGATAGGTGGGTTGCAAATTAATGGATCATTAAATTTGGAGGACCAGAAATAGTTTGCTCATCATTTTGGCATCCATGGCAAACCCCCATATATCACACGCACACAAAATAAAAGACTCACCTACCGGTTCGAATCATAATTAAACATTCAAACAGCATGAACAAAAGATCTTTTATTTTTATTTTTTTATATTTTTTTTTTTGTGAAAGAGAAAACACATTGATCAGTCAAGGCCGGATTTAATGGGTGCTACAAGTTTTACAGTTAGTATAGTTCATGTCCCTTCAATTTTCCAGAAATCAGAACCCAAGAAGATCTAGAAACTAATCTAGTGATAAGGAAATGATTAAATTTATTTGAAACTTGAGCTGTATATACAGATAATGTAATTAATTCATTCATGGTATTTTAATTTACTGACCTCCATTGAGCCAAAGAACGAGAGGTTTGTTCTGAGGAGAAGCAGTGGCTTCAATGAACCAGTAGAAGAGAGCTCGGCCATGTTTCTCGTTGACGGTGACGTAACCAGAATACTGCGAGAACGAAACCGGCGGTTGTCCCGGCAGCGCTGAGATTCGGTCTAGCTCTTGCTCTTTCGCCGTCGCAGCCACATTGATGGTGGTGGTTGTTAGAGATAACATGAACACTAATATGGAGTAAAAGAAGATCATAATGGTAGCGCTACTGTTGCTATGTACTAACGCCATTGCCACTATTCTCAGGCTTGGCTTCTCTCTCTCTCTCTCTCTCTCTCTCTCTCTCTCTCCCTGAAGGAGAGAGTTTCTTCTCTCTCAGAGGCTCTGACACAGAGAGAGATTACCTCATGAGAAGAAGGAGAGAGATATAGAAGTATAAGCTAACTAGCTGTAGCTTCAATTATATATACTGGTAGGGAAGTCCACTCTGATACAGATGTTACTGCATTACTACACAAAAGCAACTTGCATTGGTGGTGGACCTGCTAGCTCCCTGTTACTATCTCTCTCTGATCTCTCACTCTATATGTCCAGATTTTGAGAGAGGGAGAGTCATGAAAGCCTGAGACTCTGAGAGGTGAGCTGGTCCTGTTTGCCTCGCAGATCCTACTTAAAAGCTATACAATAGAAAACTTTAGTTGGTTTTGTTTATGGCCTTGCTAGCATCATAAATGCCTCACAAGACTCTTTCTGTCTCGCTAGCTACTAGCACTTTCCTTTATAGGATGGACTACTTGTATAAGCCGCTTGACTTGATAGACCAGCTCCCACTGCCCGTAAACAGGTTTGTGTAAATTTAATAAGCTCGTTGATATATAAAAATCGAGGGGTCTAATGTAAACTTGTAAAATTGTCGCACCATTCCGACGATATGTTCTTAAAAACTAGTTCTAGCTAGATCATATTTTGATGATTATGCGCTCCGGAAAAATTATTACACCGTTTCAATGATATAAAACACCGTTTAAATGACCCGCCATACATGTTAGCCAAAATCAGTGAATCCATAATGCGTTCATAATTGAAGCCTATATACAAAATAAAAGCTTGGTTTCTTTTAATTAATTAATTACAAGAGATCAATGGACAAAAAAATCTCCTGTAATCTATATTATAATCCTCGAGCCATTGTTATAGTTTGTACTACAAATTTGCAGCGGTTTCTTTCAAGCTAAGCGACTGCAGCCGCTGCTTAATTGGACTACGTACTCAACATATCGAGTGTGTGAGGGTGTGGTCCAAGGATCCAAACCATAAAGGTGAAGGTCGAGTTCCCCTAGCAGATACAACATCGCAGTTCTCTCTCTTGTCTTGTGACTCTATTATATGCTCCCAAAATTGGCCTGCTGCATGCGTCTTTTGATTCGTTGAATATCGTATACGACAAGTACTACTACTCCTGAGTAGAGGATACTGGAGCTGCAGGAATATATAGCTCATCAATATTGCACAAACCAACACCAAGTCCCCATCAACTCTCATCTTCATCTTTATTCATGAATTTCAAACCATATATATAAATGTACGTAATTGATTGAGTTTGTTATATTCTATTTGGTGGTTAACGGGTTAGTTTCAAGCTTTGCTCATCAAAGTTTTGATCGAGTTCCTTCCATCGATATTGGACTTCTTGTCAATGGTCAAACTTATTTGTTCAACAAATTTATAAATATATACTTCTTTAAGTTAACCCACTAATAATCTAATATATCTGAAGATATCAATTAATTAATCAGTAGCTCGATTTCTAGCTAGCTAATAGAAACAAATCTAGCTTTCTGCACAATGCATGATTGACAAAATTGAACTTGCCTGCAGACCATGCATCCTGCTTTTCGTTTAGTGGTAAGCGGGTAATCATGAATATATACATACACGTATACATATATATTTTGTACATTAGATGATAGAGAAAATGTCTATCTATCTAACTTTGAGCTACACTAATTCTACTTACCTAAATATTTTATGAGATTGTCCACTTACCCAATAAATTATATGTCATTTGCTCTAATACCTAATTAAGTATATATATTTTTTAAATTTATTTTAGGACAATTTGGCCCTCTTCCTCTTTGTCACTTAGAAAGAGATGTTATCGGAGACTTTGCGGGATTCAGGTGACCGGAGATCAGAGTCCGGCAACCGTTCGCCCGAATCCGGTGACCGGTCGTTGGAATTTGGTAATCGGAATCGGGCAACCGGTCACCGGAGTCCGATTTTATTGTCCATCAATAAACTTTTTATGGCTCCCCAATAAACTTTTTATTACCCCCCAATAATAGGTTTATTGGGGAACAATAAAAAATTTATCGGAGGGTCGTAAAATTTAACCAAAACAAAAATCCCTATACTCCATATACCAAATCTACAACTAACTGTTCTCTCAAAAATCTACAACTAATTATATACCGGTTACGACTAACTCAAATACTATTTATATATTCCCAAAAAAAAAAAAAACACACACTATCAACGCATCTGCTGGCCCATCCATAGTCAATCAAACACTAATTGATTAAAAAGGCCATTTTCCCTGACAAACTCAAATTAATCTACCATCCAATACCAAACTCAAAGAGCTCGGTTTCCATGAATCACCAGCTTAATCAATAATCCTTCATTCATAATGACGATGAGGCTTCATCATACGTAATTATATATAAAGCAAAGCATCAAGGATTTGCTCACAATCAAAGATTTTGATGGTGACGCACTGCTCGGTTTCGGTGTTCTTGGCGAACTTGACCTTGGTACCCTCCCTAGGAGTCTTGCGCAGCTCGTACTTCCCCACCCGGTTCCTCATCCTTGGCAACTTGGCAGTTCTCATCCTCAATCGATGATCAAGATCACAAGACTCAATTTTCCAACTGGGTTTGAGCTCTGGTGGGTCAAGCTGAGATCATTGTTCAACTGGGTCGATGTTTCAGTACGATTTGGCAATTGGGAGGAGACGCAAGTAGAGATCCAGTCGTCTGAGGTCGTGGTCTGAGTCCCCGGACGCCTGGGTCGAGCGCCGGAGATCAGTGGTAGAGATACAGGACGCGACGTCGTCGGCGTCCAAAATAGGGAAGAGAGAGTGACTCGGTTGGAATTTTTTAATTGAATTTTGTCCTAAACAGTTTTTTTCGTTTTAAATTAGATAAATGGGTATACTAATCTCGGAGTAAGTGGATTCATATTGATTCAAATTTGGATATTTGATAAGGACCTAGATCATATTCATTTGTAACAAAAATAATATCTGATAATGAGTTTGTTGAATGGTTGTAGAATTTAAACTATTTGAATACTAGAACTGAGTCTGACCATTCATTAATCGATACAGGGAAAATTTCAAGGCCGGAAATGTAGTCTTATCTTTTTCATTGCACTTGATCAGCTCCTAGTTACTGGTCCTAGCTAGCTAGTTCGTTCCTTTTGGCTTTTAGGTTAGGATGGATTCATATAAATTTGCTTTGGAAGCTAGGCGGCCTAGGCCTGCCATAACAGACATGAAACTCCTTTTGGTACCACTTCCCGAAGCGTCAATCAAGACAGGCATACGGCATTGGCCGTGCAAAATCTGGTCCAAGTCTTGAACCTTTTCATGTTGTAAATTTGTAATCGTGTGCATGTGTGTGCATGATTGATAGGAACTCAGACTTTGACCTTCTATCAATTAATGCTGTGAACCATGTATTGATATATATATATATATATATATATATATATATATATATATATATATCTGTGTGTGTGTGTACAATAATGGTGTTAACAAAGAAAGTTAATTGGTGTTGAGGGGTTCAAGACTTCAAGTAATGAAGGATGTCAAAATGTTAAAATAAAATGTTTTATAAATTAAAATTTAGATTTGAACAACCGAACAAACAAAACACTACGATTATATGTGGTGTTGTCGTGTTGATGAATTTATACAGAAATGATATTCATATAGCTAGGTTGGCGTTACCGACGTACAGTCGCTGACCCTAATGCTTGAGAACTTGATTTGCACTGAGAGCAAGTTCACCCGTAGTCAAGAAATGTCAAGGTCGAGATCCCACTGGACCTGTGTTTCCCCTATCTTCAGCCATATTGGATATAAATAAATTTGGAAGATGAGAGCTATATGAAGAGGAGGAAGCAAAAAATTGGGTTACTATGAAAGATAAATTTTGTTGTGTGAGTTGTAAAATAAATGGTAGGTATTTATAGAGAAATGTTTAGAATTTTTTAAAATTTTTTTAGTTACCGTTTATTAACGTTACAAACATATATATACATGTTAATTGTAAGCCGTAGGATTGCCCATTTAATTAAAATGAAGGGCTGAGATTTCATGACCGTTGGGCCTCGAATTCAAACATATATATACATGTTAATCCTCAGCCGTACGATTTCCCATTTAATTGAAATAAAGGGCTGAGATTTCATGACCGTTGGGATCAGATTTCAAATTGGACCAACGGTTGGATTCCACGTGGCATGCCGGCCCCTCTCTCTACCGCTACGCGACAAGCGACCAGCCTTCCATCAAGTTGCGGCGCCACGCGTCTTCATGGTGTTGTCCACTTCCAAGCCAAGGCGTGTCGATGGGTTTTGGCAGCATGCTCACGTCAGCCACGTGAAGGCTGGGCTTGTGTGGCCTTCCTTCCTTGATCGGTCATGGAAATAGTCATGGAATTGACTATTTCTTTGGCTGTAGTCATGAAGGGGTGAAGTTTGCCCGGGCAAGACTCCTCCGCTGCAAACTCGTTTCTTCCATGGCCAGTCACCACGTCAGCTTTTTCTTGACTATGACCAGTCAAGGTGAAACCAGTGCACTTGCTCTGACTAGAGGGGTCTTCAGCCTTGTGTGAAGGTAATAGTGGTAAGGTTACTAGTCGATCACCATAATCGGTCGGTCAGACGATTGATTGAGTTATGGGGTCGGCAGAGTCAGACCTACCCCATGCATCTCTATATATATAGTTGCTTCTTCGATCTATAAATTAACTCTAAGCTCTCAGATGCATGCATTCATGATGAAGATCGCTAGCCATGATTTCCGAGATGTGCTATCTGCAATGCATACCATATAGGTTGCTTGAAGTAATGGCTTCCAGCCACTACTCATTGTTTCAATACCAGCAGCTTCTTTCAAAATCAAAGTGATGCATACAGCATGCTATTGTTTATATATTTGCATATTAATTAAAATCTCACATGGATGCATGCATGGACTGGCCTGGCAAACAGTTCCGGCTGCTAGAAATTAATTTAGTATGTCCGATCAGGTCAAAGTAGTTCAGATGTTCGAATCATTCGATCTAACAATTGATCAGTTTCTTTAATTATTTAAAGAAAATTTGACCCGAGTGAGCGGAGACAAATATTTCCATGATTATAGAAGATTCACTAATGGGATAATCACAAATAGAATATGCTATCTAGCTAGCTTGGCATATAATTATTAATATTGATTGATCACGTCCCGATGGCTACGGCACCGGCACCGGCTTTGGCCCATATATACGTAATATTACTTAATGGTTATTGTATATGAAGCTAGCTACGAATACCCGGCCACTTCTTGTTGTTCATGTTCAATCAATTAAGCATATCTATCTAAAAGAATGACTTGGATCGATGTGAGAGCGAGAAGTCCAGCAAACATGTAGGTTACTCGATCTTGCATTGCATGAGATCCCTTTAAATATTGTAGCACAGGCTTCCAAGCCTAATTAAGTAGATCTATTTGACTTTAGAAGCTCGGTATTAAAGAAAATGAGAGACACCAAATTGAAATGCCCTAGGTTAACTAGCTAGTATATACAGCTAGATATATAGAAAACACTACATATCCACGTGTAGTCAAACTGGAGTAATAACACGAATAACATATACAGTGTAATTAAATGTCATCCTAGCAACCCAACGTATATTACCCCTTTTAACGAAAGTGAAGCCATCAGACCATGCCCTAGCCTAGCTAGCTAGTGACACTCATCAAGAACTCGACTGGGCCACTCCTCTCTTATTGGTCTCGTCACAACCATAGTCGGTAGTAAATCCGCAGAGAGACATCATCGGCACAATTACCAACGCCGACCAACTAGATGACCGTTGCACGACCATTTTAACACCGACATGTTTCTGCAACTAGGGGGCCGACGGGGGGCACCACTTGGTGGTAAACCTTGAACGCTGATGATACATCGGGGGAGACAAAATTTTGTAGACCCCTATTCATTATCAATTTGGGTCTACTTTTCTATAGGGTGACCCAAAGGGAAACAAAATTGGGTTCGGACAGTAAACACGATTGACTACACAATTGCAAAAGTGCAAAGTCCACCAGTTCTAATGGGCCTTGATCTGGCCTTCTCTCTCTATTTTTTTTCTCTGTTTTGTTTTTATTTAAATTGATGCAATGATATAATAACAAATTATATAAAGACATCGTGATCCTTTATATATCCGCATGGAAGAACAATATTAGCAGTGCGTTGAGTGGGCAATGCTGTAATGTCTAGCCTGATTGCCAGCAAAGCATGCACCATATACAATAGTAATTCCATAATGAGTGAATCCCATGGTGCTCACGATGATACTGCCCTTGCATTATCTTTTGGGATCATGAATTTTTCTTTTGAGGAAATAAATCCATCAAATATGGCATTATGTATAAGTCACAATCCTAAATTAGAAACTATAATTTTTTTTTGGGGGTTTTGTCCATTTACCCCATTTCTAGGGATTTTTTTCCCACTTACCCCATTAAGTTTTTTTAATTCTCTCTTACCCAATACACTCTAAGGGAGTCTTCTCTAATACCCCATTAAGATTTTTTTTTTGTTTTAAATATTTTTTTAATACCATTTTACCCCTCACCCCTTTGTTACTTAGAGAGAGAGATAGAGAAAATGGAAGAGAGAGAAACCATACGAGACTTCGCCGGAGCTCGTCACCGGTCGCTGGAATCCGGTCACCGGTCGCCGGAATCCGGTCAACTTTCGCCGGAATCCTGCCAACTTTCACCGGAATCCGGTCGCCGGCCGCCGGATTCCGGTCACCGGCTGCCGCCCACCGGAACTTGCTGAAAATCTCACCGGAAAGTTTTTTTGCCCCCAATAGACGACTATCAGCCATGTATTGCCCCCCAATAGACGTTTAGATTACCGAAATGGTAATTAATCTTCCTAAAACGACACAAATAAAACTTTGATTAAAGAAAAAAACGAGCAGATTACATCAATTCAAAACATCTATTGGCCCCCAATAGACGTTTCGATTACTGAAATGAAAACTAATTTTTCTAAAATTACACAAATATAACTTTGATTAAAGAAAAAAAAGAGGAGATTACATTAATTCAAAACGTCTATTGCCCTCCAATAGACCTATAGCACAAGATTGATTGAATTAAGACATGACTAAATTAAAGGATCTCATCCTTTAATTGATTGAACCATAAGCACATCATCCTTCTTTGCGCTCTTAGCCTCCTCTATAACCCCCACTCGCTCACTGCAACAAAAACACACACATCAATCTCACTCAATCAAAACATCAAACACCTGGTGCACACCAAAAACACCAACACACCTAGTCTCAATTTCGGCAGAATCGGCGCCGCTTTTCTTCTGCTGAAGCATGAACGTCTTGGTGATCAAATTGCAGAACAGGTACACAAATTGCACCGAGGAATTACACGGAATCGGATACGTGATCTTGTTGTAGTACTCGATAGGCATGTCCGAGTCCACAAGCGAAACAATCGGAATCTGCAACCTATGCGCCTCGAGAATCACCGACGACTTCCTCTCGGAGTCGAAAACCACGAGGCAGTCCGGCGGCTGAGTCGGTCCGAAGACGATCTTCTTCCGGCGAGACCTGAACTTCTTAGGGCTGTGACTATTGGTGAGGAAGCCGCCGGTGCGCCAGAGAGTGTTCATGGAGGGAGAGTAGCAGCCGATCTTCTTGGTCATTTGTTCGACGATTTCGTCCCAGAGGGAGTTGGTGTTGACGAACATGAAGCGGGCCTTGTTCTAGTCCATGGCGGCGATGAAAATCAGACGAATCCTCAGGATGTTAGCGCAGACCTCAGAGAGCTCGGCCTCGACCTTGGATCTGTACTCCTTGCCGGAGGAGAAGGCGGCCCTGCGAGAGAGACTACACCTACAATGATCTGCAATCCGAGCCCATCTCTGTCGTTGTAGCTCTGAAGCAGCTCGCCGGAGAAGGTGGTGACGTAGATTCAGGCGAAGGGAGGAGATGCAGCAGGTCGCCGACGTCGATATGGAGAGAGAGAAAGAGGAGAGAATTGAGAAGAGAAAGAGATCGGGATGAGAGAGATGAGAGAGAGTGGCATGGCATGTAATTCATTAATTAAATTGAGGGCAGAATAGTTATTTCATTTTAAATTTGGTTAGTGGGAATAAAAATCTCCTGCTGGGGTAAGTAGGATAACTTTGGCTCATTTTGGGGCTTTTGGTCAAGGATCCTTTTTTTTACCATCCTTATTTGCAAATTTTTTATATTCTTCAAGAATAAGGATACGTGGTTATTTTGATCAATATACTCGTAGAACACATTATGTAAAAAAAAAAAAGATTAAGTACACTACCAATTAACATCAACACGAACAATCATGAACCTATAAAATTATTCCGGACCACAAATAGATAGTAATCAGAGACTGCTCTATCGTTTCTCGGAAACACCTGTTACAAATGCTCCATTCCAAAATTGATCCTTTCCGTTAACCGTTTACTCGTTTTACCGTCCAACAGCCGTGTCCGAATTCAAAATCCAAGAAACAAGTCAAAATTGAAGACTCGGAAACACCAAATTTCCAAAATTACCCTTCTCCAAGAACCCCATATATATATATATAAACCGTCCATTCACAAAATCCCCAATTTAATTCTCTTCATTTTCTCCCAGATCAATTTTTATTTTTATTTTATTGTTTTTGATTTCTAAAATCCCCAGAGCTCCAATCGGATACAGGTCTGTGTTTTCTTTAACGATTTTCCCTGATTTTTTCTTCTTCTTCTTCTTCTGATTCATAGATCGATGATTTCATATGCGATGGTTTTGTTATAAGGATTTGATTGAATCTCTGGGTATTTCGAATCTAGTTGATTTTTTATTTTTATTTTTTACAAATTTCTTGAACCTTTATACCTTTTTGGATTTGATCTTTTGCTAATTTATTGGAAATTCTGAATCTTATTATTGTTGCTTTAATTTTTATGCAGTTGAAAGCTGTGTTATTTGATTGATGTGTGGTTGTGATAGGCATGATGATGTTGAAATGGATATGATTCTATATTTTGACGCAAATCCGTGTTGAAATTTTGATTTATTTTGATTGCAGAAGGTTTTTGGAGTTGATTGAAGATGTTAGAACAGTTACTGATATTTACTAGAGGAGGATTAATCCTCTGGACCTGTAAAGAGCTTGGAAATGCTCTTAAAGGATCGCCGATCGACACTTTGATCCGGTCCTGTCTTTTGGAGGAACGATCCGGTGCAGCATCGTATGATTATACGGCTCCCGGGGCAGCTTACACGCTCAAATGGACCTTCCATAATGAGCTTGGCCTCGTGTTTGTTGCTGTTTACCAGAAGATCCTCCATCTCTTGTATGTGGATGATCTGCTTGCGATGGTGAAGCAGAGCTTCGCGGAGATTTATGATCCGAAAAGGACAGTGTATGATGATTTTGACGAAACTTTCCGACAACTTAGGAAGGAGGCTGAGGCTCGTGCTGAGGAGTTGAAGAAGTCCAAGCAGGTGGGTAAGCCTGTGAGTAATAGTAGGAAGCAAGGGCAGGTGCAGAAGGCGGGACTTGGAGGAGACAAGAAAAGTAATGAAGGTGGTTTGGCTAGTGATGGTGGGGATGGCAATGCTGTGAAAGGCCGTAAATTGGAGAATGGAATCTCCAATGGTAATCATGTTGTTAGCAAAGAATCTAATGTAGTTGGTACTGCTAACGGAAAAGAGAATACTAGTTCCAATCTCGGGGCTTTTGATGTAAATAAGCTTAAATCTAGATCTAAGGTTGGAAAGAAGACTGAAAAAACAGCTTCCCTTGATAGGAAGGGCTCCAAGGCTGAGCCAATAAAGAAGATAACCAAGAAAAATAGAGTTTGGGATGATTCTCCTCAAGAGTCGCGTGAGTCAAAATTGGATTTTACAGATACTGTGGGTGAGAATGAAGATAACAATATTGAGGTTGTGGCAGCAGATCATGGTGAAAGTATGATGGATAGGGATGAGGATTACAGTAGTGAAAGTGAGGCTGAAGAGGAAGAGGAAGTTGGAAAGCAAAGCAAGCCTGATTCAAAAAAGAAGGGTTGGTTTTCATCTATGTTTCAGAGGTAAATCTGTTTACTTTATTATTTTACTATTGTTTGTACTATGCTGCCAAAATTTTAAAGAATGTGATGTAGTTTATATTCTAAGAGATAGTATGCCTCTGTATTCCATTGTGTGTCTTAATTGAATGAGCTGATCTTTTTTTAAATTGTGATACTTGTTATGTGCAAAATCAATATTTGATCGGGTGAGAACTCAGAACGCTTCCTGTTGAGATGTCTTAATATTTCGAACTTTTCCTTCTCTTTCCTCATGAATATGATGTGGAACTATTAGGTTGTTACATCATTTTTATGCATCTTTTTCTTGTTTGTATTCAGTATTGCAGGCAAGGCAAACTTGGAGAGGTCGGATCTGGAACCAGCTTTGAAAGCTCTCAAGGATAGGCTCATGACCAAGAATGTGGTATGTTCTTCTAGACTTCTACATAGCGCATTTTCCCTGTCTTTATGCTCAAGTTTGTTTATGAGTAATTTTCAATCTTTTCTATTAATGGTACAGTTATTATCAGTATTAGTACAATAATTTCAAATCTTATAAGCCATCTAATTTGTTTTATGTGCTGGTCCATTCTTAGGCTGAGGAGATAGCTGAGAAGCTTTGTGAATCAGTGGCAGCTAGTCTTGAGGGTAAAAAGTTGGGTTCATTTACAAGAATATCTTCTACAGTTCAGGTCTGTCAACTTGGTCCTTTTCATTCTTCCAATTTTGATCTATGAGCTTGGTTCTCCTAATTTTTATAAGTTGGAAGACTTACATCAGGGATATAAACATTACTGCAGGGAGCGATGGAAGAAGCTCTTGTTCGTATTTTAACTCCTAGGCGCTCTATTGATATACTGAGGGATGTGCATGCTGCCAAGGAGCAGGGCAAGCCTTATGTTGTTGTTTTTGTTGGTGTCAATGGAGTCGGGAAATCTACTAATTTGGCCAAGGTTGAGCTGAATCCTTTTCTTGACATTAGTGAGTGCCTTTTCACCCAAATGGTTTTATTGACAAATTTTTCTTCCCAGGTTGCCTATTGGCTCCAGCAGCATCAGGTCAGTGTTATGATGGCTGCATGTGATACATTCCGATCAGGGGCTGTTGAGCAGTTGCGTACTCATGCACGTAGACTCCAGGTATGACATTGTGGCATTCACATTCACTTGGGTGGAGTTTATTTTCAGATGATAAAATTAATTATATTACTGTCTTGGTCGAAATAATTAACTTTTATCCAATGTACTGTATCAGATCCCTATTTTTGAGAAGGGATATGAGAAAGATCCTGCTGTTGTTGCAAAGGAAGCAATCCAGGAGGCCAAACCCAATGGTTCTGATGTGGTTCTTGTTGATACAGCTGGTCGAATGCAGGTACTGTGTTATCTGGTTCTTACTACCATGGTTGAGCAAATATATGTGCTATAATTGCTGTTTGTATCGAGTCTTCTTAACTGCTTTTGTTATTAATTCTGCTGCCGTCTTTTTCATAAAGTTATCTTCTATTGCCCCTTTTCAGGATAATGAACCATTAATGAGGGCATTGTCAAAGCTTATCTACATTAACAATCCAGATCTTGTCTTGTTTGTTGGAGAGGCACTGGTTGGGAATGATGCTGTCGATCAGCTTTCAAAGTTTAATCAGGTTTGAGTTCCGTATCCATGTTTATTTTATTTTTATTTTCTGTAAGTATTACCTATCCCAATTTTTGCTGTTTTCTGTATCATTGTTTTCTCAACGGTTCTTCCCTGTTCCTGCAGAAACTGGGTGATCTCTCACCTTCGCCAAACCCCAGATTGATAGATGGAATATTGCTCACCAAGTTTGATACCATTGATGATAAGGTAAGCAAACCGCCAAACTTCAAATGATTTTGGATATTAAAATGTTTTGTGCCTCTACTTCTTTCGTTGCTTAGATTATAGTTGAAAGGGTGAATAACTGAATCGATACATGATGTAGGTTGGAGCTGCACTGTCCATGGTTTACATATCTGGAGCCCCGGTCATGTTTGTTGGGTGCGGGCAATCCTATACAGACCTCAAAAAGCTGAATGTCAAATCGATTGTCAAGACTCTCCTGAAATGAGAGATTTGGTGCTACCTGCTTACGTACATTATTCCTGATGTGCCTTTTGTGTTGATTCTCTTGAATATCACTGTTATGAAACTGTGTTTGCTGCTCTTCCTTTAATCTGTATTGTCTCAGTGACCCATGTTCTTACAAAACTTGGTGAATCAGTCATATAGAGTTTTCCAAAGATTCGTTGTAGCTTAATCTCATAAGATATAGTTTCTTATCACTATCCAATGCAATGCCAATGACAGAATCCATCCCAACACCATACTGTTTTCATGCGAGATTCGATCGATGCAGTCAGTCCTCCTATAAACTCCTGTATATGACCTCTCATTATTTGTATCAAATTTATCCATAAAAGATATAAAGTATGGACGGATTTGATTATTAGTTTGCACGGAATCTTTTTAATACAAACAGGATGTCCTCTTTAAAACGAGACTGGATAACACTTCAGTTGGTAGTCTTCAGTTCATGAATCTCAATAGGTTATTAGAGACACCCAAAGCTTTTGGTACTTGGTTGTAAAAGAAGGGAAAGATCAAAGAAACTCAATCCTGAGAAGTAAATCGTTGGGTTCCATGCACAATTTAGGAAGTTTACTACTCAAATCTCAACTAAACAATTAATTGTTACCCAACACTATTTTACTACTCATTGGGAAAGTGAAAGGCCCTTTTTAGAGTATTTTAACTCGAATGATATGTTGAGAACATCTCACATGGAAAAAATGAGACCTTACATATGGTTTTATAAGGGTATGAGCCACTCCATCCATTGTCAATTGGTATTGGATATGAATCCCAGATTACTTTATCGTGATATCAGAGTGAAGTTACCCACGTGTGCATGCCTTGCGGTCACACGGGCTCTACGTCATCCAAAGTTATCCATGTGTATGGCTTGAAAATTCGCCACACGTGCGGGGGCGTATTGAGAATATCCCACATGGGAAAAATGGGACCTTGTCTATAAGGGTTTGTGTCACTCCATCCATTGCCAATTGGTTTTGGATGTGAACTCCAGATTACTTTATCATGATATAACAAGTTAGTTTGGGATTGAAACCTATTTGAGAGTTCCGCGAAAAAAAGTGAGTTTTGGATGTGAACTCCAGATTACTTTATCATGATATAACAAGTTAGTTTGGGATTAAAACCTATTTGAGAGTTCCGCGAAAAAAAGAGAGAAAAGAGTTTGGCAGTTAACACTTTCGTTTAGTTGTTGTCCGGCGGCGCCTCTACACCGAAGTTGGCCTCCGGCCCTGTCGTTGTGGCTTTGGTGCAGTCGTACGGGTTGGTTTGTTTTTCTAGTTGATGTTTATGTAGGTTAGTGTAGAAGATGGCTGCATTCTTTTCCCTCTCGGATTGGAGTCTGGTATGTTTTTGTGATCTGGTTCTCCAATAGAGTGCAGATGGATTGGGTTAGTCGGGATCTTCGACAAAGTGCAGGTGGATTGGGTTGCTTGCAATCTTCAATGTAGTTCTTCGAGATCTAGTTTTTCTTTGGTCTTTGGCTGAAGATCACTTCTCATTCTCTTTCTCCTGATCTAGTTTGGGTTCCTCGAAGGTTGGGCTTGGGGTCGAAGGGATATGGATTTTCTGATTTTGGCTACTGGAGGTCAAGGGTGGTGTTTGGATTGGTGGATTGTTGCTGTGGTGGTGGAATGGCGTTGCATATGCTCTCGATGGGTTTGCGAGAATGGGGGTGTCAAAGACAGATGGTTCATATAATGGAGAGATATATGGTGTCAGAAGGGGATTGTCTCTTCTTCTTGAGGTTAGTTGTAAGGATATATTGAGACTTCTAGGATAGGTTTTTAGGTTACAGTTGAGCCCCTATCGACTCATGATATCTGTAATCGATGGTTATTTGGGGTTTGTGTAAGTTCTTCTCTAATTGCATTAGTTGAGATTTACTGTGTTATCTCCATTTGTGTACTCTTTCGGATTAATGAATGGGTGATTTTAGTTGGACCTCCACTTTTGCTATATAGACCTCAACACCATTATTTTTTCCTTAAACATTCAATTTCCCCCCTTTTTTTTTTTTTATAATGTTGTTATTTTCTTTCTGTTCTTTTTTGGCTATACGTGTTTTACTCTCTTTCTCTCATCTCCTATTTTTCCTCAAGGCAAGACATTTTGTAGATTGATTGTACTGAGCTCGTCATGAGGCTATCGGTATCAAAGGCCAATTTATCATCGCTGGCCGGGAGTTTTTGTTGAAGTGTGAAGCTGATGTTAAAAGTTGCTGGTACTAATATTTCTCTTTGTCATGTGTGCATGGAGAGTAATAATGTTGCAAACAATTAATCGCTTTCAGTTGCTTCTTCTTTTTCTTGGTTTGGTTCGGCTCCAGAGTTTATTTCTGCTCCATTCTCTAATGATTCTATTTGAACTCTGCTGTAGTTAATAAAATTTGACATTCTTTCTTAAAATGTATAGAAGAAAAAGGGATAAGAGGGATGCAAATGGTGAAGATCGGAACAGATAGCATTCTTGTTGGGAAGTCAGATTCATTATGTTGGACTTCCCTCCCTTTTTTGTTTTGCAGTTCTTTAGAGGGATAAAATAGTAATAAAAATTTTACAAAAATCAATGGAGGTCCATCTAGAAAATATAGAAGTCTGAATAGAGCACTCTTAATGATGAATTTCTTAAAAAAAAATTAAAAAAAAAAAGGCCGTTTTTACATTTTCCCATATTATACTCATTACTTGTCATTCTCGCCACGTGGCCGTCACGGGTAGGTTCGGGTCATCCAAACCTACTGCAACCAAAACCGTACTATCTTCTTCTGCTTGAAACTTTGGAACTTGAACCCATTAATGGTTTCCAAGAGAATTTACATTTCAGTTTCGTTGCTCGCATTCCTTCTATTTTCTTTCCCTGAAGGGAGAGTACTTGATCTCGGAGTTTGGGTCCTAAAAGAGTCCGGTCATTTGAGTAGGTGGACCGGTTCAGAGTTGGCGATCTTCTCAGTAAATTTTTCTCTCTTTTTTCACCTCTCATATTTATTTACTCTTTTACTTCATGACTATGCCTGATGATAGAAATTTCGTTGAAGTCGTTGATTTTGCAGAGTGGGATTTTCCACCGAACGAAGAGTGATCCAAATAAAACGTGACGGAGATGACTTTGGATCACGCAGGGCCGTTCTACTTCATTCGCCGGCGTTAAGGAGCTTTGTGACTAGGGAGTGAAGATATTTGCGTCAGACTTGTCTCCGGCGCCCGCTCCGGCTCCGGATACGGTAGCAACAGAGCCAGCTGCACCACCAACCAATGCTGCTGCCCATAAATGATTCATTATTGAGCTGTGGGTTAATGGGGTTTGAGGCAATCTGGGTAGCAGGATAAGAAGGCCGGGTTGGCTTTGAATCTTTGATATATAAGGATGGAAAGGAACAGAGAGATGTAATTACTATATGTCTTTATTTTTATTGTAGCACATTTTGTTACATGCAGTGTGATCTGTTGGATTTCATCTTTGAAATCCTTATATTATAGTTGTGGCATATCATTGTTAAGATTGTCACAATAATATATACTGCAATGTCTAATAAGTCATAATGAGTGGTGCTTGCATATAAACGTATTGGGTAAAGATAAAGATAAAGATAAAAATAAAAGTAAAGTTCTATAGTGTACTGTTTCATGTTGGCATCGAAGAAACAATACGCGACAGAGCTTTATCTTTACCTTTACCCAATATGTGTTATATGCAATGTACCACAATCTTATTAGACAACAAAATAAAAATGAACCAAATCTTAAGTCTTGTTCTCGAGAATCCTTTTTTCTTATGAAAAAAATGAAACAATTAGATAAAACTCATGTTTTGGTGCTTTTAAAAGATGACCAGAAGATAAGTAATAACCGCAATTTTTTCTCTCATGCTCAAAATTCTTTTGCTGATCACATTATGAAACCGATTCTTGTCAACCAAGTCACTTGGAATAACCCCTCACGAAGAAGAGTTTAATTCTCTCCAAAGTAGAAGCATCCATATTAGTAGAACCTAAACCTTCCGAGTTTGAATAGCTACCCTCCGCACTGAATGTCGCCCATAACGGCCTGGTTGATTAATTCAAACAAGTCTAGGTATTGTTTCAGGTAAGCCCTTGGGTGAAGGCCTTGGGATAGCAATCGTGAGGTAACCCATATTCACTGCCGAGATTGAGTAAATTCCACGAAAAATGGCAATACTTGAAGTCCCTGTTTTGTTGGATGCGTTCAATGAAATGTCAAAAGAACAAAGACACTGAAAATGAGAACAACAGAAAAAGATTCGAGACTGAGGGTTACCCAGAAGTTACAGACGTCCTTAAAATTAACTATTAATTAGTCCATGTCTCGATCTTCATGAGTTAACCCTGATCAATTTATATTGGAAGTTGAATCATTGGAAATTATTCTATGCACCGTCGGTGCAAATAACCCAACACTTATAAGATGATCTCAATTTTTGATATTTATAATTAATATTTTTATTAATAACCTAAGAGTGTATTTAATATAATCTAATCATCCATTTATGTCGGTACAAGTGCACGTCGGTGCACTGAATCCTCCTCCATCATTGTGTCTAATCTCTGAAAAGTTACCTAAAATAAAATTAACTGTCTAAATGTTGAGTTATAACGTTACAATGGATCCTTGAGTTTGCAAATATCACTAATCATTTGATGATAACGCTGTCATAGGCTGACTGCTTACTTCGGTTTTGTGTGCTAAGAGACTTGACATAGTATTAGGCCCATATTATTTAGAAAATAATAATAGTATTGACAATTTATATTAGCATATTATTCATAGTTTAGAAATTCATTATTCACACTTATCATCTTGTTAGTTATTACCATAATTATAGTATTATTGAAAAGGGACTGGCATTTAAGAGACGTGTTTCGGTTCATGAACCAATATAACATAATCCCTACAGATAAATGACACTAATTTCACCAATCTAATGCTGAGAGTCCCAAATGATATATAATAATGAAATAAGGGGATTGAACGTTATACCATACAGTCTACACAGTGACCCTGGCTATTAGAGACAGAAGCAGCACTGGTTGTGTCTGCAAATTTGCATAGATAAATCATGTATATATGATCCCAGATTTAGCTGTAAAAGAAGGGAAAGTAATCCGGCGTTTCATGCACAAATGACACAAAGTCACAGTTGTAAAGGTACACTATTCAATCACATAATCTCTAGCGATACTATCATAATTTATAAGCCAAGACTATTCTACTCCTTGGAAAAGTGAATAGCCGTTTAACATTTTCCTTCAATGCACCATGTTTGAATTCACATTTACAGCCCAGGGGCAGTCAAAACCTGACGTTTCATTTCGACACGTGGCCGTCATGAGCAGCTTCTGGTCCTCCAAGCCCAGACCCCAAACCAAAGTCCCAAACCAAACCTGACGACTATATTAACCAACCCCCACAGTACGTAACTGAAACCCTACTCCTCCCTCATCCTTCTTCTGCTTTTGAAACTTGAAAGTTGAATCATCATCAATGGCTTCCAACACAATCTGCCTTCCAGTTCTGTCCATACTCTTCCTGCTGTTTGCTCTCTCTGAAGCGAGAGAAGTCACGGTCGATGGTTGGACAGTCGAAAACTCCGATCATTTGACCAAGTGGACTCACAGACACCATTTCACCACCGGCGATGTTCTCAGTAATTTCTTTCGATTCTCCCTCTTTTTACATTTCTTATTTACATTTTTTACTTCACGACTGTGGTTGATGTTAACATTTTGTTGTGTTTTACAGTATGGAAAACGAGCACTCCCCTCGGTTTCGAGCCTCCAGTCCTGGAAGTGACAAAGGAGGCGTATGAGAGCTGTGAAATATCAAACCCACTCAAAGCAAACGTAACGGAGGTGACTTTGAACCCTGCTGGGCTGTTTTACTTTATTAGCGGCGTTAAGGAGCTTTGTGACAAGGGATTGAAGATAACTGTGAAGGTTCATGGTGCTCGTAAACATTATGGGGCTCCTACTCAAGCACCGGCTCTGGCTCCGGAGACGAATAATATGGCAGCAGAGCCAGCTGCACCACCAACCAGTGCTGCATCGCATGGATTAATGGGGGGTGGGTTTATGGGTTTTGTTGCGATTGGGGTGGCAGGTGTAGTGGGGATGGCTCTGAATGTTTGATCTGGAAATTGAGAGGAAGAGAGCAATGTAAACTTGGTTATTAGTGAGTTCTATTTCCGTAGTATTCTGAATATATATGAATGGGTACTCTAGTATGTGTATGTGGACTATATTTAATTTTATTACATCACAATTTGTTATAAATATTCAATATTATATATGCCAGAATCATACTCCAGAGCCAGAGCTCCCAAACGTACATCACCAGTGAATGGAGTACTAGTCTAAAAGTTCAGAAGAGATACATTGTTGGCCTTGCTAAGTTGCATGAAAGGATCTTGACCCTGAAAATATGGTTATGGGTTAACTAAAGCCACATACATATACATATGGCTGCTTCATGGAAAAAGTCCTTGGGGCAGCTAACACCATAATTTCATTACATATTTCCAGATATTCAGGACTTCTTACACCACCGCAAAAGGTGAAACACCATATATCAAACTACGAATCCTTCGATTCTATATACCCACAAAACTAAATGTGGATGTAGTCGAAGATAAACAAATGAAGACAGAAACATACTAGTGACAAAGTTCCATACTTTGAAAGATCGAGGGAAACCAAAGCTAGAGACATCAGAATTTAAAGCAGGAATGGCAGGATCGGAACAAGCGAAGGCAGGAGGCCCAGCAGAGGCGATGAAGGGTGCAGCACAGGGGATGCATACAACAGAGGTGCTTCATCAACGGTCGAAAGCGCCTGTCTGCCCCATGAGAATGGCTGTTGGTGGCATTGCTATCGTCGTCACCCTCGGTTACTTAACCTTATACTCCAAGAAGAAGCCCGAGGCATCTGCTCTTGATGTTGCCAAAGTTGCCACAGGAGTCTCTCATCAAGAAAACACTCACCCCGGCAAATAGATCTTGCCCCACTACATATATCAACTTCTATTTCTTTGTACTTGCTATTTTTTCTTACAGACATACTGTTCGATTCTCTTTTCTTTATATGACTAGCTAAGAAGAAATAAGATGGGGCAGGTTTAAGGCCATCATTCTCTTCTTGTTACTCATCTAAACTAAGGATAGCAATGCCTGCATGGAGCAACTATTAGTATTCAATCCATTTTTACTTTTTTTAGCAATCATCAGGAGCAAATAATAATTTCATTTCAGTGTGAAAGAAGCGTACAAGTAATCGAATTCATACGTCACCTCTCTGTCTTAGTAGTGTAAAACAGATTTACACTTGCCATCATACGAGTTACAATTGCCATTCCAAGCTAGAAGTTGTATATATTACAGTGGCCACCTAGGAAATACACAGTAATCAGGATCTTGAACAAGTCATAAATACATCACAAATCAATCTGCATCTTCAGCACTAAAATCAGGCTCAGGAGGCTTTTGTAATTTGACCAAATCTCGAGCGCTCTGAGCACTCTTTGCATTCCTATTTCGATGAACACCACGAAGTGCATTTGCAGCAAACCTGGAGGCTAAAAAGGTGGCACCTATGCTAACATTGTGGCGGGCACCTGCCAGTGCTTCTGTTTCTGCTTCTTCCTCTTCCTTCCGGCGAAGCTCCATGATTTTCCTCTTGGAATAGCGACGCCATGCCGCTTGGATGAAGCGGGCAGCCCAAGTACGCCACTGCTGTGAGTAGAAACGAAAGGTGTGTTGAACCTGCCTACTATGAAGGCGCCTAAACTGACTGGCGACAAATTTCAGCTCTTCCGCTATAAGAGCAAAAGCCTCAACCTCTCCTAATGCCTTTACAGTCCGAGTAGATGAAGGAAGGTTAGAACTAGATTTGGGATCCAGTGCCCAAGTTAGAAGCTCCTCCCCACAGAAATCCCCTTCTTTTAGTAGACTGCGGTTGAAAAACCCACTCCTACCACCATCTGTGGTTACACTCTCAAGGCGACCACGTATAATAAAAAGCATCTCATCAACTGGATCTCCTTCTCGAACTATGTAGGTACTCTGTGTGAACAAACTTGGTTTCAATCGCTCACAAATGGCATCAAGCAACCTCTCATCCATATTCTCAAACAGAGGAACCTACAATAACAAGCAAAGTAATTACAAACCAGATGATGCACATGAGAAAAATGCATAAGAAAGTACAGAAAAGAGGAGGAGGAGGAGGAGGAGGAGGGGGGGATGTTTCTGCTTTTGTGAATTTTTTTTTTTTTTTTTGAATATTTTGAGGAACTTTGTTGAATGATCATGGTGAGAATAACCTATGAATCTGCAAATGACCACTAGAAAGGTACACAAAGTACAAATGAACAAATAATCATACCCTCCTCACTAACGCCAAACAGAGATGCCTCTTGATATCTCTCCTGAGATCCTTTGGTAGACTCTGAACCAAATTCTCCTCATCCACGCCGCGTGTTTCCAACCACTTATATTGATCATATCGCCTAACTCGCTCCCGAAGGTCTTGTGGGAGTAAGCGATGGTGCATCCACTGCTCTGAATCACGCCTTTTGACTCTCATCTCCTCAAGTCGAATGGTAAGAGATTGGAGGTAGGTCTGTCAAAGAATGTACACCCAGAGTATTAGCACTATAATACGAAATTCAGCTTTGCATGCTACAAAATTTCTTTCTATACTGGTCCACGTTTGAACAACCATTTATTTACTACAATCTGGACCTAGTTAAATAAAAAGAATCTATATCTTCATCTTATTCCAAGTCACAAAAACTGATATCAAACCCTAAACCCTAGCAGGGTGACACTCCATTATCAATAATAGCTGATCAACAGTTTCACTCTTCCAACTTCAACAGTTTATAATCATTAGTGCTCTTTTACTTTTGTATATTTGCTCCTTAGTTTCTCTAACAATCTTTCTTACTCCTCTCTGTACTTCTTGGTCAACAAGCGATAAAGTTCCCATCTAACTTGAAGAAACATAGAACTAAAGTAAAGTTTAGAGAACTTTCTGCACTTTTGTGTAGTATGCCTCTAACAATCTCTTTCCTTGCCAATGCCAAGGTGCAGTTACTACCACTACTCATCTAACCCTGGTAAATATTAAGCTTATAGCTTAAGAAGTTTATTTGTCTCAAAAAGCAACTTATAATTAACTTTTGGTTTTTTATACTTATTACCAGCCAGTGATACCCATAAGACACTGTCACTTCCCCAACGAGCGTTCAAAAGAAAAAATAACTTTACTAAAGTCACACTGCCACAATCTTTTTTCATTTCTTTCTCTCTGGGGAGGGAAACATCATACATCATATTCAAAACTGAGTCACCACCAAAATCTTCAGGACTCTATGTACTCAATTAATCTTACGAACATCAGCTATCAGCTCCATGTTTACCTGCATATTTCCTATCAGAAGTGCGAAGAGGATCAACCCAAATATAGCTAGTGCTATGGAAAATATAACCTCTCCGGGATAGGTGCTAGTTGAGAGACCTTGGCCAAGTGTACTGTAAAAAGAAAAAGAGAATGTCCTTAAGAATCAGCTTCAAGCTCACATGTGCCAAAGTGGATGGAGAACAAGCAACAGCAGGAACTATTAAACAGTAAGATGCAGGAATTTTCATTGAGTGCGTAGGTAAGAGACTTCTCCAACCATAATCCAATCAAAATAAATAACTACGCTATTTTTTCTGACAGTAACATTACCACAAAGAAGAAAACATCATTACCTTAAGTTTTGTAACCCCCACCATAAACAGTAACAATATTTAGAGATGAACTTCTTAGATGAAACAATTCCAGATGATAAAGCCTGTTGGTAGATTCCAAAATCAAAATATTTATTGTCATCAGCCGATGAGCAATTTGACTGGATGATATCACTAACTTTGGACCAAGTCAGATTCACATCAGGTGGCAGTTTCTCGTCCGCACAGTACAGTAAACTTTTATTGCATGAGTTGCCAATGTCAGTACAAGCCTTCTGCCAGCATGTATCATTGCGTTCTACAGCTAACAAATACCAAAATGCCCCAACAATCTGCAAACATGGATTCAAAAGATAAATTACTACACCATTTAAAAGTATAATTACAGCCAAACAACTTTGGATTACAAAATACTAAGTGCCTGGTACATCTGGAAATGAGTCCGGCAGACATGAATACTTGTACAAGGAAAAGAAATTGCATCACTGTTAATAAACAATTCTAGTTAATTTTATCTTGTAAAGAAATATATTTTCTTTAACCTAGAAACAGCTTCTCCAACTAGATTAATGAAAAATACAGAATTAGTTAAAAACAGTGTATAAAACCAAAAACTTAACAGGCCTGATTAGGCTGAATCAAATTTAGTGACATTCAGCAGGCGAACAAGGCAGCACAAACAAAATAAAAAGAAAAGAAAATCAAGAGTAGATTCCAAATGGTTACTTACATGACTAGCGAGCAAGTATAATAGCAAATAGTATGCAGCACCTGCCCAAGCAGTTTCAGCAAAAACACCAGCTGTTCTTTTCAGTTCGGAGGTTAGAGGCAAGACTCGAAGAAGTCTGGGAATGTACTGAAGCAAGATAATAAAAAGCAAGGCCTGTTTTGTAGCGAGCACATCTGAACCTCCAGACCGCTGGAGAAACCTCCAAACTACAATCTGCTCCAATTGAAAATGAATTAGTAAGAAAGCACCAACAATCATTAGCAATGTGGATGCTATCACACCAATCATTTACAATTATTAAGAAAACTCAGTGAAATTCCTCAGGTTACTTTCTAGGAAAGAGGTACCTGCATAAAGAACTATGTAAAAATAGATTGGTTCATGGTGACACAATCTTACCTGTGGTAGAGGTAGCACTGAAAGAAAATCAATGATGAAATAACCTCGTAAGTATCTCTTAGCTATTCTTGCCGGGTCAATCACCAGTTCACCTCGTCCAAAAACCCGAGATGATGGAGCAATGTAGGCTGTCCGAAACTGGAGAGCCATGTGAAGAAGAAAGAACGCATCAACAATCATTCGCAATGTGGTTGCTATGACAGCCAACTTTCGGTCTATACCAAGACAATTTGATGCATTATTAATAACTGGAAGGTAGAAAAAAAGTGGATCCACAGACACCGCCAGAATACATGATATGACGAAAAGTCTATTCCAAAAAAGGAGAAATTTGTCCTGAGGGTCAAATATCTTCTTGTCTGAAACTTTAAGATCTTCAGGGAATACTGCACGAGAAACACCAAATCCAAGTGATCGACCAATGGACTTAAGTCCTTCAGAGCCCTTTCTCATTCCTTTTTTAAAGGATGTATCCCTTGAAGGAGCACTCCGGGTCAGTCCTTCAATATTAAGTCCACACCTTCTCACTCCAGTATCAGAAGAGGACGATAATCGAGAGTCCAAGTCATCCAGCCTAAAATAAAGAGTGCCAATAAGCACAACATTAGATGACTGTTTAGACACCTACCATGAACTATAATATGTACACTAATCAATACATGAAATAATATGATTCAAAAAATAATATTTACACCCGAATATTAATCTACAAATATAAACTAGTCTTCCTTCATATCAGTACTGTACACCAAAAGTAAGATTAACAAATATAAACTATGCAACCATGACAAAAGCAAAAGGATGCATTTGGTACCTCACAAACTTGTCTCTCTGCCCTCCCGGATACTGTGACGTGTAGCCACAGTCAAACATTTTTGGCACTCAAAACATAAATCCACCTGCCAAAGCAAAACATATACATATATAAGAATCAAATGAAAACCAACAAGCATTAAACCAATCAATTCAAAATCTAGGCAGTTGAGTTATCTCACATCTCCAAGTTACTAAGTTAGTTAACGTTGTATTGAGAAGTTACCCTGATTTTCATTTGATGTAACTAACGAAATTGAAATTTAGCATTCTCAAAGTACACTATCACCCCAGGGGCTTCACACAGCTACTTATAACATCAGATCAAACAACATAACCACTAGTCTCTAGGTGTGGCATATAATTCATCTTTCCTCCACCAACCAGATCTCCAACTAAAACTCACCCAAGCAAAATTTCATTCATTAATCCTTTAGAACCAAAATTACCAAGAAAATTCATTGTGAGCGCTAACGTTGACCACTTAAGAACCCTCACCCTCACCCTCCCCCTCCCAGAAACAAACTAACACCAGTTATACATAACCAAAAACAAGGATAAGTTACCAAAGTGATTCAATCAATCCCAAAAGCCCAATACACATGCAATAGAGTTCAACTGATCTCCATATACAATACAAATTCCTCCCTCAATAAAACAATCAACTGAAAACCCAATAAGGGCATAAACAAAGCATCAATCTTTAGGCACAGAATCAAGCATATGAGAATAGGAGAAAAAGAAACAGAAAAAATAGAAACTTACAGTCGAGAATCGCTATGAATTGGTGAGAAGGAGTACAGAGAGATTTTATAGTTATGCAGAACGGGGTGGAGAACACAGAAGAAGGAGCCAAGGAGGGAGTCACGAAGGAGATATTTTACCCGCAATTGAAAAAGGAAGGAAAACAAGTCAATGATTCTCATTTGGTGGGGTGGGGTAAATGAGTTCACTATTTCACTGACTCGGATAACAAAATTTAACCCTCATAGTCTTTAACGCCATAACATTGCTCGGTCGTAATTAGTAAAATAGTAACTATTGATCTAGATACTTTGGGACGATGGAAGCAATAAATCGGCTAATGTCGCAATCATATTTGTTTATTTGATTCGTGATATTGAAAGTATCATTTGTAGGATATTCTCAAATAATTGGAAAAACGATTGGAATTATATATACTACTCTTGAAAAGAACCCCGGAACAAAGTAAACTGAATAGAATTGTAGACTCAACATTTTGGATGAGATAGATTGACCTAATGGAAAAAACACTAGTATTAATTTGTTAATTCAACAGTATAAAATATGGTAAGACGGTATAGATCACCATTTTAAAACATAAACATGGCGAGTCAAACAAGGCTTCCTCCGTCAAAAATTTGATTGCCAAATCTCATAGCCCGTTATTATTCATACACATTATAAACATGATAATATAATCATAATATTTCAACCCCCCCCCCCCCCCCCCCCCCAATGCGTTAGAAACAAGAATGAAAATGTTGACAACAAATTGAGGCCACCAGGTTTGGACTTGGGGCCGGCCCAGAGTTGGCTTCTAATTGGCCCTTCGGGTGAAGACATTTTCTTCTAGCTGGCGATTGTTTGTAATGTGGGATTGAAGTCATTGAACAGCTGCAACCCACAGATTTAAACTCTGCTGCAAATTTTATTTGCTTTCTCTGCCAAAACATGCAGAAGTAAAAGACGTCAAAACCATAATTTACTTCCGACAATTTTCACCGCCTAGTATCAGCTAGCATTCAGAACCAAACAATGGGAGAGAAAACACTAGTAGCAGAAAATTGTCTACAAAAACAAACAAGTTCACAGCATGATTTGTATTCCCAATTAATGCAGTACATATGTAGTAGAGACCAAGCATGTTCTCAATATGAGACGAAAGCTGAGACTGCACCGCATTAAGACCATAGAGCACATGGGAACCAAGCTGATTAGGTTTCAAAACTAGAACGAGAGCAGCCATCCTCATGAATGATACTATCTGCCACAAGTATACTAACCCTTTTATTTCTGGGCTCCAAACTTGAGCTGCAATAGGAACTACTAGCTTTTCCAATATTCCGATCAAGATTATTCACAACTCTCAAGCAACTTGACAAATTACCCTTTTATTAAGTACTTCAGCAAGAATAAGGTTCCTAAGCAGATTAGATTTATTACTTATAGACTGCAATTCATTTGTTTCAAAGTGGAAAAGAAAAGACCAAAAAAAAAAACCACAAAATCTGTGCCACAGAGCTAGAAGCATAAACAGGTGACTATCAAACTGATGAAAGACGAAACTGGAGTCATAATTGAAATGAACCTTGTAACTATAGCATGAGCACACACTGCAACAATTAGTAAGAAAAGAGGCCATTTGACAAATGATTCATACCTTTTGGATTATGTTACTTCCATTCACAGCAAAGGAACGAGTCTAGAACCATATGAACCAAACAGACAAGTGGCAGAAGAAATCTCAGCCTTGACAATTGAGTGCTTCTGCAATTATGTTTCTACTTTCTCTGCACAGTGTTTCTGTATCAGTTCCTTCTATAGGTTTATGTATAACAACTTTAACAGGTCCAGTGTTCAAGATACCCTCCTTTCCCACAGGCATGATTTTCCCAGTTCCTATAAGAGTAATAGGCACCACTGGCACATTCGTCTTTGCTGCAAGACTGAAGGCACCTTTCTGCATTTCAACAAGAAGAGAAAAATATACATTTCAGGAGCTTCAGAATTATCTATGGAAAAAAATTACCCAAATGTAGTGAAGATATCCACTAATGAGATCAATAACATCTTAATCAGTTGTGGTATTAAGAAGTTATGTCTTTTAAAATGAGCTTAACTTAAAAACAATAATAGAAAACCAAATTCATTCCTTTCCGTTTATGTTCATAAGCAACCAAGTAAAATAAGACTCCCAAAAGATCTCACCTTGAAATCCCCTAATTTTCCATCTTTACTGCGTGTTCCCTCAGGGAAGAAAAAGACAGAGGACCCCTTCTTGAGAAGATATATGCAACGTTTAAGACATTCCTGTATGCAGAAAGCCAATAGAATTTGAAAATTGTGGTTTTCGATATCGATTACAGTTACACAAAAGAAACTAAGAGAAAAAATTTATAACATAACACAATTTTGCAGCATTCATCTAACCAGAAAATAACAAAATAATAAATCTTCACAAGCAAAGGTGGAACCGAGGAAATGGAATACCAATTGGCTTTTGCTGTCCATGCGCTTTAAAGGAATCACGCCTAGTAGAAACATGGCCCACCCAATAATGGGAATGAGGAATATGCTAGTCTTGCTAATAAACTTATAGGGTCTCCCAATAGTGAGAAGAACATATATGTCTAAAAAGCTCTGGTGGTTAGAAACATATACAGCAGGAACATCTGGAGGAGGCAAATTCTCCAGTCCCTCAAACTTGATATTGAGAAACAGAGTAACAGCAAAAGTGGCCCAAACTTTGGCAATAAAAAATTGAGCTCGTCTTCTATATCGATCCAACAACAGGACAAAAGGATGCGCTACTACCATCAGTGCAAAGAGATAAATGGCATTAAAGGCAGTAATGGCATAAAAGCACAGCCCCCTAACTTTTGAGACCATATTTACTTCTGCAATTCAAAAAATAACAATAAAGAAGTCAGTTAGATTTACAATGCTAATAAGAAGGGTAAAAACAGAAAAGTCTCAATAGAGAAACCTGGTAAGGCTTCATCAGGGGTTCCAGTTTCAACAAGTCCACAATGTACAACTGTATGCCTGGACAATTTATGCTGGTTATGCAATCTGACATCATTATAAGGTCTGACAAACTCCTCTTTGGCATCAACGTCACACCATGATATCCCAACCGGCTTCCTTGGAATGCATAAAACGCTATGACAAGCAGCTGAGTGGAAAAGAGAAAGAGAGAGGCATCATAATGTGATCTAAAAGAAAAAAGAGAAAATAAGAGCTAGTGAATCCGCAAAGGAGTACGAAGGAGCTCATGTGGCTTCAAATCCATAGAGCATCTTTACATAAGTAAAAAAGTACCAATGCCGATACTAGAAGAATATAACAAAAATAAGTAGATCCAACACAAATTTTAGCCAAGCAACAAGGTTCCACAATCCTCACAGTATATCATACAGTCTGGAATTCCTTCCAATAGTTGTTAAGATCATAATCCTGGCTAACATGCAAAAGTGGATATTAAAAAGCCGAGAGATTGACATAAAGTCAAAAGTAAATGTTACACAAATAAATAGTATAACAAACTCTACTGCAATTCGGTATTAGATGATGGAGCCAAAATTAAGAATGCATTGACTTACAATTACTAAGCTTTCCCAAAATGGGACGTCTGCGCGGAGAGCACCCAATAGTTAGTCCCTTGTGAGTGAACAGCTGCATTATGAATAAACTGTCACAGCAATTCCAACAATAATACTTCAAAATTTCAAGCTTTATGAGGTCAATTTATAATTACTTGAGCTCTGTTTCTCTAGTCACACTATAAATTCTGATCAAACTACTAGTTTGGAGATTTGAAGAACCAGGCAAACACGAGGAAGCAAAGTAAAATAGACATAGAAGAACTCACCGGCAACAAAGACGACGTTGATGGCAACCTGGATTGCTTGTAACCTGATACGTTGAATTAACCACAGAGAATTTAATGTTTATTTGAAAAGAAGAAAAGCTTGAGAGACGAAAAGAGAGAAGAGATAACATACAGAGTATAGAATGAGCAGGGTGAGAAGCGACTTCCATTAGAAGAATAGAATCCGGAAATTTTGAGTTTTGTGGAAATTTGGGATTAGGGTTTATAGTTTGGGGAGCAAATGTGAGATGAGATTGAAGGGAACCCTTTTTTATATTTTGGATTGTTTATTGGTTGTGTTCTTGTGTCTCTATATTGAAGATATCGGAGTTTGGCTATGACCAAAGCTTTTGCTTTCTCTCGGTCTGCCCCTTAAATGTAACCAGAAGACAGTAGTTTGGACCATATACTATATTACACCATCTAAATTAAATTAGCAGCTCCAAAAATTAGATGATTTTTTTTTTTGTCTAATTATGCAACCGATTCCAACTTAGAACCTCTGCCAACATTTAAAGTGGTATGGACCAAATGCCTGTTCCCGACTTGTTATCTTCAATTAATTCCGAATCTATTGTTGAAAAGAGTGCGTGAATTGTGCTTTTATGCGCCAAGGCAATCGATAAGTCTGATTCCATTGAAACTAGTACTTTAGTGTATACAAGCGAAAGCAATCGAACTGACACTCGTCATTACATCCACAAATAGGTCGCGAGGAGAAACTCCCTCTGGTTGCATAAAACTATAGGTCGATCATCATGTTAGGAAAGGCTTTAAGCTTTCATGCTGTTTGATACACAAACGAATATTGTAATGATCTAGATAGGCATAGAAAATTTGAACTACACTTGAATTGATGTTTACCTTGTCCTTTCCATCACAAAACATTTATACAGTTTGTTAAATCTCAAGTACGATGTTTAACAGAAAAGACCAAAAACCAACACTAGCAGTGTAAATACAGGAAACCATTTTCATTTCTAGAACAGGCATTTGAGCCTCAACAACAGAATTTGCTTTAACAATTCACACATGCGTGCTCTCTCGTGTGGAACAGAATGTAGTCATAAGATGATTAAGTAAAGAAAAACGAACTAGAACTCTGACAAAGAACCTGTATATGAAGAGGCTAAGAATATGAATTTCTATGACTCAAGATTCAAAATTGAACCCAATTGGTAACTCATCAAGGGCATTCAACAAATGCCATCAAAGTGAAGTTTGTGCTTCGTCATGTAGAAACAAATGAACCAATTCCTTCGTATCAGACCAATTAATCAGTCGATCTTCACAGATGAATATATGAGCCTAGTAAACCAGAAGCATGCGTAGAAACCGATTGTACCGGTCAGCACAAAGAAAGAATATGAAGCAATGAGCATATACCCGAAGTATAAGGCTCCAGATACTGGCTTCTTAATGTCAAGCTTAGTGAAGAAGTAAAAGGCTGCATATAGGAAAAGATACAGTGCTGATGACCCTGAAGTCAAATACGATCTCCACCACCAAAAGTAGTCTTCACTGCACAGCTGGAAGTAGCATAGCACAATGGTGATCTCCGCACAAGTGATGATGAGGATAATGAAGACGATGAATAGGAATCCAAATATGTAATAGAACTGATGCAACCATATTGAGGTAAGGATGAAGAAGAGCTCAATAAAGACAGCGCCAAATGGCAGTATGCCTCCAATTAAGATAGAGAAAACTGGATGCATGTACCAAGCCTGTTCTGGCACTTGCCTAGGGATCTTGTTGGTTTTCACAGGATCCTCAATCGCTGGCTTCCTAAAGCCCACATAGGCACCAACAAATATAAGTGGAACCGAAATGCCAAACCATAAAAATACCAGAGCAAACATGGTTCCAAATGGCACTGCCCCAGACGACTTCTCACCCCAGATAAGAGCATTCAAGACAAAGAAAATGGAAAACACTACTGCAGGGAACATGAAGGCTGTTTTGAGAGAGATTTTCTTCCATTCTGTTCCCTTAAACAACTTGTACAGACGAACTGAAGCATATCCACCAAAAAGACCCATAAAGACCCAGAGGAGGAGCATGGCCGTCATCAGCCCACCACGATTTGAAGGGGAGAGGAATCCAAGGACAGCAAAGAGCATAGTGACAACAATCATCCCAAAGAACTGAACACCTGTGCCAACATACACGCACAGTAGATCTGAGTTTACTGGAGGTCTGAACACGTCACCATGGACCAATTTCCATCCTGTCTCTTCTTGGGCTTCTTCTTGGGTCTCCAGTTGGTTGTACTTGGAGATATCCCGGTAAAGTGTCCGCAACATGATCATAGCTACCATGCCCGATAAGAAAAGAACAATCATTAAAGAATTAACAATTGAGAACCAGTGGATTTGATCATCAGCCATCAGAAGATATGTGTCCCAGCGAGATGCCCACTTCACATCACTCTCCTACAAGGTCAAACAATATTAACTAAGAAAACCAGAGGAACAAGGTTGAAACCCAAATCAAAATAGCAAAGAAGTAATGGTTTGTTACAGATAGGCAATGTCACTGACCTGGAAGTCAACATCATATGTGAATATAATTTCCATTTTATCTTCAACCTCTTGAGGAGATTCGGAGCTGGTAACCATGCGCTTTGCATGGGGATCACAGCTTGTTAGACGCGTCTTCCCACTCCACTCACCTTCGTATTCATGCCTAACACTGCATTCACAGAAATCATTTATTTGCATCATACAGGCATGAACTAGCATTGAAGAAAGAATATAGAACAGAGTAACTAAACTATGAAGGAAAAGAATGCCATAAATACCTGAACGGTTTGACCTCAAACCCAACAATCCTGGCAGATTCTGTCATTGGATCTTTGTGATATTTGACCGTAAAAGTTAAGTGATTGTTAACAAAATGCTTTTCATCCTTGTTCTGTAAATATTTGAATGAAAAGAGAAGAGAGAGCAAAAAAAAATACTCTTGTAATTAGCAAATCACTGAATAGTTAAGATCAAGCGTACAACACATGCTAACTGAACTAACAATTACCCCAGCATATTGTCCTCTGAGACCAACATGAAAGCCATGTTGATACACCAAGGAATTTTCCTGATCAGGCCTTGGTATAGGAACAACCAGAGGGAGATTATCCAAAATCCTGTCAATTGACACAAATTATCAGAAGATTCATATCAATAAATTTGAATTAGTTTGCTCATAGGGAAGGACCATATAATTTATATATATGATCTAAAAAACAAGGAGCCTCACATGTTCACCCGATACTCATCATCTATCTTTTCTTTAAATTCCTTTGCAGTTTTTGCATTAAGAATGATACGACATGCAACAGTGCACAACTGTGGCTCTCGCATTTTGAACTGCAACACACAATAAATTCCAAGTTTCTTACTAACCAAAAAAGAAGGAACACACAACCATAAAAGTAATACTCTCAAAACCCTATTTTACCTCATAAGGAGAGTTTTCAATGCGATCACCACGAAGAACTTCCCCAAGATTCTCTGCACTGTCAATTATACGCTCTGGACGACAGTATGGGAGGGAATAGAATGAGTAAGGAAGTTGAGTTTTTGTGGAGGTTAGTTTGTTCACCTTCACATTCAAGGGAGCTCCCTGCACATATTCAAAGAAAATTAATATAACGCAATTATTCATTAGATAGCAACGGTTTAAACTAATATCAAATAGTTCAAATCACAAGATCCAATTGACTTTGAGAAATTCCTCAAATTTCAGGGCATCACAATGTGACCAGCTTAATTGAGCATATCATATAAAAGTCAATTCCATAAACCATTCCTTTCAAACCCTTCTATGACTATTCCTCCTTCATCCTCTACCGTTTTCTTCCACATATGCAAGGTTGAAACCAGACAAATTATAACTCGGTGAAAACAATGCTCAGAGTTTTTCTTGTTCCCATACAAAAATTAATCCGAAAACAAAAAATTTTAACAAATTCAGATTGTTTTTGTGAATATGCTGCTTGGCATTGCTGAGATTCAAATCCACACTATAGTTCACGTAATATACGAAACCGACACAGATTCACAAAATTCAAAGCCAAACAACACAGAAATGCAGCTACGATCTCAACGCCAAACCAAGACGCACAAAATCGCAAACACCGAAACTCCAAACCTCACACGGATCTGAAATCCACCGCCATGCAAAACACACACACACACACACGTTCATAATCACACACATTTCTATAACGCGCAAATTGATTCACGACAAAAAGCATAAGCAAAAAGAAAACGAAAAGAGAGAGGGATAAAAACGCTCACGTTTTGGAAATCCTGCGGCGCGACACCAGGGAGATAGAAGCAGCGAGCACGAAGAACGAGCACAAGGCAGAGCGAGATCCATAGCTGAAGAGCGAGAGGTCCTCTCTCCATGGCGGCTGCTTCTTCTTCTTCTTCAGAGAAGATCTAGATCCACGTCTCTCTGAATCTAAATTTTTCAGTGTGTGAGAGTGAGTGGTTGGTTTTTTTGGTTTCTTTAAAAGCACGAGAAGAAGGAGAAAGCTTTTCCTATCTCTCAAATGGTTTGTGGGGGATTGGGATTTACAAAGATGATTGGGCAAGTTTTGTCGTGGCCGTTGGATGTTTCGGGTGGACGGTCGAGATTTGGGGTTCGGACTGCACTGACGGACTGACGGTGATTACAAGCTTTCTCGTAAACAATGTGCTTATACGTCACTCTCTGCTACTCGATCAAGATTTTCATTTTTATGCTATGTTCGTAAATTACAATAATGAACGTTCTGGTGTTAACTAAATAAAGAGGGAGTTTTATTCTTCTAGGAGATACTTTCTTAATTTTCATGATTCTTAGAAGATATAGTCAAGTGATTCACGCTCCAAGTTGACTCATAAAAGATGAAAATGAATGATACCATGATTTATTTGTTGGACTATTATTCATCTAAATTTAATTATCTCATAAACCATGAAGAAATTCGGACCATAAATTAACTTTCTAACACAAAGGTTCATTTGGTTGGACCATACAAGTTAACTAATAAACGATGATAGTGCTTTAATGATACAATCGTTGATTTGTTGGGATCATATTTGCCCACCTAAAGGACAGTTTTAAGGGACTGTGAATGACAAATATATCTCAACCACATGTATTAAATATAAAAAAGATTGCTCACCTAAGGGACAGTTTTTAAGAGACTGTGAGGGACAAGTGAATCTGACGGCTGAAAATAAATGCACAGTTTTAAGTTATTATAATTTCTGCTTTTATATTTAATAAAGCGGTTAAGATGCATTTGTCCCTCACAGTCCCTTAAAATTGTCCCTTAGGTGAGCAAATCTGTAAATATAAAAGCAAAAATTATAACGACTTAAAACTGTGCTGTTTTTTGAATCAAACCCAAATCGGGTGCTAATATATTGCATCACAAGCCAGAATAGGCCGGTACATACCCTTCCGCTGAATACAAGAAGCTAGTGGTAGTACCCACAATGGTACGTAGCTATAAACCCACTCATTAGACAATTAAGTACGTAGATATAGCGAGAGTCTTCTTTCGGTACTACTCTAGAGGCGCTAGAGGTACATAGGGTGCACAAAAGTGCATAGGTTCCTAAACAGGAAATTATTGTAGTTAGATAAACTAAAAATATAGCAATGGGCCTAGGGCAAACACCCCAGCCCAAAAGGACAACTCCAAGAGAGGAAGTCCAGCTCACGACCCAGCAGAGAAAGGTGCCCCAAGCCTAGCCCAAACACCATCTCCAACCCAAAATCTGTGCATAGCTACGATGTAGCGCCGACCCCTACCCTCCAGAAACCCCGCCGCAGCAACCACCCACGAAATCGCCCAAAACCAACAAAACCATGTTGGCCATCATAATCCGACCAGATCCTCCATATTCACGCTGCTACAGCAATCCAACCAGACCACCGAAGCCACGCGCACCATGAACGATCTGCTTCGCCCTCGCCATAGTCACCGCCGCCTCCAGCTCTGGAAATCCCATGACGAAGATGCCGCTACAGGTTTTGGAGGCCCATGACCAAACCTAACGTCTCTGTACAACTCGATCTCGAATCAGAAAAAGATCCAGGCTCCACCTCCACCCAGTCTGGCAGACCTTCAAGCCAAACCTCCCATACCAGAAGCCGCCGAGGCATTAGCTTTCAAGAGCCCGTCCGGCAGTATCCCAAAATGGCGAACCAGCGCCGATGAGCGCTGCCGGACGAGAAGAAAATCGCAAAACCCTACACCAAGAGTCGTTCAAGTTTTGTGGAGCAAAATAGACTGTGTAATATTTAGTATATGTTCCTTAAAACTGTGCTGTTTGAATTTGACTAAAGGGAGTGAAATTGACACTCCTCATTTCATAATCTTTCTCTTTTGGGATTTTGTTCATTTACCCCATTTTTAGAGATTGTTTTCCTACTTACCCCATTATGTTTTTTTAATTTCCCCTTACCCAAAACACTTTAAGGAAGTCTTCCCTATAAAAATTTTGGTTTTGTTTATTTATTTATTTTTTTAATACCATTTTACCCTTACCTATGTATTAGAGAGAGAGAGAAACCATATGAGACTTCACCGGAGCCTCATCACCTGTCGTAGGATTCCGGTCACCGGTCGCTGGATTTCAATCACCGAATGCGACCCACCGGACTTTTCAGTAGCTGGTATATATCTTTTTTAATTTTTGTTTTAGGGTTCATCCTATTATCGATCTAGAAAATGTGTTTTGTTTTTTTACTTAATTTTTTCCCGCTTTCAAATATGTGCATGAAAATAAATTCTCTTTTCTGTTGGAAATATTTAAATTTGGTTTATGTTTATCGAATTTTGTTTTATTTCTTTTCATAAGAAAAATTCTCTGAGTTCGTCGGTTGCTGCATCTGGTATACATGGTGCCAATTGCTAGCCTATTCTGTTGGTTTCCGATTGAGAATTTCTGAAAATTGTTTTTATTTTACTACATGGGGCGGTCCTTTATATATACCGGCAGTATCTGAGTCTGTTAAGTTTACCTATAGATTGCATGCATGTTCCTTGTAGGTCTTAATCGAATCAATTCTATTGGTTTTTTATGATAGCCAAGTCCTTTAGTTTTGTGTATGATAAGTGCATAGCAGACATGAAGTAAAACACTAATATATGTGCCCTTCTTCATTCTTTTGATTTTCGGTATATAACAATGGATAAAGTTCCAATCAAAAAAAAAAAAAAACGAAGAAGAAGCAAAACCATTAAGAGGTAGAAGCAGCAGCAGCCCACCAGAAACAGGGGCAGACCCAGCGAAGGCTTCTAGAAATAAGTTTTGTCGGAACTGTGGCAAGTCGTATACCACCCGTTATTGTGATTTAAAGTGCCTATTGTACCCGGGTCCTGTTCCTGTGTTGCCCTGGGAATGGGATATCAAGACCAAAATCAAAATCAGAAACAAAACCCAAGCCGAAGTCGAGCTGAGTTCACTTTTGTGAATTCTACACTCAAGAAGATTTAGACAGCTTAGAAGAGATAATTCTCAAGTATCCAGGAGCAAGATGATGACAGTCTTGTACTCTTGCTTGAAACTCGAACCTCGTAGCAAAGACACTAGTGTGATGTTCTTAGGAGAGCAGAGGATGATTTTTTTTCTTTCTTAACTCTGTCTTTAAATTACTAATTCTACTTGTTTTATTCTCAGTTGTTTGTCTCTTATAAAGAATAAGAATAGTTATGGCAGCTGTTTTTGCTTTTCATAACATCTCTACAAAGTGTTGCATGCATGTTTTAAACTACTGTGGGAGCCGGCTTAGAGCAAGTGCAACATGAGCGACAGAACAGGGTCTCCAAATTTTGGGGCCCTACTTCAAGGTCTAAATGCATATAGAAAAGGACCTCACCACATAATTTAGTTGTTGTTCAGGTGGCACTGAACCTTTGTTTTTCCGATCCCTCCCCCCCCCCCCCCCCATTGCATGTCTCTTGCTTCAATTTTTTTCTTTCCTTCTCCCCCATCCTTGTAATGTTGCTTTTTTTAATGAAATTTTTGTAACAAGCTTTAGTCTGAATTTTTCTTTTCAAGAAGTGAAAAGGTAATATAAGATAACAGATTTTTTTAATCTAAAAAATAATCTTGTATAATATTTTCTCTATATAACAAAAATTTTCAATGGCATATTCATACACGACTGCAAAAAGAGGGCCTCACTTTTTAATTTTGCACAGGGCCTCAAAAACTTTTGAGACGGCTCTGGGAACTTCAAAACTTGTTCAACTTGTTGGTCTGGTACGTACCAGTCTCATGGTCTGGTACGTACCAGTCTCAATTTTCTTGTAATGATGCTCAATCGATCTTATACGATAACACAAGAAAAAAAGCAGTTTAGTTTAGTTTTTTTTTTTTTTTGACAGAAAAAAAAACGCAGTTTAGTTTGATTAGCGACTCAGTGTATCATATTGATACAAATATAGGACGCAGAGAATCTAAAACCAGGAAAACCAAGTTTTGAGATGGAGAGTATTCCTTGTACCAAAGGTTAGTTAAAAGTCAAAACCTACGTAGTTGCATAGAACTTTGCAAGTCTAACTTGCTTAATTGAAGCTGCAACTTTGTAGTACCTTGCTCTTTGGATTTTGTTATAACAGAGAGGACTATAGTGTTAACATTCTGGTCTGTTATATAACAACCAGCCTTGATCTCAATCACAATTACTTGTTTTAAAACTACTTTCATCCATAAAGGGTTTTAAAACTACTTGTTTTAAAGTGGTGAGCAAATTTGAATTCTTTGTAAAGGGTTTCATCAATAAGATTCCTTGTATAGGAGTAGAAAGAAAGAAAGAAAAAAATTGCAGGTTGATGTAACGTTGCCAAAGCTCAATCTTCATCCGAGGATTGCTAGGAATGCACCACAGATAATTAAGCTTGACCAAGTTGGTCTTTGATTCCAGTAAACGAACAATCCACGTTACTAAGAAATAAAAAGGGGCTGATATTAGGCTTTGCACAAATTTACAATTCCTGTTCATCCGTAATCCATGCATGGCATTGAGGCGCAATTTGAGACAAAAGACTAAGGTTGAGTTTCCAAATTGCAGGAAAAGAAAAAAATCAATCCCCAATGATTAAAATACGAGGATAAAGTCACATTACATAAACCAAACACTCAAAAGGAGATCCACAACCTCTTTTGATGCACCTGAGAGATGCGTTGAAGATCTCTGTACAGCAACTAGGAGGTAAACAAATAGTGGATAAGATGAATCTAAATCCCATAACTATGAAAAAGAATCTTCAATGCTCTGAGGAGAAAATTAAGGAGGTGGTGGTCAAAAACAGATGCACAGATGCATATCAATTTTCCTCTTGAGCAGGTGGGTCAACAATTCTCACAGCACGAGGAAGCAGAAACTCAGCAAATATTGGATAGTGGGAGGATGGATATTGTCCATCAATGTTATCACTCACCACTTCACACGAAACAGGAACAAGAGATCTACCTCTGAAAAGAATCCAATCTATGTGTAGATCCTGTGTTTGGCGATCCCAGCAAAGGCACAGGGCTCTGAAAACCAACTTGAAGAATTCAAGAGCTCCTTGTTTGTTACCTGACAGCATCACATAGTATAGAATTATAGGTCATGCTCAGTGAGCAGCAGCATTACAAGTAGCAAAGTATTGTAAGGTACCTTTAAATCCATGAAAAGTGCGAATTAGAGAAGCATTTTTCCTCACACGGGCATTAGGCCATGTATCCCTCATATCACCGACCACACCATGCTCTCTGAAGGCAAGGCAAGAAAAACATTTTGGAATACAACAAGGAATGAATGTCCTATCCACCAAACAAAAGAACACTAGAAGGCAACAAGGAATCTGATGGGTTTGTTACCTTGATCTCCCAAGAAGAAAACGACCAGTAGTTGATTCCTTTTGTGTGTTGAACCCTCCACAATAAACAACTGGCAAGTTAGGTGGTAAGGATGCAATGTGCTGCCATGTAAGCAAAGCACTTCGCCTCCGTGCACGAGGACTGAACTCATCCATGTTTGTATTTACTATCTGGAATGAAAAGCCAGGGGGCTCAACTCCTTTCAGTTGAAATGTGTGGACATCATGTCAAGAAAACAAACGATATAGCACTCTTCCATGAAAGAATTAAGCAGTCAATAACGAACAATTATGGAGAAAGAAAAATGGCAAGGATATCACCCATGTAGCAATACATGGAACTAGAGCACCCCACGACATGCTTCCAGGGACAGAAGGTGACTCTGACAACCAAAATGTTCCACCTTCAATAACCTCCACCTTCATTTTATAAAAAGAATGGCATAAAGAATCATTCTAACAAAAAACAACTAGATAGATGTTCTCGAATAAAGTATTTATACCTTCTCCTTGTCATAGAAGATGGTGCAATGTTCGTCTGAAGTGTCTTCAGGTCCTTTTCTTGATATCCCAAATTGGTCATAACCTAACCGAAGATATAGGTGTTTACTGTTAGTGGACAAGCTTGTCAGCGGTGAGTCTACCAATAATTGGTTCACTAAAGTCTTGTACAAAGAGTCCAATCTCAAATCTAGGCTGAGGAATTAGGATAAAGTTGAGGAGAGATTAGAGATTACATGAACATAAGATGATTGCGTTCTGTAAAATAACAAATGGATACCAACAAGCCATTCATTCAAAATGGAACAGTGAAATGATGTTGGTCATCTCTAACTCTACAACATGAAATCTAAATCCTTGGATTGAATGTTACCTGGCAAGCATTGTTGAAGATAATCCAATTGTGATTTAGCTCCTGATTTCAATCATCAAATATACAAAAGAATCAATCCCGAAACATGAAATCCAAGACACCAATTATACTAAAACCCAGCTTAGTAAAGCAACAAGCCTTCTAACCCAGAACACATTCACCAAAGACATTTTCATGCCCCATATCCCAAAACAACAAAAACCCACCTCCAAAACACAAAGAAAACATAGCCCAGATGAACCATTTGAAGCATATCATGACCACAACCAAGATCCATATGCAAATAAAACCAGAGAATAAATGCATACCTTGTTGAGTACAGAGAATCATCGGAGAATAACTAGTAACGACGCTTATACACAAATCTCTTCTCTTTTCCCATGAATTAGAACTATCTGCTGTCGGATCTTCATGAAGATTGAACGTCATCACAGTCAAATAGACACTCATCTTGTTCCTTCTATCCGGTGCAAATCTCTATATATGCGCCCTTTTGGTTTCTACATGATCACATATATCTGTGTTGGTCCAAAAGAGAAGAAGGGTAGCAGGATTAGGTGGTATATTCCATTCTTGTAAGCTCAGGTTGTAGATTCGGCAATCGGAGAATGGTATCGGAGAAGTGGAAGTATTAAAATGTAAAAGAAGCAAAGAGAGTTGAGAGAGAGAGAGAGAGAGAGAGAAGCTCAATTATGTCTGAACTGAGAAGTAAGGAATGGTCAATTGTCAAATGTTTAAAGTGGGGTTTTTGACCGCTGCTGGCACTGGCAGCCACGACTTACGGTGTTGTCTTTTTGTTCATGGCAAAAAAATTATTAGTCTTTATGGCGTGAACATAATTCTAACTCAATTATCTACTCTTCATCCAACTCAATTAGTCTCATGCCCTCATTTGGTTGGAAAGTGGTTCCACTTCATGTGTTCGGTAAACAACCAGAGAGGACCAAATTTCCTTAAGGAAAGAAAAAGTGGCGTAAAATGAATACTCCCATTCCCATACCACAATGCCGCCTCGTGTGGTTTGCAGAATTGAAGCATGAGAAAATCAACCTTAATTTTTTTTGTGTGTTTGAGATGAAAAATGAAATGAAACACTTTATTGTATGAAGGAAATATAAGGAGGAAAATGGTTCATTTCATATTCCAAGAGACTCATTTTCCGCTCTTATTTTCTTATTCTTATATTTATTATTCAAATTGCATATAATTACAAACTTTTTAACAATTTTCATGATTACTTTTTGTTACGTTACCATACACTATAATGGAAAGTTCATGGAAAATTTAATATCTTATCTCATAGAAAAGACAAAGGAATTACTAATTATTTTTAGATAAAGAATTACTTTCTTTCTAGTGACATAAGTCTCTCATTTATAAGTGAGAGGTCGTGAGTTAGACTTATAATAGACTAATTGTTGTATTTGATAAAAAAAACAAAAACCAAAAAGCAACTACACGAGTCCAAAAAAAAATCATTTTCCCTTGCTCATTCATTGTAGTGACCACTCACATTTTATTATATATTGCGTTAATTATGATTTTCATAACTTCAACAACTTCTCTAATGTTACAGAATATATGAGTGAAAAGTTCATGATAATCTAAATTTCTCATTCCATGCTCATTCTTATTACTTCTTTTTCTTATTTTTAAGAACATGAAGCAAAATCATAAGGACCGGATCACGTATTTGGACTTGTTTCCTGAATCAAATAGGAAAAAGATAAATGACTCTAGTTGTTTAGCCGATCTTCAAAGAGTGGAAGAGAGCAGAGGGATTAGATCATTAGAAGGATCATTCATTATCGGAGGTTTGGCAGGTTCTTAGCGTACAAAATAAATTGCTGACAATGGCTTTCTTCTTCTTTTTTTCTTTGTCTTTTGGTGTTAGTCGAAAAGAAAAGGAAATTACACAACTAAAACGAAAAGAAGACATTTTCCAAGAAAGATATCAAAGAGTTTACCCATCACAGAAAAGAATAAATAAAGACTCTGCCTCGACTCATAACCTTCCCATTTCTTTTACTGCACATTTTATTCATAAATTGAAGTCGCAACGCCTAATAACCCATATCATCGATGACGTCTGTTTTCTTTTCTTCCGACGTTATGTAAGCTCATGTAAATGGTGTTCTTCCCACCAATACTTCTTCAGCACCTAAGAGGAGTTCTTCAAAACCCACTCCACCAGGGTAGAAATAGCAAACCCTGTCGCAGCGCGTTTCTTATCACTCCAAACAGGCCCACCCATGTCAATATGCAACCACTGAACCTTTTCATCAACAAACTGCAAAACCATAGTTTAAGTTAAATTCCACTGAAGACTTCTATTATATGCAAGACATGTTCATTTGGAAGCGGAAAACCAGAACACAAGCATGAGGAATTATGCAACTTTTGTTGGTAATACATGTAATGTCAATATCAGAGTCTGGATGTAGGCATTATATAAGAGTAGAAACAAACAGAGAAGCAGAAATACTTCTTGCTGTTTAAGTCGATAAAGCAATAAGCACAAAAGAAACCATGAGAACAGAACAATCAAATCATATACCTGTTTCAAGAAGAGAGCTGCACTGATAGCACCACCTTGACGATCACCAGTGTTGACCATATCAGCTACTCCTGATTTCATTGATTCCCAATAACTCTCCTCCATTGGCAATCTCCAAAATTTCTCCCCACTTATCTCCGAAGCTGCAAATACCTCCTTCGCGAGGTCATCGCTGGGTGTGAAGACACCTGAACGGAAAGTTTAAACAACAAATAAACAATCAGCCACTGGTTCAAATATTGAACACGAAGTACAAAGTAAACATTATAGAAAGAAAGAAGAACTGCCACCAAACTAATGGTCCACTGAGATTCCAAACTAATAGTGGAGGACTATTACGTCGTTAAGCAACCATCAACATATTACATATCAATGCAACTTACATTCAACTTATTGTTTAGTTTATTGTATACTGAGCTACTATCTCAACAGGAGACGAGAAATTGCATTTAAAAGGTTTGAAGAATATGTATATATACCTGCAATAGACAGTCCAAGGGCGACTCTGCAGGCACCAGTCAAGGTTGCAAGGTCAACAATCTGCAGAATAGGATGATGTTAGCAGTACTAGAGACCTGCATTTAAGCAGGACTAAGTAGGCGTTCAACAGTTAAAACAGTAATATGAGCATCCATTGTATGTGAATTTTGGTGGTGCAAATCTTAAGAAGGAAAAGCAAGCCAGCTTTATTAACATTGAACTCAAGTTTGACTACTTATCTATTTCAGCAACAAAAGTTAGCAACAAGAAAAACTCTCTTTCCATTTTGCATTGATGAACTCAGTCCCAAACCTACGTTAATTATAGACAAATAAGCCTTCCCTAAAATAGCAGAATTCTATCATTTATATCTGAAGAACGAACGAACAGTTGATGTGGGGAGGTTTTGAATCCAATTTCTTCTCAGACAACTATCTGGTACTTAAAACTCACACCGATCGACCAATATTGCAGATACAAATAGGATAGTTATGATATATCACTGTAGAAAATACCTTGTCAACACCTTGATTACAAGCATATACCAATGCATCTGCCAAAGTCAGTCTGCCTTCAGCATCTGTGTTATTGACCTGCAAGCAGGAATAGAAGTAAACATAAAATTTTAGTTTACATAAACATGGGTCCTCTGCTTGTAGTACTATTACTGTCAACCTCTCATCAATAATATGATGTGCATTTCTGACCACCGCACAAACTGTACCTCAATGGTCTTTCCATTGGAAGCTGTGACAATGTCTCCAGGCCTCATACCTGTTCCACTAATCATATTCTCACAAGCTGCGACAATGAAATGAACCTGCACAACGAGACCCATTATTACCACTAATTTAATCTTGAAAATTGGAAAGTGAGGAAAAACATGTTGCAAGTAGGTCATGTATGCATTTCCTCCACAACACAAACACAAGAAAATAAATGCTTCACCTCTACACCAGAAGGTTTGATTTGACCAATGGCTTTTGCTGCACCTAATACAGCAGCTGAACCTCCCATATCCAACTTCATACGCTCAATTGAACAGCCAGGTCCTGTCTTGATGTTGTAGCCACCACTGATAACATAAAAGATAGGAAAATAAAGACTGAGGGCCAGAAAAGTAATAAACAAATAAGAGCGTCATTGAAAAAAAAGTTCAAAAAATACCAAACCACTTATAGGACTTCACAACATTTACAGGCATCTACTGTAAACTGATAATGCTATTCTTCTATTCCAAGAGTTATGATTTAGGAGGACTATAGGGTAAAAAATACATTGTTCGAAGTAAATCTGTAATCACCTGTCAAAAGTCAGACCTTTACCCACCAATGCTAATTTAAGCTTAGCAGGTCCACCAGGGGGTTTGTAGGTCAAGTGAATAAAATGTGGAGGATTTGCTGAGGCTGCAGCCACAGCCAAATAGGAACCCATTTTCAGATCTTTGCATTGCTCTTCATTCAATATCTTTGCAGAAAGAACATCACTGTATAAGGAAGCAATATTTGAGGCCTCTTCTGCTAGTTTCCCTGAAAACATAATGATCATCACATACAGTCAATACTGGAAATTACAAGTATGGCCCAGTAAAATGGCAACAGTAGAGCTAAAACGAACCAGGTGTGAGAACATTGGCAGGTGAATTCGTGAGCTCTTTCCCAAGTATTATTCCAGAAGCAACATATTGAGCATACTTGAGCTTCTTCTCAAGTTCAGGTCCAGTTCCAAGACCAAGAATGTCCACAGACTTGAGAGCTGGTTTTTTTGACTCAGATTTATACCTGTTGTCTTCATATATCCCCAAAACAGCTCCTACAACAAGCCAAGCGGTTCCACACTGTTTATCACAACTATCACCATAACTTAAACAAAATCCCAACTTAGAATAAAAAAATTCTGTTTCAAAGTACCAGATGCTATTGCAGAAGCTGTGCAAGATTTCGCAGAAAGCCCCTCCGAGGAAGCAAGCACAATAGCAATATCACTTGCTTGAGCAGTCCTAGCTGCTGCTGCTGCAGCCTCCCCAAGACCCTTAAAAGCTTCTGTAGACGAAGCAGATTGTCCAAGCCCAAACAAGCCGACCCTCTTCGAGCCAAGACCAGGAAGCCTAACAACCGTAGACTGGCCAGACTTTCCTGTGAAGTCCTCCTCAGTCGAGACCTCAGCCAACACCCCACCCAAACAGGAATCCAGTTTCTTCAAAATCGGATTTTCGAATTTCGAGTTCTGATCTTTCGCCAAGTCCTTCTCTGTAACACCAACCGCAAGCAGGTCCCCTTTCCATTCCGTTACATCAATCTCTTTCGTCGCCAAAGTGAGCTTCATAAATCACAATCAAATCGAATATCACCGCATCAAAATAGATCGATCCTTTACATATATAAAGCTCAAGAGTCAAGATCAATCAAACAACTAATAAGAACAGCTACAAAATAGTTGTAGATCAAATTTTTATTTTCACAAAATTAACACCAAAAACTAATCCAAATAACAAAATCTCCATACAAATAACACATGCACGCCAAGCGATTCCAAATATTTCAACGAAACGGAGGAGCAAAGGTTTACCTTAGGGGCTTCAAAGGCCGGAGAAATATGAGTGAGGCCGAGAGTGGCGCGAGCGATAGTGTGAGCCATGTGCTTCTTCAATCTCAAGGGCGAGACTGCAAAACAAAGTAGCAGACTCGGCGCGTGCGTTAGTTTGGTTAAAAACGAAGAAGAATATGAAGGTGAAGAAGATGAAGTGAAGGAGCCAATGACACGACACTGGCCACCGTTGGAGTCCCTACGCTCTCTATTTATACTCAATCCACGGCTAGATAACCTTCGCGCTTCACTTCACTGAGTCGGCGTTTTTTAAATTTTATTTCTCTTTCAGCTCTTGACTTCTTGGGCTCAGTTCTTGACTTCTTGGGCTCATAAATTTTGGACTTTTCTTCTTCGGCCCTCTCCTTAAGTTATATTGATTTGTTTATAAACTGTGTAATGATCAATTATTGAAGCTGAACTTAGTCTTGTAACTCTTTTTTTTTTTTTGAATAATCTTGTAACTCTTTCTTATCGTGCCCTGATAAGGTGAGCTAGAGTCATATTCAGGCTGTCAATTGATTCCTTCAACTGTTTATTAATTTTAAGATTACTAACAAATTACATATAAGTTATTGACAAAACATGATTTAACAATTACATCCTTTAAATATTGAATTAAACATATAAGCACTAAATTTTACAAATAATGACAATCTGCTCTCCACTTACCACATGTCATGAGTTAATTTACTTTCTTATCTTTAATTACTTATTTTGACTTCTAATCTCTTTATAAGGATTAAATCTTACAAATAAGAACAATCTGCTCTCCACTAGCCATATGTCATGAGTTAATTTACTTTTTTATCCTTAATTACTTTTTTTTACTTATAATCCCTTTTATATTACTTTTTTTTTTTTTTTTTTCTGAGAATAATCTCATACTCGTCCAGTTCTGCTACTGCACTTGTACTCGTGTTCTGTTACTGCACTCGTTATCGCCTAATCCTGTTACTGTACTCGTTCAATCCTGCTACTGCATTGCACTCATACTCGTTTAGTTCTGTTACTGCACTTGTCCTTGTGTTCTACTACTGCGCTCGTCATCACCTAATCCTCTGCTACTGCACTGCACTCATACTCGTCCAGTTCTGCTACTGCACTTGTACTCATGTTCTGCTACTGCACTCGTACTAGTCCAGTTCTGCTACTACACTTGTACTCGTGTTTAGAGATGATTTAAAGCATACAGTGATACTGGGTAAAGAAAATGACATATTTAAACATCAAATGCAAGCCACAATAAATTGAATCACCAGCATAAGTAGAATACAAGGGGAATGTAATTCAGATGGAATATAAAGATACAATAAGTTCATGTCCTCTTCCTGAATTTAATAAGAATCTCAAAAACATTTATAACCTCTTAATCACAATGATAAATTGCCACAAGGCACGACCATGATCAACATCAGACACCACCAATAACTCGATCTTGACCACAACTAAGTTGAACTATCAACTGTAAAGTGAAAATGACTGAAAATGAAGAGTAACACATAAACATCTAACATCACATACTTAAAACAATAAGCTGCTAAGTGAGTCTAAATAAGCAACACCCCACTTGGTACATTGTTTTGCCATTGCTCTCTCAATTCTCCTGGATCTAATAGTCCTCTATCCTTCTTTCAGGCAATACAATGATGGAGCTACCAATTAGAAAACGAAGCTCAATCCTGAGTTTCGTTCTTCTTTCCATCCTTATCTCTCTCCTCCAACAGCTTCCCAGCCTCCACATTGTCCTGCCTTAAGCGCCTACAATTTTGCAATAAGCCACATCGATACAGGCAATCAGATACCCAATCAGATTGATTGGCGTCACGGTATCCTTAATCACCGACCACGAAAACGTAATCAGGAGCCAATTTTTCACAACCCCGGCAACATTCATTGTCAAAGCCGAAGTCTTCCCCAATAGCAGAAACACAGCCAGGTTCAACGCAAAAGCACAGAGCAAATTCTTCCCAAAATAACGAAATCAAAGTGGAAACTCAAAGTCTCCTTCAACACGGGGAACTCCACAACAATCCAAGGAATGCACAGGAACGCAAAGCAATACGAGGCAACATAATAAAGAGAAGTAATCGGATTCAAGCTAATACCCTTAGCATTAAGCAAGATCTGAATAAGAACCAACCTCGTCGCCTCGAAACCCACCGCCAGTAGCTGCAAGTTCACTTCCCACGAGTTAAATCTCGCCTCCCCATAAGTTGCAACTGCCACACCGAACGAGATCGAAAGCCGAGCTAAGGAAAGGGACGGAAGTGGCTCTTGAGAAGGTTGCAGACGACGAGGGATTCGGCGGGTCAGACTTAGATTAGGATGCGAATGGGTAAAACGGCGAAGAGAGAGAGAGATTTTGGTCAGTGGCATACGCGTAAATATTTCATCAAACTGAACATTTTGGTCATTTTTCATTAAAATTGGGAGTCAGACTTGCATCATTTAGCTTTTGGGCCTGGGCCCATGTCTTTAGTTGTATAAATTTTTTTGAAAGTGGGTTTTCTGTGTTTACATCTTTGGTCATGTGCTATTATGTAATTTTCTATAAGATTAATTCATGTTTACTTGCCTGAACTTTTGGTCATTCTTCATGTTAGTCCCTAAAATTTCAATTTCATACCTCTGAACTTCCAATTTTAATCAGCCCATATCTAATTCTTCAAATTCCATCCAAAAGTTCAGCCCATGGCAGGAGACAGAAGGGATAAATTCTGATACTATCCTTGTGAACGTTTTTGTGAAAGAAGTAAACAAGAATCAGATAATGTATTCCATCACTTGAATCAAGTTAAGTATGATTAATAAGAGCCTTTTATCTAAAGCAAATTAGCAACTCTGAAATCGAAAACCCAAGACAAGGAACAAAAAGAAAAGAATCTGATACCAATCCTCACATTAAGCTGATTCTTGCTTCAAATATTATCGTTAGCAAAGAATAAACACAAACTCAATTCAAATTTCATAATAAAGCCATTATTCCTACAAACCAACCCAACACAGAACAAAGTAAAATATGATAGCTTTTCACTATTATGACCTCCAAAACTAAAAAAGCTCACATGAAAGTGTAGTGGAGAGAGAAAATATAAAGCCTGAGAGTATATGAAAGAAACCCAATTCAGAAAACAAGCCGCTTTAAGCCAATAGGTAGCTGAGTTGATGGAATGAGACTGAAAAATGAAAGCAAATCTATGAATTGGGCTTGCTTCTTTTCTGTTGTTAACAGTAGTGATAGATCCAGCGAACCAAACGCAAAAGCAGACATAATTGGTCACAAGTTGCACAGCAAACCCTATAATAAATTTAACCAACTAACTCTCAATTATTAAATATCCAAAACTTCCTTGAACCCAGATAGATTGAACAGAGACAAAACCCAATTTCCAAAATCTCATATTCAAACCAATAAAGCAAGAAACTTGATAACAAAATAAACACAATTGAAATTGAACAAAACCCAGGAGGTTCTCAAATTCGAGCTCTAGCTCTTCTTCAGAGTCATACTCCATGTACGGGTCGAGATCGAGGTCGTCGTCTTCGTGCAACAACATGCTGAGGCCCAAATCCATCAGGACCAGTGTCTTATTAACTCGACCTGAAACCCATCAGAAGCCGATGCAAGAAAACTGGTTCGCGAAGACGAAATCCAAGGTATTGAAGATTTACGGCGATTTGAAGAAGGTGAAGCAACCAATTTCACTGGGTGGAAGCTCGCTGATTTCTCAATTTCATTTTCAACGGCAGAAACGGAAAGAAGGAAAACCCAGCCTTGTAAACAGACTGAGATTGATTATGAGAGACCAGGTCGAAAACCAAGTGCTTTTCCAAGTTGAGAGAGCTAAAGAGAGTCAAACAAAACAAAGGCAAAGAGGAAGTTTGAGAATTTCTGATGTATTGATCTTCTCTAAAGACGAAGTACATATACAAAGTATACACAATCCTAATAGGAAACTAATTACACTGTGATATTCTCCCCCTTAATTACATAATATTCTCCTTAACTATACAATCCTAATTATACTACAATTCCTATAATTATGGAGAGTGACTCACGCCAACACTCCCCCTCAAGTTGAAGCATACAGATCACGGATGCCCAACTTGTCAAGTGATTCATAAAACGCCTTGCTAGAGACTGCCTTTGTAAGAATGTCCGCCAGCTGCTCCTCAGTAGGTACGAAGGGAAAATAGATGATTTGTTGATCCAGCTTCTGTTTGATGAAGTGTCTATCTACCTCCACATGTTTTGTGCGATCATGTTGGACTGGATTATGTGCAATTTCAACTACAACTTTGTTATCACAGAACAAGGGCGTGGCTTTCTTCTGCTTAAACCCCAATCTCTCAACAAGTGCCTTAACCATAACATCTCACAAACTCCATGAGTCATTCCTTTATATTTTGCTTCAGCACTAGAACAGGCCACAACCTTCTGCTTCTTACTCTTCCAAGTAACTAAATTCCCACCTAAAAACGTAAAGTATCTAGAAGTGGGCCATCGATCAATTATACAACCTGTCCAGTCTGCATCTGTATACCCCAAAACATCCAAATGCCTATGCTTAGAAAACACCAACCCCCTTCCAGGAGCAAACTTCAAGTACCTCAAGATCCAAACTACAGCTTCCATATGAGCCTTACTAGGATTATGTATGAACTAACTCACAACACTAACTGCATAAGCTAAGTCTGGTCTAGTGTGTGACAAATAAATTAATCTTCTAACTAACCTCTAATATCTTGCCTTATTCGCGGGTACTTGATCTGGATACTCAGCTAACCGATGGTTCTGCTCAATGGGTGTGTCAGTTGGTTGGCAATCAAGCATACCCGTCTCTGGCTCTCTGCTAATAAGTCAAGGAAATACTTTCCCTGGCTCAATATAATACAATTTTTTCCTCTAGCAACTTCAATTCCCAAGAAATATTTCAAACTCCCCAAATCTTTCATTTCAAATTCTGCTGACAATGCACTCCACAACTCTCCTTAAGATCATTACCTGTCACCACCATGTCATCCACATAAATAATTAAAGCTGTAACTTTACCCTTCTTGTAATGCTCCGGAAATTCGTATTTATTTTCCGAAGATTTTCTGGAATTAATTTTATGGTTATTGGACGGTTTCGTGGCTCGTGGACGGAGTAGAAATATTTCGGATGAATTTTTATTCGAAAAGTGTGGATTGGGGGGGGGGGGGGTTCAAGGTTGACTTTTGATACATTGGGATTCTCCAAAAATTTCCTTCACAAAAGTCGTAGAGCGCGTTGATATGAGTTCGTGGACATGTGGAACGCAAGAATCGGAGTTTGTATGAAAAAGTTATGAGGCATTGAAAATTTGTATAAATAGTAGAAATTCCGGGATTTTTCATTTAATCCCAAAATTTCCCTTTTTTTTCTCTTTTCTCCCCCGGATTCTCTCCGTTGTCTCTCCTTACTCCGTGCGACCCGACTGTGACCCGACCCGGACCCATCTCCGTTTTCCTGCCACCACCAGCGGCGGACCCAGGTTGAACTGACTCGCCTCAACTTCCGCCATCAACCCTTGGTGTTGGTTTCATCGGTGGAGCACCTCAGAAGGTTATCAAAGGCGGCCTCAGATGTACTATCGGGATCCGACGGGTTTTCCGATTTCCGGCCACCTTCCGTTCGATTTCTTCACAGTTTTGGAATCTTCTCTTCCTCTTGATCATCCTCATACCCGCCTTGAAGGACGATTTTGTGTCTGGAGTGGAAGATCAAGGGTTGAAGATCTGATAGGAGCATAAAATGTGACAAATATAATGTGCAACCTTTACACTTTCCTTAGCTATTTTCTTTAAAAAGTCAGTTTTAACTTTGTTTTCTTTTTAGGTAGTTCGTGGAGTGATTCAAGAGAAATAGGAGCTTAAAGGGAGTAAGGAAGCCATGAAACATGAAGTACTGATGCAAAGGACCAAGATTGATCAACCTTTGGCTGGAAATTACAAGGGAAGTCCACGGAAAAAGTTGTGCAAAACAGCTGCGGCAAAGCAAAAAACTGCAGTATCAGAATCAGCTTTCTGTGAACGGTTTTGAGGAGTAATTCTTGCATTATTCCAGCTATACCTTTGCATAAAGGGCCAACGATCCTTGAATACATGATGTTTTAATTCAACAAGAGCCAAATAACTGGTCAGAAGTGTCAACGAGGCAGCAGGAATTCAAGCTCAAAGTAGGTTTCCCTATAAGGCAGAAACTGTCAGCTTTTCATGAAGCTTTTTGGGAGATCTTTTCGGGCGACTTTCTTGGAGTTTTTCCAAAAGGTTATTGATCATTCTAGAATATTTGATGTCATATAACACGTAGGAGTCAAGAACCATCCAAAAAAGTGGCGAGAGAAAGGCGTTCCTTGTTCAAGAAGGAAGCTTCAGAGACAAAAATTGAATCTCAGTCAAAACAGAGCATTTGGCCGAGACTCTTCTTTGAACGGATTTCTAGGGAATTTTTGGAAGGTTATTGATGATGCAAATACTAAGGAGACTCCCACAATAATTCCTCAAGATTTTGGGAAGATTACCAAGGCTTGAAAATCATTTAATTGTGCACCAATTAGAAGAAATCCTCAAGCAACTAGGAAAGGTTTTTAAAGCAGAATTGGAAAAGGAAACTTGGGTTGTGTTCCTCAAACATATAGAGCATCTGCAAACGTGAAAAACACCCATCTACTGCGCCATCTTTTGCCCTAAAAACCCTAGTTCACAAAGTCTTAAATTCCTCAACTTCAAGAAGCAAAAACCGTGCACGCCATCATCCATCATCACCAAGCCTTGCCGTGTACCATCTTGAAGGAGTTCTTGCGTCCAAGGCTGCCTCAAAGTGTATTCGTGGCTCTCATCTTCTTCCCTTTACGGTTTTTACTTTCTTGTAAATCAAACTTATATGTGTTTAGTTGTGAAGTTTAAGACAATGTGTGGCTAGTCTACTTTTGTTAGGGGCGAGGTTTGATGCCCCTAAGATATGTTTTTGACAATATTTTGATTCCTAGTTTAGTGATTGCTTTGTTGTGAAATTGTTTATTTGGTTTTGGTTTACAGATAACTCTTGCATGTTTATGTTTTATGAATGCGCATATAAAATATTATGATCATGTGAGTGGGGCTAGAAATAGGTATTTTAATCTCCTAAACGGTTAATAATGCTTGTTTCAATGGTAGTAAAATCTATGGGACAATAGGTGAAACCAGATAAAAAGGATTGCATGCTATGTAGGCTTTCCACACTAGTTTTGCATACTTGTTCAATCAAACTTCCACATGTGATTAATGCTTAGAATAAATTGTTGATAGGATAACGTTCTATACCTTGATTGTTTATTCTAAAGGGTTAGTAATGGTGCATTCATCTTGCTTAAGTAATCTAGGGAAGTAATAAGAACTTATGCATGCAATCATGGTTTGTTCTTGATTGAAACATTTTTCACGACTTAGTAATTGAAACTAGGATGATAAATTTGTCTCAAGCATGTTTTGGTGGTGGATTTCCGAATTCCTAACATCTTCATCATTATCTTTCAAAACCCTAAATTCAAAATCGTGTTCTTTTCTTTGTTTTCTGTTTATTTTCGTTAAAAACCCAAAAACCCCAAATCAGTTTCGTTTTTAGGATTGCAATGCCCTCTTCTATCCCCTCTCTAACCCTCCATCTTTCTTTCTTCTTCTCTAGTGTTTGATATTTTCTTTGGTTTAGTTCAGATTTTGTTATCCTTTTTTATTTGTTAGTTTAGTTTTCTTTTGTGTGATTAATATAGTTACCCTCAATCTCTAGGATCGTTCGATCCTTGCTTATTCTTTACTACTAATGACTACATTTTTGCAGGGTTAAATTGAGCGTCTATTTTTGGCGTATCAAGATCAACGGTGCACAGTGAATCTGGAGCTTGATCAGACGGCGGCGATTGGTCGATCTTGCAAGCTTGATCTAGGACGATTTAGGCCGAACCAGACTTAGCTCCGGGTATGAAAGTTGCTCTACTCTTTATGATGAACATTTCTGGATGGATTGATCAGTTGATTGTTGTGATTTTGAGTTTGGCCGGTGGCCGTGCACCACTGCCTATGGCGGCGCCGGTGGCAGTGTTCCGGCCATGTATGGAACAGTTTCAGATTTTATATATCATTTACTCGCCGATACGAGCGTTTCGATATATAATTTGCAATTTATCTAATGTTATGATAATCTTAATTTCTAATTCCATGCTCATTCTTATTACTTCTTTTTCTTATTTTTAAGAACACGAAGCAAAATCATAAGGACCGGATCTCATATTTGGACTTGTTTCCTGAATCAAATAGGAAAAAGATAAATGATTGTAGTTGTTTAGCCGATCTTCAAAGAGTGGAAGAGAGCAGAGGGATTAGATCATTAGATGGGTCATTCATTATCGGAGGATTAGCAGGTTCTTAGCGTACAAAATAAATTGCGGACAAAGGCTTTCTTCTTTCTTTTTTTCTTTATCTTTTGGTGTTTGTCGAAAAGAAAAGGAAATTACACAACTAAAACGAAAAAAAGACATTTTCCAAGAAAGATATCAAAGAGTTTACCCATCACAGAAACGCATAAATAAAGACTCTGCCTCGACTCATAACCTTCCCATTTCTTTTACTGCACATTTTATTCATAAATTCAAGTCGCAACGCCTAATAACCCATCATCGATGACATCTGTTTTCTTTTCTTCCGACGCTATGTAAGCTCATGTAAATGGTGTTCTTCCCATCAATACTTCTTCAGCACCTAAGAGGAGTTCTTCAAAACCCACTCCACCAGGGTAGAAATAGCAAACCCTGTCGCAGCGCGTTTCTTATCACTCCAAACAGGCCCAGCCATGTCAATATGCATCCACTGAACCTTTTCATCAACAAACTGCAAAACCATAGTTTAAGTTAAATTCCACTGAAGACTTCTATTATATGCAAGACATGTTCATTTGGAAGCGGGAAACCATAACACAAGCATGAGGAATTATGCAACTTTTGTATACACCCCCATGTATATGTCAATATCACAGTCGGGATGTAGGCATTATATAAGAGTAGAAACAAACAGAGAAGCAGAAATACTTCTTGCTGTTTAAGTCGATAAAGCAATAAGCACAAAAGAAACCAAGAGAACAGAACAATAAAATCAAATACCTGTTTCAAGAAGAGAGCTGCACTGATAGCACCACCTTGACGACCACCAGTGTTGACCATATCAGCTACTCCTGATTTCATTGATTCCCAATAACTCTCCTCCATTGGCATTCTCCAAAATTTCTCCCCACTTATCTCCGAAGCTGCAAATACCTCCTTCGCGAGGTCATCGCTGGGTGTGAAGACACCTGAACGGAAAGTTTAAAAAACAAATAAACAATCAGCCACTGGTTCAAATATTGAACACGAAGTACAAAGCAAACATTACAGAAAGAAAGAAGAAATGCCACCAAACTAATGGTCCACTGAGATTCCAAACTAATGGTGGAGGACTATTAAGTCGTTAAGCAACTATCAACATTTTAAATATCAATGCAACTTAAATTCAACTTATTGTTTAGTTTATTGAATACTGAGCTACTATCTCAATAGGAGACGAGAAATTGCATTTAAAAGGTTTGAAGAATATGTATATATACCTGCAATAGACGGTCCAAGGGCAACTATGCAGGCACCAGTCAACGTGGCAAGGTCAACAATCTGCAGAATAGGATGATGTTAGCAGTACAAGAGACCTGTATCTAAGCAGGACTAAGTAGGCGTTCAACAGTTAAAACAGTAATAAGAGCATCCATTGTATCTGAATTTTGGTGGTGCAAATATAAATTATGCAAATCTTTGATTAATTGAAAAAGTTAAAAACGAAAAGCAAGCCAGCTTTATCTACATTGAACTCAAGTTTGACTACTTATCTATTTCAGCAACAAAAGTTAGTAACAAGAAAAACTCTCTTTCCATTTTGCATTAATGAACTCAGTCCCAAGCCTACGTTAATTATAGACAAATAAGCCTTCCCTAAAATAGCAGAATTCTATCATTTATATCTGAAGGATGAACGACCAGTTGATGTGGGGAGGTTATGAATCCAATTTCTTCTCAGATTACTATCCAGTACTTAAAACTCACACCGATCGACCAATATTGCAGATACAAATAGGATAGTTATGATATATCACTGTAGAAAATACCTTGTCAACACCTTGATTACAAGCATATACCAATGCATCTGCCAAAGTCAGTCTGCCTTCAGCATCTGTGTTATTGACCTGCAAGCAGGAATAGAAGTAAACATAAAATTTTAGGTCCTCTGCTTGTAGTACTATTACTGGCAACCTCTCATCAATAATATGATGTGCATTTCTGACCACCACACAAACTGTACCTCAATGGTCTTTCCATTGGAAGCTGTGACAATGTCTCCAGGCCTCATACCTGTTCCACTAATCATATTCTCACAAGCTGCGACAATGAAATGAACCTGCACAACGAGACCCATTATTATCACTAATTTAATCTTGAAAATTGAAAACTGAGGAAAAACATGTTGCAAGTAGGTCATGTATGCATTTCCCCCACAACACAAACACAAGAAAATTAATGATTCACCTCTACACCAGAAGGTTTGATTTGACCAATGGCTTTTGCTGCACCTAATACAGCAGCTGAACCTCCCATATCAAACTTCATAAGCTCAATTGAACAGCCAGGTCCTGTCTTGATGTTGTAGCCACCACTGATAACATAAAAGATAGGAAAATAAAGACTGAGAGCCAGAAAAGTAATAAACAAATAAGAGCGTCATTGAAATAAAAGTTCAAAAAATACCAAACCACTTATAGGACTTCACAACATTTACAGGCATCTACAGGAAACTGATAATGCTATTCCTCTATTCCAAGAGTTATGATTTAGGAGGACTATAGGGTAAAAAATACATTGTTCGAAGTAAATCTGTAATCACCTGTCAAAAGTCAGACCTTTACCCACCAATGCTAATTTAAGTTTAGCAGGTCCACCGGGGGGTTTGTAGGTCAAGTGAATAAAATGTGGAGGATTTGCTGAGGCTGCAGCCACAGCCAAATAGGAACCCATTTTCAGATCTTTGCATTGCTCTTCATTCAATATCTTTGCAGAAAGAACATCACTGTATAAGGAAGCAATATTTGAGGCCTCTTCTGCTAGTTTCCCTGAAAACATAATGATCATCACATACAGTCAATACTGGAAATTACAAGTATGGCCCAGTAAAATGGCAACAGTAGAGCTAAAACGAACCAGGTGTGAGAACATTGGCAGGTGAATTCACGAGCTCTTTCCCAAGTATTATTCCAGCAGCAACATCTTGAGCATATTTGAGCTTCTTCTCTAGTTCAGGTCCAGTTCCAAGACCAACAATGTCCACAGACTTGAGAGCTGGTTTTTTTGACTCAGACTTATACCTGTTGTCTTCATATATCCCCAAAACAGCTCCTACAACAAGTTAAGCGGTTCCACGCTGTTTATCACAACTATCACCATAACTTAAACAAAATGCCAACTTAAAATAAAAAATTTCTGTTTCAAAGTACCAGATGCTATTGCAGAAGCTGTGCAAGATTTCGCAGAAAGCCCCTCCGAGGAAGCAAGCACAATAGCAATATCACTTGCTTGAGCAGTCTTTGCCGCTGCTGCTGCAGCCTCCCCAAGACCCTTAAAAGCTTCTGCAGACGAAGCAGATTGTCCAAGCCCAAACAAGCCAACCCTCTTCGAGCCAAGACCAGGAAGCCTAACAACCGTAGACTGGCCAGACTTTCCTGTGAAGTCCTCCTCAGTTGAGACCTCAGCCAACACCCCACCCAAACAGGAATCCAGCTTCTTCAAAATCGGATTTTCGAATTTCGAGTTCTGATCTTTCGCCAAGTCCTTCTCTGTAACACCAACCGCAAGAAGGTCCCCTTTCCATTCCGATACATCAATCTCTTTCGTTGCGAAAGTGAGCTTCATAAATCACAATCAAATCAATACATCACACAACGAAATCCAGTTACAATCAAATCACATCGCTCACAGATTATGTATAGCTTCAATTCCAAAAAAGTCAATCACATAAACACTAAAATCGAATCACCGCATCAAAATAGATCGATCCTTTACATATATAAAGCTCAAGATCAATCAAACAACTAATAGAACAATCAAAATAGTTGTAGATCAAATTTTTATTTTCACCAAATTAACACCAAAAACCAATCCAAATAACAAAATCTCCATACAAATAACACAAGCATGCCAAGCGATTCCAAATATTTCAACGAAACGGAGGGGCAAAGGTTTACCTTAGGGGCTTCAAAGGCCGGAGAAATCTGAGTGAGGCCGAGAGTGGCGCGAGCGATAGTGTGAGCCATGTGCTTCTTCACTCTCAAGGGCGAGACTGCAAAACAAAGTCGCAGACTCGGCGCGTGCCTTAGTTTGGTTAAAAACGAAGAAGAATATGAAGGTGAAGAAGATGAAGTGACTGCGATAAAGGAAGAAGCCAATGACACGACACTGGCCACCATTGGAGTCCCTACTCTCTATTTATACTCAATCCGCGGCTAGATAACCTTCGCACTTCACTTCACTTCACTGAGTCGGCGTTTTTTTAATTTTATTTCTCTTTCAGCTCTTGACTTCTTGGGCTCTTAAATTTTGGACTTTTAGTCTTCGGCCCTCCCCAAAAGTTATATTGATTTGTTTATAAACTGTGTAATCTATACTATTATTAAGAGAAGAGAGATTGCTCTCCAAAACTGACCTTTTTTTACCAATTTAACCTTTATATATTAAAAAATTATAAAATATAATTAATACATAGGGATTATATGGTAAATTATAAAATAGAAAAAAAAACAAAAAAAAAAACATAAAAATATGGTAGTTGTACGGGAAGTTTTTCCACTACCTTTAATTTCTCTCCACACACATAGTGGGTGTGTCCTGCTAGTTATCAATTATTGAAGCTGAAATTACCCTAATTGTAAGAGCAAGTTCACTCGTTGGGTCACCAGGTCGCCCACTATTAACTATTTTTTAGTGTTAATTTCACCATCTGGGTCACGAGCACAGTGTATTTCGTGCCCTGGGTCACCATGGTGACCTGCACAATGTATGTCATGCCCTGGGTCACGGACACAGTGTATTTCGTGACCCAGAGAATGAAAATATACACTAAAAAGTAGTGAATAGTGGGTAGCCCAACGGATGAACTTGCTCTAACTCTTTTTTGTTGTGCCCTAAGCTAGAGTCATATTCAGGCTGTTAATTGATTTCTTCAACTGTTTATTAATTTTTAGATTAATAATAAATTACATATAAGTTATTGACAAAAGATGATTTAACAATTACATCCTTTAAAGATTGAATTAAACATATAAGGACTAAATCTTACAAATAAGGATAATCTATTCTCCACTTCTCACATGTCATGAGTTAATTTACTTTCTTACTCTTAACTACTTATTTTGACTTCTAATCCCTTTATAATAATTAAATCTTACAAATAAGAACAATTTGCTCTTCACTTGCCACATTTCATGAGTTAATTTATTTTTTTACCCTTAATTACTTTTTTTGACTTCTAATCCCTTTATGTTACTTTTTTTTTTTTTTTTTTAGAATAATCTTATACTCGTCCAGTTCTGCTACTGCACTCGTCATCGCCTAATCCTGCTACTGTACTCGTCCAATCCTTCTACTACACTGCACTCATACTCGTCCAGTTCTGCTACTGCACTTGTACTCGTGTTCTACTACCGCACTCGTCATCGCCTAATCATGTTACTACACTGCACTCATACTCGTCAAGTTCTGCTACTGCACTTATACTCGTGTTCTGCTACTGCACTCGTCATCGCCTAATCCTGCTACTGCACTTGTCCAATCCTACTACTGTACTCGTACTAGTCCAGTAATGCTACTGCACTTGTACTTGTGTTTAGAAATGACTTAAAGCATACAACGATACTGGGTAAAGAAAATGACATATTTAAACATCAAATGCAAGCCACAATAAATTGAATCACCAGCATAAGTAGAATACTTGGGGAATGTAATTCAGATGGAATATAAAGATATAATAAGTTCATGTCCTCTTCCAAAATTCAATAAGAATCTCAAAAACATTTATAACCTCCTAATCACAATGATAAATTGGCACAAGGCACGGCCATGATCACTATCAGACACCCCCAATAACTCAATCTTGACCACAGATAAGTTGAACTATCAACTGTAAAGTGAAAATGACTGAAATTGAAGAGTAACACATAAACATCTAACACCACATACTTAAAACAATAAGCTACTAAGTGAGACTAAATAAGTAACACCCCACTTAGTACATTATTTTTCCACTGCTCTCTCAATTCTCCTGGGTCTAATAATCCTCTATCCTTCTTTCAGGCAATACAATGATGGAGCTACCAATTAGAAAATGAAGCTCAATCCTGAGTTTCGTTCTTCTTTCCATCCTCATCTCTCTCCTCCAACAGTTTCCCAACCTCCACATTGTCCTGCTGAGCCTTCTTATGCGCCTCGACGGCCTTAAGCGCCTGCAATTTTGCATGATTGTAATAAGCGACACCGATAAACACAATCAGATACCCAATCAGATTGATTTGCGTCACGGTATCCTTGATCACCAACCATGAAAACGTAATTAGGAGCCAATTTTTCACAACCCCGGCAACATTCATTGTCAAAGCCGAAGTCTTCCCCACCAGTAGAAACATAACCAGGTTCATAGCGAATTCATCCTGAAAATGACGAAATCAAAGTGGAAACTCGAAGTCTCCTTCAACACAGGGAACTCCACAACAATCCAAGGAATGCACAAGAACGCAAAGCAACACGGGGCAACATAATAAAGAGAAGTAATCATATTCGAGCTAATACCCTTAGCATTAAGCAAGATCTGAATCAGAACCAACCTCGTCGCCTCGAAACCCACCGCCAGTAGCTGCAGGCTCACTCCCCACAAGTTAAATTTCACCTCCCCATAAGTTGCAACTGCCACACCGAATGAGATCGAGAGCCGAGCTGAGGCAAGGGATGGAAGTGGCGCGTTAGAGAGTTGCAGACGACGAGGGATTCAACGGGTCAGACTTGGATTAGGATGGGAATGGGTAAAACGGCGCAGAGAGAGAGAGAGAGAGAGAGAGAGAGAGAGAGATTTTGGTCAGTGGCATACGCGTAAATATTTCATCAAATTGAGTATTTTGGTCATTTTTCATTAAAATTATGAGTCAGACTTGCATCATTTAGCTTTTGGGTCTGGGCTCATATCTTTATTTGTATAAATCTTTTTGAATGTGGGTTTTCTGTGTTTACATCTTTGGTCATGTGCTAGTATGTCATTTTCTATAAGATTAATTCATGTTTACTTGCCTGAACTTTTGGTCATTCTTCATGTTAGTCCCTAAAATTTCAATTTCATACCCCTGAACTTCCAATTTTAATCAACCCGTGTCCAATTCTTCAAATTCCATCCAAAAGTTCAACTCGTGGCAGGAGGTAAAAGGGATAAATTCTGATACTATCCTTGTGAATGTTTTTGTGAAAGAAGTAAACAAGAATCAGATAATGTATTCCATCACTAGAATCAAGTAAAGTATGATTAATAAGAGCCTTATCTCTAGAGTAAATTAGCAACTCTGAAATCGAAAACCCAAGACAAGGAACAATAAAAAAGAAAAGAATATGATACAAATCCTTACATTAAGTTGATTCTTGCTTCAAATATTATCGCTAGCAAAGAATAAACACAAACTCAATTCAAATTTCATAATAAAGTCATTATTCCTACAAATCAACCCAACAAAGCACAAAGTAAAAGATGATAGCTTTTCACTATTAGGACCTCCAAAACTAAAAAAGCTCACATGAAAGTGTAGTGGAGAGAGAAAATCTAAAGCCTGAGAGTATATGAAAGAAACCCAGTTCAGAAAACAAGCCGCTTTAAGCCAATAGGTAGTTGAGTTGATGGAATGATAATGAAAAATGAAAGCAAATCTATGAGTTGGGCTTGCTTCTTTTCTGTTGTTAACAGTAGTGATACATCCAGCGAACCAAACACAAAAGAAGACATAATTGGTCACAACTTGCACAGCAAACCCTATAATGAATCTAACTAACTAACTCTCAATTATCAAATATCCAAACTTCCTTGAACCCAGATAGATTGAACAGAGACAAAACCCAATTTCCAAAATCTCATATTCAAACCCAAAAAGCATGAAACTTGATAACAAAATAAACACAATTGAAATTGAACAAAATCCAGGAGGTTCTTGAATTCGAGCTCTAGCTCTTCGTCAGAGCATGTACGGGTCGAGATCGAGGTCGTCGTCTTCATGCTACAACATGCCGAGGCCCAAACCCATCAGGATCAGTGTCTTATTGACTCGACCCGAAACCCATCAGAAGCCAATGCAAGAAAATGGGTTTGTGAAGACGAAATCCAAGGTGCTGAAGATTTACGGCGATTTGAAGAAGGTGAAGTAGCCAATTTCACTGGGTGGAAGCTCGCTGATTACACGTATTTTTATATGTATAATTATATCTAAAATACTATAATTAAGATAATCCTCAAGTTAATTAATTTATAGTTAATGCATTTTTATTTATTGCGTAGAAAATAAGTTGAGTCGCGGATATTGAAAGCAAAGTGTGCAAAATCTTCATAGCCAAGGTGGAGTTTTTAACAAAGATCGATGCAGTCAACTCTTAGTCAAATCATCCTTAATTAACCATTAGTCTTAATTAACTAATGGTCAATTAAGGACAATTCTGGGCTGGAGGTTAGCTCCATGTTTCCTTAATTGAAAGAGTCCAAAACCCATGATTTTGGTGACACATGGCAGCAATATAATTATACATTCGGGTTTAATTATGCAAGGAGGGGCAGCTGCAGTTCTCTGTTTCTTTTACTGCCAATACACACGCAGACCACACGCATCCTTTCCTCCTACTCACAAAAACAACGGCCCCATCACGTGTTTAACTCCAGTCAATCCTAGCCGCAGGCCACCAATTTTTCCCTTGAATCACAGCCATCCATTCCTCATCCACTTCTTCTCCTCTAGCAGCCACATACCGAGACCATTCGTCCATTCATAACCTCACCCATTAATTGGCCGCACAACCCATTCTCTCTTCCTTCTCCTCTAACAGCGGCGCACCCATATATACACACACACACACCCTAATTCTCTCTTCTCCAATAGTGCCGCAACACACACCACCACCACCCCATTTATTATCCCTTCTCATTTCTCTCACCCATCACCACTTACTCTCTTCTTTTTTCTAATTTTCATCTTTTTGGGACTCAATCAAGGCCTCAAGGGAATCATCATCAAGAGTATCACACCTTAATTTGGGTAGTTGGGTGAAGAAATTGTTTGATTCATACTAGCTCATAGTTAGAAGTGACCAAGCTAACTCTCTCATTTCTTCCTTATTATCTATTTCATAATTTTTATATACTTTTGTTGATGGATTCTTGTATGGGTTGTCAGTGTTCAATTTTGGGAGTTAGGGTTGTGAAGCCCTAACTCATCTTGTATAAATATTGATGCTTTAATTTTAATAAATGCAATTTCCATTGTGTATGCTTTAAATCCGAATTTATTTGTCCTTAGAAGCATGTTTCTAGACTTCGTCACCATTTGAAATTATGTTGTGGGCAATTGTGATGAATAGATTGATAAATTGACAACTTATTAATCATGTGGCATCTACGATTTAAGTGTGGTAACCATTAGCTAGCTTAATTGTAGCTAACCTTGCTTGGGTCTCTATTATCTTGCTCTCTAGGCCTCTAATTTTTTATATTGCGGCCTTAACCGGCGTAATGCCCAAATTAGAGAGTTGATTGTGGCCTTAACCGGCATAGTCAATACACCGAAAGGATAATTGGTTTAGTAGTCTTAACTGGTACTAGATACAGGACTCGACACATATAGGAAATGCATGCATTTTGTGAAATTGGCAACAATATTTGCAAGATAGTTAGTGTGAATCACCCGACACTCCCATGTTTCCATTAATTTGAAAAATCCAAATTTAATTTCTTGCTTGATAATTAGTTGTTTGCTTTTATTTTAGTTTGTATTTAATTTAGTTAATTCTCAATTCAAAACTCCCAAACAAAATTCTACCTTCCATTGTGCATAACTCATTTGGGCTACAAGTTAGTGGCTTTGATTAGGTTTAGTGTGAGCTAAGCCAAGCATTGTCGAGGCTTGGTGTCTTGTGAATATTATTTTATTTTTATTTTTCATTGTATGCTTTTAAGTTATTCTAGCGCCAATTATCTCAGTTAGGTCCAACACCTAATCCCCAAGGTACGATAACTAAGGTCCAAATACTTCTCTTACTTGACAATGATTCGTACGCTTGCAAGCGTTTATGATTCAAGTCACTCGCTGATTTCTCAATTTCATTTTCAACGGCAGAAACAGAAAGAAGGAAAACCCAGCCTTGTAAACAGACTGAGATTGATTCTAAGAGACCAGGTCGAAAACCTAGTGCTTTTCCAAGTTGAGAGAGCTAAAGAGAGTCAAACAGAACAAAGGCAAAGAGGAAGTTTGGGAATTTCTGATGTATTGTTCTTCTCTAAAGACAAAGTACATATACAAAGTAGGGCTGGGCTTGGGTCGGGTCGGGCCTGAAAATTAGTGAAACAGACACCGAACCCGAAACTGTCAGTTCGGGCCGGTTCAGGTTTTTTCTGAGATGAAAACCGACGAAAACCGAACCCATTCGGGCCGGTTCGGTTTTTCGGGCCCAAAATGCCCAGTTCATTGAAGGCTTCAGCTTTGCCAGTTTTCCAAAGACAGTTCTGGACTTGTAGCTGATTTGCCACTCATTTTGGTACCTGGTAGACTGGAATGCATATCAAATTATAATGCTGTGAAATAAACTCATTAACATAACTGTAATCAATTTGCAATAATCAAGTTTAGCCACAGTTTACAACACAAAATCACAAACTCAAGAGTCAAGAATACATTGTCCAACAGAAACAATCCAAAGTTTTCAATCATTTCAACTAAATGCTCAATGAACTAAAATTCAAATTATGAATGGTACAACTGCAACAGAAAGCGATATCAAGTTAACACTTTGGAATAGGACTTGCCTGCAAAAATGATAACACAAGAGAATAAGAAATTCAATAGGAGAATAAGAAGACATTCAGATTCAGTTATAATCTGCCTCAAATTAACACAAGAGATTGCAGAACCAACCAAACTTCAATGGAAAAAATTAATTTGCCACCAGTCGCCGACTCCAAAGTCCAAAGTCCAAACCCGTCGTGACCGACAACTCGACGAGGTCCACCGCGTCTTCAAGAGGTTCGACTCCAACGGCGACTGCAAGATCTCAACCTCAAAGCTCGGCAACATCCTCAAGGCCCTCGGCTCCAACGTCCCTGAGGACGAGCTCCAACGCGTGATGGTCAACCTCGGTGGTCCACTGAGATCGTCGGCGACGACGAACTTCTGAAGGGAGATTTGAGGGAGAGTGGCGGATTTCACAAACGGGGGCTTTGAGAGTTTGAGGCTTGAGGCTTTGGTTTCGAGAGAGAGAGAGAGAGAGAGAGAGTGAAGGACTGATGGAGGCTGAGAGAATGAGAGGTTGAGATCGGGTTCGAGTTACCCTAATTCTTTTTTTAAAATATTTAATATATTAATATAACACCCAATCATAGATAGACAAGTGGCAACTTAGGGTATATACGGGTCGGGTTCGGGTTTTCGGTCTCTTCATATTTGAAACCTGAGACCGAACCGAGATAATATTTTCGGGTCGGGCCCTAGACCGAACTGATATTTTCAAAATCAAAAATGAACCGATTTAGGCTTTTTGGGTCGGTTCAGGTCGGTTTTCGGGTTTTTCGGGTCTGGACGCCCACCCTTAATACAAAGTATACACAATCCTAATAGGAAACTAATTGCACCATGATATTCTCCTCTTTAATTACATAATATTCTCCTTAACTATACAATCCTAATTATACTGTAATTCCTATAATTATGGAGAGTGACTCATGCCAACACCCCCCCCCCTCAAGTTGGAGCTGACAAATCACGAATGCCCAACTTGTCAAGTGATTCATAAAACGCCTTACTAGAGACTGCCTTTGTAAGAATGTCCGCCAGCTGCTCCTCAGTAGGTACGAAGGGAAAAGAGATGATTTGTTGATCCAGCTTCTCTTTGATGAAGTGTCTATCTACCTCCACATGTTTTGTGCGATCATGCTGGGCAGAATTATAAGCAATTTCAACTGCAACTTTGTTATCACAGAACAAGGGCATGACTTTCTTCTGCTTAAACCCCAAATCCCTCAACAAGTGCCTTAACCATAACATCTCACAAACTCCATGAGTCATTCCTTTATATTCTGCTTCAGCACTAGAACGGGCCACAACCTTCTGCTTCTTACTCTTCCAAGTAACTAAATTCCCACCTAAAAACATAAAGTATCCGGAAGTGGACCATCGATCAGTTATACAACCTGCCCAGTCTTCATCTGTATACCCCAAAACATCCAAATGCCTATGCTTAGAAAACACCAACCCCCTTCCAGGAGTAGACTTCAAGTACCTTAAGATCTGAACTACAGCTTCCATATGAGTCTTACTAGGATTATGCATGAACTGACTCATAACACTAACTGCATAAGCTAAGTCTGGTCTAGTGTGTGACAAATAAATTAATCATCCAACTACCCTCTAATATCTTGCCTTATTCGTGGGTACTTGATCTGGATACTCAGCTAACCGATGGTTCTGCTCAATGGGTGTGTCAGCTGGTTGGCAATCGAGCATACCCGTCTCTGCTAATAATTCAAGGACATACTTTCTCTTGCTCAACATAATACAATCTTTTCCTCTAGCAACTTCAATATTCCTAAGAAATATTTCAAACTCCCCAAGTCTTTCATTTCAAATTCTGCTGACAATGCACTCCACAAGATCATTACTTGTCACTACCATGTCATCCACATAAATAATTAAATCTGTAACTTTACTCTTCTAATGCTTAAGGAATAGGGTATGATCTGAATTGCTCTGCCTATACCCAATCATTCTCATGAATGTCGTGAATCGACCAAACCAAGCCCCTGGAGATTGTTTGAGGCCATATAGGGACTTCCTTAAATGACACTTCACCTTGACTTTAGTGGAAGTACCATATCCTAGAGGCAAGTCCATGTATACTTCTTCATTTAAATCACCATGCAAAAAGGCATTTTTAACATCAAATTGTTGCATATGTTAATCAAGATTAGCTGCTAGAGACAAAAATACCCTGATTGTATTGATCTTTGCTATTGATGCAAAAGTTTCATCATAGTCCACACCATACTTATGGGTATAATGATGTGCTCATATTTTCCTATATTTCTATGCCTCTTAATCTTAATATTTTTGTTTAGTTCTCCTTATTTATGATTCATTTACATGTTTTAGTGTTTTTGTAGGTTTGTTTCATAGAGAGAAGAAAAGAACCCAAAATGAGCTAACTAGGATTGAAAGACGCCCAGGTCTCAGAATCTGTCTGTGCAGAACACCCAACTTCGTCAAATTACTGAGAGTTACTCAGATTGAATCAGACAATGAGCTTTATATCATTGGAAAGCTACGGATGTCTACTTTCCGTAAAATTTTACAGATCTCGATTTCGATACTTTTGGAGAAAGTTATGATTATTTTAGTGAAGATAGGTCAAACAAGAAATCTGCTCGGGAATTTACAAGCATTCATGGAAAACTCAAGTTTCGTAGCACAAGATCATCAATCCTATTGTTTCAAGGAAGAAAATTCAGATGAGGATGCAGAGAACACATGTATTCCTACTTCTACGAGAGATATTTCAAGCTTTTCCCATTCCAAATCAAGAAAGGAATCTAATCTCAAGTCATACAAGGAAACTTGAAGCCAAAGATGAGCAGAAATCTTGCCTATATAAGGGGGCACGAATTTACATGAGAGAGGGAGTCTCAGGAGCACAATGTAGATGCCTAAGGAGCAAAGACGACTCATCCATCTTTCCCTTTCTTTTCCTTTCCATTCTTTTTATGTTTTTCCTATGTTTTACTTAGTTATCTTTTGTTAAACCTTTTCTAGGGTTAGGATGATGTGTTCTCTGCATCCTCATCTGAATTTACTTCCTTGAAACAATAGGATTGATGATCTTGTGCTACGAAACTTGAGTTCTCCACGAATGGTTGTAAATTCCCCAGCAGATTTCTTGTCGGACCTATCTTCACTCAAATAATCATAACTTTCTCCAGAAGTATCAAAATCGAGATCTGTAAAATTCTACAAAAAATAGACATCCATAGCTTTCCAATGATATAAAGCTCATTATCTAATTCGATCTCAGTAACTCACAGTAATTTAGCGAAGTTGGGTGTTCTGCACAGACAGATTCTGGGACCTGAGCGTCTTTCAATCCTAGTTAGCTCATTTTGACTTCTTTTCTTCTCTCTATAAAACAAACCTACAAAAACACTAAAACATGTAAATGAATCATAAATAAGGAGAACTAAACAAAAATATCAAGATTAAGAGGCATACAAATATAGGAAAATATGAGCACATCATATAACCCTTCACTACTAGGCTTGCCTTAAATTTGTCCACTGAACCATCTAAATTGTGTTTCACTATATACACCCATCGGCACCCAACTGTTTTTTTTCCAGGAGGTAGTGATACTAACTCCCACGTTTGATTTTTCTCAAGTGCATCCATCTCCACAGCCATTGCTTTTGCCCACTTCTCGTCCTTCATTGCATCCTGCACTTTACTAGAAAGTGACACAGAAGATAATTGATTTACAAAGGCTACATATGGTTTAGACGACCTATGAGTAGACACATAATTAGCTACAGGATATTTGGTCTTAGCACACAAACTTGGTTCATATTTCTTGGTAGGCTGGCCACGATTGGACCGTTCTGGTAAGACTCGTGTTTGAACATGTGCAGAATCAGTTAAAGGAGTAACACTATTAGACAAAGGTGGGTTATGGGACATAGGACTACGTACCTTAGATGAAGATTGAACAAGGGAGACCACTAATGGAGAGGGAGAGACTGAATGATTAAGAGGTTCTTCTTAAAGGGTAGACGAATTGGCAATTGTCTTTTCTGTTTTGGAATTCACAATGCTCTGTTCGGTAGTTGCATGGCGAAAGGTAGACGATTCAGCAATTGCTTTTTATGTTTCGAAAGTCGCAATGCTCTGTTCGGCAATTGCATGGCCAAGGCTAGACGATTTAGTAATTGCCTTTTCTGTTTTGGAACTCACAAGGCTCTGTTCGACAATTCCTTTTTCTGTTTTTGCAGGAGTGTCGTTGGTTTTTGGGCCACCGAACATTTCCTCTTCACTAAACGATCGATCATTTAAGATAAAGAGATCGATCATTGGCCCTGTTTGGTACTGTCCTACAAAAAAAGACACCTTGCTCCCCCTGACTATGAGTCGTAGAAAGTGGAAAATAACATGTATCCTCACTGAATGTCACATCCATGGTGACATAAAATCATTGAGAGGGAGGATGATAACACTTTTATCCTTTCTGATGAGTCCCATACCCGACAAAGACACACTTGAGAGCCCTTGCATCTAACTTGGAACGTTGGTTCTTATAAAGATGGACATAGGCTACACAACCAAAGACAAGAGCAGGAAGGATATTAAGAGATGGGATAGAGACATAATTAGACAATACCTCAAATGGAATACGACCTTGAAGAGAGGAAGATGAGAGACGAATAATAAGATGGGAGGCACACAACACTGCCTCTCCCCAAAGGTATTTAGGCATATTGGCACTAAGGAGAAGGGTGTGACCCATGTCTAACAAATGAAGATTCTTCCGCTCAGAGACCCTATTCTGTTATGGTGTTTGGTGAACAATTCCATGAGATTGGAAGTAATCACGAAATGAATGATTAACAAACTTCCCCTCATTATCAGACCAAAATATTTTAATACAAGCATCATATTGGGTACGGACAAGATAATGAAAAGCTGTAAAGGCAAAGAAGACTGCATGTTTTGACTTAAGTAAAACAACCCAAGTCAATCTTGTGAAATCATCAATGAATAAAACAAAATAACGCATTCCAGAAAAGGTTAAATGTTTGGAAGGTCCCTAGAAATCCGAATGAATCAATTCAAATGGCAGTGTACTAGAATGAAAACTGGAAGGATAGGTAGACCTATGACTCTTAGCTACAGCACAAGTCTCACCATGCAAGCTAGACTCCTTTATTCCAAAAAACAGAGAGGGCATGGATTTCCTCATAACTTCAAATAATGGATGACCTAAACGGCGATGCCACAACCACAACTCATTCAACCGATCAAAACTCAATGTCATGGCAACATGGTTTTGCAAACTTGGCGGTTCTTGTCTCTGTCCTGCGTACATGCAATTCAAGTGAAATAGTCTCTCCCTCAAGTCTCCCTTGCCAATTATCACAAGAGTGAATAGATCTTGAAAGATAACATACATAGGATAAAAGGTTACAGAACATTTGTTCTGTGTATTCAACTGAGACACATATAAGATGATGAGACAAAGATGGTACAAAGAGAACATTATGAAGAGTAATGGAATGTGTAACCTAGACAGACCCAATTCCTAAGACCGGGAAAGACTCACCATTGGCATTAGAGACATGTGTTATGGATGAGGATGACAATTGAACAAAGAAAGACTTATCATAAGTCATATGATAAGACACACTTGAATCAATTATCCATATATTACTACTAGTAAAGCCATAAATATTTAAAGCAACACCAATTTTACCTTGGTTTTCCTAAGCTAGGGAAACATTACCCATAGTTTGATCTTGGCCCTCCACACCATAGAAATCAAGTTCTTGCACCTGCACCAGTTGGATTGCTGCCTTGCTTTTCTTACCAATGTTATTCCATTTCCAACCATAGTTATTAGAGTTAAGTCTTAGCAACTTAGGGCATTGACTCTTGTAGTGGCCAATAATTTTACAATAGTTGCAATTCACCTGACTATTGAATGAAACTAGTCCCCTGTTATAATTCTGACTTGGTTGATACCTTTGATTGTTGATGTTTTGAACAATCACAACATCATAAGGGGCAGAAGGAGAGCCCTCGTTTCCTCCATTGACCAGTGAACTAAGGGGCAAATCTGCCATTCTTCTTCTTCTTCAAATAGTAACACAAATAAAAAACTTTAACACAGTTAAGAAAGGAGAGGCTAATGGCAAGGTGTTGCAAACTTTAGGGTTTTAGAGCAAAAGGAATAGAGGACGAAGACAAAGGACAAACTCTTAAAGAGTACAAAGATAAATTTGCAGTGGAAACAAACGAACATAGTCCAGACAGATGTCTGCTCTGATACCAAGTCAAACAGAACAAAGGCAAAGAGGAAGTTTGAGAATTTCTGATGTATTGGTCTTCTCTAAAGACGGAGTACATATACAAAATATACATAATCTTAATAGGAAACTAATTACACAGTGTTATTCTCCCCCTTAACTGCATAATATTCTCCTTAACTATAGAAGTCTAATTATACTACAATTCCTACAATTATAGAGAGTGACTCACGCCAACAAAGAGTCATAAAAGAACTGAAGAACTGAGACATGGTGAAGAAGTGAGAAAATTGAAGAAAAAGATTTATTTTATTATTATTATTTTTTTCATTTAGGTTTGATGAAAGGCACTATAGGAATTTAGTAATTTTGTCTCTTGCCACATCATCATTTGACGGAATATTTGGATGAAGCTTCGAAAATTGGATACGGCTAATGAAAATTGAGAGTGCAGGAGTAATCTTGATGAAATTAAAAGAATCATTAAAGATTGCTCTAAAGTTGGAGTATGTAAACTAGAATTAATCTTTAATTTTAACAAGACAAATAGACTTAATCAGGGGCGGAATTAGAATTCGTAACTTGGGGAGGTTCAAACATAAACATAATATATGAAGATGAAAGGGGTATTGATATACTTTTATTTTCACTTTGAAAACCTGTTAATTAGAGATTTTTTTTTTTTGGGTCTTTCACATTGATAAAGAGTTTTTGTTTTGAGAATTAATAAAGAGTATGTTAAGTGGCTTTTAAACGTATCACATATTTCGTTGGATAAAGCAACATCTTATTAATTTTTTAAGTTTAATATTTACTTCTTTTCATTTTTATACGTGACAATGTATTGTTTTGTGAGTGGGCCAAGGGGGGTTCATTTTTATACGTGACAATGTAACGTAGTTCCGCCCCTGAACTTAATCCAAGTCTCTCCACCCTAAACACAATTGAGTAAGTTAAACGAAATCGAGTAAAAAAACCATATCAATTAAACCGTGTGTAATTTTTTTCCACGTGCCCAAACCTTCCATGTTTAGGCTCATAAATTTTGGGCTTTTCTTCGGCCCGCTTCTCTTGTAATCCAAGACCTTAGCACGCGCGATGCACGTGTTCAGTTTTACCAAAATTGCTCCCACCGCACCGCTTTGCTTTCCGATTTCTTTCCCAGTCCTATAAGTTGCAAATTTCATATTCTTGAGGAAGAAGAAGAAGAAGATAAGAAAACAAAAATGGTGGCGGCGAATCTGAAGGCGGAGACTTTGGGTCTGATGGAGAAGAGGAGTGCTTTGGAGGCGGAGATGAATGCCATCATCGAGCGTCTTACTCAGCCCGGCGGCCCTGGACTTTCCGGCAACCTCCTTAACTTCGAGGTCACCCTAAAATTTCGTTCTTTTCGTTTTTCTGCAATAGTTTTGGGAAATTAGGGATTTTATTGTTCTCAAATTGTTTCGTGTTGTTGTAATCTGCAGGGGTTTCCTCGCGAGGACATTGACATCCCAGCTGTGCGAGCTGAACGGCGTCGTCTTGCTGGTAATCTTTGCTTGAATTGCGTTTCTTTTAAGAAAAAATAGATTCTTTCATAGTCGATACAAAGTGATTGTTGAGTGTGGAGCTTTACACGTACAGATATACCTCTCTTTTAGTTGTGGTGTGTTTTCGTTTCGTAATCGATAGTGACTTGATTTGATAGTGGTTTTGTTTACTGGTTGTGGTCTGAGTAGCTAGTTTCGTGAGGAAGCTGTAGTAGTCAGTGAGTATTCATATGGTTATTTGTGGTTTTTCTTGTAATTTGCAGAACTGAAAAATGATTACAAAGAGATTACGGAGAAATTGGACCGAAATATACAAGTTTTGCATTCGGCAAAGCTTGCTCCAAAATCATCATCCCTCAAACCATCAGGTAGGTGGTTAAATGGATGTGGTTTTAGACGTGTAATTTTGTCCGATTTCATAGATGTGGCAATTGCATTTTGTGTTATATTCTTGGTAATGATGAAATGGCAGATGGTCAGAGTGGTTCAGTTGTCAGTGTTGGAGAATCGGCATCTTCAACCAATGTTTCTTCGAATGCGATGGATGTGGATGTGAGCGTACCTTTTGCATTGGTTGATGAGATAGCTGATGCATCACCAGCAGCAGAGGATGGTTTACAGCTTGGAGATCAGATTGTGAAATTTGGCAATGTAGAAAATGGTGACAATTTGTTGCAGAAACTTGCTTCTGAGGCTCAAACGAATCAGGGTTGTGCTGTACCTGTTATGGTCTTAAGGCAAGGTGCCCAAGTCAACTTAATGGTGACACCTAGAACATGGCAAGGCAGGGGTCTGCTGGGGTATGTCTATTCTCATGGTCCTTTTTTCACAAGTTCCCATCCTTGTTTTGTTGTCATCATAATCTGATCACTTGTCAAAGTTTCTTATTGGTGCTTTTGAGGGTCTTGAGATGCCATAGAATAAGTTTAACTGTCTATTATGCTCATCTTTGATTAGATATATAATTCGAGGAGAGAATCTGTTCTTTTCTTCCCTGAAATATATGCTAGACATATTTTGCAAGTAAAATGTCTTTTTTGGAAACTTATTTGGAGTTTCTTAATGGTGCTTTTGTGTCTGGAGATTCCATAATAAAAGTTCAACTGTCTATTATGTTCATCTTTGATTGGATATTTACTTCAAGGATAAGATCTGTTCTTTTCTTCCTGAAAATATATTACATCTTGTGCAAGTTAAATGTCCTTGTTCATCAATCGGCATTAAATTAGTCTCTGTTCTGATATGATATCTGAGCTAGAATAGTATTGTTGAACACGTTTATCTCTTCCTATTTTTGGGAAGAATTAAGAAACGACAAAAACATTAGTAGAAATTAATGTGTCAAGTTTGGTTGGTAAGAAGTCGTCTGAGGTTGTGTTTCCCATTCTTCTAATATTTCCATTAGTGGGGTTGGATGCTATTTCGAACGATTGTGTTTTGTTTACGTCAACAAAATAGCAGATCCTCAACAGTTTTAGTAGTTTACTTCACTAACTGTTGGTTTATGTGGGGTACTTGCAGGTGTCATTTCCAGATCTTGTAAGCAGTTTGGTTTCCGGCTGAAGCCAGAAGACTCTAAGACAGTTATTTTCTTTTGAGTTTTGATCATGTTTAGTCCCAAAATGTAGCCCAATTTAGGCTTGTTCCAATTAGCAGTTTCTTCCTTTTGGGCATCTATGTATCTGATGTAATGTAGTTTGGTATATACAGAAGTCCTGAGATTATTTGCCTATTTTAGCAAGTATTTGATGACTTTCTAATTCAATCTTGAAGTCCACTTTTCTCAGTTGCCTTCTCTGTGGATGTTTCTTTGTATACCCGAGATTCTGAAATCTGTGTTTTTACTTTGATCCTACAGAGGATATAACTTTGTGACTGTGAGACGATGAAACTTATTGGTACAATTTACATTTCTAGATATAGCTTTGGTAACTCGGACACCGATTGTGTGGCAAGGCATGCTCCAGAGTCTACTGTATTTGACTTTCTAAGCACATGAAAGGATTGAAGAATAGGAATCTTGTAGAAGAGTGAAGACAAAGAGACCAAAGCAGTGGAGTAATCGAGCCCGTTACTGTCCATCTGTGTTTGATTGTCATATGCCATTGTCATGTTCATATGAGCCATTAGGGTTTAGCAGAGTTGCAATGGTCCGTTTACCAGTAGAACTGTAAAACAGACAAACAGTAACTAATCCCTGTATCCGTATTGTTCACCCATCGCATAACTCAATCATTTGTTTGCTTGTTGGTTGCTGCTACCTACTAAAAACTATTAGTTTCAGGACGATGAGAATAAATCTAAAAGAATCAAAATATAAAATCTTTGTTTCTCTGCTGCTACCTACTAAAAACTATTAGTTTCAGAATAAACCTGAGAGAATCAAACTATAACATTGCAGTATATATATGTATATAAATGACTATATGAGTTATAGTATTTGCACAATAAGACAGAGGCCCGTACCAAATTTGGTAGTGTTTCAAAACTCATTTCCAAAAATGGCCCACATTGTCTTTCAGTTTGTCACTGGTGTAATAACCCCATCATCTTCTTCTTCCTATCAAACAAAACCAAAAATACTAATCAAACTTGTGTTCAGATTCCTCAAATCCTAAATAACCTTAAGAATAATTTGTTCATATGATTTCAGATACAAAATGTTTAACCGGCGATAGGAGGTAAAATGTTACACCGAACCGGGTTTGTAGGTCACCCTGTGAAATACACTACAAAAAAGGACAAGCTTTCACCCTCTCTCTCTGTCTTTTGCTCATTCTGTCTCTTCCTCTTCTCTCTCTCTCTCTCTCTCTCTCTGTCTGAGAGAAACTTCAATTCCTGAGATCGAAAGCTTTCTCTCTCTTCAATACCCAGAAAACCCAGTTTCCCGCATTTTCTCATCTCATTAATTTGTGGGTAAAAAGTGTAGGGGGACTTGCAGAGAGACCATGCCATTTGAGTCAGCTGTGCTCTGTGGTGCTGCAGTGAGCTAACTCTCCCAAGGTTCATTTCAAAGGCCTCTGCTTTTTCTTTGTTCTAGATAGTTGTAGTTTCTTGATTTTGCAGAAAGTGGAGAATGTGGAAGCTTTGAGTTTGGAGGCTCTTTGATAATAGCTCATTTGGCTATTTTGGGGAATTAGGTGAGTTGGGTTTCTAAAGCCCTAGGTTTGGATTGAGCTAAAGTTTCCCACTTTGGTGTTGTTTTGTGGAATTGTGATCTGGGTCTTGACTTTGTTAGGGGTTTTTGGGTGAGTTGGAATCTGGGCATTGGAGAAGTGAGTTCTTGGATGTGGGTTTTGAAAGGGTTTGAGATAGTGGGTTGGTGAATTTTGAGGATTTGAATGTGAATGTACAGACCCAAAGGGTTTGTGGAAGTGTAAGTTAGGGGAGTGGGCTGTGGTTGAAATGTTAAGATCTGTGTTTGAACTTGAAGAGCAAGGTCAATTAATAGTTAATATGCTTCTGGGTGTGTGGTGATTTGAGCTTGTGAATGCAAGTGAAAGTAGGCGTTTTGGTGGATTTTGTAGAGAGGTGTTAGATGATCTGAGGGTTGTTGGATAGTATTGAGGACTGAGACAAACCCATAAGGTGGTTGAATTACAGCTCTCGAGCTATTTTTTTTTACATAATTTGGTGATTCTGGGTGGGAAACAAAAGCTGAGGTCTGTGTAGAAGACTAGAAGTTGGTGCTGAACAAAAGAGGTCATAGAATGTCAGGAGCTCCAAGAGTAAAGTCTATCAATGTGGCCAATTCTGAGTCACGGTCCGTGCTTGGACCTGCTGGGAACAAGGGAGGGGCATTCAGTGCACGAAAACCAGCTACAAAGCCTCTGAGAAAGACTGAGAAAATGGTTGAGGAGGTTACATCAGCTGAAGACAAGAAAACCCAGCAATCGCTTTCTACCTCTCCTCAGTTGCATTCTCTCAGTGTTCCTTCAGTACTTCGTCGGCACGAGCAGTTATTGCAGTCTAATTTTTCACTAAATGCATCATGTTCATCTGATGCCTCTACGGATTCATTCCATAGTAGAGCATCTACTGGTAGACTGATTCGATCAAATAGTGTAGGGAGTAGGAGGAAGCAGTATGTTTCAAAACCAAGAAGTGTTGTTTCTGATGGTGGATTGGACTCTCCTCCTGGTGGTTCACAGTCAAAGAAACGGTGTGCTTGGGTGACGCCAAATACTGGTTCGTCTTACTTCTTTTAGTTAAAGTGATTTTTTTTTTTGCTTCTGGAGTAATTGGTTATTTTTATTTATTCTTTATTTATTGTAGTGGTGTACCTTCCGACACTTGACCTTTTGATCGCTTTTAAAGTATAACATTCAGATTCGTAGAACAAATTATTAGTCATCATCTTGGCCATGGCTTTGGAATATACTGATTGAAAAGTATATTGGGGGAAGTGTTAGACTAGCAGAATAGGAACCTGAATTTATTCACAATTTTGCAGTGTGGAGGCAAACTAATTCTTTGCATAAGGTAGGTCTTTTAAGAACCATAAGTTCCACGTTTAAAACCAAAATTGCAAAAGATTGCAGTTTGTATTGTCTCCTTTGTTAATCAAAGCATTTTGCACCATAGAATGAAGGGCTTCAATTTAAGTGAAGAAGGGATCAAATACATGTGGCTCTTTATAGCATGTTTATGTCTCAATTGAATGCAATTTACTTTCTTCGAACGTTATTGTTTATGATCTCATTGCTAACATGAATTCATTAGCACATATATTGTCTGAACTATATCAAATGAATGGGAAAGGGGAAGTTTTACAATATTGGAGCTTTTTAGTATATTCTATTTTTCAAAAGCGTGGCAAGCGTAATTTGAAATTCTAACCTGATTGATGTAAAGATTGGCTGCATGCCCTTGATATATCTCATTGGTATGAATAACCTTATAACTGTATTAAGTTTTGTGAATATAGCTAGACGTATGTTAATAGAGACTCATTTTGTATAGTAGAATCAACTAGGTTTTTCTTTATTGCTTGAATTCTTCATATACCTTATATTCTGATGGTGTTTTATATGTTGAAAGCAGATCCATGTTATGTTGCTTTTCATGATGAAGAATGGGGGGTTCCGGTACACGATGACAAGTATGTCATAACAGCATTATTTGCATCCATGTTTATTGAAATGACTGTTCATGGTTAAAACTATACTTCATAGTCATTTGCTTGATCTTTCTGACCATATGCAGGAGACTGTTTGAGCTTCTTGTCTTATCTGGTGCTTTGGCTGAACTTTCATGGCCTCTCATTCTAAGCAAAAAGCACATCTTTAGGTAATGTCTCTTGAAGTTTTCGTTTTTGTTTACCAATAGGCTAGCCCCAAAATACCATTATATATGAAAGTTGGGGCCTTCCTGCTGCAAGACCTTTCCGCTCCATGTAAATAATGAACAAGCTTCTTTTTTTTTTTTTTTGAAAGAAAATGAACAAGCTTCTTTTTGCAGGGAAGTGTTTGCAGATTTTGATCCTGTTGCCGTCGCAAAGTTGAATGAGAAGAAGTTAATGGCACCGGGAAGTGTTGCAAGCTCCCTATTGTCTGAGTCAAAGTTGCGTGCTATCCTTGAAAATGCACGTCAAATGACCAAGGTAGATATTCACTTCCTTCTCCTGTTCTATGAGATTGACTAGCAGAAGATGCTACTAACTCATAGGTAGAAAGTACTAAAAAACTGTAGGGTTGTGAACTTATCCAGCAGAAATTGACTCTTCAACTATTTATATTAGTATAGTGGGATTTAGTTTTTGCATCCTTCTAGAAGAAAACTACCCTTATTCCCTTGGCTTAGTCATATTAACTCTGGACCACATTGTTTGCATAAGCAATCAATTGGTATATAATGGGTGCTTAGTGATGATTTGATCAGGTAGGTTTGGTGAAAAAAGTAGTTGAATGGTGGCCCTGACTCCCCTGTTATTTGTATCACACATATAAGACAATTAGTGATACTACCTTCATACAGCTCAAATCAAGAAATGTTCATGTAACCTAATTATTCCTTTTCTTCAGCATGCCAGCTTGCCTCATTAGAGTGTCAGTCACTTATTTGTCCCGATAGTTTTCCAACCAATAACTACTGCCCAATAATCCTTTTTACCACAGCCATAATTGCATCTTTTTAATTGCTATGATTATCTATGCAGCTAACTTTCTGCAGGTTTTGCTGATGCCAGGTCATAGATGAGTTTGGATCGTTCGACAAGTATATTTGGAGTTTTGTGAATAACAAGCCTATAGTTAGCAGATTCCGGTACCCTCGGCAGGTTCCAGCCAAAACCCCAAAAGCAGATGTGATGAGCAAAGATCTAGTGAGAAGGGGATTTCGCAGTGTGGGTCCCACTGTCATATACTCTTTCATGCAAGTCACCGGAATTACAAATGACCATCTGGTTAGTTGCTTCAGATTCCAGGAGTGTCTAAACGCCGCAGAAGGGAAGGAAGAGAATGCCACCAAGGACGAGGCTGGAAAGAAAACCGAGAACGGGATAGAATCAGACTTATCAGTTGCCCTGGACGAGTTGAGTTTCTCCTCAGACTTATAAAGACTTATAAAGACAGTGTCTTGACCACCCCGGTTCAATCATCAGTTACCTACCACATTGACTCATTCAGAGCTACTCATACTCTTCTTGTATAGGGTAGTGTTGAAGATGGTTTCGTGTGTAATTAATGAATTCTGAAGCAAATATGGATTTTCGCGCGCTGTAGATTACTGAAGTGGATTAAAATGAAACTGGTGATTGTGCTGTTGGTGTGGCTTCTCTTGATAGCCTTCAGAAACTAATACACAATTTTTTGTACGATCAAAAGGTTAACTATTTAGTCTTTAAACCCATATCTAGGCATAAGGAAGGCATTAAGTTACTTAAACTTCTGATGTGCTGGACCGACAGCCACAACTTATACTGAAAGGTCTATTGGCTTTAAATGGATTGCTGATAATGAAGGATCTGTGCACAATGTCTCCATGTTCCCTTGGGACAGTTGATGCAGACTCCCGATTAGTAGACAAGTTTTCAGTGTGTGCTCAACAACATCACCATCAAAAATGTGGGGACATGAAGTATGGATCTAGATGCCGACTGTCTAGGAAGCCTTCTGGCTTCTGGACCAAAAGCTTCTTTTTTCAAAGTAATCGTACCAAATTGGGCAAGAAACAGTAGCTTACCCCAGAAAGCTACATAAAATTAAGCTTCAAAACTTAAATGTATTCATGCTCTCAATAAAAATTTTGAAATAGAAAAGATGCCTCGCATTTCTTTAGTGCTTCATTACCATTAGCCTACTCAAATAAAAGATTCTAGGACATACAATACTAGATATACACAACTGCGCACTATAAACAACACCTAAAAGGTGGAGGGAAAAAAAAAGAAATAATCAAACCTGCCAATGTGATGCTTAATCTTAACATAAATACACCTGCCTGTTTTTTCCTAAGAAAAGCTGATTGATGATCTTCTCAAGTCTTGACTAGTCCTCGGGGACTAAAAGAACTTTCAACAGGGCTTGATTTCAAATCCAATGCTCAGAAGAGTTCGAGCTGATTCCATTGCCTTTTCACCACCAAGTTCTAAGGTCTCACCAGTCAATTCTCCACCCTTGTCTACTGACCACTGGGTTGAAGATTGGTGTGCTCCCTTGTCCACTGACCGCTGCATCGAAGATTGGTGAGCTCCCTTGTCCACTAACCGCTGGGTCGAAGATTGGTGAGCTCCCTTGTCCACTGACCACTGGGTCGAAGATTGGTGTCCTTCAGTATCAGTTTTCACAATCTGCAAATTGTTCATGGAAGCAGGAGCAGCCGCGGCAACAAGTGGAGCACTCGGAGGGCCATGCCGCTTCTTTGGAACAGGCATGTCATGGTCATGTATCCCCTTGTATGTTATTATGACGGCACTTGTGTTATCTACGGCTGTTTCAATGTGCTTCCGGACAGGGCATCCAGCAGAAGTGCATCTATAGTAGTTCCTAAGAAAAACATATAAGCAAATTGATCAAGACAAAAGTAAAAGTTTGCACCTGGATATTAAGGATTCAGCAGATTATATAGTAAAAAGCAGTCATTTATGCAAACAGAATGGTAAACTGAGCTAGTGGTTGGCTTCTTAAGTAGACCACCAATTTTCAAGGGAGTTGCCTAGTCTAAAGGCAGCTGCATTATACACTCCCTGAAAATGATCCTATATCATTATTCAGCAGGTAAGACAATCCATTAGATGATCATCAAGTACTACCTAACAGCTGACATATATAATGAAGCAGAGGTCCCAGTCACATAAAGCTAAAATTGATTTATGAGGAACTCTATGTTAGACTATCTCAGAGAACTCCTCTCTTCTTTAAGTCTCTGTTAATTGATTTTCCAAATCTACTCTTTTATGATTACTACTTTGAAATAGAAGCAAGTGCAACTGATGAAAGGGTAGAGATTTTGGAAGTGCAAGGAATGGAATCATATAAAAACTATTAAAAGATAAAAGTGCAAGTGGAGAAAGAGAATTGCCAAGATCACTCCCCTATCAGATCCCAAAAAGATAAAATTAAAACCACAGAGAGAATATCAGAGGTCAATTCTAATTATAAAGCTCCAAACATTATGTGGTAACTGTTTTTTGATTACTATCAGTAGATACCTAGCAAAATGGCAGAGTAGGGATAACCCAACAGTCAAAATATAAAACAAGACATCCTTTGCAGCTTTTGTGTTACCCTTGGATCTGGAAGACTGGAATCGCAAATGAACGAAAGAGGAAATAGTTAATATTGCTTAAGAAACAAGAGCGAGACAGAACAGTTAAATTATACTGTTGGAATCCAGAACTGAGGCTCCTATCATCATTGACATTTTCATTTCAATTGCATTTTTCACTGCATCAAGGTGTTTTTAGGTAAATATGTTTCACAAAGTATAGAGAATGCATTCAAAAATATGTCAAACAAAAAGAACAAAAGAAAACAAATGATAGAACTGGCATGCACCTGGGATGGGGGTTTCCCTTCACCATCTTCTGTCCATACTTGCGCCACCTATATCCATCACCTGATATTCCCACATCCCCCGCTGCATGCACTACAAACTTAGGTTTCTTGCCAGGTTTCAAGAGAGAATCTGAATATTCTGAGTTACTTTTCTTCAATCTAGATATAAAAAGGAGAAACTATTAAAAACAACTATCACCTCTCCTCCTTTAAATATGGGTTACAAAATTATAAGAGAGGGGGGGAAGTAGAGTTTGAAAAACTTGCCTTCTTTTGGATTCTGGTTCATTGATATGCTCCTCCTTGATCATAACGTCACCATTACCATCAGAGTCATTTGAGTTCTGTCGTTTTCTTTCAGGAATTGGGTTTTCTTGTATAGGTTCTTTCGAAGTCGTAGGCAGCTCTGAATCATTCAGTATTTCGCAGGGATATTCTATAACAGTATTGCCCACGCACTCAGCAGAAGATGCAACCTTGATTTCCCTTGTGCAGTTACTCCTCCGAGGGGGATCATGAGTATGTTGGCTTTTGTAAACAATTTCGGTTATATGGCCTGAAATATTGCAGCATTCAATCTTTTTGACAGAACACTCAGAAAATGTGCACCTGTAATAACTTCGCGAACCTGGAGGACACTTCACTTGCTTCTGGCCATATTTTCGCCAGTTGTAACCATCTGAAGCAGATGTTTTTACAAGAGGAACAGGCGATATAGACTTAAAGTCAGAAGAAATTTGTTTGTCCTCCTCAGGCGTACATAAACCATTGACCTTCTGCAATGACAGTCTTTGTTCTGGAAGAATTGGGCTTGGAGCGGGTGAAATGGATTGAGTAACAGAAGTTGGTGACAGTTCTGACAAAGAAGTTGGATAAGTACTCAACTGTTGCAGATTTTGTATCTGACCCTGAGCAGGCTGGTTCGGTGCTGCTGCCAAAACTTCCTGGTGGCTTATCCCAAGTGGCTCCTTTAAAAGAAAGAATAGTTATATTCATGGAATGATGATAAATATATAACATAATATACAACGACCAAATGTAAGGGGGCCTAGCCTCGAATCAGCTCCAGCCCCCTTTTAAATAACACAAACTATGCAAAGAACCAGATATTGGACCAATTTAATAGGTAAACACTAGCTTGCAGTTTATTAGATTTTCTGCTTCTTGTTTCTCAACTATAACTTTATGTCATATCACTCAAAAGAATCTCTTCAGTATGCAATTTAATATCTTATGCTTTTCTTATATTTCCTTCTTGTCATATCACCCAAAAGAATCTCTTCAGTATGTAAATTAATATCTTATGCTTTTCTTACATTTCCTTCTTTTGTTGCAATTAAGTTCAACAACAAATAGAATAATAACTTTCATTTACCACCACAAAGACTTATGTCATGGTATCTAAGCCTGTGAATAGAATACACCCCAACCCCCTTACCCCTCCCAAACTATTGCCGTGACGGGATCATAAGCAATAACAAGTCGAATTGCTGGAAGAATTTTGCTATTACCAACAATGCTTAAATTAACAAACATAACAGTAATCACAATCTTTTCTACTATCCCTGACTGGAGAATTAAACCTTTCCACCAGCATCTTGCACATGTGAATTCTATGATTTCCACCTCTCCGAAAAACAAAATTGCTCAAATATGCACACACCAATTCAAAATCGAATGCAAATAGGAATTTACAAACAATAAAAAAGAGAAAGCACCAACTCCCCCTTAGCTCCAGATCAAGAGCTCATAAACTAGACATGACATATCTTCTAACCTGAAATTGAGCTCCATCATTCGTCGCAGAGTTAACCCCAAAACCTGTGAGATCAACACCAAAAAAAACAACCGCCTTCTCTATAATCACACCATACACAAAAAAAAAATATATATCATCAAACAAAATCACAAAGCCCTCGCAAAACAAAACCATAGAAAGAAAAATAAATGAAAAACTAACCTGCACACTGATCCTTCTCAGTTAACTGAGGCACCGCTAGGGTTTCAAATCGCGCGTCTCTCGACTCCGCTCCAGAGCTTTGTAACTCCACAGAAGGAATTCCGCTTTGGTTTTCTTCTTCTTTGTCACTTTCATCTTCATCTTCTTCTTCTTCTTCGAATTCTTCATCATCTTCTTCCTCTCGGTTTTTCTTCAGAGCATCGGAGCTCTGGTGCTCGGCCATGTCCGATTATCAGTGAGAAAGAGTAAAGTTTAGAGAAACGGTTGGTGCTACTGGTTGTGGTGGGGGGGTTTTGGTTTTATAGTGTCCAGAGCAAAAAGCCCGAAAATTGGACCGAGAAATGTATTGGATTCTGTGCAACTGTTAACCGGAGAGATGTTTGTTTTTTTTTTTTTAAAGAGTGGGGTGGGGGATATATGTGTCTTTGACTGCCGTTGACTCAGGTGGTTTCCTTTTTTTCCTTTTTTTTTTGACGGTGTAACAGTAACCGTTTATATCTCCGTCTAAGCAGGTGCCGGAATCACCGTTCGCTTCACTGACTTGACGGTTTCATACAGATTGCCGTTTGGACTCGGACATCGAGACCCCATTTCTCTGTACCATTTTCAATAATTTAGTGGTTTTTAATTCATTTTAAAAAATTATAAATGATTTGGTATGTTGAGATTCCAAAGTGGGCATTTTAAGGTGGTGTTTTTTTCGTCGATTACATGTTACAAAAAATATATATATCCAACATGTGCTTCTCCAAAAGTCTAATAGTTGGCTGGGCTCAAGGCATCAATGCTACGTTTGAGAAAGCTTATAAGCTGCTTCAATTTAAAGATCGTAGCTCGACAGTAACATGTTTGGTAAAATTGAAAATATCTTTTTTTTTTTTAAGTTTAAGCTTTTTTAAAGCTAAAATTTAAAGCTAAAAGCAAAAGCTCACTCAACCTAACTTATGAAAGCAGCTTATTTTGTATTGTAGCACTTTTAGTTTCAAGTTAAGAAACACATTAAGCACTTTTAAAAATCTAATTTATCAAACACTATTTTGTTTTACTTAACAACCGCTTATTCTCATATCACAATATAAGCCAACTTATCTTATAAGCATATTCGTACCAAACTGGCCCAATGAGGGTCATGTGCCGGTGGGTCTTTCCTCATTGTGAGAGGTAGTGTGGTATATGGAAGTTTGTATCGACGAATTTCTCAAATATGAGATTATCATGTAAGTTGTGAGTTGAACGCTCTACTTGACATAGTGTCTTGCCGTTTAAATTTGTCTTATCTTGAACCTTAATGACCTGATTTTAATGTGATATAAGCTATTTTGGTGGAACGAGATCCGCCAATTTGAACATGTCACTTGACACAGTGTATGGTTACTTAAAATTTTCTCATCCTTACCCCAACGACCTAATCCTACTATGATATAAGCTATTTTGGTGGGTTCATCGGTCGGTTATGAGACGGTGGAACGAGACCTGCCCATTTGAATATGCTTCTTGACACGATGTTCAGTCACTTAAAATTTTATAAATCCTTACTCTAACGGCCTAATCCTGTGATATAAGCTGTTTTGGTGACTTTATTAGTCAATCACAAGTTGGTGAAACCGACCCGCCTATGGTTTGAGGTGACGTCGAGAGTTCAAAACTTGAAATCAAAGGCTTTAAAATACGCCAAATGGCCATGACTCAGTATCTAATTACTTTCATTGTTTCGGTGAGAGATCGCATTGTGTACTTCGATTTTAAGGGCGATTTCTATCACCTCCCCAACCAATAGCTCGTCCTTGTCATGCTTTTAAAATGATGTTCTCTCTATTGCACTTAATGATGCAGATTGTCTTTCAACAATAGATTTTATTGCGTAGTTCTAGCGATTCGATGCACACTTTCATTATGGCTTTTTGTCTGTTTTTTTGTATTATTTTAAAACGACATTCATTGTGGCTAATTAATAGATGGTCATACATTGATATTCAATAGAAAAAAAAAACAATAAAAAAAAAAAGTAAATTTTTGGAGTCCTCAAGTTAATAGAAGGATAAATTATTATATAATTAGTGAACTACGTGTTAATAGTCCAGGCTAGTTTAATGATTCATTTGGATAGAGTCTTTATTTGTTTGTTTTATTATTATTATTTTTTTTTTTAAGAAAAACGACAATCTGCATTAAATAATAATGAGGAGTACATAGAGTGATGTCGAAATGCATCGAAAGTAAAACATTAACAAAATGAGATGAATAGGCGCATCTAAATTGAACGATAAATTGAACAAGACCCATAAGGCATCAAATACTTTGCATAAGTATTTTGAGCATTGAAATTTGCAGGAATAAACGTAACCGAAACTATAATTGATGACATGACCGTCTGGGAGAGACGATTTGCGCACCCATAGATCGAAGACAACCAAGGGTGTCAAAAACTTGGACATTAGCAATCGAACTCTGACGAAACAAGAATCATGAACAAGGGACCCAAAGCGAAAAACTACAGTACGTGGGCCGAAGCCCATAATCAATAGAGGCCCCAAGTCCAGCTTACATACCTACCTGGATCCTATCTTCGTATCCGGAAATGACTCGAAGCCAGTATCCAACACCAAACTAGACCACGAGCAACACTTCATGACATCACCGCCGCTGCAATACAAATACCATGCCTGCATCGGCAAATCCAAATCTTAAGTGGAGACTTGAGCCACCACAACACTACCCTGCATGCATGAGAGCAACCTTGCAGATACCCACGTCATCGTGGGAAAAGCTACAACAATCACGACATCAGCGATTACATGGGAAGAGATCCAACTAGGATCCCGTACAAGTCATCCCATGAAATCGAGCACTGAAGGACGAAGTTAGAATTTTAGAATAGGTTGGGCTAATTAATATATTTTAGGATTAAATACTTGTTACTCCTCAAACTTTTTCCTGAAAAACGAGCCTTTTAAATTAAACTGAATAGTCCTTATTCTTTCTAATTCTCACATAACAAGTCCACAACATGTCCAAAATGACTATTATACCCCTCACTTCCTTTTATATATATATATATATATTTATTTATTTCTCTCTCTCTCTCTCTCTCTCTCTCTCTCTCTCTCTTTTTAATCCCTTTTTTATTTACTCTCTCTCCCTCTCTCCAAGCTGCTCCTGAAGTTGGCTCCACCCCAACCTCCCTAACTCGACTTGCAACCCAGGATTGAAGATCAGGGAAAAAAAAAAAAGTCTACGTCGGAAAGTGCGGCTTCCAGCCGCCACTCAAAACACCACCACCACCAAATGAAAGACAGGTCGACGGCGACTCAACCCCAAGTAGGATCGATGCATGGCATATATCCCAGCCTCCACAAGCTCACCTCAAATCTTCGATGCCTCTGCTCTCCGGTTTTCTTCGACTTTCAGTCATCGCCTTGCCGCTGTCACCATCACTCGACCCAGCAAACATTAGCCATTCTACCTTTAAATTCTCACCAGCCATCGACGCTAGACAACATCGCACGCGCCTCCACTGGTGTTGAACCCCCCTCCGATCCACCATGAACTTTGACTGTAGAATCCTTTCGTCTCGTGTCCTTGAATTCTGGACTTGGAGGAAACAATGAGATTCTGTTGGAAAAAAGCTATGGTTGTGTTCTCTGTTGAGCTCCGATCCAAGGCCGAGAGTGGCTCCGGCGAGAGAGAGAGAGTTGAGAGAGTTTTAGAGATTTTGTTTTCAGGAAAAAGGGGGGGGGGAGAGAAAGAGAGAGAGATAGTATAAAAAAAAAAAAGGAGAGAAAAATTAAAAAAATAGAGAAAAAATAAAAATAAAAAGAGGAAGTAAGGGGTATAATAGTCACTTTAGATCATTTTAGACCTATTGTGTGAGATTAGAGAGAATAAGGACTAAATTGTTTAATGTAAAAAGTGAGGAACCGAACTATTTTCTATAGCAAAATACAGGGAGTAACAAGTATTTAATCATATATTTTAATAAGGGTCCTTGACCCAAAGCACCAAAATATGCAAAAATTATCCCACTTACCCTAGCAACAGATTTTTCTTTCCACTTACCAATTTTAACAGAAAATGACAATTTTGCCCTCAATCCAATTAAAATATTACAATTATGCCACTGCGTCCTCTCCCTCTCCCTCTCCAGTGCGACCCCGTCGCAGTTCCTTCTCCGATCACTCTCTCTCTCTCTCTCTCTCTCTCTCTCTCTCTCTCTCTCTCTCTCTCTCTCTCGGTCCTTGTTCACGCCGACGTCAGAGGTCTGGTAGGTTCGAGGCGGCCGGAGTCAAGGAGCGACGATGAAGCTGCATGAAGACTACCTGGTACGCGATCTCGGAGTCACAAATCCGAGGCACCGACGCCTGCTTTTGACTTGGGTGCCCAGCCGAAACTCGAGCTCTCCTCCAGAAACCTCCAGATCTGGATCTTCTGTTGACTCTTTGTCGGAGATGAAGACCGGATCCCTCTGCAATTTTCTTTTTCCGTCTGAGATCGACCGCTTCTTCCTTCTTTTTTTTTTGGACAACATTCTTTTTTTTTTAATAGATAACATGAGGCAGGGGCCTATAATCAAAGAAAAAAGAAAAAAAAATGTTTTATTTGGGGGCAATAGACGTTTTGAATTGATGTAATCTCTGCGTTTTTTTTCTTTAATGGAAGTTTTATTTGTTTAATGTAGAAAAATTAGTTTTCATTCCGGCAATCGAAAGTTGCATTGGGGGGCAATAGACGTCTATTGGGGGCAATAGACTATTGGAGGCAATAGACATCTATTGGGGGCCAATATACATCTATTGGGGGCAATAGAGGTCTATTGCCCCTCCATTGGGGAGCAATAGACGTTTATTGGGGTAATAAACATGTCTGACGGTCGGTGACGGGCTCCGGCGAAGTCTCCTATGGTTTCTCTCTCTTCCATTTTCTCTCTCTCTCTAAGTAACAAAAGGGTGAGGGGTAAAATGGTATTAAAAAAAAATGTAAAACAAAAAAAAAATCTTAATGGGGTATTAGGGAAAACTCCCTTAGAGTGTATTGGGTAAGAGAGAATTAATAAAACTTAATGGGGTACGTGGGAAAAAAATCCCTAAAAATGAGGTAAATGGACAAAAACTCTTTTAATAACATATAGGCTAAGTTTAAAAATTTGGGATAAGCTACTTTTTAATATTTAATTTTCAAACTAAAATTAAGTTATAAATTAATATTTTTTATTTTATTTTTATATATATATTTTTTAATAATGTGGGGTGGGCTATAACCCAACGCAGCCCATGTGTAGCTACGCCCTTGCGAGCATCGTTGCAATTTTATTAGCTAAAAAACCAGCACTGCAACTCCACTGTAAAGGATTTCAGTAAATCCGCGAGATGTTTTCGTTGACAAACGACAAACTCCATAGATGAAAGGGGACCTCCACTATTTGTCTAAGCCGCGAAGCGATACCAAGAGAGACGGGTGCTGAAGCCACACCCGTTGTGCTCGACCGTCTCGACACCAGGCTTGGTGACGCTGAGAACGCCACAAGAGTTATCACATACTAAAGCCATTTTAAGACTTCTAATTGTAGAAGAGATTCTTTGTTGATCCTTCTAAATAGTATAATTCTATTGTTCTGTTGTCACTTACACACCTGTACATCTCACTACGTGACAATGCCATATCCCACAAGATAGTTTGAAATTATATAATGATTAGTCCAACACTCACAGACAAATAAAAGATAAACTAAAAGTCGAAGAAGTCGACTCAAAATAATATATACTAGTCACTAATATCTATGATTACAAATTTTTATTCAAAACTTTAAACTTTTTTTTTCATCTTGTAAAGAGAATCAAAGGGTTTCAATTCAAAAACTTTAAACTAGAATTAGAAAAAAGTTGACAACTAACTGCAACAATAAATACATAACTTCCATGAAACTAGTATGCAGTCACATGCTCTGCATATGTACGAATTTTTTTTTTTTTTTTAAAAGGTGGGTAGTTATTGCAGAAAAAGTAGATTTACTGGTAGTTATTGCAGAGAGAAAATAGTGGGAGAGAAAAGTGGGGGTTGTGGAATCATTTCTTTTTAATTTTCTTAATAAAAATCTATTTTATAATTGTCTTATTTATCCTTCTGATTTAATTTATTCTTAAAGTTTTTAATTTTTTCAGGGTTAAATCTGTCAAAATTTTCAATTTTAGCTAACAAAGCCTCTTCTCTTAATAATAGTATAGATAAGGATGATTACTTGCTGAAATAAGTGAGTATACGTCATGTCTATACATTCTTTATGAGTATTAGATAAAACATAATTAATAATTCCAATACATAACTTTTTATGTATACTAACAGAAAAATGAACCTATATTGATACCCGTTTATGAATTATCCAGAGTCCAATTCAATATGACTAAAGAACTCAGCGAAAGTGTCCTTTTCTTTCTCATACTAATTATTTATAACAAATTACATATAAGTTATTGACAAAAGATAACTTAACAAATACATCATCTAAAGATTGAATTAAACATATAAGGACTAAATCTTACAAATAAGGACAATGTGCTCTCCACTTGCCACATGTCATGAGTTAATTTACCTTTTTATCCTTATCTACTTCTTTTGACTTCTAATCCCTTTATAAGGTTAAATATTACAAATAAGGACAATCTGCTCTCCACTTGCCACATGTCATGAATTAATTTACTTTTTTACCCTCAACTACTTTTTTTTACTTTTTTTTTACTTCTAATTCCTTTTATGTTACTTTTTTTTATTTTTTAGAATAATGACTTTATATTACTTTTTTTTATGTTACTTTTTTTCGTAACTTAGCTTTATCGATATTTTAAACTCTCCAAAATATCTTCAAAACTAGTTTTAGATACGAATATTTACCACATATATCAAAACTTCCATCAAATTTTCTAAATTTTAATTTAAGCAAAATATCCATTGAAATTTCCACAATTTTGAGGTACCAAAATTTTCTAAACTTCGTCTCACTAGTACATTTCCCAACACAAATCCCCTCTTCTGGTAATGCACTCGTCATCGCGTAATCTTGCTACTACACTTGTACTCGTGTTCTGCTACTACACTCGTCATCGCCTAATCCTGCTACTGCACTTGTCATCACCTAATCCTGCTACTGCACTCATACTCGTCCAGTTCTGCTACTGCACTTGTCATTGCCTAATCTTGCTACTGCACTCGCTGCACTTGTACTCGTGTTCTGCTACTGCACTCGTCATCGCCTAATCCTGCTACTGCATCGCCTAATCCTGCTACTGCACTTGTCATCACCTAATCCTGCTACTGCACTCATACTCGTCCAGTTCTGCTACTGCACTTGTCATTGCCTAATCTTGCTACTGCACTCGCTGCACTTGTACTCGTGTTCTGTTACTGCACTCGTCATCGCCTAATCCTGCTACTGCATCGTCAAATCCTGCTACTGCATTTGTCATCACCTAATCCTGCTACTGCACTCATACTCGTCCAGTTCTGCTACTGCACTTGTATTCGTGTTCTGCTACTGCACTTGTACTCGTGTTCTGCTACTGCACTCGTCATCGCCTATTCCTGCTACTACACTTGTACTCGTGTTCTGCTACTGCACTCGTCATCGCCTACTCGTGGTCAGTAGCAGCTTCATTTGCAGTAGCAGTAGCAGGATTCTTTTTCTTCTTTATTGCTGAACGTGTCCTCGGTTCAGTAGTAGCTTCATTTGCAGTAGCAGGAGCATTAGTAGGATTCTTTTTGTTCTATATTGCTGAACGTGTCCTCGGTTCAGTAGCAGCTTCATTTGCAGTAGCAGGATTCTTTTTCTTCTTTATTGATGAACGTGTTTTTGGTTCAGTAGCAGCTTCATTTGCAGTAGCAGTAGCAGTAGCAATTAGATCTGTCAATCCATGAATGAAATTAAAAACATAGAAAATTGCATTATTCCCACAGCAATATTACCAACCAATAGCAAGATCACCATTTTGCACCTACACATAGTAGCATAAAGTTCATCAGATCATCTTGTCCATACACATAGTAGCATAAAGTTCATCAGATTGCATTAGACACTGCATGTGGTATCCAAGAGCTGAATAATAGTTTTTAGTTTGCCAAATGAAGTAGCAATTGGGATATTGGGTGCAAACATGCACAATGTTAAAACTAAAATCAGTGGAACTAAAATTAGCGGAAAGAATGTTAAAACTTCTTAACACACAACAAACAAATTACCTAACTTTATAAATCTCTCAGTCTCAGTAATAAAAACTGAAGAAATTGGTATCAACAATAGGAAATTCAAAAGGCCATAATATAAATCTTTGCCCCATCAAAGTTTTCCAACCATAGTACTATATCTTCCTGTCATATGATACATTTAAGAGTTATCAAACTCTTTCAAGAATATTCCATCATCTCTTTAAAACTAAACTTAAATATACTATTTTTCACCCTTACTGCAAATTTAAAGAACCTTAGGCTTTCAAGAAAACAGGGGAAAGAAGATTTTATCGGACAACCAGGAGTTCAAGCATAGTATCACTGACGCCCGAGTTACAAACAAGGTGGTACTTAGTGTTCTTACTCCTTGTTGGCAATAATATGTTCAGTTAGTCACTTTTCTGAACCTTGTGATCTAAACATTTTGGCATTCTCTTTTCGTTCCTTTTACATTTGTAGAGAACTAAATTGAATTTTGTCCACCAATGTGATGATACCAAATTATCAACACTAACTAGAGATTGACAAGCTTTTGTAGCCTACGGAACTACCAAAGGTATTGGTAGTACCATTGATCAACAGGGGACATGGAAATCACAAAATCAGTGGAACCAAAATTAGCAAGGGAATGTTAAAACTTCTTAACACACAACAACAAATTACCTAAATTTATACTCTTAACAAATTAACATCAATAATGAAAAAGTATAATTAATCAACCTTTCATATCACTATAAATTCAAATTAATTGGCTTTTATCTACAATAAACCACTAAACAAAGCGAAAGATGAGCCATAAGCTAACTGGAATAAGGAATTTCAGGTCAATGATCTCACAATTAACAATCATTCAGCACTGTACAATCCAATTTTCAACATCAAAACCAGAAAATACTGAAGCTTACTCGGTCTTTAGGCCGCCATTTCGAAACAAATCCGCTATCAGAAGGACCTGTAGGGACTCGCGCCTCGAACTCGTCGTGGCGAAGCTCACACAAGACAATGGTTTGGGGCAAGTACGCCATGCTTGTAGTGGTTGTACCCGTGGCATTCTCATAGCTACTACTCGCAGTCTCTGATTCCCTTCTCTGCGAGCTCACATCACCGTCGTTGTGGCTGGGATGGCCTGGCCTTGGCGCATGGAGTCTGACAGTTGCAACAACTCTTCGATTGAAGTAGATCAAGGGAGATCTGAGGGAGGAAGTGGTGGATCTGGCGGTGCCAGAAACCCTAGAAATTGGAGATCTCCGTGAAGATGAATTGGGGATTGAGAGAGCGAAACTAAGAAGGAATAAGGACGACAAGTATAGAATGCGTTCTCTCTCTCTCTCACACAGTGGCAATGCCCGTAAATTGTGATGAAACTCAAGCATTTTGGTCATTTTTTATTAAAATTAGGAGTCAGGCTTACATCATTTAGTTTTTGGGCCTGAACTCATGTCCTTATTTGTATAAATCTTTTTGAAAGTGAGTTTTATGTGTTTATATCTTTGGTCATGTGCTACTATGTAATTTTCTAAATTATTTATCTCTTTAATTAAATTTATTTTCGATCCACAACTTTTTAAATCTCTCATAACTAGAATTTTTAACGTATAATAAAATATTTGTTCATTTCCATTTTCCCCTAAATCACTGGTTGGTTTTTCACCACGTTCACTATTTTTGGAAAAAATAAAAAGGAAACAAAATTAGCCCAGGAAAAAAAAGGAAATAAATTTCGAGATATGAGCCAAAGCAGTGAAACACCCCCAACGTTCGAAAAACAATAAATTCCCAATACCAAAATTCAAATTTCAGTGAAAGTCGTACTTCCCGCCCACTCCTTCCCTCTCTCTCTTGAAGATAAACCCCTAGAAATTCACGGCCCCACCACACTATAAATCCCCCACGCCTTCACGCCTCACCTTCCCCACGCGCAGAACCCTCGAAATCAAACTCGATTCATTTCCCCTCTCTCCCTCTCTCTCTCCCCATAAATCCGTACCCCTTCTCCCTCCATCGCTTCGATTCTCATCTCTCAATGGCCACCAAGCGCAAGTCGAAGCGATCTCCGGCTTCTTCTTCCGCCGCGAAGAAGCTGAAGCAGGAGGAGAAGGATGTCTTTTTGCCGGAGAGTAGTGAAATCGAAACCGAAACCGAAACCTCAACGGCGACGAAGGCGAAGCCGAAGCGATCTAAGGCTGGATCTTCATCCGCATCTGCGAAGTTGAAGGAGCCGGCGGTGGAGGAAGAGTCGGTACTGGAGAGTACCGAAACGGCCGAGAAGGTTTCGGAGAGTAGCGAAACGGCTACAATGGAGGCGAGTGTGCCCAAGTCGAGGAAGTACAGTAAGAAGGAGAGTAAGGGGAGCGGTGGTTCTGAGGCTAATAATGTGGCTGATGAGGATGTGGTGATGTCTGAGGCTAGGTTTCTCGGTGAGCCGGTTGAACCGGAGGAGGCTCGCCGGAGATGGCCCCACCGATATGCTGCTCCTCCGACTCAGGTTAATTTCTGGATTTGTGAGCTTTGTAACCTTTTTTTTACAGGTTAATTTTTGAAATATATATTCATATTTTTGTTTATTATTTCAGAAGAAGGCAAACAACGCCAACGAGTAAGTACAATCGTTCTTTCTGCAATTGGTATTTTCAATTTTAATATCCATTTTCCTTGTTTGGCTTTTGATTGCTTACATTTTGCTATATGGTATTATAGTGATGAAGATTTTCTTGAGGGTGGTCGACACTTCACAAAGGCAGAGGTTGATGGATGTATCTATGATCTTTATGATGATGCACATGTAAAAGTGAGTTTGAAGAATTTTTGTTTGGTTTTCTATGAAATATTTGCGATATCAAGTGCTTGTGTACATGTATTTGTGCGAATGCAATTATGTATGTAAACTTGTATAGGAAGAATGAATTTCAATGTTTATCAGAAACATTGCGTTCTGTTTTGTTTTTCAAGTCATTATCTGACAAGCTATTGCATTCATTTGTTTGTTTAGGCTGGCAAAGGAGAACAACCTTACATTTGTAAAATTATAGAGATGTTTGAGGCAGTTGATGGGCTACCCTATTTTACTGCTCAGTGGTTCTACAGAGCGAAAGATACTGTAAGAAATACCAATAAAGCAATCTCTTTATGGTTCTCCACTTCTTCAATTACCCAGTTGATATTTGTTTATGTGGAATATGTTACTCTCTTTTTTTCAGGTCATAGAAGGTTGCTTCGATATTGATTCAAGGCGTGTATTTTATTCAGATGTTACAAATTACAATGAGTTGGAATGTCTTCTTGGGAAACTGGATATTGCGAGATTTGGTTTAGATGTATGGTTACAGTTTTAACATTCATTCATTTTTCTTTTACTCATATAAATGCATGTCCAGTAATTTAATTACGTCTTTTTTGTTCGTAGATTGACCCTGATGTAAAGTGCAAACTGATTGAGAGCTGTACCTATTATTGCGACACTAAATATCTGTTGCCTTATTCCACCTTTGTCAACTTCCCACCTGGTAATTTTTTTTTTCAATTTTCAAGAAGTTTTTTTTTTTGTTACTTAATTTTGGTAATAATCAATTTCCACCAATATCTGTGTTCACAAGGATACCTATGATGATCCTTTTTTGTTTTGTGGTTTTGAACTTGCAGAAAATGTGCAGGCTGGAAGTGATAACTCATCAACAATTTCCAGTGAGATTGACATTAGCTGTTCTCGTGCGGTTAACTCGGAACTTGAAAAAACTTCCACAGTTGTGGAGCAAGGCAAACCAGAAGCAACTGTACTTGACTTGTATTCTGGTTGTGGAGGGATGTCTACTGGCCTATGCCTTGGGGCAAACTCGGCAAACTTAAATCTTGTTACGGTAAGGTTTATTTGCTTGATATATGTATATTCTTTTTCTTCTCTTATTTGGTTGTATATATGTTGAATAAGGCACAAATTACTTGGATGAAAAGAAATGTAGATGGTTAAAGGTTTGTTGCAACAGTGGTTCCTTAATCATGTATGAAGTGATGTCTAATTATCTTCTTATCTCACTGCCCTTAAGACCTTATGAGTTCCCACAGTGTTCCCCTTTCTTTTATCCTTTTTTGACACTAATTTGTTGTTCAGCAATACGTTTAATATGGTCTAACCCAATTGGTTCTTTTATTATGTTTTCTTGTTTATATCTTATAGAGATGGGCTGTGGATCTGAATGAACATGCTATAAAAAGTCTGAAGATAAACCATGAAGAAACTGAGGTATGTGTTAATAGCTCAGTTATGTTTTTTTGTTTTATATATATATATATATATATATATATATATATAATAAAATGTGTGGACCTGCATATATTAAAATGTGTGGATTTCCTTGAATAGACTCACTTTTTGATTGTATTTCGGCATATCGACCGTTCAATTTTTAGGTTCTAATGTATAGACTATTTCTGGAAATTTTCAGCCAAATTGATGATTGTTAAGGTATTGAATTAGATTAAATCAATGAACAAACTGAATCTGTCCAACTTGAACTGTTTGTGTTCATAATTGTAAATCCCAGTTTTGAATGCCTTAATGATTATCAATTTGGCTGAAAATTTGTAGAGATGATCTATTCATATATACACACACACGTCAGTTCCTTTAGTTTTCCATGCTTTCTTGTCTAATTCATCTCTAAATCTCATTTCATTTTAGGTTCGGGTAGAATCTGCGGATGATTTTCTCTCATTGCTGAAAAAGTGGAAGGGACTTTGTGTTCATTTTAAAGTGGTTAAACCTGATGGTTCAGAAACACCGTTCAGTGTATTCACAACAAAAGATGCTAAAGAGGAAGAGGAGGATGTGGAGGCAGAGGATGATGATGATGATGCAGAATCTGAAGTTTATGAAGTTGAAAAAATACTTGGTATACGTTATGGAAAAGCCAAAAATGGAGAAGAGAAGGAATTGTTGTTTAAGGTATCAAACTACCAATTTCAAGGCCCAGCAAAAGTTTTTTGAACTATGTTTTGTAGCATGTCTGAGATTTGTTTGTACTAAATTAGAAACTAAAATTGTTAATCTTTATCATAGTTAATGAGGTACTTACTATACAACAATGAAGCTAAAATGTGTTCATTTGTTTGCTAGTGATCTTCTGAAACAGTATAATCATGGTACATTTAAAAAAAAAAAAAAAGTCAAAGATTGTATTTTTTTTTCTTCCTTCTCAAATCATGATAAATGTCAACATGCACAAGTTATTTGTTACTAATGAAACCAGGTTTTATATTGGTGTTGTAGGTCAAATGGAAAGGATATGGAGCTGAGTATGATACTTGGGAGCCCCTAGATTTACTGACGTATGCTTTTGCACCATGATTGCTTCTTCTCTTTGTTTCTCATTTTTATTTTACTTTATAATTGTGTAGTGTTTTTGCTCATAACTCTATTGACCAGGGGTTGTGAGGAGAGCATACAGGAATTTGTTTCTCATGTATACCAGTCCAAACTGTTGCCATTACCTGTAAGTTTTAATTCTTGTATTCCATCTTCAACTGGTTATAGTTTTCTATTACAAATCATTATGATTTAGCTTGGTGTAATATATTTTCTGAGCATTTTATCCTTATTATATAGGGTGATGTGGATGTTGTATGTGGTGGTCCTCCATGCCAAGGAATTAGTGGTTTCAATAGGTTCAGGAACTCTGAAAGTCCATTAGATGACGAGAAGAACAAGCAATTGGCTGTCTTCATGGACATAGTAGATTATCTAAAGCCCAAGTATGTGCTGATGGAAAATGTAGTGGATCTTTTGAAATTTGCTGATGGGTTTTTAGGACGGTATGCTTTGGGGAGGTTAGTTGGAATGAACTACCAAGCAAGGATGGGTATGATGTGCGCAGGTGCATATGGTCTACCTCAATTCCGTATGCGGGTATTTTATTGGGGGGCCCTTCCTACTGAGGTATTTTTACTATTACAAATATAAATATAAATATATATCTTACAATTCTGCTAGTCTAATCTTATGGAATAAATTTCTTTTTGACTCTCGCAGAGGTTGCCTCAATTCCCACTGCCAACCCATGATGTAGTGTTTAGGGGTCAGATTCCTACTAAATGGGAGGTATAAATTTACGTAGTTGTTAAGGTTAAACTTCCAATTGATTTTTTCATACCAAATTTTTATATTAAGTTTGATAATGGTTCTGCCTTTAAATTTTGTGGAACATTGCAGCAAAACTGTGTTGCTTACAATGAAGGCCATGATCATACATTGGGAAGAAAGCTTTTGTTGGAGGATGCACTCTCAGATCTTCCCGAGGTAAACTGTTCTGCTATTTGCCTAGTTTCTGTTTTCTAATAACAGTGAACATTTTTTTGTATTGTTACCTCAACTATTCTGTCATTTATTTAGGTTGGAAACAATGAAAACCGTGACGTAATGCCTTATGGAAAGCAACCTCAGACAGAGTTTCAGAAATTTATTCGGCTTAGCAAAGACGGTAATGATGCATTAGCTTTGACATCACTGATTCTTAGGTCTTTTACTGTATGCTATAAAATAATCCGGGAGTTTAATTACACTATCTTATTCTAAATTTGGGATAAAAATTCAACTAACTGCTCTCATTAATGTTTTTTTTTTTTTTGGACAGAAAATAATAGTATTTGTTTCTTGATGCAGGTTTTCTAGGGACTTCAAAGAAGTTGCACTCAAATGAGATGCTTTATGATCACCGCCCTCTGAAATTGAATGCTGATGATCATGAACGTGTTTGTCGTGTCCCTAAGGAAAAGGTTTGTTTTTTTTTTCTTTACTAATTGCATGACCACTTCTTTTCTATCATCCCAGGAATTTGATTCTAACTTTTAAAACTAACATTTTTCTGATTAGGGTGCGAACTTTAGGAATCTACCTGGGGTTCTTGTTGGTGCTGATAATAAAGTAATGTGGGATCCAGAAGTAGAGAGGGTTTTATTAAAATCTGGGAAACCTTTGGTAAGCAGAATATATTCGTGTGTGTATATATATGCAGTTCTCGAAAACTTTTGATTCTATATTTTGGTTGTGACTTTATTGTTTAAATGACATGACTTGGAACATTAGGTCCCTGATTATGCAATGTCATTTGTGAAAGGACATTCATCAAAGTAAGCATGATTCTTTTCATTTGTACTTTTTTCTTTTTTCTTTAATAAGTTGGATTGAATGTCCTCTATTCTTTGTTTAATATTGTAGACCTTTTGGACGTTTATGGTGGGATGAGATTGTTTCCACAGTTGTTACCCGGGCGGAGCCGCATAATCAGGTACATTTGATTTGTTTAAAAAACAAATGAATAAGATACTTGATGTTTGGGGGTCTTTAACAGATCTTTATTGGCAGGCAATTTTGCATCCTCAACAAGATCGGGTATTGACAGTTCGTGAAAATGCAAGACTACAAGGATTTCCTGACTACTACCAGCTTTCTGGCCCAATCAAAGAGAGGTATTTCTATTATGGTAGTGTAATCTAGGTCTAGATCAATGGATAAGTGGAGGTTTCTTATCATATTTATCATATCTTTTGAAATTGTTACAGATATATGCAAATTGGAAATGCTGTAGCTGTTCCTGTTTCACGTGCACTGGGTTACACATTAGGTTTGGCATATAAGGGTTCTGCTGGTGAGGATTCTTTGTTTGAGCTGCCCAAAGAAATGCATTTGCCTAACGGATGTTTTGAAGATGGAGATTATGTTTGAGGCTGAACCTTTTTCTTCAGCTATAAAGTTTCAAAGATTCTGTAACTGATTCTTTGTGCATCATCTTCAAATGATGCATATCTTTTGTGACTGTAATTGAAATTCTATCAGATACAATTTGATTCATGGTTGATTTATTCTATCAACATCATTTTAACGTAGAACAGCATATCACAGTTGGTCTCTAAGATATGCATCGATTATGGTTCAGACCATTGTGTGGTTTGACAAAATCCAGCTTTTCACTTGGTTCTAGATGCCAAATGTTTCTATGGCTATGAGGATTCCACGAAGCCAGCCTTTGGCTGTCTTTTCATTTCTTCTGTTTATCCGGTTCTTGCTTTTTCTTTGTTACAATTTTTCTTTTGTTTCTGGGAGTACAGGACAAATATTTCTAAAATCTTAAAAATTATGAGTATATTTTCTTTCCATCATATCTTTTAAGAAACAAGTCTCAACGTTGATGTATTGATAAATCATGATCACTTTTGAGTGTCTCCTCATATCTGGGGATATGGTCTTCCACTATCTGCTATCTCAGCATTTAACTTTAACTCGTTTGGCAAAGAATGTCTTAAAACTTAAAAAAAGAACGTATCTAGTTTGTTGTAGTAATTTCTTATAATAATAAAAAAAAAAAGAGTAAATTATGGTTACCTCCTAACTTATATAGGAGATTTTACCTGCAATCCAATCAAAGACCCAAATCTACCTAGCTCGAAATTCCGGAGTAACGCGTTTTACAAGAGTGGAGCCCTAGTGCATGGCCCCAGCTATTTGAATATCTTGGCCACTCTGCTGACCTCAAAATCACCTTCACCAGTTCTGCCTACCTTAATCTAATGCAGCCGCTGCTCGAGTCAGGTTTGTCTTTTGACTCCTGAATCAATTTCAGTTACTATTGGTTGGTTTCTGTTTTTCTGGAATTCTGATCTTCATTGGTCGCCGGAAAATTTATAAAAGCAACTACAGAATTTCATCAAATTTGAGGTACTATGTTGTTTAAAATCTAGAGAAGCTGATTGGGTACTTGTTCTATGGAAACCACAACCCCTCTATTCTTTCTCTCATGTTCAATGCATTGTTTTTAAAGCTGTGAAGTGGTGAACTACTACCCACTTTACTCTTCATTGTAAGCTCTTAAGTTTTGGTTCCTTAAAAGCCCGAATCTTTCAACTCTATGCATATAGCCACAAATATAGAAATTAAGCTTATTTACTGGAGATTTGATTTAGTTCACTTTGAGTTTTGGGATTTCATTTCCTTTGCTTTGTTCCACTGATCTTATTTGGCTTGGTTCCCTTTCAACAATGATTCTTGAGCAGTAGATCAGTGAACTACCTACTTTCCACTCTATATGTCAAGTTCTTGTGTTTGTTCCTTAAAGCCCAAGTCTTTGAACTCTATGCATAGGCGTAAGCCTAGAAACTAGTTAAATTGTTGCACAGTTGGTTTAGTTCTTGGAGTTCAGACATTTTTATTTGGTTTGCTGTATTCCACTGATCTTACTGTGGATGCAGTTTCCTCTTGGTTCTGCTTCTTAGTTCTTCTTGTATGTCGTTTGGCTTCTGTGTTGGGATTCACGCAGCGGATTGGTCAACAAGATAAGATATTTCTTTATTATTGAGAATAATGAGAACAAAGTACAACCTGTATGACTCAAATTTATATCCCAAACCCGAAACCTTGAACCCTTCTAGCTCACACTCTTTTCACCGAGTAAAGATAACTCCCTTACAACATGTGAAAAACAGTACGAAAAAAAAGTGAAGTCTTGCTTTTCCTTCTTCTTTCAATGTTTCTACACCTACTTTGTCCATGCCAACATGTGAAAAACATGACATGAAGCTTACCCGTTCAATGTTTCTACACTTAATAAACAAACTATTACCAATATTCAAGCCACACTGTTGTTATTACTGCATGCATGTTCTTTATTCATTCTCTTATGCACTCAGAGAACAATAGTGCATAACTGTACGCTCGTTGCCTTAGTTTCAACCAAAGGCTGAACCTACCTAGCTATAGCTATATCTAGCTTCATCATACAATAAAAAGTTATTACACATGCATTTACCCTGTGCATATTGCAGCTTATTTCTTTCCATTCAATCAATGTGCTTATAGTCATAGTCCTCCATAGCATTAATTTGAGCCATGCTCCAACATATAGGTAATGATTTATCCCCCTTGAGCTGACTTTGATACTAAACATTGAAACTGTAACTGTGTTTCCTCCCTCTTGTTCTCCTTTTCTGTATTTGCTCCACCCTAATGTGTTCGATCTTACTGATTTACTGCATATACAATCACATTATGTATTGTTCCTCTTCACAGAAGAAAGAGAAAAGTGTATCTTTTCTGAAACCATGATTTTGCATTGTTCAAACTTAAAATCATCAGAGTGTTTGGATTTACTGTTCCCCAAATTGTTAACAATAATTGTATAAGCAAGTATATCATGGATAATATCTTACCATTGTTTATTCATATCAGGGGGGAGAATGGATGAGGATTCACCAAATCCTCCCGTTTCATTGCATGCCCGGATTTCAGCCCTTAAGACAATGGCTTGGGAAGAATACAAAAGCAAGCCAATCTCACATTGGATTCTTCTACTTCTAAGCAGTGCGGCAATGCTTGTAGCGTTTCCTGCATCTAGCCTTCTATCTCGTATCTATTTTGCCAATGGCGGCACTAGCAAGTGGATCATTTCATGGGTGGCTGTTGCAGGGTGGCCTCTGACTGCTTTGATCTTACTGCCTACATACTTCTTCTGCAAAACCTTTCCTACCCCTCTGAATTTAAAACTTACATTATCTTATGCTTTCCTAGGTTTCCTAAGTGCTGCTGACAATCTTATGTATGCATATGCATATGCATACCTCCCAGCATCTACTGCTTCTCTTCTTGCATCATCATCTCTTGTATTTTCTGCATTGTTTGGATATATACTGGTGAAGAACAAACTCAATGCTTCAATAGTAAATGCTATTGTGATCATTACTGCTGCTATGACCATCATTGCATTGGATTCTGATTCAGACAGATATGACTATGTCACTGAGAAGCAATACATTCTAGGTTTCGTGTGGGATATTTTGGGATCTGCTCTTCATGGGCTCATTTTTGCTCTCTCAGAGCTAGTTTTTGTGAAGCTACTTGGTAGAAGGTCCTTCCATGTTGTGCTGGAGCAACAACTCGGGGTTTCCCTATTTGCGTTTCTGTTTACCACGATCGGGGTCATTTGGAATAAGGATTTTCAGGGAATGGCATCTGAGGCAAGAAGTTTTGAGGGTGGTAAATCTTCTTATTACCTTGTTCTCATTTGGAGTACAATCACTTTCCAGTTGGGGGTGTTAGGAGCTACTGCTGTGCTTTTTCTGTCTTCCACCGTTCTCGCCGGTGTTCTCAATGCAGTAAGGGTACCACTCACAAGCATTGCAGCTGTGATATTGTTAAACGATCCCATGAGCGGCTTAAAGATCCTCTCTTTGATAGTTACATTTTGGGGATTTGGCTGCTACATCTATGGCAGCTCCTCTGGAAGCAGAGATCCTTCATAATAATATTATGTTGCTCATGGTGTTTGTTTGAAAGGGCATGGATTATGCACGTCTATTATCGTTTTATACACGAAACTGGTAAAATGTAGGTGTTGTACTACTTTTATGCACGTTTTGAAGAAGGTTAAAAACTTGAAATGCTTTCAACTTTAAGCGTTTTGAAGAGCTGCCATAAACATGGAAACGAGAGGGTTAAGCTACATAGCCACACGGATGGGTAACAGAAGCCTTTTGACGGCAATTTTCTGTGCTCTTCTGTATCAGAATGCACAACTAAATCTGTACAGGCAAAATTGTCGATTTGGCATCCAAGAGTGATGCTATATCATATGCTAATCAAGAATGCCCATTGGCACTTGTAACAAGTTCCGAATTAGTAAGATGAGAGAAGATAGGCATTCCATATCATAAACAATGCAACACATTATCAAAACACAGAAATATCTTCCTTTTGCTGGAAAAAAAAAAAAAAACATAGTTTTCATAGATCTGCAAGCTCCCTTTGAGAAGGGATCCTGCAGCTTTAAATCTTCTTCACTTCTTATCACTATTACAAACCCCCGCAAACTAAAATACCATTTGAATAAAGGTTCATTGCACAGATATATGGTTGATAAACCTCCCTGTTAGCAACAGATGAAACAAAAAACACAGGTCTTGCCATCAGAGACAGCTACTGCTAAAGCATCATGTTTAATTCTTGGGACCAATGTCCTTGAGGGCACAGATCTGCTCCTCTCCCATTGCAGACATGACAGTCACCACAAGATCCTTGCCCTCAGCAAATCCATCCTTAAGCTGTAAAAATATATATGAAGGAAAGATTTTAGTCATATAGTACATAAACAGATACAAAGTACATACAATAAAGCAACTCCAATGAAAGGAAATTCTCTTAGGACATACCTGAGTGAGCAGAGCATCATCAGTGGGAAGCCTCAGATCATCCTTGGTGTTTCCATTTTCAGTCAGGAGACTCACCTACAAGGCATTGAACTTAGTTAGTTTACATCAAATGGAAGACGGACAACTACAAGAATATTATTCAATCCATTTCATATGTCAATTTCTGCTTTAGTTGAGTAGAGCTTGCAGAGAAGTGTTGCAAGTAGTTTTAATGTAAATGTATGAACAGGACCGAAAATACTATCGGACTTCAAAAGTATTCATCAATGTAAACATAGTCAATGGGCAAGTTTATTATGCAAATGTACACACGTTAAACTCATGTATCATCATCATCATCATCACTACTTCTGATGTTGATAAGTTTAAGTACTTACAAAGCCATCTTCAGAGATATCAATCAGCTGGTAGTCAGTACGGTTCACATGAGGAACCTGCAATCAAGAAAATAAATAAATAAATAACTACAGTATAGCACAAAACAAACTGCATAAACAGAAACATAAATGCACAGAAATCAAATTCAGATAGAAGATTACATCACAATTGTGGGATGAAGGGACAATATCCTCAAGCTTCTTGCCATTGAAGATATCAATTGCAACAAAGTGGCACTTAGCATGACCGTGCTTTCCTGTCTTGGAAGTGGAGACTTCAACAACCTGTTAAGAGCCAGCAAGCAAACATGCATTTAGTTGAGCACCAAATTAACAAACTAGACACTGCACAACTACAGCAAAACAGGCAAGCAAATTTTCACAATCGTGACTTCAGATATATTGAATAACAAACAAGCGGAAAAGTAATTTTAAAGTATATGTTAACATGAAATACCTACTGTTCCTTTCATCCATCACACGGCGCACACTAAATGTAAGTTAACTAGAGCCACAGACACTCGGTAGTCTATTCTAAACATTACGGAAACGCATATACAATACAACTCAGATATCAACATCTCAGTTTAATCAGTAAATAGTGAGATTTACAGCACAACAATTCAGATCCATAACGATTCTGAGTCAAACAGTAAAGAAAATCACTATAATCTAGCTGCTAGGGTTTCATGCCAGCAGAGAAAGCTTCCCCAATCACAACTCACTACTCCTTCAACATATAAACCTAATCAAAATCACATCACAAAATCGTTTACGCAACCTCAACATCAGCTCTAATCAACCATCAGAGTAACCATATCAATTTCTCGAACTCAAAACAGTTAAACGAAGCCGCGCCGCAAGCAAAACAAATCAATAAACACAAATCGAAAATCGAAGATCTGAAGCAAAACACACAAACCAGGCGATTTCTGAAACCCTAGAAACCGATTAACCACAAAAAAAAAAAAAAAAAAGCGGAGGCAGGCAAACCTTGCAAGGCCTGGCCTTGATGACGATGTAGCCGTTCTTACGGATGGTTCCGGCTTGCTGAGGGTAGGTCTTGGAAGCTCCGGCGTCGGCCTTGGATTCGAACTGGTGCTCCTCGTCAGACATTTGAGGCCGATTGAAGGAGGAGGAGGAGGAAGAGGAGGAGGAGGAGGAGCTTCTCTCTCTCTGGTTTTCGGCTCTGTGAAAATTGAAAGGAGGAGGACGACTTGTGAGAGTGTGACCGCGGCTGGCTCTATATTCCAAGCCCTTGAGGGAGGAGAGAGAGAGAGAGAGAGTGCGTGTTAACCCTGGTTAGCTGAGATCGAATCTCCACCGTTGGATCTCTGGTTAGGGTTTAGCTCCCCTTCACTCACTCCCTCTGTCTTTGTGAACTTATCCAAAAAGAATTTTGGGGCGAAGGAGGGAATTATCCACCTTCCCTTTTCCATATTTTCTATTAATTTCATTTCTTTCTATTTTCCAAAATAATAATTAGTTATGCGAAAGAAAAAAAACACCAATAATATGGTTCCTTTTTTTTTTTTCCTTCTTGTTTTGAAAAGACAAGTATCAAGGGAACTAGGGAGGTATCATCAAAGGTCCTTGAATGACCTTTTTGAAAACTTTGCAACTGATTGTGCTCTTAAAGTTTAACACACTCTAAATCAAGTAAATAATACGATCATATAAAAGCTCAAAACAGTGTAAACACAATTACTGTTTCAACACGAACACAAATTGAATTGGATTCAATTCGCATTGTCAGCAAACTAACAAGGTTGGCAGCCGCTCAAACTCTCTATCTTTCCGATCTCTATAATATGCTCTACACCAATCAAGAAACCACTAACATTGATAATAAATACTTACTTAGATTGAAAAAAATTGTTCATAATCTAAATTTGTTGATATTTGAGAAGAAAATTTCAACTTAATTTTTTTTTATGAGATTTCAATTTGTTTTTTAAATCTTACTGGAGTTGAATATTTATCCTCTTTTCTCTTTTTTCTCTTTTTTATTGTTTAATAGCTCAGGTAGCAAAATATTTAATATTCACACGTGCCCAATTTAAACGGTCCTGGACTCCTCTCTTGGTGTAAAGATGCCATATTGGACTTGGACCGAACCAGAATCCTATGCCCATTGGACCCATCATTTATTCCCCACAACAAAACCACATTCTTGGATTGAAAAATGCTTCTTCTTCTGTTTTCTGGGAGAGATGCTATTAGATTATAGTCATTCTACATTTCTGAGAAATTGTCAGATTCTAAAATACTTTTCGCCACTTTCATTTGGCCAAAAGATCTCTGGGTACCAATATGCTGAAGTCTGAAGAAGTACCAACAAATTGAAACAAAAATACTACTATGTGAAAAGGACCATATAAAAGGTATCTAAAAAGAGCAAAATATTGCCTAAATCAATAAAATTTCGAGCAAAGACCAAAAAAAAAAAAAAAAAAAACGATAACGAGAGTTGCTTCAGATTTGACAGAGATGTGATCATGCAAGTGTGAAGAAAATGGTGAAAGGAATTAAAAAAAAAAAAAAAAAGTGACACACACAGCTGAAGAGGATAATCATTAGCATGGGTTTTGCTTTCTTTGCAAGACGATTAGCAACGGTGGATAAAGCAACTGAATCTGTAGCCATGATCCAAAAGCTAGCTGAAGCAAACCACAACTGTGTACTGTGTCATGGAAAGGTATACTTTTGGGAAACAAATTGAGGAAGCACATATTCCATGGAGTTTGATTTTGGAAAACCCATGTCAGTGTGTTTCTCTCTTTTTAGAATTACCCCAATAGTATTCTTTGCAAGCTATAGAATGTAGTTCTTAACAACTACCAACCCTAAAAGGCTAGGGAAAAGAAAGACATCATATATAGCAGCGGGTTTTTGGACCACTACCTACTTAGGCAGCTGGAATGAATGAACAAATTGATGCCTCATGTGGTACTAACTGTGATAAATGCCCTCATTAAAATCTTGAGCCACCTTTTTTTGTTTTTTTTGAAGAAATAGATTTCACTAATTTATCCATGGCTAGAAGGCACGTACATCAGATGTTGTCTCATACTAAAATCATAAATGACACAAACTACCGAGCAAAGGCCAGGTGACCCTAATTGTTAATACATACGCTCATTTATTGCGCCTAACTACAAGAAAGTAAATCCTCACTACGTACCTCTCTTTGAATAATAAACCTAGTCGCCTAGATACTTCAATTTGTGTACAACTAGAGAAAACTAAGATGAAAGTAATAGAAGACCAACTTTCTAGTAACAGGCAAGAAGACCAAGAAAACCTAAAGCTTGCCATTTTCTCGAGCCTCCAGCTGCAGGGTAATGACCCTCCGGGATCCCAAATACGAAATCCTGAAGAAATAGAGCTTGTTCGCAGGGTCCACCAAAGAGCCCAATTCCAATAGGAACTCAAAGCATAAAATTGTGTAATAGAAGACCAACTTTGTAGTAAAAGGCAAGAAGACTAGAAAAACCTAAAGCTTTCCTTTGCCATTTTCTCGAGCCTCCAGTTGCAGGGTAATGATCCTCTGGAATCCTAAATACGAAATTATGAAGAAACATAGCCTATTTGCAGGGTCCACCAAGGAGCCCAATCTTGAGCCACCTTAGTATAGCTCCTTTGCATTCTAACTTTTAAGTATAAAATATCTACCAGAAAATTGTGTATGATGATGTTCATGTTCATGTCCATGTCCATTCAGCTTAGCCATGATGAGAACATTGGGAAGAAGGTGCATGCGTTACAGGTTATCATGCATGTCTTCTCGATCTCACTTGTGATGATAAGGTTGGCAAAAATGCATGCTAGCTTCAATTATGCAGGAGTCTCTTTCTCTTTTTCTCGATCACTACACAGGAATAACTGGAGTTACAGCAGTCTAAATTCTGCAGAGGAGTTTGGTATGGAAGTAAAGTATACTTTTCCTGAACATGGGGTTCTTATCTATGTTAATGGACATCCCGTGGTAACAATGTATCTATTCACTTTAAGATATAAACAGACAGCCACACATTTTGGTTTTGGTTGAAACCATGGTTGATGCTGCAAAATGCGGTCCATTACGTCACTAACAGCGGGCAGGGCTTAGGCGGTGAGGCCAGAGCTCCTGACTTTCTGTGACTGGCCGCTATAGTTAGGTCCCCTACGATTACATGCACATTCATCTTTGCAGTTTGCACAAGTTTCACTTCAAGAATACATGTATTAACAGACAAGGATATGCATATCAAACTTGGAGATTGAAATGACATTGCCGAGTAAATGAGATTTCAAGAAAGATATATAACTTTGGAGTTCGAAATCAAACTCCGGTGTATTATAAATTAAGCTTTTAGGCCACCAACAATGAGAAAGCAAAATGAACATGCAACATGATCTTTCAGTCCAGACAGAATTATCAAGGCTACTGTACAATTTCCCCATGGCAGCTAAAATAACTCATAACAAAGAAGTACAAGAACAACTAAGAAAAGAAAAGCTAAAGAAAAAAAAAACTCCCACATTTTCCATTTTCAACTTTGTTCTTCATTGGTTACCTGCTGGTTCAATATCTTTAAGAAGTCCAACTATCTGTTGCATGCTTGGTCGCTTTGAGGGAAGGTCAGCTGTGCACAGATATCCAATCTTGAGTGCCTCCTCCATTTGGTCATCACGTCCTGTATCACGAATTTTCGGATCAATAGCGCTAGACACTTTGTTCTTCCTAACCAATCCTCTGACCCAGCTCACTAGAGTTGCTTCTTTCTCCTCCGGATAATCATCACCAGATGGTTTTTTCCCAGTAATGAGCTCAAAAAGAACAACTCCAAAGCAATATACATCAGATTTTGGTGTTAGAGAATCACATTCTGCCTGAGTAAACTCTGGTGGCACATAGCCAGGAGAGCCGAGAGAGATCTCTTCATCTAAACCACTACCGAAAATCTTAGCCAGTCCAAAATCAGATAGCCTTGGCTCCAAGTTATAATCCAGATAAACACTACTAGCCTTGACATCTCTATGAATAATTGGAGGTGAGCAACCATGGTGTAGAAATGCCAATGCTCGGGCAGCACCTAGAGCAATCTTGTGACGGAACCTCCAACTTGTTAACAACCCTTCAGAACCAACATGTTGAATGCCATTGTTGTCATCTTCTTCCCAAGTATCTGTGCTCCAGTCCTCAGTTGTTTGAACACCAAGCGGCAAGTCATGAAGCAAATTCTGAAGGTTCCCATTCTCCATGTAATCATAGATAGCAATTCTCTGCTCCCCAGCTAAGCAATATCCAGTCAATGGAACAAGATTGGGGTGCTTGATTCGACCAAGATACTCAAACTCCCTTGCAGCTTCCTGGTCTGTCAATGTAGAACCATGCACTAAAACTTTCACTGCTACATGAATTCCACCTGGCAGAAATCCTCTGTAAACAGGCCCAAACTTCCCTTCAGCCAAAAGTGTTCCGCGGTCAAAATTTGAAGTTGCTGACAAGAGGTCTGCGAATGTGAAGTTCAACAATGGCTTCTCGAAAATCACTACAAGGACTGATGTTGCTTGCTTAACATCTGCCACCCAAGTAGTGGAGTCAGTCTGGAAGGAAAAGGGGCCAGATATAGTTTGTTCATCCTTGTATGAGGTTGGCTTTACTTCCCACATTCTGGTTTTCCTTCTGCAACCAACTGCTAGGAATAGCAAACCAACAAGCAAACACACCATTGAGAGGGCCAAAGCCAATGCAAGCTTTAGTCCCTTGTGGTTATCCTTAGCTGCTTGACTTCTAAGAAGGGCTGGGTTTGCGGCAATGGGGCAGCTGTTTGAAGCACCAAAGAAAGATTTTTTGAGGGTTTCGGTGGAGATTTCAGAAGCACAAAGTGTCAAGTTATTGTAAGAGAAGTTGAACCTCTTCATCCAAGGAAGTTTCTCCAACAGCGAAACCGGGACTTCTCCACTCAAATTGTTGAGTGAAACATCAAGGACTTGGAGACTCTCTAGACTCAGGAATGGAATTTGACCTATCAGATGGTTCTCAGAAAGATCAAGTGTACTCAAGCTACTCAACTGAGAAAGTTCATCAGGAATCTGACCAGTAAGACTAGTTTTCGACAAATTAAGATATTCCAAACTAGGAAACATTTCAACACTAGGGAATGCATGCCTAGTAAATCTATTGTGCGCTAGATTCAGGTGCTTTAGATTTTGGGCTTCAGTTAAATTATGAAAAAGTTCTCCACCAAGTTGATTCTCAGACAGGTCTAAATAAACCAAATGAGACCAATTATAGCTAGCATTGAATTGTACCTGAGAAATGTGACCTTCAAACTGGTTCTTGCTCAGGTCAATCACCTCCAACAGCTCCATTAACACCCCCATCACTGAACCCTTGAACAGATTCCCAGAAATGTTAAGACTAGTAATGGATTTCATCTCTGACAAATCAGAGTCCCTGCCATGAATCTCATTTCCAGCAAGATTCAAACTTTTGAGCTTAGTAAAAGCAGCACCAAAACTATCTGGGAGAGACCCATTCAATCTATTCGAAGAAAGATCAATCTCAACCAAAGATTGGCAACCCACAATTCCTGAAGGAATGCCCATTTCAAACCCATTTTGACTGAGCCTAAGAACTCTGAGACTGGTAAGTGAGCTTATATCTGCAGGAATCTCACCAGAAAAATTGTTACTTGAAATATCAAAGCTTTCAAGTAGGCCAAAGTTGCCAATGTTGTTAGGCAAGGACCCAGAAATCTGGTTATGGGAGAGATTAAGGTTCTTGAGTGAGCCTAAGCTCCACAAATCTGATGGCAAACCAGTGATTTTGTTGTTGCTAAGGTCCAAAGATTGAAGCTTTGTTAGCTTCCCAATAGTGGTATCAGGGATAGAACCAGAGAGTTCTAAGCCAGAAGCAACTAAGTGAATGACATATTCATTTTCTGAATCACAGAATACTCCAGACCAAGAACAAACAGGAGCAGAGAAGTTGTAAAGTGAAGAAGAAGAAGACAAACCCATCTTTTGCAAGAACTGAGAGACATAAAACCCATCTGTGTTGGGTTGTTGACAAGCAAATGGCTTCAACAACAGTGAAAGAACCAGTAGAGAAGCAAAGAAGTTGAAACCCATTTGGTAAAAATGAACAGAAGTAACAAGTGTGAAAAGGAATATAATGAGTCCAAACTCTGCTCCAGCACTGACCTCCTCAACACCTCTCTCACTGTCACAGCTTCACAAGCAGCATTACACTATCATAAATGGTTTTGGGTCCATCTGAAAAACACTCATCTTGGCCTGCAGCTCCATTAAAGATGATTGTTAGGCCAAAACTCTTCTAAAAAAATGTCAATATTAGGTGGAGCAGAACATGCATGTGAGAAATGGGTTCTTGAATTTTCTAGTGTTTTTCAGAGAGAATGTGAGCTCAGCTCAAGTTGAGTGGCTTGGCAGGTCCATGAAATCAAAACAGAAACAAACAACACAAGGGGGAGAAGCTCTTGTTTTTTTGTTGCAAGTTTTCTTGAAACACACTACTATATATATCATATCATATGTGTTTTTATAAGAAAACAAGCAGAGCTTTGGTCTGTGAAACCTGCACATAAACAGAGGAGGGAGGGTATAGAGGGAAGGTAAGAAGAGCTAAACAAAGAAGTAAAGTGCAGACTGGGGTGGACAGAAGTTGGGCTTCATAAATGAGAAAGGTTTAATGGTGGGAGTGTATAATCTATTTTGGTTGGTGACCTTTTGTTGGTGGGAATTCAATGATTCTTCATTGAACGTTGTCGATCACTGATGTTTTTTTTTCTCTCTCTAATTGGAAGCTTTTTGTGATTGAAATCAACTTGCAACTGGCAATCTTCTGTAGATCTCATATAAGAATTGAATTGCCCAAATAATATTTGTTTAGTTCTATAGTACTGTTCTTCTTCTCTTTCCACTCCCACTAGCTATATTCCCAATTGCTACAAAATCAACGAACTTGGAGTCGATAATTCAAGTTTCTCAACTAATTAAGATCACCCTTTCAAGATTATTTTACTCAAAATAATTAATATTAAATAACTAAACGATTTTGGTAGTAATAATATTTATTTGGTGACTTAAATGATTAAGGGATGCTCAATTAAGTTTACTTAAGTGATACCAAAAGTGAATAATCTTAATGATAATAAAGATTCATGCACAATTTTGGAAGAGAGGTTGAATCATAACTTACACATGAATCGCAATTAGAAGCGAACATGATTTAAAGGAACTTTTATCATCATTTTTTTCTTTGTTATAAGTGATAGAAGTATAATGATCCAAACACATTCATGATTTTCTCAGTTTTGATGCTAGTCATAATGAGTTATACTATCTAATGTCTAAACCTTTTTCTTTGCAAGCCATTCTAGCATGTTTGGTGGGAATTTTGTTCACAACAGTAGTGAGGATATTTCAATGGATTAGCTGAAATTGCTTGGTGTGAGGTAGCGTTTTGTTGACTCTAAACATGTCAAAAGAAGGCTCTTCCCCACCCATTTTCTAAAAGTAAAGAACTGATATAACCCCTAACCCATGATCACCAATAATTCAATATTAATATATAGTGGGGCAAGATATAGTTCCATAGTCATGGTAAAATCCAAGGGATTAGGAAAGAATAACTATTACCAGGATCAGCATCTGCACCGTTCACACACAGAATTGGAATGAGAAAATACATTTTGTCATATCATGTACAGCTACATACAGATAATAGTAATAATACAGTTCAAGTTGGTAAAGGCATGATAATGTGAACATGGTATTGATCATTTAGTAAAATCTTTGGGCATTTGGGTGGTTTTGTGACTGCGTGATGGAAGTTTATGGAAAATATGATTAATCTCTGTCCTGCTGATTTAGACACTTTCGCTTAAGTTGCACTCTAGGGCACATGAGGGTTTTGGAGGGTTTAGAGGACCCTGCTTGTCATGGAGAAAGAAAATTTCATTTAGAACAAGTAATATGGTCTTTGCACATGGGCATGTGTCCCTCTGGTCAAACCGTCATGGCCATAAAATTGACTTTCTGTACGTGTCTGTGTGTCTTTTCTTGCCATCGCTTCTCTCAAGTCTACAATCTACACAAAGGAAGAAGAATCCTCGATCCAGTCTCCTATGGTAATGATTTGCATTAATTGAAGATAGCGGACTTAGAATGTGAGTGATATTTACGCTTCCTCCTGTAAGATTCTGTTAAGAATATGATATTTAGAGACTAATCATGTCAGGAAACTTAATCTTGAGGCAATGTTCAGGGTGTGGCAAACAGTATAGGTATGATTAACAATAAATTGGTTACAAGTTGCACATATGGGATTCCCATATTGAACAGGCTTTATAAGATGCCTCAAAAATTGACAGTGGGTGATATCATAATTGATACACTGCACATATCTTTCTCATTTCGATCAACTTGCTTTCTTATCGCAGTCATTTATTTTTTTTGGCACCAGTTGTTGCAGCCATGGCATTTGCAGAATCAGAGGTCACCTTTGGAAGCTCATGATCAGATTGAATCAGCTCTATTCCCAATCCATTATGAGGCTTCAGTTTCATTTACATTTCAATCTCAGTTTCATTTCCTTCTCAATTTCAGTGTCGATTATTCACTCTTTCGAGTATTCTGTTTCCTTCTCAATCATGTATTCTGTTTACATGATTAATTTTTGTCATGCTGATTTAGACACTCCGCTTCAATTAAACTCAAGCCACATGGGGTTTTTGGAAGATTTAGAGGACCCTTGTGTAATGGGGAAAGAAAATTTCATTTAGAACAAGTAATATGGTCTTTGCACATGGGCATGTGTCCCTCTGGTCAAAGCTTCATGGGCATAAAATTGACTTTCTGAAAGTGTGTGTGTGTCTTTTCTTGCCATCACTTCTCTCATTCTACAATCTACAAAGGAAGAAGAATCCTCAATCCAGTCTCCTGTGATAATGATTTACATTAATTGGTGATAGTGGAGTTAGAATGTGAGTGATATTCAAGCTTCCTCCTATAAGATTCTATTAAGGATATGATATTAAAGACTAATCATGCCAGGAAACCTAATCTTGAGGCAATGTTCAGTGCGTGGCAAATAGTATAGGTATGATTAACAATAAATAGGTTACAAGTTGCATATATGGGAGGCTATTGCATTCTCGTATTGAACAGGCTTTATAAGATGCCCTCAGAGATTGACAGTGGGTGATGTCATAATTGAAACACTGCACATACCATTCTCAGTTGAACTTGCTTTCTTAGAGCAAATTCACTCGTTGGATCACCAGGTCACCCACTATTCATTACTTTTTAATGTTAATTTCCACCCTCTGGGTCACGGGCATAGTTTTCATGGTGACCTGGTGATCCAGGTCACTTTGCAGGTCACGATGGTGACTCAGAAAGTGACTCGGGTGACCCAGGAGTCTAGGGGTGTAAATGAGCCGAGCCGGAGCGAATACGAAGGTGATCATGTTCGGCTCATTTGTTTTTTATCGAGTTCGAGCCGGGCTAAAGCTTGAATTATTTTTTCCATGCTCAAGCTCGGCTCGGCTTGAATATTTTTCTTAGGCCCGAGCTAGGCTCGGCTCGGCTTGATTTATTGGACGAGCTCGAGCTTGAATAGGCTCGGCTTGGCTCATTTGAGTTTAAATTTAAAAAATAAAAAAGATAGAAAAAAATTTAAATTAATAATCCAAATTTGATGTCTGACCATCATACAAATCCCTTTTATTGTCTAGAATAAACTCAAAATGATGAATCCAACTCAAAATTGCACTTAAACTAATTAAATAAGAATGGGGCCAACTCAGATTCTCTTCCAATTGAAAAGGAATGTAATAAAAAGAATTGAAGAATTGAGATTAGAATAATTATATTTTTATAGTATAAATTTCATTAGTTGAGCTTTAACAAACGAGCCGAGTTTTAACAAGCTCGAGCTACTCATGGAAAATACGAGCTACTCACGAGCTAGACGAGCCGAATATATCTTTGCTCAAGCTCGGCTCGTTTTTTGGCCGAGCTTAATATTGAGCTCAAGCTCGGCTCATTTATCTTACGAACACGAGCCGAACGAGCTAAAATCGAGCCGAATACGAGTCGAACACGAGCTGTATCGAGCCTACTTACAGCCCCAGGACATGAAATACACTGTGCTCGTGACTCATATTGTGAAATTAATACTAAAAAGTAGTGAATAGTGGGTGACTTAATGACCCAACGAGTGAACTTGCTCTTATTGCAGTCATTTATTTTTTGGCCCCAGTTGTTGCGGCCATGGCATTTGCAGAATCAGAGGTCACCTTTGGAAGCTGATTAGATTGAATCAGCTCCATTCCCAATCCATTATCAGCTTCGGTTTCATTTACATTTCAATCTCAGTTTAATTTCCTTTTCAATTTCAATTTCAACTATTCACTCTTTCGATCGTTCTATTTGCTGCAATTCTTTTCCACAAAAGATGAAACATTGAAACATCTTGCTCAACTCAGAAAATGGGCAAGTTTCACACTTTATTGAATTATTTGAACCCAAGTTTCATACTATTACGCTAAATAGTTAGAAATGCTCCCACTAATCATAGATTCATAGGAGATGAACATTAAAAATAAAAATAAATATATAAATTTATCTCTGAAACACAATATATTTCAGCTGAAGCAACAACCCTGCACGAGAAATGCTCCCACAGGAATAAGATACACAGTCCCCGGCTCAGCAAACCCAAAAATGTCAAGAACCCTAGTGCTCTCCCGGTCGTACAATTTGTCTCAACTGCTACAGAAAACAAGACAGCAGACCCTTCATATCCTGACTGGTCGATTTCCAGAATCAAACCTTTGTATCCTTGGTTGCTTCAATTGTGCTTTCTTGTTTGCAAGTATTTGGAAAGGATTTGGCCCACCAGGGGTGAGTTTTGCTTGCCTTACCTTCTTTCTCTTTCCCCGATCATATTCTTCATCCCTGCAAGCATTGGAAAACCCAGCTTGTGAAAAATGATGTAATAATACATTAGTACTAGCAGAATGTACTATTGTCATTGCTATAGTTTCAGTCCCTCAAGCTCAATAGATTGAGCAATCAAACCTTGTCATCAAAATATTACCAAATTTTCAAGTTTAAGATGCTCTACGCATAGTAGTGTAACCCAAAAACCAAGGGCACATTCCAACTCACCAATCATCTCCTACATAACCGATGGTGATACTCTGTGCATGGCTTGATTCTACAACATGAGACTGAGGCAATTCTATTCCATCCCAAGGTGCAACTGCAATGAACAAATTACAAAGCATTACAAAACATTCAGTATATGGATCAATCAGTTAGTTGGTACTTCTTGACCATCTATGAAAGGCAATAAAGTAATCAAGAAGTTGGAAGGTACAAGGTTGATCCAGCATCCAATCTTGACATTCACAACAAGTGAAAAATTCAAAACTACTGATAAAACTAGTCATGAACATGTCGAACATCAAACTTCCTATTTAAGCTTTTAATCACATGTTTGAGTATACCTTTTGAGAGTTGAAACAAGGTAACCAATGACTCCACCAAAATCAATGCAATATACTCATGCAGGCATGAATCAAATGCATGCAAAAGCCAGTAACGATCATCATAGCATTATAGTCACATAACATATAGTTACTAGATATCTACTCACCAATTGTCTCCACTGGACCCTGAGTCAGCACACCCTTCCATCCATTTTGCATTGCATCACTTTTACAATTGTGTGGAGTATCAGTTCCTCTCGACACCCTTTTGTTTTCCAATGTAACAGAGGAAGAGCCAAAACCATTTTGTTGTTGTTTATCACTTGCAAGCACTGTTCCATTCTGAATGAGGCTCTCTCTAAACTCTACATCTTTAATATCCATCGAAGAATCACCATGGGGATTCTCTGAGCACTTATTAGAAGTTCCATCTTCATCTGTTTTCAAGCCAGATTTGTTTCTCTTTCTCTTCGAACAGACAGAAACCAAGGAATCTGTCTGGGTTTTCTCAGATGTAGATGGTCCTTGATCAGATGAAGAACAATAATTTTCTACCAAGTATTTCTTACTATGGCTCTTAAAATCTGAAGTTAGGTGTTTACTCCTTTTGTGCTTCTTCTTCTTCTGCACCCTTAAGACTGCCCTAGAAAGCAAGGATGGCCGGAAATGCATGCCTACCACCTTACACTTTATGTGCTTCTTTTTCAATCCTTTAGGGTGCTTGCGGTCAGGAGCTTCCAAATCTAATGATCTATTTGTCACAACTGATGAGCCAGACAATTTTGCAGAATCAGAAACTACCACTGTCTGGCCACAATCACTAGCCTTCTCACGTTCATTGGTAAAACTTCCAGCCTAGAAAAGAAAAGGAGTCAAATCATGAAAGCATAACTAACACAAAGCTATAGATATACAAACGAATACCTGACTGATTCTAGAGCTTGGTGGATCAGATGGCTTTTCAGGATTCAGCTTCTCCAATGTCAAACCATTTGGAATTCTGGATGAAGCCACACTCAAATTCCCAGCACCGGAAGCATGATTTTTCTAAATGTATAAACAGGTAATAAGTGAAGCACAATACAAGGCAAAAGCTTAAGTAAATAAACCTAGCGATACCAATGTACATGGAAGGTAAGTAGCATCCACTTACATTCTGAGGGATCTCATCTTGAACAGGCTTCGATGCCTTCAAGATTTCAGGGTCCTTCACAGTAGGTGATATCATAATTGAAACCCTTTCATTATCATTTGAACTTGCTTTCTCATTGCAGTCATTTAGTTTGGCACCAGTTGTTGAAGCCACAGCACTTGCAGAATCAGAAGTGCCAGTTTTGCGGCTTGGAAGCAGAGTAGATGGTGGCATATTTTCTCCTAATCCTCCCAATGAGCCCTCTGATAATGACGCTATCAAAGACGATTCTGAAATGGCTTCCTTCTTACGCACCATATTTTGTGCCACTAGGTGGCCATTATTTTGATTAACTGATGCTTCCTTCAAATGGGACACCCTTGGGACAATAGCTGATGCATCTTTTTGTGCAACAGAAGAGGCTAGATCATTGGATCTGCCCGCAACTGCAATTTTTCGAATAGGTTCTTTCGACAAATGGTTGTCAGTAGGAGTAATTTTATTTACAGTACCATTAGGTTTGAAATACTCCTTTTGAGCAACATCAACAGGCTTCCTTGGAATAATATTTCTTCTATCACGTACATAGAACAACATGTACGCCTTTTGCTGCAAAACAGTCATCTCACGAACTTGCCTTACCTGTTACATCATAATTGCATAAGCTTGTAGGAAACCTTTATTTTATCTTTTTCCTCAAGGAAATATAAGATCCTGCATTTACCAATGATCTCTCCCAAAATTAGGGTATTCAATATTAAGTGAGCTACTCAAACATAAGAATGAATTATCCTTTCAGAGTTATGACAAGTTCTCGAGTTTGATACAGCATATACAACTAAACTGAAGCGCTAATTGTGAGTGTGAGTACTTAAATTTGAGTAGCTCACTTAATTTAATATCATATCTAACATCAATCAGAAAGGGAGAGCATATGCAAGAATAGTACAGACAATCGGATCTGAGATTATAAACTTACATTGTTGTCATCCAGAGAGTGCCAAATGCCAGTTGATGTTCGAACAAAGCAATAATAATGGCCGGAATAGGTGCTAGCCCCACAATGAACTAGAACCCCATAAAGAGTATATTTCAAATCTCCTTCCGGCTAAGTAGAACAGAAAAGTGGATGGAATTAAAACCGTGCTGTGATAAGTATTGCATAAATAGGCCTGTAAAAAGTGTAATTAAAGAATTAGAAAGAAATCACGCTTGCATATCTGGTAAAGTGTACTTACATATGCTCCACTGACAAAAGGTCTCAAGTCCAACGTAGGACCAAACTGAACTTCTTTGTTAATTTTTTGTCCAGGGTCATATGCACGAAACCGCTTTAAATGGATGGACAGAACACTAGGCGGCTTGTGAATGGTCATCTGTTTCATAGCTCGAACTTTCTGATTGCATCTTTGGCACTGATATTGCCTTTCCCCACCATCCAACTGTTCTTCAGCAGTAAAGTTCACAAGTGCTTTATTCAAAGAGTTTGCCTTGGCTATTTCAAGACTTAAATCTAAGAATGGATCTAACTTGTCAGAGCAATAGGAGCACTGCAAACATTTGACCTGAAGAAATAACATACATAGAAATTACAAAAGTCAGTATGAATTTCAGATAATTCATTATTTATAAAACTGTCATGGCCTACAGTATCTTCAAAGATATAAAGTTGACACATTACGATCCATACCCAAAAAAGAGAAGTCAAAACAAAAAATTACCCGACTTCGAAGGCGACCACCAAAGATCTTGTGTACCAAACTCTTCTCATAGGCACTAGGGGATTCACTTGGCACTCCAGATGGTAAACAACATTTATGCATGGATTCCAGCAAGTTTACCATGTATTCATGTGCATCTTCCTGTCTGGACTTCCTAAAGTTCCGCGATATGCCTAATCATGTTGTCAAGAATTCCAACATCCAAAGTATGAATCAGGAAACTAAACCAACTATAACACTTCACAACTAAGCATTGATCTCAACCCTATTAAGACATAAACTGGACGACTTGCATAAGGGACAATTCGCTGTAGTTCTTTCTGAAAAGCTCCTAGACTTATTTACAAAAATAAAAATAACGAGAAACTGAAAAGGAATTTTTTTTTTAATTCAAAAAAAAAAAAAAAAAAAGCAACCAGCTTTGAAGAAGGAATGAGGAATTGTCCCTATCATATAGTTTATGTAATTAGTCATCTGAGATGGTTTTTCTGGTAATTCATTTACAAGCGCCAACTTAACTATAAACTATTCTTTTCTGATCAAGTCCGAGACTTATTTATGTGCAACCAAATACAAGTAAATCAAGTTTCAAGCATACGTTGTAGATTGAAGACAAGAGCCTTTGGCAAAATGCTCTTGGTTGATTGTAGAGCAAGACTGACGTGCTCTTGGATGGCACATAAAGCACAAAACCCATTTTTTATATGACCTGCATAAACAAACCAATCAAATTAGCTATGCATTGAATTCAACATTTTTTAAACCCATTTTTTAAATAACTCCACAGCTCTGTTTACAATGACTTGTACTTAAAACTACAGATAACTCTCCAAAACCAAGCACATTAAGAAACAAATATGCATACAAGAGTCCTGCCGAGTACTCACAAGAATTCCGATGCCTGCCACTTTGCAGGTATGCAGCTAAAGGCTCAGTATATGTCAGGCACTGCAACACTGAATTGAGATAACAAGTATTCCCCATATTTATCAAACCAGCACCCTGAAAAAGTTTCAAACCATTCTTCCTCTCAATCATTGCATTATTCATTACCCGAAAAGCTTGAAATCAACCAAAAAATAAAGTTCAGAACTTGAAAAACAGAGACACTCTGTAGAACATGGAAAATTCCCAATTCAAAACTGAAAGCAATGACTAAATTTAAGCTAAAAGATTAACCCTTTAAAATCAAAAACACAATCAAAGGGCACTAATACTACTCACAATTCTCCGAAATGTGATGGGAAAGCTGAGCTCCGGATCCCACCCGTTTTCCAAAAACTCCGACCCGTCACTCTTCTTCGCTCCGGAAACCGAAACCGAACCCGAACCCGACTGACCCTGACCTGCCAGGCCGCCGGGTTTACGAGAATCCGAGCTGCCACCGCTCCCCGGATTAAGCGTCTCAGGCCGGAAGTCACTGCCGTCATTGTTAAAGCCCTTGAATGGCTTCCGCGCCAGATGAAACTCGATCCTCGGAAACGGCGATGCCTCCTCCGCCGATTTGAGCTGCGGATCCGAACTCTGACCCGATCGGATTGCCGGATTGAACACGTCGGCCATTTTCGCCCCCGGAAAAATAGGAGCTTTAGCTGAGAAAGGTAAGGTTTTTATGTGAATTGGGGATTAGGGTTTGGATGCATGAATCGAAAGTTTGAAGCTTTGTTAGGGTTTGGAGAGCTGGGTGAGGCTTCTGGGGCGAAAGAGAGAGCAAAGAAGGAGAAGGAGGCAGTATTAAACCCTACAGAGTGGAGCTCTAAGATTTTTGGAAGAGGTGGGAGTACACCGACTACGGTGAGGGCGATTGCAGGGGAGTGTGGCCACTTGTCTTGACCCTGTATAAGAGGGACACTTGGAATCTGGTTGGGCCTTTGTTTCAAAAGATTCAGGATTTTCTTGGTAAAAATGGAAAATTGCAAAAGATAGAGGGATGTGACCTCGTTAAAATTTCGTTTGGTTACTATGACTAATGTGCACCCTGAAATCTTTGGAGGGTCGAACTAAATTAATACTCGTATCAAGTATTATATAGACAATGTGTACTACGAGCTTTCTAAATGCAACTTATAATCTGTATATTAGTCATTCATTATAGTACTCACAATTTACCTTAACGAATATGATTGACGGTATCAAATATTCGATAGTTAATGTTATCTCTGATATTTTAGAACATATTGAGAGACACAACAACCATATCGATGACACATATGTATGACTTTAAATGAAAAGGCTATTTTAGCATTACAATTATGACATACATACATTGATACGTTGTATACAACAGCTTGATGATGACTTCTGATGATTCCTCACATAAAGCATAACAAGCAGAGGTAATTTTAACTTACGGTATAAGTCATAATGGTTAGTAACATATAAAAATTCTTTTTAGTATGCAATTAGTTGCTTCGGACGGATTTCGACCTCTAAAATTTTTTTGACAATTTTATAGAAGTGTTGAACTAGGAAAATGTTAGCCAATTTTTTCTTTTTCTTTTTTTATGACAGAAGCAAAAACACAAACACAAAATGTTAGCCAATTGGCGGACCGTATATTGTTAGAGAATTTAGGTAAAAGTTAACATGTGTGGGCTTAGTTCATTGGAAAAATAATGTGGGCTTTTTCACACAAAAAAAAAACATATGTGGGCTTATCTTTAAGGCCTAAGTTTGGGCCAAACCACGACTCTGAGTTTAGGACCATTGGATTAATTCCCCAAGCCGAGCCCAATCCTTACCATTGCAACTAATATTCGGTACAAGCTTGGGGCTAATGAGAAAGTTACTTCTACCAGACCATGGGATAGTAAATTCTTCAGAACTTTGAACTGAAGCAAATGACATCAATCCCTTAGAATCCAAGAAAACCCAACTTAAAGTTGGGATATTTCCACAAACTGACAAAAGCCGAGCTTAATCATAAATCATAAGTTCATAACAATCCACTCTACCTCTTCATGTAAGTCTTATCAGCCAGATCAATCAGATCAATCAGAAAATGGCAACACAAACGTAGAGTAGAAGTTTACCTTTGTGGATCATACCCTTTAGAGGGTTGTTACAACTTACAAAGATAGTCAATTATGCACCCCAAACTAAGCTTGTTGTTAATATCATAGAGATTATAATCAAGTATTTTATTAGAACCAAGGTGTAAATTGTGATGATGTGCCGTCTATGACCCGCAATCCCCATTTGAAGGATTAAAATTATGTAAGATGGCCCTCAAACTTAACGATATATTTTCCATTTTGAGACTAATTAATTTAACAATAGCTAGTTTAAGATTACATTATAATAAGGTGATACGAACAATGGGTTTAGGAGCTACTAACAATGTGATCAGTTCGTTGGTTAAGTAGTTGCTATATGGGGATGGTTCGCTAGTCTAGTCATATTGCACCTTTTTTTCAAAGAACTTTCATTACAAATTGTTGAAGATTACATCCAAATGGTTTCATTTGGCCTCATTAAAAATCTTGTTTGATCTAATTAAACATATCCTCAGTCACAAGGTCATTGAGCCATGGAGGCTGTGCTTATTTCCAAACTTGATTTCATCTGCATCTAAAGTTTCTTTTTACGAGCCAGCGAGCTACCTTGTTGCAACTTCTCGAAATCTTATTTTAACTGACTTCCTTGAGAGCTGACTAGAAGCTCATCAAAGTTGACTATTTCCATGTTGAAATAGAGAAGTTCGACGACTATTAAATGACTAAAGTCTTGATTTCATTTAAATAGTTTGTAAATGATTTCATTTCGGGTATTTTATTTCAATTTAATTCTATCACAAATCACATAGATAAAAACAAAAGGAAAATAAAACCATCCAATTACATCACCTATAAATGAAATTAAATATGATGGAAATGGACAAGATAAGGAAGGGCAATAAGTGCCATGATTGGAAGATCAAAACCAACGTGAGCTACTGCTTCTCTGCTCTTGAGATTTCTGCGTCACTCATTTCCCATTCGAAGCTTCAAATTTCGACAGAAAAACAAACAGAACATTTGAAAACCACACCCCACAAGACACGCTTTCTCCTTGGGTTACAGCTGACTTAATCAGAGCCATTCAATTGAATATTGACTATTCATCAACGGCTGAGATCTCAGCAACAGCAAAGCTCCCTTAGACCCCACCATAGACTCTTTTGGTCCGGACTAAAGGTTGAACCTTTATTTTCTTTGTGGGCTTATAAGCAGCAAAATTTAGAGGCAAAAAGCAATAAGAGCGAGGAAAGAAAAAAAAGAGTCAATTTTTGAAATCCAACCGCTCCAATTGTTCAACTCCTTAACCAAATTCCGCAAATTTAAAAACCCATCTCTCACAACTTGTTCTCTTCAATTCCCAGATCTTCATTTCTGTGAATTCGATCAAATTCTCCGATCATCTCGATCATATTCACCTGGTTTTCCATGGTGTTCTGTTTCATCAAATATCAAACCTCTCTCTTCACATAAATAACATAACAGGTAGCAACTTCCCACAATTGGTTGACCTCTTTCTCTTCAATTTTGTGTTGTTTAGTTCTGAATCCTTTCATCAAAGTTTCAAATTTTATTGTTCTAGGATCATGTATTGACTCCCCTGCCTCATTTTCCAGCTCCAAGTCTATCTGGGTTTGTCCAATTCAATCATGGGATACCAGACAGACCGTGTGAGATTCAATGTTGGAGGCAGAATCTTCGAAACGACCGCCACCACTCTCGCCAATGCCGGCCGGAATTCCCTGTTCGGCGCCATGTTCGACGACAGCTGGAATCTCCAACAACTCGATAAGAACAATTCCAACGACTACTTCATCGACCGCAACCCCGATTGCTTTGCGGTCCTCCTCGATCTTCTACGAACTAATGAACTCTGCGTCCCTGCAAATATGTCCGAAAAGCTCCTCTATAGAGAGGCCGTGTATTACGGGCTCCTGGACCACGTCCGGTCCGCCAAATGGGGACCGTTCGATGGCAACAGGCTCTGGCTTTCGAGGACCGTCGCCGGGCAAGCTCCCGGCGACGGGACCGCCATCCGGGCCGGCCCGGATGGCGGTTGCTGTGTGGCTCATGGTTGTATGGTGCATGTGTACGATTGGATGCTGGATGAGCACCCTACTATTAATCTTGACTATCAGAGAGTCAATGACGTAGGATGGCTTGATTCTGAGAACATAGTGGTGAGTGTTTGTGAGAGGTTGGGCCGCGGCGACGGCGGAATGGGGCTGTTCAGCTCGTCCAGCGGTGAACTAAGGGACAAGTTTCAGGTGAGTCACGAGAATCAAGTGAAGAGCTTCACTGCTGGAGCCTTGAGTTTCAGCTCAGATTACAAGATATTTTCCAGCTGTAAAGGGAGGAGCAACGAGTATGGGATTGGAGTTTGGGACCAAGTCACTGGGAAGCAGACCGATTTCTTCTACGAGCCGCTGGGGTGGTCTCTTGGTGATGCAGACAAGCTGCAATGGTTGAATGGGAGTAACTGTTTGCTGGTGGCGACTTTGTTTCCAAGGAAGGACAACTGTTACATTAGTTTGTTGGATTTTCGGGAGAAGAAGATGGTGTGGTCTTGGTCCGATATGGGAGCTCCGATGATGGTGGATGAGAAGAGAGTTAGGGATGCAATAGCGATGGAAGAGAGTAACTCAATCTGTGTTGTGAATGAGTATGAAGATTTGGGGTTTATTGATATAAGAAACTCTGGGGGAAGTGTTAGATGGAGCTCAAGGAGTAAGCTCATGAAGGGAAAAATGCCTGACGAGCCTTGCTACCCTAAACTTGCATTACACGAAGGGCAGCTGTTTTCGTCCATGAATGATTCGATTTCAGTGTTCTGTGGACCAGATTGGGTTTTGACATCAAGGCTTCGGCGAAGCTATGGAGGTTCGATTTGTGATTTCTCAATTGGTGGGGATCGGCTTTTCGCTCTTCATAGTGAGGAGAATGTGTTTGATATATGGGAGACTCCTCCTGCGCCGATTATATGATGATGCATCATCTTATGGTTTGGTTTGTTCTGAAGATTGTGTTTTTCTTTTTATTTCTGACATACACAATACATAATTTTCCCAGTACTGTTTAAAATATAGGAGATGTTGAAGCAATAGTAGGTTTAGTTAACTCAGAGAATGCTTCAAAGTTCTGATGGTGTATAGGGTTTGCTCAATACAGAGTATGAAAGTGTTTGCTTTAACTACTAAAGCTTAAAGATATAGATAGAAATGAAATTTGATTGCTTATCTAGAACTATGTTTATCTTCCACTCTTTTGATTTCACTTTTGGGCAGAACCTCTCTTTCTTTCTTTTCTTTCCCTCTTTTGCATGTGAGCAGTTGCAACTGCTATGATAGATATACATATGAACTGCAGAGCTTTGCATAAAGCTATTGGGTGCAGCCTTAGTTTCAGGTACTTTGATTATCAATGGTACTTTGAATCTATGACAACCACAATAACAAACAAGCATGGCCCCTTTCACATTTTATGAACCTCTGACCACTTCCTCTGCTTCTGTTTATGTTTATACTTAAATAATTGCTTACCAAACACGACTTCTTCTGTTGCTGTTCCATCCTCCAACATTCAAGTATATTAATCTATACAGCTATGGAGTTATAATTTTAAACGCATGAAGTAGGAGGAAATCCCACTTCATTTTAGAAACCCCGAATGAAGATATAGAATACTAAACTCAATTTGACTTTCTTGTTGGGTGTGCCTGTGTTAGTATTCTATGGAGAAAAATAGAGGATAAATAACTAACCTGAGTAGCTAACATGACCTTGTAGTTTAAGATCTTTTTAAATTTTACAGATTGCTAATCTCAAGCTTTAGTGTCAGTAACAGGCATTATTATTTTTGTGAGAAATCATTGTCAGCCATTTATAATAAAGATCAACACTCCAACCAACATTACCCTGATCCCCATCTAGTAATTCATGAACTCAGTGGGGTTCTGACCACTTTGTCAATTTCATTGCAAACAAGCACCAAAAAGAAAACAGAAAAAAAGAAAAAAACAAATCGAAGTCTAGAGGATTACTATTCCATAACAAAAATGAGAGGACAAATCAACTCTGTTCAAGGCTATTCTGTGCCGTTCCAGGAAATTTCCTTCAATTGATTTGCTCTAAATTTATAATCAGAAACTTCTGAATGGGACAGATAAAATTAAGCAAGAACAAGTAAGAAATGGCTTACGCATACCTAATTTGACCCAAAAAGATAAGGGTGAAAGAGAGGAGACCAAAAAGGCTGAGACGCCCCACAAGGCTCTCAAATTGATCAAGCATAATCAGGCATCACTTTTTTGAGGAATGCAATCGGAAGAGAGTCTTCTGGGGCAAGTTCGTCAAATGGAATGTAGTTCTCCTCCTTGTTGTAAACATGGCACACTGTCATTATCGTCTTCATCAAGCGCCAATTCCATGTAGCCTCGTTCAGATACTGTAAATGACAGAGGCAAAAGAAAGTTGAGAGAAAAGAACAACACCTCTTTTTTTAATGTCTTTGTGACCTTTTTGACCTGTACTCTTTCAACAGTTGTATTTATACTAAGGGCCTGTTTATGCTTTCAAATCCTGAACTAAAGAGAATGAAGTTCAATTTACCTTTCCCCAGTTTTCTTGGATAGACTTATGAGCTGCTCGTAAGTTATAGCTTGGAATCCTTGGAGATATATGATGGGGTATATGGACATTGATATCATGGCAGAGGATCTCGATCCTGTTGAGAAAACAAAGGAATGAAATCAGAATGTTAATATGTTGTCTCCATATCAGATTATAAATCCAGATAGCATAAGGAAGATAACCAGAGCACAGAACAATACAGTACCACGAGGGGTAGTCACAATGAACTGTTCCGTTAATCTGAGCCTGAGCAGCATTCCACTCATCCGCAGATTTGAAAGGTATATGAGGGGCCGTATGATGCACCATTGTGAATGTACTCATCTACAATTCAAAGAAAAATAAAGAGTAACTGAGCAAGCTCCGTATTTCTAAAATTCCCAAAAGCAATTCAATCATGTTCAACAATACATCATAAGTAACCCAAATAAAGCACTGGAGACCAGGGAGTAGTATTTACCCAAAAGTGGTAGCCCAACCATGGCATCAACCAAAACTTTACCCATCCCATGATCCCCGTCTTGTACACAATTAGAGGCCATCCAATCCCCATAAACGCAAAAACACAAGCCAAACTTATAGCAGCCCTTTTAACTTCACTTGTTCTGAACTTCTTCAAATTGAAGTGGACGAGCCACCTATGAGGGTGCTAAATAATGTTTAGACATGTCTATGGTGTGTTTACAGATTAAAAATCACTAAAGATCAACCTTCCTGAAATAATATCCAAAAAAGAGACATAGACAATGTATGATTCTTCTTTTACAGTTACATACCAGTGAGCTATTGACATCCAAGGACGCAATGGGCCATATCCATAAATAATTGCCTTTCGCAACAAAGGGGATGAATCAAACTCTTCTTTCGGAATAGGCTGCCAAGCTGTATCTTCAACCAACCTAAAGAGATGAGGTGGAAAGGAAAGTTCAAGAGGTTTACAGTTTGAAAGACAGTAGAAAGTCTATATGAGAAATATGTTCTTATATGAGAAACTAAAATAAATGCATTTATTGGGGAAATCACACATACATGTTCGTTTTTGCATGATGCCTATCATGCTTAAACCTCCATGGTTCGTATGGATATATCAATGGCAAAAATGCCAGCGTCCCAACAATGTCTTCCACTAATTTGTTTCTTGAAAATGATTTGTGCGCACAATCATGGCCTATAACAAAAAACTTTATAATCGGGAAGGGAAGGAAGAAAAAAGAAAAAGAAGGAATTAGTTGTCTTAGATACACTGTTGTAATTACAAAATAAAAAGTATACCAGAGTAAAATCAATATAGAATGAAGAGATGTGTTTTGAACAAACCCCAGTAACTGCAGTCCCTGTCCATGCCCACGCAACAGGGAGAAGATACCATGGGGCTTTTGAAATCAAAAAGAGCCCAATTGCATAGGAAGTGGCAGATATTAGAACTGACTTCCATGTTTTCACATCATCAATCTCAAACACCTTACAAGAAAAAGAAATAGTCATGGTCAGCGCAAGGCTTGTGGAAGCAACGCAAAGCCACCAATTAATGGCACTTAAACAAAAAGAAAATGCTGATTTACATTGTACCTTCCCTTGATACTACGAAAAGAGATGTTATTTGCAATGAAAAAACAGGGAGAAACAATGAAGCATCATCTGATGCCGCCATGCAGCCTTCCCCATGATTATAAATGTATAGTTTAATCAATACCAACAGTCACGAGAAAAGACTTCCAACTTTCCAAGCATGAAGTATGGAGTTTCTCAAATGAAAAATTAACTCCTAAATGTACTCGTTTGACCAGACTAGCCACTCACCCCGATCAGTGGCTGAATCCTAACCAGATGCATCAAGAAGCAAAACAAATAAGTTACATTACTGATGCAGCTCTGAAATGAAATATAATACCTTTTTTGGAAGGGAATCAATGACATCCTTTAGCGTAACATTGTCCGGGAGTGGTTCTCCAATTTGTTTGAAACCATAACTTTCAGATAATTGTTTTCTGTACTCAGCACTGTCTGGTGAAGATGGTGCAACTGGAATGGCAATTGCTTGTACAAAGGTCCTCCGATTTCTAGGAGAACACTGCTGATGTTTGATACCCTTTTGGAGATGGTTGTCCCATTTCAAATAGCAGATTCCTGTTCATCACAGTAAGCATCATCAGGTGGCAACAATATTGAAAATATGTCACAACCAATGACACCATCTACAATATTGAAAATATGTCACAAGCAATGACACCATCTAAAGTCTAATACAAGCAGCAAGTGCCAATACTTCAAGGCTTATGAGCAATGTTAAATATACTTTCTCATTCTTTCAGTCTGTATCTGATGTACACAAAGTATCGTGTCTAACTCGGTATAATGAGGAGAAAAGGCTGAAGAATTAAGGACATTCATTCATTTCCTCATCGCAAATGGGATCCTAATAATTTGAATATGATTTTCTACCCAGGTTGAGAATGTTGGTCGGTTGCTTAATGTTTAGAGAATGGCATTTTGAGCTAGAAATTTCTTTGAGTATAAGTAGATACCGGTTTTTGGATAACTCCATGAACAAAAATATTAACTGCCAATACACTTGAAAAAAAGTGTGTAATGCCTTATATAATCCGATTTCATATTGGAAAATCAGTGACATACAATTGCTCATTACTCTAAAAAATGCACCCAAATCCCAGTTTCGCTACAAACCACATAAACACAAAAAAGAAATCAAATTTATCAAGAAACTGAGGAACCCATGAAGCTGAAACGAGAGTGGCAAACCTGAAGAAAAATGGGCTCCAACTCTCTGGCTTCGAATTGGCTTATGATAGGGGCCCTGAAACTCAAAACCAAAAACAGAATAAGAACTCATAGGCAAATGGGCATGAGAGAGAATAACATACAGAATTGAGCTCAGCTCACCTTGGAAAGTAACATAGAATCTGCAAGTCTGCAAGACATTATGAGCAGAGATTGCAGTTCACAAGGACCCCCCACTTATTAAAGCTTTGAACTTTGAGTGTTGGGGTAGAGTTTGAGATTGAATGAATGTGAAAAAACAGAGCTTTCTTGGTTAAAAAGGACCACTACCGATTTCGGCTGCCCAATTCTATCTTTGTCACCCTGACCCTTTGCCTCACTGGATAGTGTGGCTAGATTTTCCCGACTCTCCACAACCGCTTGTTATGTTCAGTCGTGGAATATCGTCAACACCAAAGTTATGAAAAATCTATATGGTTTAATTAGTTAGGAATACCAAAAGAGAATGAAAAAAAAAAAAAAAGGTATGTAGGTTGCGTTTCATGTTGGAGGTGAAGAAGTCGTGTAATGCATTTGTAATAAGAATAGCGTGCATCTTTGACCAGAAATAAAATAACATTTGCGTGATTGAATTTGGGAGGTCAAGCTAGACCAATTTACATCATGTCTAGTGTTCGAATCTCAACTCCCACTAGTTTGTGGCTAGTAGATTTAAGGGGTTTTCAAATTCGTGCACCTAAAAGCAGAGATTAGTCTCAGAGGCGGAACCATGACTTAAACCTTGGGGGAATAGAGATAGAAGTATAAATTATTAGAAAGAAGTTTAATCTTTAATGGTTCTGCTAGGGTTGCGCTTTCGCTGCTCTTGGCCTCTCCTCCATCATCGATGGAGACCTATTCCGATCTCCGCTTCATCCGACTCATTGAACATGATTGTTGCCTTCTCCTCCAAGAGGCCAAGGCTAGGCTTTTTACCTACCATGACCTCCTTCTCTCAGTCCCAATCTGATGTTGGAGCCCCAATGCGTGTATTGCTAGGGAATGCGAATCGATCTATGTAGTTCTGGACCGAGACGTCAAGGCGACGTAAGTGTTCTTCCCTAAATCGAGCCCATCTGAAATCGCTGCTGACGAACGGAGGTTTGGGCTTGATGGAGGCTTTGCAGGTGAGGGGCTTCGCTTGGACGCTATTGGCAGTAAAGCAAGAAGAGGCATGCCCTCGATCTGTAGCTTTGGCGATGAGTGGTTGTGCATTCCACCGGATTGGAGCGGCGGTGACGTTGATCATACCAAAGAATAGAGTCTCTCAATAGTGGTGCCCAAATCAGGTTGGGTGCCCAAATTAGGTTGGGTGCTCGAAATGGACTGGGTACCTATCACATTTTTTTAGACCTGAGCCCAAGTTTGGATCAGGCTAATGAGCTCTGGCTGGCTAGGATTTCAGACTGCTAAAGAAGTCATGAGTCTGCTGTTTTTAGGAAAACCTCTTAGCCTTCGCTTGAAGGGCAAGGAGAAAATGTAGTTTTTTATTTTCTACGCCTATATACTATGCTTTGAGTTGTTTCATAGTTATAGGCTTGCTTTAAATAAATGAGCGATAAGTTCAAATATAGTTGGTTTATCCTATGTATCACTGTAGTCCATCCACGAAGCCTTGTTCTGGTCATTGTTATGTGTCAGCGGGTGGGTATGTAAGGCCTTCTTAGCATGCGTTATTATCAATGAAATTTCATTAGTTAAAAAAAACAAAAGACTTTAAATTATTATAAAAAAAATTGTTTATAAATAAATACAACTATAACAATAATTTAATAAATTATGTAGTACATAATTCATAAGCCAATAATTAAAAACAAACCAATGATAACTCGAATGAACAGCTCAATAAATGAAGATAAGATGAATTTTGATCAACCAAGTATCAAAACTAATTTGATGATCATGCAAATAAGAAAAAAAAAGTATATTGTTAAGACAAAATTGTAATGAAATTCAATATTAGTCAAACTAGTGAATTGTAAAATTGACAAAACATTTCTCACAATCCAAAACTCGTGAAACACCATAATGGCCAATTTGAATTAATCACCAATGATCATTTATCTCTGTATATTTCTTTATGGTAATGTTATTTATTATAATCCTTTATGGTCAACCAATCAAGTACTCCTGTGGCGACCCGGAGACCGGATTACCATAGCGCCGCCTCCCCAAGGAACCCTACACCCTCGACACTTAGGGAGTAAGTGTTTTGGACCTAGAATTCCTCAAAGAGACAAGACCTTTAGGTTGGAGAACAAGAAATCTATAAGCCCAAAATTCTTAGGCTTGTACAGTGGGCTTGGCTGGTAACCACAAGATTACGAACTAGGCGAGGAAGAGGAAAGGAAGGTGGTGTTGTGTTGAGTTTTAGAACCTACATCATTTTTTAGTTTTTAGCCTAAGTTTACATTAGTTTCATTGAGTGGTAATTTACGTGAGTCTTCTAGGTCTAGCCCACTAGGACCTAAATCAAATGGAGGTTCTAACCCGAGGGTTCCACTTTGGTGGTAAGCAATCACACGCATCATTAACCATACATAACGTTATAAAAATTTAACGAGATCGAACAAGCCAAATAAAAACAAACTTTAAATAAAACAAATTGTGGCCTCGAAGGATTATCCTCTGTACCTAATGTTCGACAACAACAGCTTGAAAAACAAACTAAAGTAGGGGTTAGGCTCATACATCCAGTCATTGCCCATGCCCGCCCCCATATCTAAGTTTAAAAACATGAGTTAACGCTTTGATAAAAAGTAATAGATAAAAACCGGTTTGTGATTCCACGTGATCGTCACCACGTAACTACAATCCCACGGCAATTGATCTTCTTCCATAACTTTCATCATAACCGTCCATCTAGCCAATCACTTTCCGGAATTCAATAATCACAAGGCTAGAGACAAGGGGATAATTCAATAATCAAGGGCATGGTGCACACTGCCCACCACCGGTGGCTCAAGGAGGAACATACCTCTCCTTACATCCCCATCAATTGCCAACACATCAATCCAATCCACGCAAACCATTTCAATTGTAAAACAGATAATTTTCAAAACCATGCAAGAGGCCTCATATCAAACATAATATATGCAAGCAAAGCATAGATAGAGTTAAAGGCATCCCTTACCTGGAACTCGAGCTTTCTCTTGCAGCACTTGGGCTCAATGCAACCTTGTAGCAACCACTACTTCACCAGATCCTACCAAGATATCAAGCCCAGACCAAATAAGTGACATTAATCACGATAAACTAGGCTAGCTATTTACTCTCAATACTCTCCAAAGAAAACCTTTCCTTTAACCTAATTACTAACTAATAACCAGACCATTAGGGCTCTAAGGGAGAGTTGGTTTTTCAGGAAAAAGTGGCAAAAACACCTTTAGAAGACAAATTGTCCAAAGCTGGAAACAGAGTTTAAGTAGGAACTGTTAAGAGCCAAGGAAGAGTGTCCAAAATATTTGAGGTAATTCTTGAAATTTTTTTGAAAGAAGATGGTTTAACAACCTACTCAGTAAGAATGTAATGGTTATAGAATTCTAAGTGAAGCCATGTGAAGAGTAACGGTTTTCAAGCCTAAAGGTAAACGATGTGCAGATTATTTCCAGAAATAACAGCTTCTGTCTACCTATTTCAAAATTACATAAGTAATTCTAGAAAAATTCTTTTGGGGTGATTCAAATTCTTGAATGTTCATCTATATGTCTACTATCTTTATCCAGAAGGAATTAATCCCAAATTCTCAACGGTTCGGCTTCAGTTTTGAAAGGAATGCAGCTGGGTTAGATTATACTGGAAACTGAAAACTGCAGAAATTGGTTTTTTTGTGTAAAGCTCTTTTGGTACCCAAAATGGCTGGTTAAGTAGACTCTAAGACACCTACAGAAAGTATCTAAAGCTTCTAAAGGCTTAAGGTCTCAGTCACCCTTCAATACTATAAGGGGAAGGTCTTGTAGCTCACTAACATGATGTTTTGAAGACTGTGTTTGGACAACAGTAACACAAATAAGCTCTTTGGATCAAGCATGATTTCAAAGTTTAAGATAACCATGGTCTAGCATAAATCCAACACATTAGAAAGAATGAAAGGTTCTAAGTTAAAGCAACAAGGTTCTAACAACAATAGTGACAAGTTGTAATCTGCAAGAGTTTGTAACAACAACCAAAGATATACAGAGTGTTATGGAAATGATGATACTCACCACATACTAACCAAAAAGGTGAGTTTCTCTTGAGGGTTTCAACAGGAAAGAGAGTTGAGGGAGCTGATTGGATCGAGCCCAGTTGCAGGCCAAGAAATTCTCTCAATCTCGAACATGCAGAGTAAAACAAAAACTTCTCAATATGTGGAAGAGTTGGTTTGAACGTATTGAGCCTAAAAACTGAGGAAATAAATAGGAACTTGATTGTTCAAGAATCTTACCAACTGTTGGTATTAGTCTCAAGCAAGATGTGGGGGACTCAGGTAGAGCAAGAGAGGGAATTCAAGCAGAAATCCGGAACAGGCTCGCTTCCGAATAGCTTCCGCTTAGAGGGGTGTACAGGTCTCAAATAGACTCTAAGAGAGCTGAAATTTGGAGGCTAGATAGAAGAGACATAGGCGAACAACTTTGATGAAGAAAGGTTTTTTTACCGGAGGTCCCTAACTAGGAGTTTCGGGGCATGCAAACACACTGATATGCCCAGGAAAGAGAGAAAGGGTGAGAAGAGGAGGGTGGATGTAACGCCCCAAGCTGCACCTCACCAGCTTGAGCACGTCACAGTGCCGTGAGCCTCTAAAACATAAACCGAACGCTCGATTTACATTCTAGAGAATCGCTAGGCATTTTGTTTGAAAACTTTTCGTATAAACACAACGAAAGCTACAAATATTTTTGAGGTGAAAAATCCTTGAGTTGCTAAAAGTTATTGCATTCGTCGAGAACTTGAAATGAATTCTCACACACAAGGTACGAACTTCAAGGAAACGAGAACTCAACCAAAATTAACACACGACTAACTATCAACAAGTCTCGAAATATAATTCAGAACAAGGTCTAAACAACAAAATTTACCGAACTTGTTCTGCGCACCCAGCTCCTTCCACTATTGTCCTGTTACCAGTGCACAGTACCTGCATCCACACTGTTGTAAGGGTGAGCTTTCGTCCTCGCTGCTCTTACAGGAACTCTACCACGACTAGGTTTAAAACCACTAAATATATATTTGGGATCCCAGTATGAAGACATGCTTAAATCAAACATTTTAAAGGAATGACAAACTTTAATGTTTTTCAACTTGAAAACCGATGCATGATGCTTAAATAAATACGGCGCCAAAACCAAGTATTACCTGATGGCCGGTCCCATAGACCCACTACACGACCTTACCTCAAATTAAGTTATCACCAGGTAAGCGTAGCGAGAGCGTCCACTACCTAGCTACACACACGTACCGGGCCCGTTATTACGATCGGAATACCCGGATGACCGGCATAACTAACCCTCCGGAGGTTAAGGGGATCGAACCCAAGGAAGTCAGAGCCACCCTTCGCTCTCAAGCCATCACACATTTTCTCATAGATTGGTTAGTATGCATTGCATTTTACATAACCAACCCATACCACTTATCATGCATTACATTTATAAAATATAAAGAAAATCACAAACCGAGGAGAGTCCTGAATTCCCTACCTGGATTCCGAAGTCGTTTAATTCACGTTGTCCGAGATTCACGAATCTGCCGTTCCTCGGGTAACTGGAGTCCTAGATTCCAATATAATAATCGTTAATAATCCATTAATCAACTATTAAACGATTATCTAATCGTCCGACCAACTTCTCCTAGTTTGACCAGGATTGACCAAAGTTTGACCGAAGTTGACCAATCACATCTAGCTTTATAGTGTCTCAATTACTGGACTTCTTATATCGTTTGCTCGATTTACACATATCTGTACCATTCCGTAAATCTGACAGAACACCAAATTTTCAACTTTTCGCAAACATTTCCAATTCACTTAATAATCACACCTCATAGTAATTCCGCTCGAATTTGCTATGGACACCCAATTAAATCAAGCCATTTTTTACCATTTTCACATGTCCCATATACTCAATTCAAGATCACAATTGCGTTTCAGCATTATAATTATTCAGCTTGTTCAATCAATATCAACCATAATGAATCATATTTCAATGGAATCAATTATCTGCATATCCAGAATAATCAACCACACAACGTCAAGCTTCCAATCACCATTCACAAAACCAAATTCACAACCAGAATTTGACAGGAGAACGATTCTGTTTCTGAATTCCAAATTTACCTTTGAGAATCAAAGAATCGTTAACAGAGGCCATCTTGAGCATGCCTATATGTGCAGCTACCTAGCTCAGTAAACGTCAGGCAGAGCCCACCCAATTTCTCCCTTCAGTTTGAAGTGCAGTAAGGACCAAAGCATCACCGAACACCAATTCAAGGAGCCAAGCTTCCCCGGACCTCAACTGGTTTTCCAAAACGCTAGAAACGAAACTAGAAGCCTGGAATCGCCGCCATGGACAGCGGTCTGTCGATACCCGAAATCACCCAAAACACAAATTCATCAAAACTTAATCGAATTCGAGAACCACTTATACCAGCACGTAGAGCGTAAGGAGAGGGTTAGTTTTCCTACCTCACACAGCCCTGAAGATCACCGGAAATTGCAGAAGCATCGCCAGAAAGTTCAAACCTTTCAAGCTTCGAATCTTTCTCCACAGTCCGTGCATGGATGATCCGTGGCCAGAGGCACGTCGGCGTCGTCGAGAAGAAGCGAACGCCGGTGGTCCGCCGTGAGATATGGTCGAACGGAGGAGTTCCGACAGGGTCGGGTCGCCGGGTCGCGTCGCGGGTCAGAGGGAGCTTGATGCTTCTGGAACAATCTGATGCGTTGGTCTGATGGAAGGTCTATATATAGTCCCCTTAATAAATCTTGGACGGTCCAGATTAAGCGGTGGGTAAATGAATGGATCAGATTGAACCAGATAATTCCATTTCCCTTAAATAATTATTTATAATCCCAAAACTTCCAAAATTCGTATAAATTAGCACGGGTATCCGGAAAATTCCCACGAACTCGTTGTCTCGTGTCTTTTATTATCAAACCTTTAAATCAATAATTTCTCCTTGTGAAAAGTTCTGAAAATATTTCCGAGCACCCATAATAATCTTCGAGATAGTAAATAAATAATTATTGAACGATCTCGATTAAGCTCGATAAATTTTCCGGGGCTCACAGTTTTGCGTACGATCTCCATTAAGCTCGATATATTTTTCCGGGGCTCACAGTGGACGACAATCTTTGGTCTGGATTCTCCAAATTGAATGTTTGGAGTAATGTTCTTGGAGGATTTTCCATCTGCATGTTGGTAACGTGGAACAGAGTTGTTGATCGAGGTTTCCTTTCCCTCTGCCCAACTTTGGCGTGAACAAAGATTGAGGAAAAGTTGGGCTTTGCGTGTGAGATAGATGACTCAGCTTGGGGAAAGTGAAGGAATTGAATCAGATAAATTTGGGGTAAAAATAATAGGTTGTCAAAACCAAAATGATGGGGAAAAAAATAAAAGTAAAATAAGTAAATACAAGAAGACTCAAATTAAAGTGTTGGCAAGACCAAATAAGGATTGGGCCTCACCAAACTTGTATTTAGATAGAAAAATGGCAAGGTAAGTTTTGTCGGAATTTTGCTCGAGTTTGAAAAACATAAGGAGTAAATAAATTGTGCTTTTGAAAGTTGGTGAGATGGTTGACGACTAAGCTTCGGGTAAGACGAGCAGAAATTTCGCCAATTGTTAAGAAATAAGGTAAAATAAAGAAATCGTAAACGCACACACAAGTAGATTTCAAAGTTACGCAAGAATGCTATTATGAACCACAAGAACCTTACTGGATCAAGAGAGATGTTCGGGTTAAAGATCAAATAACTTATTTGGCTAGGTTCACTAGCATACCTGTCTGCTGGGAGTCCAAAGTAAATTTTGGACTCTAACCTTATGCTATCCTATCCTTGGGCCTTGGGCCCAAGCCCAAACTATTTCCAAAAGTTTTTGGCCAAACAAAGGTCGCAAAAAATTATCCCTTCCAAAAATGACGTTCGGAATTTCACGGGGTCTACAACTCCTATGGTCAATCAATCAAATAACACTACTATTTTTATCAGTTCTTTCATGTGAGTTGTCAAAGAGCTGCGTCGGGGCATCAGATTTACTCAGCAAACTCAAATTTTGATGTTTTCATTATAAAGCTTAAGCGTAATTAAAAATGCCAAGTGAAAAAGGTTCGGGGTCCGGACCCTGTCGGGCCTGATAATAGGTCCGCTCCTGATTAGTTTGATTTTGTTGAGATACTCTCATAGACTTGGGTACGAAGACTGATTGAGTGGGTGTGGTACTAACTTGTTAAAGTAACCAAGATGACTTATTACCTCACTCCCGAAAGAAAAGAAAAAAAAAATACTAGACCAATTATAGGTGAAAGTAGACAAGTTTGGTTTCTCTTGTTAACCTAAGGAGCAGCCTTTGTAAATTATGATTACAAGAATTATACATATATTGAAAGATGAGTTCACTGTTACTACTGTTCATCAAGGGGTGGAGAAGACGTTTTCGTCCCTGCTTTTCTGTTATATTACAGGAGTGAGTGCTGTTTGAGATGATGTCATCCTGGGCATATGGGTCTTTTTACAGGAATTGACTTTTTTGCCCTTGGTTTGCTGTTATAATTTCAGGTTTGTACTGATTGCTGAGACGATGTTGGCTGGGCATATGCGTCTTTACGTATGGGAAGATGCCTTGGTGCTTCTGGAGGTTTGTTTAGAATTCCAAATCGCTCTTGCTCTCACTCGAATCAACAAATTTCTCTCGGTCTCCTCGCATAGAAATCCAAAACCAACTTGGATATACCATATGCTTTAGGAGGTTTCTTCTTTCTTCTACAGCCAAAGAATTGACTTGCGCCGGTTTCTTCTTTCTTCTTTAGCCATATAACCAAGATTGAGAGAGTGGATTTGTTGCTCCCGCAAATCATTCCTTACTTTTGATCTGCGAATTTCTATTTGGTTCCTGCAGTCCTCTTTTCTCGCTCTCCTCACTGTGAACTCTTTACCTGATTTCTTCAAATCAGTGTATATGTGATTGATTTAGGAATTGGGCTCTGCTATTGCAGTAAGCATCAAAACCAGGGACTCAAGTAGGTTTGATGAGTCTTTTTTCGTGAAAGATTTGTTGGGTTGTTTGTGATTGTTTGGTTCACTGTTGAATCCCAAGGTTTGAGATTTTTTTTTATCTGGGTTTTGTTCTTCTGCTGTTAACGTTTGAATCTATCGCATTGGAGAAGCCTCCATCGCTATCTAGAGTTCCTGTTAACAGACAACAGGCTTCCAGTCAAAATCAAGATTAGGAAAATCTCAGTAGGCGTCGTATTTCGTATCATCGTTCTGTCTAACAAATGCCTACTGTAATCGCTATATGATTTCAATTTATTTTCAATTCTCCGCTATCAGTTCCAGTCAAAATCGAGCGGAAAAGTGTTTATGTTTATTGTTTAATAAAGTCACTAAAATTTCTTCCTATGTTTATCGCTATTTGGACCAATGTCTAAAACATGATGCAAGCTGTGTTTCACGACGTTAACTATAACCAAAGTAGTTATTTTTGTTTGGCAGCTGATCAGCAGATACCGTTTATCAGTAGCAATATCAATTGTATTGCTCATCTATTCAGTCTGCTTTCAAGGTATCATCCTTTATGTGCGATCTTGCATCTTGATTAATTGTGAATTATGTCATGTACTATTACAGTTCTGATTCCTTAGCAATGATCTACACGTATTCCTGGTTTAGATTTTGCTGTCTTTAAATAAATTAGTTTCTGTTTTGAAATTTTGTCTTAAGTGTTGAGCTTTTGATTGAAATTCTGATTTCTTCCTTTATTTTTCTGCCATTTTTTTCATATTGGTTATGAATGTCAAGAAACAAACTTGATCCAACTGAATTCATTCTAATACAACATGTACAATAGGATGCGCTTGAATATAGATACCAAAATCACATTAGAATGGTGACTATATTTTACCTCAGGTCATTCACAGTTACTTTTGTATGCAAAGTGATAGGAATGTAATGACCATATGTAGACATTTAAAAAAAAAAAAAAATTCAGAGAGTATATCAAGTGACTAATGGAGAATAACAAGCTTAGATGACAGTCAGAAACAATAGTATTAGTGAACTGAGCATCCTGAATGGTTAATGTGATGGAGGCCAGCTACATACCCCTCATTTCTATACCCCCTTATACCTGTAATTATATTTTGGTCTTTACATTTTCTATCACTCAGTTATACATTTATTGTCAGTTTCTTCATTCTGACACACAAAGTAGCTCTCTCTTTATGAATTTATACATTATAAAACCAAGAAGCTAAATAATTTTTTCAGTCATTTTATATGTCTGTTCCAACTTTTTACAGTATGAAACAAACTATTGCAAGATACAACAAGTGTGACGAGTCTTCAGAGACCGCTTTGGTAGAATCAATCGCAGAGGGACTGTTCTGATTCTTTTTTTGAGGTATCTACATAGTGATATGAGGTTTGGTGTGTCTATTTGAAAACAGAAGATAAAGTTAGATATATAAATAAACCTGGGATAAACTTCTGTAAAATTTGACTTCTCCTTGATACTTTAAAAAATATATATACTATAGCTTGCCCTATGTGCAGAAAAATTGCAAGAGATTTGACAGAAGCATCATTATCAGGTGCATGATTGTGTACAGTAGCAGCTCTTGCCATGATGTTTTTAACTTGGAATGGTAAGTAGTTCATATCTCTTTAATTGGTTATTTATCACTTCATATTACTCAAATTCAACTGAATGGGCATTTAGTGGCCCCTTCTTTTCCTTTAATTTGATGTTTAGTCTAATGTTCTGTACAATATTTTTTTTTTGTTAATTTCCTATGCTTTTCTCTTTTGACAGTTTTTTTTCTTTCCTTATTTCGACTGCTCTACATTCCTTTAGTTCATATACATTATCAAATTATATTTCCAATCTTTTGTGGCTAATCTAATGATGATTATTAGTTGGGAGCTTCTCATGTGTTTCTGTTTATTAACAAAGGAAACAAGAACTTATAAGATCCGAACATAAGTAACAGCTGCATAAGACCAAAAAAAAAGAACACAGGGATATTAACTAAGCTGTAGCTATGCAAGCGTTTTGGTTTGCTATTGCAATAACCAGCAAATCACACAAAGCTACATTAATTTTCGATGAAATTTTGGCCACTTAGATCATAATCCCTTTTATGCAATGTCATGTATAATATTTTGTTTAGTTGCATGTACCTTTGATTCTATCTAGGCTCTTTTATTAACAATATGATAGAACTTCATCTTTTACTACAAATTCATATGTTTGTCAACAAACATGAATTTTATCTTTTTTATTGTTTAGTAAATGCTTAAGTTCATGGTTTTTTGGAAAACTCTGAAACCATAAGTTTTTAGTTTGATTTTATTCACATTTAATATTTAGTACTTTTGGATTTGATCTCCAAATTTGTTAGGATTTTATACTCACTGTCAGTGTTGATGTTGTTTCAGATAGGGAAAGCTTTTTTGAAGCGGCTGAAAGTGTTCCTGGGGTAATTTTTTTTCAACTTAGTTCTTTGTTATTTAGATTTGGTTGTACTGAATTTAATTGTGATTTATATTCTTATCGATTTTGTGAAGGTTTTGGATGAAAGAAAGCAGGGAAGTTTTGATTCTCTCTGATATGAATGTATTCCTTGATTAATGACTAAGATTGCTTTTGCTACAGTCTTGCAATTTCAATTTCAAAAGTGAAGTAGAATAAAACTTCTGGATTCTGCCTTACATGACAGATTTTGTCTGACCACTTTGGTTGCAATTTTTGCATCCCTTGGATTTTCATTTAATGCCATGGAGATTGGTGAATGAGATTCATTGAGCTGCTATGCAAGCTCTTGATGAGCTCGAGTTAGAGCGAGTTTTAGGATGATACTGAATGTTGGATTAGCTTGGCAGTATTGGTGGTTTGGTGCAAGAGTAACTTTATTTGTTCTTGCCTCTCTATTCCAGACATCATTCGCCATATGTATCAATCAGTTCAAAATCCCTCTGTGAATTTCAGTATTGGTGGATAGCATACAGTCACATCATGAAAAGGTAAATTAAGATATACTAAGGTAATTATAGAGAAGATTGAGTTATGTTTACCTTGGTACTAACAACATCATTTCCAATGGGACAAAATCATGGATTAATTTCATCATATTCATCATCTGTGTTTGCAGGTCTCCCACTTCCAATGTCATGACCGAGACAGAAATAGGAAGACTTTGAGAAATACAGAGGATGCTTATGCAGATTGCAGATTAAAGTTTTGAGTTTTGAAATTTTTTCTGATGCAAAAACTATTAAGGTACATTTTACATGACTTCCCAGAACCTTCCTACACCATGCATCCTATGCAAATAGAAGTTGTCTATAGATTTGTAAACTTTGGCATTAATAATACAAAACGTACTCCTTTTTCTAATGGTTGCTATTGTATGGTATATTTTAGGAGGATTTATCAGCGCGGTATGTTCAGAACTCTAATCTACATGCATTTCTTTAAAATACAGGTCGCTTGAATATATGACGATACTTGGAGCGTTTGTCAAGGATCTGAACCCATGAAGTCAAGGTTGCTGTGTTGCCACTTTTGAGAGATTCTATTTGTTTCAAGTGCAGAGACAGAGACAGACTGTGAAAGGAAAAAAGGAGTGATCGATCTGGATTTATTTGACAAGAGGTGTAGAGATAGAGAGAAATTGTGAAAGCAGAAGAGGAGGAATCGGTGTTGGAGAAGAGGCTTCAAACGTAGAAGACAGGACATCAGTTGATAGCAGGTAATATAGAAAGAAGAACAGGGATATGGGTCTGAGTTTGTTTTGGATTGCTCATCTATTTGTGTCTTTATTTTTCTTCTCATACTGAGTTTTTGTTTTGAAATGCTCCGGTGAATTGGTTTTAGACTAAATTCCTGTCAGCTTTGTAGTTATCGGTTTGCTTGCATAATTGTTATCAGCTTCATAGTTGTTGCTTTCATGGTTGTGCATTGGATTATCATTTGAACAGAATTTGCAGCTCCATTCAACCTTCTCTTATCTGACTGCCCCATTTTTTAATGGCAGCACACCAGAATCAGGACCAAACGAGCTTCTCATCAACAGTCGAACCAAAGGATGATACCTTTGACAATCTCATGTAAAGTAACTGGTTTGAAGTATAAATGCAGCTTATTTTGTTAATAGCTAACTACCTTTGCAATTAGAGTGTAGGAACTTCGGTTAGAATGATCATTTTTTGAACAAATGTTGGTTAATATACCCTACAAAAATTGGGGAAAAATTCAAACCCGCAGCATCGCGCGGGGGTAGTAGCTAGTATTATATGAAGCAAAGGGTTTGTTTAAATTCATAGTCATTGGGCCAAAGTGAGAGTGGGCCGATGGTTCATTCTCAATTCAAGATCCGTGAATGGGTTGGGGCATTTTATTAGGATTTGTAGGGGACTAAAAGTTGGATTTTTGAATGAATCTAGTTGGAAATTGAAATTTAATCACATAAGGATTTTCTGATTGGCCCTGTTCATAAGAAATTATGTATTACAAATTTCAGCCCTTTGGACTTGTTAGTCTTGCTTGCTCAGATGTTGAATTCCCGAATCGGGTTCTTGGAACTTCTTCTTGTTTATGAAAGAAAATTAGTAGTTGTATCCTTGTGTATTTAACTCAAGAGGATAGTGCATTAGTGCTTGACATGAGATCGTGAAATCCATATATCAAGAGGCATTGCAAGGATTAGTGTGTGTTTTTCATGTCAATATATGATTAACGATTCATGAATTATAAAGAGTAAATCTTAGTTCGACCTCGATCTCTATAATGATAGTGCAGTGAGGATCAAAAGAAGGAGGTAAGTGTGTCCGCAAAATTTCATACTCACCCGTTATCCTCAGTAGCCTGCCCGACCACGGTTAAACTAACCATTATATTAATTTAGATCATGTAATGATTATAATCATATACTAAAACCACTTTTAATTCTCGGCAAAATTTTATATACTTTGGGGCCCCGAAATGACGTGCCTATCACTTGGTTCATGAATCACGAGGAAGTTGTAAAGGGACTATAATTTTGGCTCAATTTATATTACATGCTTTTTGAAATATTCAGAAAATATAAACCTACAAAATGTCAAAAGGAAAACTGGATAAAGGAAGAAATAAAACACAAAAGAAAAAGAAAAAGAGGCACGTTGGGCTGGGGACGCCGAAACAGATGTCGACTTCCGGCGGCATCCACGTCATCTGAAAGCTGACGGAGCCCAAGGGGTCGGTGAAATCTCCAGCTGCAGATTGCTGAAGAAAGCAGAGCACCAAACAGAAAGCAAAAAAAAAAAGTGTGACAGACAAAAATCAAATCCATCATCACTCTTCTCCTTCCTCAATCTCATTCCAATTCACAGACCAAACCAGAAAAGCAAACCTAGCCAGAGGCCAGAGCCATACACACCAAACAGAGCAATCGGAAATATTTGTCATCACTCCAAACCTGTAAGAATTCGTCTCTGTCTCTGCCAATTCTTGATGAATTTCGACGTTACAATTTTGAGTGTGACAATCATTTGCATGATTTGAGTGTGTTTATGTATGATTATATGTTTATGTATACCTGCATGCATGTGATTTTCGTATCGGAAATTTCAGGTGCGGAAGAGAAATAAGGTGATTTTGATTGTGAGCTCTGGAATTTGAAGAGCAGAAATGGCGTTGTTGCGCAAATTGTTCTATCGCAAACCGCCGGATGGACTATTCGAGATCTGTGAGCGAGTATACGGTGCGTGTTCTTAGTCTTGTAGATTTGTGACTGATTTCGGTTTCTTATAGGGAAATGATGATTGTAGTTGAATATTTTTGTGTTTGAATGTATGGTAATGTTTGGGAATGGCTGCATTGTGTGCTTGATTGAGAGTGGATTGCGAAATGAGCTACGCGAGTTGATTGAGCTTAATTTGTAGCTTACAAAATGTGGGGAAATGAATTCCAAGAAAACTGTTCATTACTTGAAACGATCTGATGTCTTACTCAGTTTTGTAACCTGACTTGTTTAAAACTAAAACGCTAATGAGCAAGAAAACGGATGCGCGTTAGCGCAACAGATTTCGTGCAGCTCAATCCCTTTCTTTGTTCTATAGTGCTTGATGAAAGTTAAATAATGGACACACTGAGGTTGGAATTTTGTTGTCGTGCAGTAAATACATGAAGCAGGTTGGTTTTAAGACGGATAATTTGTGCCTTGTTCTGTTGCATTGTGGTGTAACAGATAATTAACCAACAGTGTTTTGGTGGGGTGTCAAATTTTCATAAATGGTTCAATGTCGATGAGGATTTAGAATTTTTCGGGATACTAGTGCTTAAGAACCTGTAGTGATGTAATCTTTTAGATTATAATTAGAGTCTAACGTTCTTGTACTTGTCAACATATAGTTTTTGATTGCTGCTTCACTACCGATGCTTGGAAGGAGGAAAACTATAAGGTTTACATAGGTGGGGCAGTTGGTCAACTACAAGAGCACTTACCTGATGCTTCATTCTTGGTCTTCAATTTTCATGATGGTATGGCACAGAGCCAGATGGCCGGCATCTTGTCTGAGTATGATATGACCATAATGGATTACCCTCGGCACTTTGAAGGTTGTCCTGTCCTGACGATGGAGTTGATCCATCACTTTCTTAGATCAAGTGAAAGCTGGTTAGGACTTGGGCACAACAACGTGCTTTTGATGCATTGTGAGCGTGGAGGTTGGCCTGTTTTGGCCTTCATGCTGGCTGCACTCTTGATTTACAGGAAGCATTATACTGGTGAGCATAGGACGTTGGACATGGTTTACAGGCAGGCTCCCCTTGAGCTTTTGCATTTGCTATCAGCCTTAAATCCAATTCCTTCTCAACTTAGGTATCTACAGTATGTATCGAGGAGGAATGTAGCCTTAGAATGGCCTCCTCTGGATCGAGCACTTACCTTGGACTGCGTCATTTTTAGATTTATTCCTAATTTTGATGGGCAAGGAGGTTGCCGTCCTATATTTCGCATATATGGGCAAGACCCTTTTCTTGTTACTGATCGAACTTCCAAAGTCTTATACTCGACTCCAAAACGAAGCAAAACCATCCGGGCTTACAAGCAGGTAAGATTGTACTCAATTATTCTGTTACATTTCATTTTTGCCACTATTTTCTTACACCATAGTGTTTGATGAGGCATATCATTTATTACCTAGTTAGATGGTTGTTGCTGACCCAAGTGGGATTTAGATTTGTATGATCATGTTGGCCAACATTCCAAAAGAGTTAGGCAAATATGGTTCAGTTCAAAGCTCTGTTCAGTACTTTGCTTTTGGGGTCCTGAATGTCTACCTACCTATCTTCAAAACAAACTCTGTTTTTTATGTTGCTGATCATTTACTGTAATGTTCTTTGGTATGTTGTTTGGTCCAAACTTATTTCACTTTGAGGGAGGATACCTTGTTGTGTGTCCTGGGTGACAGATTCAGTGATTTGGATTTTATGAAGTTTTAGTTAGTGAAACTGAGTAGTAAAACTTATCTTTATTCTCAGATTTTCTTAGCTTTGATCTGCTGGGAAAGTTCAGTTTCCTTTATTGTTTTTTAACTGCCATTTATATTTCACACATAAACGCTTCTAATATATGTTCTAATCTTTTTTTTTCTTTAAAATGTTCAAATACATTGCAGGCAGAATGTGAACTGGTTAAAATTGACATTAATTGCCATATTCAAGGTGATGTTGTGCTTGAATGCATTTGCTTGCATGATGATATGGAACGTGAACAGATGATGTTCCGCGTCATGTTCAATACAGCTTTTATTAGGTCTAACATTTTGATGCTCAACCGTGATGAAATAGACATGTTGTGGGATGTAAAGGAACAATTTCCGAAGGACTTTAGAGTAGAGGTGTGTCTGCTTTTTTGGTTCTGCATTACTTCTTCCTCACTTTTTTTTTTCTCCTGACAAACTTTTGGCTGTCATATTGTTGAAGATCCTTTTCTCAGAGATGGATGCTGTCTCATCTATTATTCTTGGTGGTATGTCATGCTTTGAGGATAAGGAGGGACTTCCGATGGAAGCATTTGATCAAGTTCAAGAGATCTTTAGTTATGTTGATTGGTTAGATCCCAAAACAGATGCTGCATTGAATGTTCTTCAACAGTTAGGTGCATCGAATATCACCCATGAAAAGTTGGATACTGACTCTTCCCAGAATGATGGAAAAGAAAATATAATGCAGGAAACAATTCCTAAACACATATCAAATATAAAGACATCCTTGAATTTGGAAAACGATTCTAAGATTCTATCCTCCTTGGAGGTGCAGTCAGTGGCCTCACCAGATACAAGTGTCAATAAACAGGAAGCTAAACCTCAAGATGTTCAGCGACCCAATCAATGTGATTCAGTGAGCCAGCACATGCCACAACCTCCTCAGTCAGAGCCAATGAAGGCATTTGCTCAAGTTCAGGAGATCATTAGCCGATTGCCCTCAACTACGCAATCTCCAGATAGCACTGTGACTAAACCTGAAGCCAAAGAAGACATTCATACTGCACAGCAGCCACCTAACCAATCTGATTCAGTGTCCCAGCAGAGGCCCCAACCCCCTTTGTTAACACCAATGGAAGCATTCATTCAAGTTCAAGATATCTTCAGCCGTGTAGCCTCACCTAAAAAATCTCAAGATACCACTGTGAATAAACAGGAAGCTATACCTCAAGATACTTATACTGCATCTCAGCCACTTATTCCCCAACCTTCTAAGTCAATCCCAGTTTCCTCTGGAGCCCAAAGTGTTTCAGTTGCACCACCAACACCTCCACCAGCTTCTCCATTGCAACCTACTTCTGCTATTACAACTCCTCCTCCTCCTCCATCACCTCCACTCCAACCTCAACATACATCACTTCCAAAGCCCAAAGATGCACTTTCCAAAGATACTGAAACCCAACCATCTAGCCCTGGGAGGATACCACCCTCCTCTTCTCCAGTTTCTAAAGTTACTTCATCATCTCAGCCTCCTCCACTACCTCCTCCTCCTTCAACTCCTCCTCTGAAAGAGAACCTTGCTGCTAGTTCTAGACCTCCCCACCTCCACCACCTCCTCTTCCCTCAGGCCAAGCTGGAAGCACTGCAAATGCATCTCCAGTTCCAGTGTCACCAGCACCACCTAGTGCACCCCCTCCTCCTCCTCCTCCACTCTCAGGGAAATCTGGAGGTACCCCTGTTTCTTCTCCTAGTGCCCCCCCCCTCCTCCGGCACCCTTTGCTAAAGGAGGTTCCAAGCCTGGAACTCCTCCACCACCACCAGTTGGTTCCGCCAGTAATGCAAAAGGCCGTCTATCACGTACCATAAGTTCTAAGGATAATCAAAAGAAACTGAAGCCATTACACTGGTTGAAACTATCAAGAGCAGTTCAGGGAAGTTTATGGGCTGAGGCCGAAAAATCCAGTGAGGACACGAAGTATGAACTAAAACTCGATATCTATATAATGTAGACACTAGATACTAATCATTCTTGCTGCATCCTGACTTTGACATTCTTTTGATTATTTTCTTGAGATAGGGCTCCAGAGATTGACATGTCAGAGCTTGAGAATCTTTTCGCTGCGGCAGTTCCAACTTCAGATCAGGGCAAGAAAGGAACTACACCAGGTCCAGTTGCCCCTAAATCTGACAAAGTGCAATTGGTAATTTTTTTTCTTGCTTAAATCAGTCAATGCACTTCTGTTTATTTTGTTACATGGCAATGGATTATATTTATCGAATTTTTTTTCTTTTCTGATTTATCGTTCATGTCACAGTTATTGATTGGGGTAGCCTAGTGTTCTGATTAATCTCGGCCCAGTTTGGCTGTGCTATACTATGACGAAAGTCCATATCTATAGTTAGCATTTTATTTGCTAAATGCAGATTGACCACAGACGGGCGTACAATTGTGAAATCATGCTTTCAAAGGTGAAGGTTCCCTTGCATGAGTTAACGGTAAGCTTAATCATACTTGTACAAACATTTTCTTCTCTAATAATTGTAGATAAACTTGTTCTGCGTAAATTTTCAACCAATAAATAGATCAAATCAATATATTCTAATGTAACCTATTAACTATGCCTTGTTCTCTAACATTGACAGAATTCGGTGCTTGCCCTGGAAAATACAGCATTAGATCCTGACCAGGTCGAGAACTTAATAAAGTTTTGTCCAACTAAAGAGGAGATGGAGCTACTTAAGGTAGGTCTTCAAACTGCTGCTGAAGAACTTCGCTCTTTTCAATTTCATAATTGGTTTTATATTTTGTGTTCAGGGATATAAGGGAGAGAAGGAGAAGTTAGGAAAATGTGAACAGGTTTGTAGGATGATATCCTTGCACTATAGTTTGTTGATTTTGGCTCACACTACTTCATATCCAACACTATATAACATGGTCATCCATTCTACTGATATTTAACTTGTCTGCTTTTTTAGATTTAACTGTAGATATGGGTTGTCATTGTAATCACATGTATGAGCAAGTATCATCAAATCTGAACTTCTTTACCTTATTGATTTTTGAATGTTGATGGCAGTTCTTGTTAGAGTTAATGAAAGTACCTCGAGTGGAATCTAAGCTCAGAGTTTTTTCGTTCAAAATACAATTCTCTTCCCAGGTGAAATAACAAATATATCAGCTAACAGTCATATGGTTTGGGGTTTACAGTAATACTTATGGTGCCATATTATGACCATGTAGGTTTCTGACCTTAGGAAAAGCCTGAATGTTGTAAACTCTGCAGTAGAAGAGGCAAGTTATTCATTTTTGTCCCTTCAAACCACTCATGGTAATCATGCATATATTATGTCTCATCGATCTATCTTACACCTTATGCTTCTTATCAGATCAGAAATTCAGGCAAATTGAAAAGAGTTATGCAGACAATTCTTTCCTTAGGAAATGCTTTGAACCAGGGGACAGCTCGGGGTAAGACTGTGGGAAACAGCTTATTGGTCTATTTCATTTCGTATTCTGTTCATGAATCATGAGTTCACGTGAAAGAACCTTCTACATTAGCATTTTGTGTAACTGTACATATCACTGTCACACATTCAACAGAATTTGGTGCTGCTGTTTAGTATCACTTTCATTCCTTCTAACTGAGTCTAATGGTTGATATTATATTAGGCGCGGCTATCGGATTTAGATTGGATAGTCTTCTTAAACTCATTGACACTCGTGCAAGGAACAACAAGATGACTCTCATGCATTATCTTTGTAAGGTACAATTTGATACTTATTCCTCTAAATTGTCTTTGCGCGGCCATGTGCATCAGTTAGTATGTTCTTATTGTATGCTTGTTGAGTACTATTAGAAATCGGCACATATGTTTAGTATTTACTGAAATGTGTTGTAGACTGATGCTTCCATAAGCATAACCTTGTTATAAGGAACTCTCCTTGGATGATCCAATTTGTTTGATTATACTTCTTAAGATGCATTGCGTGCATTATGGCTCTGTTATGCTGATTTTATTTGATAAGCTGTAGGTTCTTGCTGACCAACTACCAGCGGTTCTAGATTTCTCAAAGGACCTATCCAGCTTAGAGCCTGCATCAAAGGTACTCCTTTTGTGTTCGGATGATAATTTACAGGATATTTGTGGTATTCATTGACTGAAATCAAAATCCACTACAGATACAATTGAAATTTTTGGCAGAGGAAATGCAAGCAGTAAGTAAAGGACTGGAGAAAGTTGTACAGGAATTATCTACTTCTGAAAATGACGGTCCTATATCACAAAATTTCCGTAAGGTATTTATTTTCCCAAAGATCCAACTGATTTGTATGCTAGTGCTAAAGGACCTGCCCAAGTTCTGAACATCCATGGCTGAATCAGTTTCAGCATTTTAAGCTTCCATCATTCCTTATTTGCCGTTGCCATCCTCTGTCTTTGTGTGAGTCTGATTGTTGGAATTGCCTCAAATATGGTGTCGGAGCTTAGTTGTTTTAGTGATAATGGGTTGGAATTTTGGTGAACCTGGTCAGAGTCATTCATGTTGTCAAGATGTTGTATTGACCTACATGTGAAAAGGGTTATAGAGGCTTAGACGCTTGGTCTTGTGTAATCTCTTAGAACTTTTTTTTTTCCGGATCATCCACTGCTGTACATTTTGCAGTGCCTCTTTCTTGGTTTGTAAATGATTGCACAAATTCAGCCACTGCACTCACAGCAAGAATAAAAAAACACATGAAACAGATTATTCCTGTTTTGGCCTCCATGACTGACATGCTCTAATATAATTTATCTTTTTGACAAACTATATGATATTAGAATCTACTGTAGTGATCAACAGTATAGATTATGGCTCATCATTCAGGTTCTGACCTGTAGTTTTTCTCCCAACCTTCAGACCCTAAAGGAGTTCCTCCGTTCCGCTGAAGCCGAGGTGAGATCTTTGGCTTTACTATATTCTAGCGTGGTAAGTCGTGCTCTGAAGCATACTATTTCAAGCTCTTACAATGTTGAGAAAAGTATTTCTTACATGGGGATGGATGTTTTACAGGGTAGAAATGTAGATGCATTGATTCTTTATTTTGGAGAAGATCCTGCAAAATGCCCGTTTGAACAAGGTATCCACTAAAATGTGACATGATCCTCGTGATCTACCATTCACGCTGTTATGCTTTCACTTTCTTTATCTGATCATTTTAAGTTCCACAAAAGGACTATCCCTGTCAACCTAACATACCCTTGAAGCAAACTCAGAAAGAACTAGTAAGCACTGCTGCTTTTGTCTTTTGGATCACACCACAGGCCATGTTTGTAGTGGTTATTGAGTCATGAAAAACCTCTTCTGATTATGTTCTTGTGTTTGTCTATAAAGAGAAGTCAACATGAATCGAGGCAGTTCATACACATCTCCTTTCATTGAAATCATGTGTTACCTTTCTAACCATTTCAATTTACGCTGCAGTTATTTCAACCTTACTCAACTTTGTCAGAATGTTCATCAAGTCCCATGACGAAAATTGCAAGCAAAGTGAACTTGAAATGAAAAAAGCAGCAGAAAGTGAGAAGGTCAAGATGGGTGCTTCCAATCAGTCAGAACGGGTGTTGCGTACTCCAATCCATAATAGCAATGTCAAATGAAAATGGTCCAGTTCCGAAATGTGAAGTGTTCCTTGTCTTGGCTACAAATTAGAGCAGAAATTTCTTTTTCTCTTTCCTTTTTGTTTTCATTTACATCTCTAACTGGGAAAAGACTGTAATGTAAATTAGCTAGGTTGTATTTGTATCCAAGCTGTAGGTAAAGGGTTATGAAGTGACAGAATAGGAGCTTCGAGGCCTAATTTTGTCCTCCGAGAGGTACCTTGCCCCCAATCTTTTATTTTCTTATGCCCATCATTGGTTACTGCTGATATTTCTTATTCAAATGTGCTCAGTTTTAACTAATGTGGTTTTATTATTTATATTGGCACAACACAGATAAGCCAGATCCAGTTTCCACCATGACAATCCCTCAGGATTCAGTAGGCGACTTCTTGAATAGACACCACACCAATTTCTTTTATTGCTGTAAGTAGAATGAAGGGAATTTTGTAATATCCCTGCAGCCTTTTTGGAATTTTATGCGAGTTAATTCCAATTTTTAAAGCTTGTTATTTGAGTTTTATTTTAAAAATCTTCATTCATGATTTAAGAGTTGGATGTTGGGGTGGTAGAAGCTAGATTACTTGAGCAGATTTAAGGGCCATATAACATGTACTGTGGAATATTCTATACAAGTTACTGGTAACGAATTCTGCAAAATAGGTTCACTTATTGAGATTTAAGTGGCAAATGGATTGCATATATATGGTCACATTGTGTGTTCCCTATGTCAACCTTTTTTCGGAAATGATCTCGTTACTAGAAAAACTACCGAAACTTAAGCTACATGATTTTAAATCCCAATTAAGACATGATGGTTGACCAGTTAGATTCGTACCCTTACCAGGTTTCATCTGCCTGATATTAAACTAATTAACACTACTTGTTTGTTGGAGTTGGTCGCTGTTGCGTCTCTAATTCTTGTTTATGTCTAGGAGTTCTCGACAAGATGAAGAAACTTTAAATTAAGGGGTGTGATCAGTCATCATCGTAGGATATATAGTCGTTATTAATTAGTTATAAACTTGGAGTTTAACAAATACCTAATCTTCAACGTGTATAGTGACTTTATCATTAAGATATGGATTTGGGGGCACTGACCGCAACTTAATCGCTTTCTGGTTCCAAGTTTGAACAACCATACAAGCAGGTTAAGTGGTTAATTAGGAAGCTCCCCTCTTATACGTAAAGAAAGACTTGACTTCGGTCTCACGTTTCTTCCTTTTGGTAACTCCAAATTATCTGGTTCAAAGTTTTGACGCTATGCCATCTACTATGATTTATATTATTTACTGACCTCGGTCAGTTACTTTGTTTAATACTAGTGCTAATTATTGATTCAAGTTTTCCCTCTATGCTATTATAAACAAAAGCTGATAAAGATAATTTTCTTTTTCTTTAGGTCATGGATGAGAGTAAACCAGGGTATGAAAGCTTGGTTTTGGTCCAATTTCCCAAACTATAGAATAAAAACGTTGTTATTGGATCAGGGTTGGCATGTACGTCGGTTTTGGGTGGTGGGATTCTCAGTAATATAATCATGTCTGGAACAATATATGCCTCGTGCGTCGAGCAAATCACCTCACGTGCCTTCAACGTTACAAGACAGCAACGCCTCTCTGCCCAGAATTTCATAATGTTATTATTCACAGCTAGTTGAGCAAACTATGATTCCCTTCTCTTTCAATCCCAAAACTATTCTGTATATGAAAATCAACGCAACGTTTTCGACCATTATTAGTTTTTCCGTAACCAAATCCCCAGAGGCTGACATCTGATAATCTTTAATGTTTTCCCAGTTATGGTGCATTGAAAAATAGATGCAAGAGTTGAAAAACGTACACAGTTTTAATGTACTCTAATTTGCTTAGGCTTCTTCGGTTCTTCCACTCACATGATATATATGCTTCTCTTCCCTTTTCTTTTCTTGTCGCTACTTGTAACTTTTTTAGTGTCGGTGAGTGTTTTTCTGTAGAGAAAGAGGGAGGGAGAGAGAGCGGTGGCCGGTGAGATTGAGTTGAAACTTGTCGCCGTCTGACGTCCGAGTGCAGCATTACTACATCGTATGATTTGGACTCGCATGCCGATTCCAAAATCGGATGCCAGTACGTTTCCAAAAATAGAAGTTTATAATGCGTGAATAACTCATTTTTAACAAGAAACTTATGTAACTAAATTAAATGCTCGCAAACAATTTGATTTTACATAGAATTTTGATATATGCTAAATGTACCTGTATTGAATAATTTGTACGTAAATCATTGCGTACGTGAACCATCTTTTTTTATGCCGAAGGCTGTCGGTGTTGGATTCCTTCTCGATGAGCAGCATCGGTCACTCAAAAGCCAATTAATCATTCGGATGGCCTTGTCATTTCTCACACTATTATTGAGATAAATTGATTGTGTGATTCTCAATTCCATTGTTTACATAACCAGTGATCCGATCCTGATGCAATGCATTATTTTAGTGCATGATTCCACATCTGCATCATCTTCAACTAAAATAATTTCTTGCATTTATTCATATGCATGGTTCATTAACTGGAGGGGTCAATTATGTATAATAAGGCGTGCATTAACCATCATTATGATATTTAAATGGAATAAACCATGTCACCAAAGCTATAATTGTATAATGCTATAGCTAGCACAATTAGGCCGAGCAATAATCAAGTAGCAGTACTACGTACATTGCCTTTTTAATTTTTAGGGGGCCATATTATGATTTCATCAGTTCTAGCTTCCAAAACTTAATGGCTTTCATACCAATTAGCCAACGGTGCACAGCTTCGAATTATAATGTACGTGAAATTGTTTCAGAAAAATACAAACCATCTAATTAGGCCGGGGCAAGCTACAACGTTAAGAGGCATTAGCTAATATACAAGCAATCCTTAATCAGGTCTATATAGAACAACTGGTGCTTATATCAAGAGTGTCATATATGATCAAAATGTGAAGCTTCCTAATATTCACACAACCCCTTTTGGCCTTTCTCTACTTATCCAAATAGAAGAAATGGAAATTATTCTATGCACCGACGGTGTAAGTGACCCAACCCTTATAACATAATCTCAACCCTTGATATTTATTATCCAAATAGAAGAAAAGAGGAAAAGGAAAAAGAAAAAGAAGCAAACTTTGCATATAAGTGATGGAGCACAGATAAATAGGATCACGTTAACACCTTCAGTACAAAGCTGGAGATCAAGGTGTTTGCCATTATTACCTGAAAAAAAAAAAAATCACCACATGCTAGCTTCCAAACTTCACCTCTCTGAAATTAGGAAGCTAGGAAACGTTTCCAATCTTCCATTTGCATGTGAGGCTTGTGAGGTTGATGACTTTTTGGTTGCCTCGGTCACAGCGTTCATAGAGATCCTCCAACACAAAAGCTAGCGTGGCTTATTAGGGAATCAAATGTACCAGTCATCCTCCCCAGAAAAAGAGCAAAAGAGATCATCCTAAACGGACCCCTTTATACCTCTAATCATTCAACCACACCATATGAGTTCATCTCACTTTTTCACTTTTACTTTCTAAATCACATGAGTGAGTGTGACTTAGAAGTTGGGTAACATGAGTTCATCTCACGAATTACTATACCAATACTGTTACCAATTTAATCAAATTATAAGTAGGGTATCATAACTAGGTAATAAACTATCTACATTATATATTTTTGTTGTCTTTTTTGAATACTTCACAATACATCATGGTTACCCAACCGTCGATGATCAAGATAAGGATATGATCATAATTAAAAATTAAGACTAATTCAATTGAATAATCGATGACTCGTAGAGAGGTATCAGAAGACTATCGTAAAGTTAAACACTCTTTCAAATTAAGTACTTAGTTTAATTTAATTAAATCTTTTTTATAAGTTTAGCGAGAGTGTTAAGTAATCAAATATTATGTTTAAGGAGTTGAATCATATTATGTAGTCTAATTTAATTAATTTTCTACTAATTCTAATCGTCTTCCATTGTCTATGAATAACTCCAAAATGGTAAAAACAAAGTATGCAGTTCATATTATTGTATATTTTGACCGGTGTCTAGAGACTCCAGTCCCTCCCTTCTTATAAGAGATTCTTACAATTAACACAATTTGCAGTACTCTCTGCTCGCTTTGCTTTTCTGAAGGCAAAGGGATCCCAAACGCTTTCACCCCACCAACCGCCATTTCTCTTGCGTAAAGCTTTCTCATCCATAATTTGTACTATCTATGTCCCATTGTACTCATTGCTAGCTAAAAAGGGATAAAAGAGAAAGTGAAACAGAGAAGAATTATCTTCCAAGGTACATATTATAAAGGCAAAATGGATGTGGGTAGGAGGAGATCAGATGCAGGAGTGCTCAGAACTGGGAACAGTGTGGTTGCAGGGTCAGTGTGGGAGAACAGGATGAAGCTTGATGAAGTCAGAGGTGGGATTAAGGTCTTCAATGGTGATCAGGAGAATTCTGAAGAGAGCAGCAGCAGCAGTAATGGGGTTGCTGCAACAACAACTCCTAGCACAAGGTTGAAGAGAGGTCAATCTGTTGGTGGAGCAGTGAGTAATGGAAAGAGAAAGACTTGGAAATCTGATACAAGGGTTGAAGGTTTGGAGAAGAGTGGGGCTCAATTGTCCAGAGGAAAATCTGAGTTGAAGAATTATGATGAACAGTGCAAGGAGTTGAGTGCTTCTGTCGATGGGATCAAGAACAGCCCAACTCAGGTGAGGTCTGTGAGGAGACTTAGATCTGAGGGAAGCAAGGAGAGTCAAAATGCTGTTGCTTCTGATAAAGCTGAGAGGAGCCCAGTTGGCAGTAGGAAGCCAAGGACTGAATTGCTGAAAAGTGCTAGTGATTTGGGTAAGGAGGAGGGAATTGAGAAGAACTTGGGTCAGTTGAGGAAGGTGAAATCAGAATCGATCAGGGGAAGTGATTCTTCTGGCAATGCAATTCAATTGGGGAAGGTGAAATCGGAATTGAATAAGGCCTCCCCAGATGAATTGGATAAGGGAGTTGAGAAGTCTGTTGAGGTGATTGAGAAAATCCCAGTTGAGGAGGAGACTGGAGATGGTGGATCTGATGAGAATTGCAAGGAGTTTGGTGTGTGCAGAGAAATGGTGGTTCCAAGCAATGTGGATGTGGTCAAATCTGATCCAACAGAATTGGTGAATGATGTTGCTGATGATGAAGATGGTGATGAAGAAGAAGAATTGGAGGAAGAGGTGGATGAAGAAATTGAGGTTGAAGTTGAAAAGATGAGCCTTGATATTAAGGAAATCAATGCACCGGTACAAGAGAAAGCACCAGTTGAAGAAGAAGCGCCAGTTGAAGAAAAAGCACCAGTTCAAGTGAGAGCACCAGTTCATGAAAAAGCACCAGTTCAAGTGAGAGCACCAGTTCAAGAGAAAGTGAGAGCACCAGTGCAAGAGAAATTAAGCAAGGTTGTGAATGAAGTGAAGGTAGTGAATGAAGTTAAGAAGTTTCAATTATTTGACCGCAAATTTAGAAACCAAGAAGTGAAAAAGCTTCAACATGTTCATCAAAAGCCAGAAACGATCTCCGTTAATCTGAAAAAGCAATCTCCTGTTATGAAACGTGCAGAAGTCTACTCAAATGTCCCTAAACAAACATCATGTAAGTTCTCTCTCTCTTTTAAACCCTGCATCTTTTTCTTCTTATTATGGAATTGAGCCTGGACTGTTCTGTTTGTACCAATTAGATGCAGCTCCAAATGATCAGTACCATAGCTTCCCAGAAACACACAGCAGATTGCAAAGTTTAGGTGAGTTTTCATTCCTAATTTATTGAATTGCACCTTCTACTGCAGTCTCTTTCTAAAGGGTTCATTTTTCCAATTTTTTTTTTCCAGCGGATTTAGTAATGTGGAAAGATGTATCAAGATCAGTTTTTATATTTGGGATTGGAACATTTGTGATACTATCATCCTCCTACATGAAGGATCTAAATATCAGGTAAGCAAAATCCCAATCGAAAAATGTCCAATCCCAGCCTTCAGTTTTGTTCTAAATCTTTTTTGATTCTTGGTCCACAGCTTCATTTCTGTCATATCCTATATGAGCCTTGTCTATCTGGCTGTCATCTTCCTCTTCAGGTCCATCATCTTGAGGTAAATTCTTTGATTTGCAACCATTATTTATGAACATGTTTATATTAGATTAGCATACATTTCCAAGTTGATCTCTTTCTGATTCCTTTTCTTTCTTTAAATGTCAGGGGAGCTTATGAAGTAGAAAATGCAGACTCTGTGGTGGGTGAAGAAGAAGCAATTTGGTTACTGAAACTGGTCCTGCCTTACTTGAATGAGTTCCTGCTAAAGTTTAAAGCTTTGTTTTCTGGTGACCCTGCCACCACAATTAAGGTAATTCTCTTTTTCTTCATGCCTTTTGTTGTTTCTGCAAATAAATTACAAGGATATAGAAAGATGATGGTGATATAATTGTAATCCTGGCAGTTGGCAGTGCTGCTCTTTGTTTTGGCCAGGTGTGGCAGCTCCATAACCATTTGGACAATGGCCAAAGTAGGTGCGTTTCACTTTCTCTTTGCTCTTTATTAGTTTATTTTATTTATAATACAGATGAAAATCACCGAAAGTTATATAGTGTTCCGGAGCTGTGTTTCATGACACTCCTCAAAACCAGTCTAACAGCTCTCAATTTTGGAGTTGTAATACTCAAGAATACTATAGAGCACTTCCGAAACCATGAGAGCATTGTAGATTTATAGTGAAACAGTTGGATGTAATAATGGGGAGTTTCTTCCCAGCAGCCAAAACAGTGAGACAACTGTATCAAATTCTCTGTGTCTCTCTGAACCTTCTTAACTTCTACACAACTGACACTGCTGCTTGGTTTTGCCAACTATGACAGGCTTTTTCGGAGTTTTCACCGTACCAAAGGTGTGCTCTTTGTATTCTACCCAGATAACAGTCTTCGGTAAATTCCTGCAATCATTTTCTCCCTTACTAGTCATGCATAGTATTATTATTACAAAGTTACTGTACCAATTTTTACACCATTATAGTTGGCTGTAGCACCTTTAGTTTGACTATCACCTCAGATCTTTACCGAATGTGGCCCATCATAATTCATGTCTGATCTAACGGCTTTATTAGAGCTGGTCTGGATTTGATGGGGCCCAAGTCAATATGACCCCATACATTAATGCCCATGATGGGTACTTGGGTAAGGTCTTTGAATTACCATAACACCATGGTGGATCACATGATAGAACATTGAAGCTCCAATATCTCCGTTTTAATTGTCGGGCAGAATATTAAAGTGATTGGTGATTAAATAGGCGCTCTAAAATGCATTTGATTTACATGAGAAGTTTCTTTGCAATTTTGGATTCCGAGTAAAGAAAAGAAAAATCTTTTTTCTTTCTCTAATGTTCCAATTTGCATCTTCAACCTCTCTTTTCTCTTTGACATTGTGGCCAACCAACAGTAGTTAGGGGCCCCACACCATAATTTTACTAGTTATGGCCCATTATCTTCTAATGGGTTATTCTGTCATTTTCAAATTTTTAGTGGGGTTGTCGAGAGGCCACAATCCTTAATGGGTATCTGGCCCAATAGGTCTATTATGCCTTTTAGTAAAGACGTAAAGTAGTGAATAGATGAAAAGACCCGGCTACATTCTTCGATAATATGCAATAATGATATTTCACCATCTGACGTGCTACTGAATTGGTGTTCATTATGTGAAGCTAAATTTTGGGTTCGGCGGTTTCGGGATGCTTGGGACTCCTGCTCTCACAAGAAACCAGTGACCATTGTGATCTTTCTACTAGTATGGAACTTATCTTCAGTAGAGGCTCGAATTTGGGCAGGTAAGCAAATCCAAACCCTAGTAAATGTTTCAAACGATCAATTGTTTGTATACGTTATGTGTATGATTACGAAATTCAAAATGTTGCAGCATTCATTTTGGTGGTGGCGTTCCGATACTATCAACAGAAGTTGGTGACGGAGGAGTGGGTGGAAGATGATGTAGCAGCAGTAGAAGAAGAAGAAGAAGGAGCTGAAGAAAATTGGCAGGGAGCACAAAGAGCCACTCCAGTTGATATTCACATCACTAAACAAAAGAAAGGATTCTAAAAGTATATACCAATATATCATATCAAATAATGCGCTCATTAGCCCGCTTTTTTTTTTTTCCTCCCCCCCCCTTTTTTTTCCCCTTGATTTACTGTAAATATGAGGGACATTTGTTGATTCTGTCATACTAAGTTACTAACAGGTGTAGGAGGAAATTGTGAGTTTGTGACCAATAACTACTTCACATTACATGTACCCTTACAAATATGAATGAAAATGGCAGTTGGTTGATTGGTCAACAATGCTTTATGCCCAACTTTATTTGCTTGAGTTACACAAATATAATGGTGTTCATCAAAACCCCAATAATTTCCTTCTGCTTCATTTTCATTGTTTTCGCTAGAAAAATAAAAACAAATTGAGCCAAAATTGGACGCAATCGAGATCCAATTTAGTGGGCTAGACTCTAGCCCTATCTGAAATCAGGATGTCAAGTCCAGGCAATATCGCCGAGAATATTGTTATTTTTTTAGCCAAGCATGTAAACTTTATATAGTCGAGCTAGTGAACTATCTCTCATTTTCGTTGAGCAGATGAACAGTCTTAGAAAGAAAAAAGTTATAACCATTGAAAACTCTTGGGATGACCAGATGTTAGAATGGAAGAGGAAAGGAGAGGAAGGCTAGTAGCAAAATATTACAATATTAGAAATACAAAATAATAAAAAGTACAGAGCAAAATATTTCTTTTTGTTTTCCAAAACGACCGCGTTTCAGAATTGGATTCTAACCCGCTTTATTCCGGGCTCGGGGCAAAAAGACCCGCTCTTTTATTTTTATTTTTTATTATTCTTTCTCTCCCTCTCTCTCTCTCTCTCTCTCTCTCTCCCAAAATCCAAAACGAAAGCTTCAAAATTTGACGAGCTTCTCTGCAACCCTAACCCCAACAACTGCTTCGCAACCCATCACGGTACATTCACTACTTCATTTCATCCTTCTCTTCTTATAAAAGCTACGCTTCTTAATTTGATTTTGTGATTTACTGGTTTCACCGAAATCGATTTCTAGGGTTCTTTCAATCTCGCATAATTAATCGAATAGCTAGCTTCTTATCACTTGTTAGGTCTTCGTACCGAACCAGTTTGGTTGTTCATTGTGTAATAATGTTAAAGTTGCTACCTTTATTCTTTGTTCTTGATTTTCACTAGTAGAAATATTGATGTTGTTTGTGGGTTTAAGGGTTGAGGAGTTATTTTGGGGCAAGTGAGAAGATTTAGGTTTAATATAGCATTTTTTTTTCGTTGTCGATTTCGAATGGTAGGAATGTTGATTGTTTATGTGTATCTTCTAGTGCATCCACTTTGAGGTGAACATTTGGTAATGTGTTTGATTGTGTGGATAATGTAGATGAGTCTTGCCGAGTCCCCAGTGCACTCTTCTAGCAGTGATGGGTTTGCTGGGTTGCTTGAGAGAGAACTAGAGTCTGGTTCTTCGGAGTCGTCACCAGATGAAGGAGATAAAGCAGCTGATGACGATGGCAGTGATGTTGAAAGTGAGAGCAGGTGTGTTGAGTTCTGTTTGTTTCGTGTTTGATGCAGTATGAGTTTCTATCAGATATTGTAATTTCTGTAAATCTATAAGTCGAAGTTCTATTTGGAGCCATTCAGATACGATTTGTGACTTGCATTGCAGGATAAAAAGGCGTAAGGTAGAGAATCTGGAAAGCTTAGAGGAAACCGTTGCGTCAACTTCACAAGGACTCTCAGAAGAAAAGTCAGGTAACCTTTTGATATCTTTTGGATTGTTTTGTGTTTCATTTTTTAACCCCAAACACTGGAAGAGGACTTATTGATTCTGTGTGAAGTGTTCTGAACTGTCTTAGATGACACATACCTGTTTGCTACATACAACCTAAGACCAACTTAGTAAGGGAGCTTTTGTTCAAAGACTTACTAAAGTGCTCCTATTCTATCATACTTTGTTATGTCCATCTACCTCGTGGTCTGTTTGCATTTCTCTATTTAAAATTGGTGAAAGCTGAAAAGTTAACTGCAGTTATTGTGGGCTGTATATATAGATGTATGACAGAAGTTCAAGTATCAGGTTTATTGTTTGTATGTCTAAAGACTTGATGAACTGCTTTGCTGTTGCCTTGATTGTTTTGATGAAAACGTTGTTTGGTAGATTTTTGAATATTACATTTTAGAATTTATTTTCTTCACTATGCTTCAATTATGGTGATGAAAAAGTTTTCTGGTATTTGTATTTGACTGTATTTCATAACATTGCCGGAAAAAACTAAGGAAATGCTAATTTTCTTGCAAAAGTGCTCCAGAGGAAAAGTCTTTCCTGTTCAAGAAAACATAAAACATTTTTCAACTGGGAAACCTTTCCACCAGTATTTTCTTTTTCCAGAGAGCAGATTATTTGGGAAAAGCATGGCTTGAAGCTATCCAACAGTGAATGTACCATGTATTCTGGTATTAGTTTGGGATTCAACCCCCACAAAAATGAGTGTGTTTGCTTGTGTGTGTGTGGTTCAGAAAGCGAGAGAGTACATGTCTAATAACCATCAAGTTTTGATTGCTTTGAACACAGGATATTATAACTAATAAACATCAAGTTTTAATTGCTTTGAACACAGGATAATTATATCTAACATGGTATTTCTCCACCTCAGAGGATACAGTTACTCTTGTCCTGTTTTTGAACTTTTCTTGGAATTATGTGCAGAAGCAACTGCAATAGAGGATATGTGTGCACATCCTGGTTCATTTGGAGATATGTGTTTTCTTTGTGGCCAGAGGTTGATTGAGCAGTCTGGTGTGACATTTGGGTACATTCACAAGGTATTCCCCTGGATGAGCAGTTGAAATTTAAAATTTTTGAATGCTTTGGTTTACTGGAAGTGTACACGCATATGGTTTTCCATAATTTAGTTTGTACAGGCACTGTTTTTACCCATTAGCTGTCACCTGTAATTCATGATATACTGAAGCCTTCATGCAAAAAAAATAAACTTATTGTTAGGAAACAAACATAACCATTGCATGCATACGTTATTCGTTTCAGTCAAGTGTGACTTGTTGATTTACTAATCGCCTGATTTTTATTATAAATTTACTGAAGAAATTTACATACTCATTCGATGTATCCATTTCCAGTTAGATTGTTCCTTATTCGTAGCTTATTTTGCATTATTAGATATTGGATGTGATACAGTGTGAAACATTTGCTTGTGCAGGGATTAAGACTTAATAATGATGAAATCGACCGGTTACGCAACACTGACATTAAGAAATCGCTAAATAATAAGAAACTTTATTTGGTACTTGATCTTGATCATACGCTGCTAAATTCCACCCAGCTGAATCATATGACGGCAGAGGAAGAATATTTGATGAGCCCACCAGATTCTCTGCCAGGTATTTATGTATTCTTTTGAAGTCTTTCTTCTTGTGTAGCATCTTTAGTGCTTCCATTTCAATGTTTACACATTTCGTAGTTGCTTAGGTGGATGCTTGTATATTTACCCTAATGAGTATTGACTTGCATCTTTTGATTTTGCTTGTAATATGATACTTTCAGATGTTTTGAAAGGCAGCCTCTTCAGACTAGACTTTATGCGCATGATGACCAAGTTAAGGCCCTTCATTAAGACATTTTTGAAGGAAGCCAGTGAAATATTTGAAATGTATGTGTATACAATGGGTGACCGAGCCTATGCATTGGAAATGGCCAAGTTGCTTGATCCCAAAAAAGAGTACTTTGGTGATAGAGTGATATCACGCGATGATGGCACCCAAAAACATCAAAAGGGTCTAGATATTGTGCTTGGGCAAGAAAGTGCTGTTTTGATACTGGATGATACAGAGAATGTAAGTTTTTCCTTGTTGATATTCGTAACCAGTTAACCTTGTAAAAGACTTAAAGGGGAGCAAATTTTTGTGGTTTAAACAGAATTAGCCTTGAAGAAATTTATTTGAAATTTGTCATAATAGCATCTTCCACCCATGGCGAGCCAGCTAGTTATGTTACCTCTCATTGAACTAGCTTAACTTCTTAATGGTTTAACACAAAATATATGTTTACAAAATCAAATGTTTAGAAAATGAACTTGTTATGATAGATTTTATGTTTGGATACACTCGCAATTTAATGATCTCTGCATATCGTATCTTAAACAATTCTTTTTTTGAGTGAGATGATAGAATATCTTCAAAAGAACTTTATTATGTTTTGGATACACTAGCTATCATTTTAAGGATGTGGTGAGTTTTTTAATCTTCTGATTGGTTATCAATGTTGCTATCTGTTATTGTAGGCGTGGATAAAGCACAAGGACAATCTAATCTTGATGGAAAGATATCATTTCTTTAGATCTAGTTGTGCCCAATTTGGGTTCAATTGTGAGTCTCTTTCGGAGTTGAAGAGTGATGAGTGTGAGCCTGAAGGAGCTCTTGCAAATGTTCTTGACCTTCTTAAGCGAATTCACAAGATTTTCTTTTATGTAAGTACATCTTCCCGTCTCTATATTGATTAAAGTATGTGGTGTTGTTGTGTACTAATCCATTGTTGGCAAACTATCTTGTAGGAATTGGAAGGCAATCTTATAGATAGAGATGTGAGGCAGGTAAATATTCCACCAACTTCCCTTTCTTATGTTTGATATATATATATTTGGAGAGCTTTGCTTCTACTACTTTCAGTTCTGACAATGATATTAATGTGATATGGGTATTAAATGTGTTACTCTTGTAGGTTCTGAAAACCGTTAGAAAGGAAGTTTTGAAGGGGTGCAAAGTTGTGTTCAGCCGTATAATTCCTTCAAAAGTCCAGGCTGATAGTCATCACCTGTGGAAGATGGCAGAGCAGCTGGGAGCCATATGTTCAACCGAGGTGGATTCATCAGTGACCCATGTAGTTGCATTAGATGCGGGAACTGAAAAGTCTCGCTGGGCAGTGAAACAGAATAAGTTTTTGGTCCATCCTCTCTGGCTGGAAGCAGTGAATTATATGTGGCGAAAGCAACCGGAAGAGAAGTTTCCTGTCACTGAAACGAAATCGAAAACCCTGTGACTGCTATTTTTTGGATATGACTAACCCTGTCCTTGTTGTGGATAACTTGAAAAAGTCGTAGAAAATTTGGCTGTAGACTAATTTGAGTCTTGATAATTCGAAACTAGTGCATCAGAGAGCAGTTACTTTATTCTGAATTTGTATATAGTTACAGCCCGGTTTGTCAGATAACAAGAACAGAAGATATGTTAAGGCAGTAGGAGATTATGGCGATTAGCACATTTTTATGTACTTTGCGTCTCAGCTTATAATGTGAAGCTTCTGATCTTTTGTCATTGGTACAAGAAGTACTGAATTAGCTTTCTGAAATGCTTTACTCATTGTCATGTTAAAATTGGGCCAGCATGAAATGGGCCTTCGGAGTCCAGTTGTGTACTAAACCAATTCTGAGCCCTCTGAGGCTCATATTTGGGTGGATCCATCTTCCTTATAGCTTGAATCTTTGAAAGTTTCAAACGAGCAATAAATCCCAAAGTTCCCAACCCACAAGGTTAAAATGGGAATATCGTAGTGATAAGAGATTTCTTTCGAACAAGTGTTCGATTCCCTCAGCTCGTTGATTGAAAAACAAAATTGTGAGTACACGTACATAAAATTCAGATAGCAACCTATATCCCCATCTTATCTGTTACAATACCAAACATTCCACAAGGATGTTATGAAGGGGACTGACTTAAAACCAAAATTGCCCAAGACTGGTAGGTTTCGGTTTTTGGTGTTTGGTTTGAGGCTAAGCCACATGTCGCTACACACAGAACAAGAGTGCTTTGTGATTATACATATAGCTTTGGCAATCAAATTTGGTCGATATTATCGTTCACTAAAGCAACGCGTGGAGATGGAGGGCCAATAATATAGATTATAGAATAAGAAGGCTCATCAGAAAGATCGATGCGTGATAGACTGGTCTTCAATTTCATGGTAATCCGAGTACGCCAATGAATTCTTTAAGCTTCATGATAGAGATCCTCATTCTCCAGCACATGGAAAAAATGGAACTTCCTAGACGAAACAGAACATTAGATATACCGACAGACATAAACTTTGGTTTTTAGATGTTTGAATGGAAATGCAAGTATCTGATAATTTTGGCAATGCTTTGATGAATGACCTAATATGAAGGTTTCAAGACTTTCCAATTCTGACAAATTAACCAACTATATACCTACTAGTGACTACTGACTAGTCCAGTTTGTGCTCATTGTTTGTTATATATACATATACATATACATTATATATAGTTGGTTTATATACAGTATATGTGTATGTTAGTTTTACGCTCCTTTCAACTAAATATTTCTAGTTACTTGTCATCGATGAGGTAGGCAACCACTGAAAGTCTGAAACTAATATCATACACTAGGATTGACTAGAGTCACTAGACCAATGCATCTCTCCTGTAAAGAGGATATCTTGCTACAAATATTAGAATGAAAAGATATAGAAGAGGTCATGAGTAAACTAATATGCTAGGTATGGATTATGTAGGGTTAGGGTTTATCAATCCTCTATCTATCTTTCCCTAAAAGTAAATTAAGTGTAGATTGAGCTGGGTAAGGTCTATTTAGGGTTAGGGTTTATCATATCTTTTCCTAAAAGTTAAAAGTAGCCTCCTCTCAGTCTCTACACTCAAGTTTACTAATAGAAAGTTTGTTGTTGTCTAAGTTGAGTGTCCAAGCCAATTCATTCCAATCCACCAAGCGAGGAGTTTGAAATTCCAAATAACGTTTGAAGACTAAAGAGTATTAATACTGTGGAAAATTATTGGGCAGAAAAGTCTGTAGCTGTCTAAATCGATCGGCACGATATAATATGAGTCGTGGCAAGCATATTAGTTAAGAAGAAACAGTGAGTTTGTGGTTGATGGGTGTATCTAGTTTGAACGTTTCAACTTAATTCGAGAATATTATTGAGGTTCTAAGTACCGAGTAGAGATGGGTTTTAGGTTTTATCATCATATATCGTATATAGCATGATGAGTTGAAATCCATAATAGTGAGGGAGTTTGAATAATTGAGTGAGAGAATTCCACAAATGGTCACTCAACTATGACTCATTCGACACTTTGGTCACTGAAGTTTCAAGGTGACTTAAGTGATTAACAGTGTAATAGTTAAGCGACCAAAGTGATATATTTGAAACTTCAGTGACCAAAGTGTCGAATGAGTCATAGTTGAGTGATCATTTGTGAAATTTTTCTTAATTGAGTGGCCAAATTTGAAAGCTTATCTAAAACAATGACTGAAGTTTAAAGGACAAAGATAATTAAGGTATATGATTTTGTCCATATACTTCTAAAAAAAGTAGTCACTTTATTGTGACTTGTAACCTTCCTCCGTAGGGAATTTTCACCTAGTGATTGATTGTCGTTTTCACATCTCTATTAATTTTAGCATTATTTTGGTAGCTTTCAGTTTCACCTTTTATAATGTCAATTATGTCACCCCGTCATAATAAGGAACACGAACATGAAGAACCTATCCTTCTGTCTTTGCTTTTGGTCCACTTGCTTCAAAGTCGTAGTGCTTCTTAATTTTCGAATTTTATATGGAAAATTATGCCTAATGTATTTTCTTTTTCTGAATATCGCATTATGTTATTTTCATCACATGATGGCTTTACTTTACAAACCCTACAAGTTTCTATATTAGTGAGCTGAGGTGTACGTTTCCTACTTATATACGCATCTACGTAATATCCATATCCATGATAATTAATGTGCATGTGTTTACCCTATAGATGGCAATCACGTACCGTCGCAAAGAATCGAAACAAATCGAATGTTTTCTTGTATATATGTAGTGTTTCTCTTATCATACGAATTGGTAAATGGTGATGATCAACTGTATCTAAAAAAGCTTCTCATGAATTAGTTTTGACAACAATTAATGGTATGATTTGTCGGTTGCATTACATATAGTTATACTTGATGTACTATTCTTTTACTTAATTAGGGTTAGGGAATTATTAAGATTCATTTTTTGGATTTGTAGAGACAATGATTGTGTGTGTAGCAACAGATATAGAGGTGACGTCTGAGATCAATTACTTCCTTCGAATGCTTGGCTGTGGTCTATTCAAAATCGCAAGTTTGTGGATGGCATTCTCTCGTTTGCCTCTGAGCCAAACCCTGGTTTATTAGAGCTAAATAATTCATTGTTTAAGCTAATCAAGTTTTGAAGTTTGATGGATCAACTACAGTTGATTATTATACAGATATTAAGCTACTCCTCTAAAAGATAACGCTCTGATTATATTAATGTAAAACAAAAGGAATATAGCACAAAGCTTACGGTGTCTTACTGTCTTAGGGTTTAGATTTTGATTTCCGGACAAAAAGATTAAAAATATGAATATTTTAGCTTGATTTATTCTGAAATATAAAAGTATAACATTGTTAATTTAAAATCAACAACATACGTTTTGTATCGTTAGTGGCCAAGCTAGTAGTTATATATATTATATATATATGTATGTGCGCGTGCGCTATGGTGATGCAGTTGTGACAATTGGCCGGCTGATGAGAAATATTAACTAAATTTTAAGTGAAAACTAATTGAGAAAATCGCTAATTAGATGTTGGCCTTTAATTGGACTACCTGTACATCAAGAATGTAGTTAACCGAGGCTGGATTGAAAATTAATAAGGTATCGTACTAGCCTTTGACAGTTTCACTTCATTTTATTCTCCTTCAATTTATGTAGCTACTGTATGTATAATGAGTATCGGTTCGTTTAACTCTTCATTTACTATAAGTAGGAAGATTCAAATAGTAATAAGCAATAACTACGAGCGGAACGACTCGATCGGTACCGATTTGAAATTTGCATGTTCTGCGGCTCTACGCCATATGATGGTAGCTAGCAATAATTTGAAATTGGTTGTCTTTATATGTATTATTATTGGTGTTGTCCCAGCTTGTTTTACTGTCGACCTCTCGTGCTCTTTGAATCATTCAGTGTTCTGTCCCTAAACCCTAAGGGCCTAAACCACTCCAATTTCCCAGTAGCTAGATAGAGTGCCTAAATCAGATCCATGATCAAGAAGGCAAATATTTCTAACGATACGATCAAGTTGAGATAACACACACACACACACACATATATATATATATATATATATATATTAATTCTATTTTTGGATGGGGATTCACAACAAGATGCCTTGAGCCACAGATCCATCATCCACGGATAGACAAAATAAATAAATATATACAAGACAATAAGACATGTTGAAAACAACATGCATTTATGGATCTGCAACAGAAAATTAAAATTTAAAACTGATTCAGTTAAATTAATCAAATTAAAATATATCTTTAATTAACTAGCTCGCTTAATTTTATCACAATGATCTCCGTTTGTTAGGCTGTTAATTAATTCATTAAGCGAGGATGTTGAACAAAAGCTTGTTTTGTCAGACCCTGGCATGGCCGCCCAAAACGAGCTTAATTAACCAATACTAATTCATGAAGGCTGCAGATTCTAGATCGAAGAGAATCAAACGTATGTTAATTCATCACATTAACCAATACTAATCCACGTTAATTAGTTCACACTAACTAGCTATCAATGTTAGTCACTTAATTAACAGTTAAGAGACTAATATAATGAGCTACCCATACATGAATTGTAGCTTGTTTCTTTCGTTCATCCCATTTATTTTAAAATTTTATGAAAGAATTATTGAACCTCTAAATTACCCAAGAATGCAAATTCAATTTCGAGCACATGAAAAGTGTTCTTCACGCCACTGCTTAATCAATTACACACATTGACTCACACATATGCATCACATTTATTCTTGACCTTATAAAAGATTAATTAAGTGAATGCAAATGTATTTTTTAGAAGAAAAGGCATTCGCGAGAAGTTGCGAGCTAAGTACATAGCTACTTCTTAATTAATTAAAATCAGGGGTCAATGCGTTAATTATCAGATGCACATACCGTAGATAGCTACTTCTTGGTAGTCGTCCAGTGACTGTTCTAGTACTGTTCCAAATGGAGAGACTACACCAACAAGTCTAACTGATGATCGAAAAACATGATTAAAACAATCCATGATTAAACTTAATAATGCATTTAGAGGTCGATGATGATGATGATGGCTCGCAGTCGGCGCGGTCACTCATTAACCCTGTATATGATTCACGATGACCGGCAACCAAGTCGAGTTTAGTAGGGCGTCGGGTTGGATTAATGGGTTGTTAATCCATTAGTCATCCTTATATCATAAGGTAGTTAAGCAGAATCAAACTATTTCACGTACGTACATATGGTAATGGAGTCAGAGATTTTACTATAAAGGGTGAAACTTAAAGAAAAGAAGATCATTGCTATAGCCTGGTCTCGGAAGAAACATTAGTAGATGTTTTATACAAAAGAAAGTCTAGGAGACATACATAGTTATCAATTATATATATAAATAAAATACGAAAATGTTCTAAAGAGGATGTCCGCAAACTATAAAAAATGCGGACGTCCCTCCTTTCTCCGTGATCAAGCTCCGACGACGGCGCTCCTCTTGCCGGACGGAGGCTACAAGCATCCCAGACCAGTTTGCAGCGAAGACGAAGGCCAAAGAGATCGAGGTCGGAGGTCTGGGCAGCGTGGTCGACTGCAAAGTGGTAGTCTGATCAAGGTCGACTGGAAAGTGGTTACCGGCGAGTCCACCCGACTGGAAAGTGGTCCAGGATGTTCAGAGGGTTCGTCTGGCAACCGCAGAGCAACCATCACTGCCTTCTCGACACCGGAGGAGGGACGTCCACACTTTTCTGGGTTGCGGACGTCCTCTTCAGAACGGTCCTCTATATATATAATATATATATATATATATATATGTATAAAGTGTTTCTTGGGTGCGGACGTCCGTACCTAAGCATTAGGAACCGAATCTGTCGAACCGGAACCGTTCGTATTCATTGTTGTAAATTGCAGTGTGAATCCCTTAATGATCACCAATTTGGCTGAAATTTTGCAGAGATGATCTATATACATTAAAACCTAAAAACTGAACGGTTAAGATGTAAAGTTATGATAAAAAAGTGGGGAAAAAATGGAAATCTGCACCTAATGCTTAGGTGCGGACGTCCGCACCCAAGAAGCTATGTGTGTGTGTGTATATATATATATTTAGGGGTCAAGCGACCCTTTCCATCACCTTTGGCTAATCAAGCCTAGGTGTACGTACCCGATTATTAAGGGGACAACGTCCAACGGAGAAGCGACACATAATTGCATTACATATCTTATCTTATAATTAATATATCCCACCCATCACGAATATTAGGGCATCACGCGCAGGCCGGGTTGCTTCTTTGCTGATCTCTCTGCTCTATGTATTTGCTCTCTTCTTTGTTTCCTACCGCCTTCTTGTATTGTTTGCTATCAGGCTTTTAATGAAGTTTCTTCGTAGACCAAAAATAAATAAAAGCAATACCAAATACATATATCAACTTGTATACATACACACATATACGTATATGTAAGATTTAAGTATATGGCAGCTTCATTCTTTAGCTGGTGATAATGAAGATCTTAACCGATCGATCTCAAGACTCGACAAGAGCTACCTAGATGGAAAAGAAAAAAAGCATCAGTGGATTGTCAAGTAAGAGAATATTGAACTCTATCGATCCCAAATACATGTGGATCTCTACTAGCTCTATTAGCTAACTAGTTTCTGATGATCGATCAATAAGAGGTTTGAATATACATTATAATCTGGCAATAAAAACAAAATATGCATATGCTAATGCGACTCGATCAATAATAATGAAATGAAACGAATCTCTTAACTTGCTACATAAACCATGTGAATGTGATGTGATGTGATGTGAATATGTGATGTTATTACCGGGCAAAGAAGAATCCATTTCATGCATACATATACGTACAAAACGTCTGTATACACACAATTTTCTTGAAAGATATTGTTAACCAACCTTATATTATTACAATGTTAAGAAATGATTATTAATTAGAGCTAGAATATATTTTTCTTAATTTCTTACATTTTAAGTTTTGTTCTTAAATTTCTAGTGCCCTTAATTATTTCTAAACTAGCTACTCATCCCCATCCGTTTTCTCTATGGAATGATGTTCGGTGGTAGACTATATAGCACTATATATACTATAGTTAGGTGATTCATATATCGATGATGATGATGAATTTGCATTATAATTGATCGCCAGCCTAGACACAGAGAATGTCTCTCAATGGGTTGGTACCTTTGGTAGGGTACTAGGGTATTATTGACCATTATGTATTACATGTTAATGATATAATTTGGTCCACCATATATATGCTTCACTAGTACTTGTTGATTTCTTCTTCTTTTTTTGCACCAAATTACATGAATTATTATTGCTATCTTGATCTATATATATATATATATATATATATATATATATATACTATATAAGTTATCAGATATAAAGTTGGACGTAACTAATATTTAGTATAGTTTTCAATAAAATATTGATTAAGATTTCAAATTCAACTCGTTGTGTACTACTCCATTTTCTCTAAAATGTTCAACAACCGTCTCCAGACATCTATTGTGCCAATGTCAATTGCATACCTAAACTCTCAAACGTATCAATTAAGGTGATACCCAAAGTCTAGCTTATATTTATGGGAAAAATGCACCAACAGTGTCCGGACACTGTGAGGACTGTCAAAATGATACCTGAACTTATAAAGTTATCAATGTGATACCTGGACTCATTTTTTCGTATCAACATCGTACCTAGGACCAAATTCTGTCACGGAACCGTTAAATTTTGCACGTGCCACGCACGTGAGTCACTTAATGAAGACAAAAAGACCGATTTACCCTCAAAAGTTTTTTTTTCTTCTTTCTTTCTTTATTTCTTCCTTTTTTCTTTCTTTCTTTCTTTTTCTTCTTTTTTGGTTTCTTCTTCGAAGTTCTTCCCCTGATTTGAATCATCAAGATTCAAATCATCTTAGTAGCGGGCCATTCCGGATACGTCATGGCCTTGAAGAACACCGGTGCCGCCTTAATCGATTACGGCCACGGTGAATCACAGCAAACACCTCCTCACCCTGCTCCGCCTGTCGAACTGCTCGTCCAAGTTCACCCCCGCCGCCGCCGACGGCTTAGCCACCACTCTCGTTCTCTCCTCCGACCCCCTTGTATACACCATTGATCAGAAACTCAGACCTTGCCAGCCCTCCACTCTCAAATCACAACTCCAATCCCACCCCGCCATTCTCTCCGTCACTCCCGACATGCAACACCACCTCCACACCATCAACAACCACATGAACAACCTCTCTGTCATTCCTGACATGCAACACCACCTCTGTCATTCCCGACATGAACAACCACACATACAGAAACTCAACAACCCCTCCATCAAATTATAAGATCCAATTCAAACTCAAATCACCCATAAAACTCATCAAACGAAACACAGCACACAAAAGTGATCTATATCAATCTCAAACCCATTAGGCAAGCATATATTCAATAATTTCCAATCAATTTGAGTACCTTCTGGAGCTGATTGTAGCTGACATAGTCACGATGCTTGGACCAAAACTCATTGGGCGAATAGAGAGTATAAATGGGTGAAGCCCCATCACTGAATTGGTCGTCCCTCTGAGCTAAGCCGGGGATTTTGGGTTCAATCAGAGGCAATTGTAGACCAAAGAATTGAGAGTGAAGTTGGAGGCCGACGATGCCGACGAAGGTTTGGTCGTCCCTCTGAGCTAAGCCGGGGATTTTGGGTTCAATCAGAGGCAATTGTAGACCAAAGAATTGAGAGTGAAGTTGGAGGCCGACGATGCCGACGAAGGTTTGGAAAACGAGGATGCAGGGGGTTAGGTTGTCCATTGCTGAAGAGGACGAGGGTGAAGAAGAAGAGGACCATGAGGAATAAAAAGGGTTTCGCCGAAGATCGAGAAAGGAAATGGGCTCGATGGGCGCGGCGGTGGTGTTGGTTGAACTGATCGACTGGTGTGGTCTGGTGTTGGTTGCGGTGGTGTTGGCGAGGAGAGAAGGAGAGTGAGAGGAGAGAGAGAGAAGAAATAAGAAATTTCTTCTGTGTTTTTTTTTTAAATAAAAATGTGTAATAAGACAATTTTACTCTTAAATTTAACGGTTCCGTGATGGAATTTGGTCGTAGGTACGATATTGATACTAAAAAATGAGTCAAGGTATCACATTGATAACTTTGTAATTCAGGTATCATTTTAACAGTCCTCACAGTGTCCGGACACTTTTGGTGCATTTTTCCCTATATTTATATCAATGAGGTGCCTCCGTCCAATTTCCTTGACGGCTGCGTCAAATTAATGACGTGGCAAGCACGTGAGAAGAAAAAAAATTGCCAACAGACCAAAATAACCTTCTTTTAATTTTTTTTATTCTATATATATTTTTTTTTGTAGAAGTTTTTAATTTTATCTTCTTCTTCCTCATTTCTCATCCAATTTTGCCATTTATGAACACCTCTACAGCTCCACCGCAAGTCCTCAACCAAACCCACTGCAATTTCATTTGTTCAGCCTTATCAAAATGCTCAAAAAACTGTGGTATAGTCCCACTCAACTGATTATTCGCCACAGAAAACTTCTTCGGCTAGTAAAGCTAGAAAACTCATAAGGAATACTACCCGTAAGCTTATTATCCGAAAGGATCAGACCGTTCAAGAAAGTACACTTCTGCAAATCAGCTGGGATTGGCCCCGTGAATTTGTTCCCGGACAAATCCAAAGTAACCATATACGACAACCAAGCACACAGATCATTAGGGATCACTCCAAAAAGATCATTACCTGTAGATCTAGATTCTGCAAACTAATGCAACACTCAATCGACTTGGCATGGAGATGGTGCTTGACATAGACATGTCTCTGAGCTCAAGGTTGTAGATTCGATTCTCACGGTCGTTCCAGCAAGAAATACCCACAAAGTGGCAAATGAAACCCACTGAGGCTTTCTTGAAGTCCCAAGAGGCAAGCTTTCCCTACACCCGCCACTACCAAACCCACCGCCATCAAGAAGAAGCGATGGGTTTTTGGGTTCAACTGTTAACTATACAAATCCAATTGAACAATACAACCTAGTTACTGTACATTGAAACAACAAAATCTAATGTTTAAAAGAGGGAATTGAGCCGAGAGAATTGGAGGTCACTTGAACGCTCCACATAAGCTAGTGAACTCAGATCTAGTGCAAAAACCAAAAGCCAAAGGCCAAATAGTAGATCTACACCGGCGGTGATCTCCGTCCGCTACTCCGACTATTCTTCATAAGCCACAAACACTTTTGATAAAAAAAAAAAAATTCTCCACTTCGGCTGTTCTTCATAAAGCCATAAATTCATTCCCAGAAGATAATCTAACAATTTCTTTTATTGGAAGAACAAGACATAGATTGATAGAAAGGAGAGAGGATCAGATTGGGAAGGGAAGGAGGAAGAGAGAGAGAGAGAGAGAATTCGATTTTTTTAAAATTAATTAGTAGAGAAAGACAATTTTTCCCTTGATAAAAATATCATGTGCGTAACACGTGCTTGTCCCGTCATCAATTTGACAGAGCTGTCACGGAAATTGGACCGAGACACCTCATTGATATCAATATAAGACTTTGAGTATCACATTGATACGTTTGAAAGTTTAGTTATCAAATTGGTTTTAACACAATAATTTGAGGACGGTTGCTGAATTTTTCTCTTCATTTTATGATGCACGCAACTTCTGAATGGTTTGTTAACACCATTCAAATGGTTCGGCTCAGATGCTGGTATGGTTTTTGAGACTCATATCGTCCAGCAGAGGGGAATATACAAATAGACGACTTCAAAATATGCTTTTTTAGAAATTAAAAACAAACAAATAAAAACAATTGAGACGAGTGTGTCATATATAGTGTGGGGTTGGGGGAGTCAACTTCTTAACCAAAAACAGACAGAGATACAAACCAAAGCTGCCTCAAGCGTATGTCATCGATCCATGTTTTCGTGGGTCTCCTACCTCCCGCTCTCCATCAAACAGTTTCAGTTATACTCGATCACGAAAGCAACATGAACCAGAAAAACACTCCATGCGCACTCATTTCCTCTCATCCTCAAAACTTGTTGAACTGCGTGACTCTCAAACTAACCAAGTCCGCGCCGGCCATGGTTATTCAAACCGTGGGCGGGCTGAGCTCAACTGCAGCTTCTTCAGCCACTAAGCAAACCAAAACGGCCGCCCAAATTACCCACATGCTAATAAGTTCAGACGCAGTTCCTGGCAATTTCTTGAACCGCTAGTCATGCTTGGTTCAGACTTTAAATTTGACTCTTCTTTGAAACGCGTATGATGAATTCTGACTTAAATTATTTCGGTGCTTTGTTACTGCATCCATAATTGGGGCTGCACTGCAGTGTTATATTGAATTATTGATAAAGAATATATATCTAATTGGTGTTTAATATTCAAGTTGTTGGTACAAGACAAAGCAAAGCAATCTTGTGTTTTAGCATTTTGGAGTTTTATCTACGTAGTGATTGAAAAAAGCGGCTAGCTGCAAGTCAGCAATCCACCATTGTTGTTTTTCACAAGTATAACAACCGCACGCCGTAGTTTTACACGCCAGAATTTTTATATCAGATTCAGAACTCTAAGATTAACAGGTGTAGACACGAGTAATAAATGTGTAATTAATCATTGATTACGCTATATATATTACGGATACATGATGAGATTTTACGTTCAAACTTCCAATCAAAAACGAACACAACAATCATAACCAATTGCTTTCATATTATTATCATTTCAATGACAAAGTAACAAAACACAAACCCAATGTCGACGGTTGGTACACCTTCTTGTTGTCCTGAATTTAGCAAAATAGTGAACTTGCGGCCCAAAATTTCACAACGTAAAAATCCTTTTTCTTGGTTCTTTTGGTTACTGGCTGTTAAACTATATATTAGGGTTTTGAAGCTAAAGGTTAGGTCCCTGTCCCTCTCGACAAGACGAGACCCTCTGCCCGAGGACTTCACAATGCTGACTTGTCACTTACCACACCAAACTGCCAATGTAAGAACCAGAAGGACCCCACAATCAATCATAGGTAAACGTATCTATCACCCGATTGGTTGTAAATGCATTCCCTCTTTGAATATACTTGCACATAGAGGAACCCACCCCACCCCAGGTGAAAGGATATTCCTTATACGTAACGTTATTACCATTTTAGGCTTGCTAGAAATACGAAATTCCAAACCACCTCCCTTATTTTACTGCTTATCTTACTTGTTAGTTTACATGTCATCATCCACATAATTTTTCGATGCAACAACACAAATTACGACACTCCCACTCATACAACTAATATTCAAGTTATCAAGAAGAAAAGCTTGACTAGCAGAGTTGGGAAGAGTTTGCATCCAACTTTGGGCAGGAGAATGATGACTAGCCTTTGCTAAGGCATCAACAAGGAAGTTGACTTCTCAATGGATATGGCTCCAAGCACGAATATTCAACTGTTTGGTTAAGTGTTGGATATCATGAACCAATGATATAACTCTCCAAGATATAGAGATAGAACTAAGTAAACAATCTACCAAAATCTTCGACTCCCTTTCAACTTCAAGATTTGAAAAACCATGAAGCCAAGCAGTATTCATACCAGCCCTTGAGGCCAAGGTTTCAACAGTAAAAAAATTTGTGGTTCTCAAGGAGTTAGCAGAAACAAGAATTGATTTTTTTTTTATCAGTATCACGAAAAACAAATCCGCCTGTGCTAGTTTAGTTTGAAATAACTGAGCCATTAAAATTGAGCTTGAAACAGATTTCGAATATTCTTCTATGTACCGACAATATAAGTAAACGAGTGACTAATATATGATTTAAACTCTTAATATTTGTGCTCACCATTGTACTAAAATAACTAAAACTACACAACAGTTTATTAGAGAGTAGGCATTTTTTCTCTCTCGAAGCAAACCCTAACAAAAACTAGGTTTTTTTTTTTTTTTTTTTTTTTTTTTTTTTCCGGTTCCATCTCGCTGCTCCCGCCCGCGGCAAGCCTCCGGCTTCGTCGCTGTGTGGTGAGTGAGCCGGATGGGAATGTTTTGAGGCTATTGCTTAGGTGGTTTGGAAAGGTTGCCATTTGATGCTCCGGTAGGTTTGTTGGGGCGGCGGGGTTCTGATTTGAAGCCTTCGATGCGCGGCGGTGGTGATATATAGAGGTGGAGCTTGGGTAGTTGATGGTCGTGGCGGTAGTGGTTGTGGTGTTGATGGCCATGGAGACGTGGTGCTAGTGACGTGGGTGTGGCGATGGTCATGGCAGCATGGTGCAGGCGATGTGGTAGTGGCCGCGAGGTGCCGGTGACGTGGTCGTGGCTTTGATGATCGTGGCGACGTGCTAGTGGCGGTCTCGATTGATGGCAGGGAAGCCTGCTGTACGTGATGTAAGAGCGTGAAGGAGGGGGAGAGGTGGACTGGGTGCTCATCAACTTGCTGGGCTTTGGGCTGTGACATTTCTTTGGGCTGCTTTTTGGATTTTCTATTGGGCTGGGGTTTTGCTCTAAGCTCATTGCTATGTTTTTAGTTAGTGTAATTACAAATAAGTTCCTTGTATTAGGAACACTCTATGTACTTTGCCTACAGAATGATCGGTGATTCTACACATCTAGGTGCAAAGTTCTTTAGTGTACTGCAATTGAGCGTATTGACATCGGGACCTTTGTTTGCGATTATTCTGAGTTTAGAATTATTGTCCTCCTTATGGAAACTATGTATTAGATTATTCTAGCTTGTATCTGCTATGAATGAATTCATTATTTAAAAAATTAAAAATTAAAAATTACACTTTATGTTATCCAGCTGATGCAACAAATTCATATTCGTACACGTTCATTGGAACTGGGCCCACATGATTAAAATGTAAACAGCCCGAAATGGTAAAATCTCCAATCAGGGCAGTATCGTAACAACGCACCAACGTCCCGATGCGCTGTGTCCGAAACCCAAGGGGAACTCCACACGTGTCCAAAACCGTGACGTCAGAGACGTCCCATCTTTTGACACATACCCAGCGTGAGGTGGGCAAGAAACCGTCTGGTCCGACCAGGCCTACGAGTGTCAAAACCGTAATTTCACACCCCAAGTCTCAAGAGTTGTATATAACGGAAAGGCTATGCACCGGAGGCAAAAGAAAAAACGCAGAGAGATCAACAGAGCACTGCTGCTCGGTGGTCCTTCTTAAAGCAAAAAGAGTTCCAAATTTCTAAGCGAGTATCAATTAAGGGTTTTAGGGAATGCAGAGAGATGATAGGAGCTTCGTTCAGAAAGCCTGAGCTGTGTGTTAGAGCCAAACGCTGCATCGGCGGCAGAAACTGTCACCGGAAACACGTAGAAGACGGGTGACCTATTCGCCCCCCGGCGGGTTTTCTCGTTACTCTTAAGAGGCCAATAGTATCGAACATACTTTCGTTACATTTTTTTTTCTCCTTGTTTGTGGTGTTGGTTGTAAGTTTGTAGTTTTATTTGTTATGGCTGAACAGAAGACCGGAGACGCCGTGCTCCACGGCAAGTACGAGCTGGGGCGAATGCTCGGCCATGGCACCTTCGCCAAGGTGTACCATGCCCGGAACGTAGAGACCGGGAAATCCATGGCCATGAAGGTGGTGGGGAAAGAGAAGGTGATCAAAGTCGGGATGATGGAGCAGATCAAGAGAGAAATATCAGTCATGAGGATGGTGAAGCATCCTAACATCGTCGAGCTCCATGAGGTGATGGCGAGCAAGTCCAAGATCTATTTCGCCATGGATCTGGTCCGAGGCGGCGAGCTTTTTGCTAAAATCGCCAAGGGCCGGCTGAAGGAAGACGTGGCAAGAGTCTATTTCCAGCAACTCATCTCCGCCATCGATTTCTGCCACAGCCGGGGAGTCTACCACCGGGATTTGAAGCCGGAAAACCTCCTCCTAGATGATGACGGCAACTTGAAGGTGACTGATTTCGGGCTCAGTGCTTTCTCCGAGCACCTAAAGCAAGACGGGCTCCTGCACACCACTTGTGGCACGCCGGCGTATGTTGCGCCCGAGGTGATAGGGAAGAAGGGCTACGACGGAGCCAAAGCGGATCTGTGGTCATGTGGAGTTATTCTTTATGTGCTCCTGGCCGGGTTTCTGCCATTTCAAGATGACAATTTGGTCTCCATGTATAGAAAGATTTACAGGGGAGACTTCAAATGTCCGCCTTGGTTTTCTTCCGAGGCCCGAAGACTTGTTACGAAGCTTCTGGACCCGAACCCGAGTACCAGAATCTCTGTTTCCAAGATCATGGACTCGTCTTGGTTCAAGAAATCGGTGCCCAAGACGGTGAAGTCGTTCTCAAAGAAAGAGCAGGAGTTCGATGAGACTTCAGAGAAGAATTCGAAGCAGATGGAGACATTGAATGCATTTCACATCATCTCGCTTTCTGAAGGGTTCGACTTGTCTCCTCTGTTCGAGGAGAAGAAGAGGGAGGAGAAGGAGGAGCTGAGATTCGCTACGACGCGGTCGGCGAGCACCGTGATATCGAAATTGGAGGAGGTGGCGAAAGCTGGCAAGTTCAGGGTGAAGAAGAGTGACTCCATGGTGAGGCTTCAGGGAGAGGCGAGCGGTAGGAAAGGGAAGCTGGCCATTGCGGCGGAGATTTTCGCCGTAACGCCGTCGTTTCTGGTTGTGGAGGTGAAGAAGGACAATGGTGATACTCTCGAGTACAACCAGTTCTGCAGCAAAGAGCTCAGACCGGCGCTGAAAGACATTGTCTGGACTAACTCGCCCGCCCCTGCTTGATTTTGTTTTAGTGTTATTGTTGCAGTGAATTGTGATTATTGTTGTTGTTAGGGTGAAATTTGAAGGCTCTGAATTCTGTTTCTGTGTGTTTTTCTGTTGTGAAATAACTGTGAATCGATTTGTGCTTTTGTGAATAATGGATATCCTTTCTATAATTTACTAAAAACAAAGTGATAATTACAGGTTACATTTCATTCTATTTCTGTATGGGTTTTAGGCAAAAGTGTAGGTTGCTCTGCTTTACACGCCAGAAAGCACTACTTTTCTGAGATTTGGAACTGAAAAGAAAATGATGATGAAGATTGATGAGAGCCAATTATTATCCTTTGCATGCATGACTGGATATTCCATCGTTATCTCTTCAACTATTTGCTCAATTATTGCACTAGATCCCTTTGTTTTATTGCTAACATTTTAAGGTGTGTTCTTCAACAAACATGGGCCGATAGAGATAGAGACAGAGATAGAGACCTACCACTTCACCATTGCAGCTACTGGTATTAACTATTAACAGTCTTCTGTTGTAAATGCACAATTCTATCATCTGTTGCCGGAGATATTTTGTGCCAAATTCTGTCATGTTTATTGAACTTTTCGCTTTTTGATCTGTTCTTTTTTTTTATTATTAACCAAATTCATCCGAAGACTGAAGTAGAATCGAATTGAATCCCAAAGACATAAAGAGCAGTGAAAATTGAAAAACGAGTCTCTTGATCATAAAAGACTATCAATGGCCCCATAATCATCATAATTTCACAACTTTAATATTTGGGTGCTATTTGGATTATGATTTTAGGTACAGATTAGATACCAACCCCTGCTTCAGTCCGAGGTTCAAACTCATCTACTGTTGAAGGATGTTGACATCATGTGTGCCTCTTCCAACTAGGGTTTTTAGTCGTAGAGTTGTAATAAGAGAATGTTCTAGATTTTCTAGTTATGTTCGGATTCTATTACCTTTCATGTACTCGGTAACTCCCTATATAAATGGCTCGTATTATCAATAATACAACACAATTCTCTCTGCAATTCCAATTTTACTTAAACACATTATCAGCATGAGCCCTAACCATAGCCTAAAAGAAAAAGAAAAAGAAAACCCTAAAACCCTCATCACCAAAATCTGACGCAAGCTACTACAAGCCCTAACCCGTGCAGCCCTGCCTTCCGTCCTACAGCTTCCTGCCGCATGCCCTGCAGCCCCTGCCGCAGGCCTGCAAGTCCCTGCCTTCTGCCCTGCAATTCGCGCCCGTGCGCCCCTGCAAGCCCTCCAGCGACTTGCCCCTGCGCTTTTGCTGCACACCCAGCGTGCCCGTGCGCTTGCAACCCTTGCGCAACACCCCCGCACCAGCTAGCCTCGCTGCTGCCCTTGCATCTGCAGTCCCGCAACGCACCAGCAGCCCCGCAACACTGCAGCCCCTGCTGCCCCGAGGATCCGACCCGCCGCGAGCCTCGCTTCATCATCTCTTCGGTTAGCTTCGCTCCATCACGCTTGCATCAACACGCGCGTGACCCAAACCCCGAATCAACAAGTAAGTTTTTACGATTAAAGTTCATGCTTTCTTGTCTTTAAATTCCTTTATTTGCTGCAGATTTGTATAGTATGAACATGGTTTCGAGTATTTAATAAGCGGAATTGTGGGGATTCACGCTTAACGAACTAAGAGCGTTCGTAATCAATGAACTAAGAGTGTTCATAATAAACGAACTAAGAGCGTTCGTAATCAAAGAACTAAGAGTGTTCATAATATTCAGACTAAGAGCATCCGCAAGCATCAAGTTGTGACCATATTAAAACATCAGTGTTTGGTCTAATCCAAATATTCTTGGAAATTGATTTCTTGGTAGCAAAGTTCGGAAATCTTATTATTTTAGTTTTCGTGAAAGTTTAGCTCCTAAACTAATATATCTTCTCTTCTTATTTTCAGGATGTCGAATGAATCTAGACTCGACTTTCCCATGCTTGACTCAACAGGCTCGGATTACCATAGTTGGGTAACAGATGTTGAGAACCACCTCACTTCAAAGGGAATATTACCCATAATCCAGAAACCTAACCCGGATCTCGTTTTCATACGAACACCTACAAAGCATACTCAAGCAGTCATTTTGATGCGACGTCATATGGACAAAGCACTCAGATTGGAGTACATGTCGATCAAAGATGCAAGAGAGCTATGGGTAGCGCTAGAAGAGCGCTTTGACAATGTCCAAGATTCCCTCATCCTTGACTTGAAGGTTCAATGGAACAATCTGCGCTTCGCTGATTTCAAGTCTGTTGCTGAATATAATTCAGAAGCTCTTCGCCTACAATCCATGTTGAGATTTTGTGGACAACTTGTCACAGAGCAAGAGCTAATTGAGAAAACTCTCTCCACCTTCCCCGTTTCAACCATTGTGGTATCAAAGCAATATCGTACTGAGGTCAATGCTAGACGAATCACGAGGTTTCATCAGCTTATCAATGTTATATCTATAGCTAAGAAACATGATAACATACTCGTGAGGAATTATAATTCAAGGCCCATTGGAACTAAGAGCGTTCATGAGGTGAATTATAATGCACCCAAAGGAGGGCGCAAGGAGCGGAACCCTAATAAGGGACATGAGGGACGTATGGGTCCATATAACCGCCCTAACAAGGAAGGAAACTGCAAGTTTGGTGCGGATACACGTGGTGGCAATGCCACACGTGGGAGAGGTGGTCGTGGTATCCCTGGCCGTGGTGGTGGCGCCATAGGTCATTGTGGTGGTGCCAACCTTCCTAGGGAACGCCCACAACGTGCACCTCAATTGAAGGGAGGCAACCACAATGATGTGTGTCATCGATGTGGATCAAATGAGCATTGGTTTAAGCAATGCAAGGCAAGTGAGCAACTAGCTGGATGATATAGGGACCTGAGGGAGCAAGAAGTATACCTTGCACAAGAAGAAGATGATGAAGATGTCAATCTCACCATAGAGGACTTCAAAGCTGGAGATGAAGTGCACAAGGATGCCGCAGACTTTGATTAGAATAGTCCTTTTATTTTTCCAAGAATTTTGTAATGACAATATGCCTTAGTCAATAAATGACAATTGTATTAACTCTTGCTTATGTGGCACACTCAATGAAATATGATGTCTAGGAAAGTAATTGAGATTAGTGGTACTTAAGAGAGCCTCGCTCCACCAACATCTCTCTCTACTTTCCTGGTCATATTTGATTGGAGTTACCAAACGGACTGAGTTACTACAATTTGTCTAAGTTTGATTTTATTTATTTTGGATTAGACTTTTGGAACCTTTGATGTAATCATTGGTTATTTTTATTAATAAAATGTCGTATTATTATTCAATGTCATGGACATGTTTTAATTTCGAACTTTATTATTTTTCAGTATGTTTCCTGGAGAGTTGGAATGCCTTGTTGATAGTGGCACCACACATACTATATTGCGACATAGGCAACTATTTCTATGGATGACGCCTAGTTGATCTTCAGTGACTACGATGGCTGGACCATCACAATTGATTCATGGTCGAGGACCAGCTCAATTTATGTTACCAAATGGCACAAGTATTAATGAAATTGAAGCTCTATATGCTCCTAGGGCTGGAAGAACCCTATTGAGTTTTAAAGATATAAGAGCCAATGGTTTTCATGTGGTAACACATTGTGAGAATGGACAAGAATTCCTTTGCATCACCTCTAATGGCTACGGACATAAACGAGTATTAAAGAAACTTATGTATCGCTCTAGTGGGTTGTATGCAACCACTATTCGAATTATTGAATATAACCATGTCATGAGAGATGACTTATTGGATTCTGACACATATAGACTTTGGCATAACCGTTTGGGACATCCAGGTCGTGATATGTGTCGCTCTAGTGGGTTGTATGCAACCACTATTCGAATTATTGAATCTAACCATGTCATGAGAGATGACTTATTGGATTCTGACACATATAGACTTTGGTATAACCGTTTGGGACATCCAGGTCGTGATATGATGATCCGTATATTAAAGACTTCACACTAACATCCATTTTTCAAAACGAAAAGAAGTCAGAACCAAAATTCGGTCCAAGGTCGGACCGGCGCCACCTACCCCCTGCGGCCCAAAAGTGGTATTGACTCCACCAATGCCTCCTTGGTTCATTTTTCTACTTCTAAAGTCAATTGTGACTTTGTGGCTCAACCAGATTATTCCCTGGTTGCTTCTAAAGCCCATCTTTCGTTTTGTAAAGCCAGCTCTTTAGTAAAATTAGGATCGAGACCATCCTATACAAAGGACACTAAGGAAAATATTCCATTCTTGCAAAGAATCCAAGGTGATATATGTGGACCAAGGTTCTAAAAAACGCTAGGCGCTAGTCGGGCGGTGACCCAGGGACTAGCGCCTAGGGGCCTAGGCGGTTTTAAATTATTTTTATTTTTTAATTATTTTATAACATATAATTATATAAATAGAAATATTTAAAATCTCAAAATTATTTGAAAACAGTTTAATTAATCAAAAATTCAAAATAGAGAAAAGTTTAATGAATCATACTTAATATAGCCTAAGATAAAGTCTCACTTTTAGTGGGTTTGTTCAAACCACACGTATGTCAAACTACAAGTACACGTTTCTTGGGTTTAGCAAATGTGTCAAATTGAAATAGCCTTTGCTGGGTTTCAATAGATAAATCAGTCTCTGTTTTTTTTCTCTTTCTTTGCCCTACTACACCTGAAGACCAAGCTCCTTCTCTCTCTCTCTCTCTCCCACGGCGACCCTGTATACCGTTTTCAACCACTATCACTCCATTCCCATTGCAATACGACCTGATCATCAATCGCCTAACTCAATCTTCGCTGGACCACCACCCTCGTTGTTGCACCTCTCACTCTAGCAAACTCGACCCCGATAACAACTTATCTGGGTTGGAGTTCGATTTGCCGGAAAAAACCAACTCCAAGTCGGGAGAACTGGCTGGACCAGAAGCTGAGTGATGATTCAATGGAGAAATCCAAAAGAAGATATTACAAGTGGATGTACGGCGGTGATTCGGATGAGGAGGAGGAGAAGTGGTGGGGGGTGAGAGGTTGGTGGAGAGAGTTGTGGTTATGATTTGCATCAGTCCGCCTAGCGCCCAGCCCGCCCAAGCAGTCTAGGCGCCCGCCTAGACCACCTGAGCGCCCGCCCAACTGCAAAACGATTTCCTTGGTCGCCTAGCCCTTAATCGGGGCGGTCGGTGGACGCCTAGCGCCTAGGCGGCCGCCCAGACCGTTTTTTAGAATACTGATGTGGACCTATTCAACCAACATGCGGACCATTTAGATATTTTTTTGTGTTGGTTGATGCATCGACACGCTGGTCACATGTCATGCTCTTGTCCACAAGAAATGCTGCATTTGCTAAACTCCTAGCACAAATCATTAAATTAAGGGCTCACCACCCTGACAATCCCATAAGTCAATTCGTCTCGAGAATGCTGGAGAGTATACATAAAAATGTTTGATGACTATTGTATGTCCATTGGGATTGAGGTTGAACACCTTGTTCCTCATGTTCACACCCAAAATGGTCTCACAGAAGCTGCCATTAAAAGACTTCAAATGGTCGCTAGAGCATTGGTTATGCGCACCAATCTCCCTGTTTCTGCTTGGGGCTATGCAATATTGCATGCAGTTGTGCTCATTCGTCTGAGGACTACTGCCACTCAACCCTTTTCTGCGTCCCAGATGGTTACTGGATATGAGCCTGATGACTCACACTTACGTATATTTGGGTGTGCAATGTATGTGCTAATTGCGCCGCCACAGCGCACCAAAATGGGACCTAAAAGACGATTAGGTATTTATGTTGGATATGACTCTCCAACCATTATCCGCTACTTAGAACCCTTGACAGACGATCTATTTACAGCTAGATTTGCGGATTGTCATTTGATGAGACAGTCTTCCCGTCGTTAGGGGGAGATAAGAACAATAATGTTCAACATGAACGACATGAATTGTCATGGTCTGTCCCCACTTTGTCTCATCTTCATCCCCGAACCGCATAGTCCGAAATTGAAATGCGGAGAATTCTCGATCTTCAGAACAAAGCAGACTCTATGCATGATGCGTTTTTTAATATCGCTAAAGTGACAAGATCACATATACCTGTTGCAAACGTGCCTACAAGGATTGATGTCCCTAAAAATCTTGGACATGGCGCCACCCCTAGGGGTATTGGGCATGGCGCCGCCACCACTAATAGTGATGGCAATGTGGCTCAGGCCGGGCTCCCAGCAAGGAAACGTGGGAGGCCCAAAGGTTCGATGGATTCTCGCCCAAGAAAGAAAGCGAGTTTGACACAAAAAGATCCATTAATCATCGATATAAATAACCAGTCTCATGAAGATATTCCGGATTATGGTTATGGCCAAGAGACATCATTGGGGGACGTTCCAATGTTAGAACCAATTCCAGAGAATAGGGAGATCTCCATGAATTACACTAGTGTACATGAGATGTTGAATCGAGATTCTATTATCCTTGATGATGTGTTTGCATATTCTATTGCTCAAGGAATTATAGAACACGATGATATCGAACCTCGCTCCGTTGAAGAACGTCAACGAAGAGCAGATTGGCCTAAATGGAAAGATGCGATTGAATTGGATTCACTAACAAGAGGCAGGTATTTGGGCCTATAACGCTGAAGCCCCCAAGTATAAAGCCTGTTGGCCATAAATGGGTCTTTGTTAGAAATCGTAATGAGAAAAATGAGGTTGTCAGATACAAAACCAGCCTTGTGGTGTAAGGTTTCTTACAATGCCCTGGAATCGACTACAAGGAGACATAGTCTCCCGTAATGGACGTTATAATGTTCCTCTACCTTGTCAGTTTGGTAGTTTCGGAAAAACTTGACATGCAGCTTATGGATGTGGTTACAGCATATCTCTATGGGGATCTAGATTCAGAGATATATATGAAGGTTCCAGATGGACTTCAATTACCCAAATCAAGTGCCTCTAAACCACGGAGCGCGTTTTCAATAAGATTGAGACGCTCACTATATAGATTGAAACAATCCGGACGGATGTGGTATAACCGTCTAAGTGACTAGTTGATTGGGAAGGGATATGTCAATAATGAAATATGTCCATGCGTGTTTATATAAAGGACAAGTTCTGGATTTGCAATTGTAGCCGTTTATGTCGATGACATGAACCTAATTGGAACTCTAGATGAGTTAAAGGAAACTGCTAAATACTTGAAATCCTAATTTGAGATGAAAGATCTTGGGAAAACACGGTTTTATCTCGGACTAGAACTTGAGCACCATAGTGATGGGATTATGATCCATTAGTCAGCGTATACTCAAAAATTAATAAGGCACTTTAAAGAAGATAAAGCGAAGCCTGTGAGTAGTCTCATGATCGGCCGTAGTCTTGAGCCCGGAAAAGATCCATTTCGTCCAAGGGATGAGGACGAAGACTTATTAGAGGCTGAAATGCCCTATCTAAGTTCAATAGGCGCATTATTGTACTTAGCTCAACGCACAAGACCAGACATCTCGTTCGTAGAAAACTTGTTAGCTCAACATAGCTCTGCGCCAAGCGCCGCCATTGGTTTGGTATAAAGACAATCTTTCGCTACTTGAGAGGTACGATTGATATGAGTTTTTTTTATCCCTACAAAGAGAAAAGAAATAACGGGAGTGTGGGATCGGACCCCACAAGGCAAAATGCCACCTTCCGTGATGTTGACGCCAGTGACGGCATCCATGGTGGCCGACGTCCTCCTCTTCCCCTCCATCAAAATGACAACGATGTCTTGATGGGTTTTGCTGATGCAGGGTATCTCTCTGACCCTCACAAAGGTCGCTCCCAAACGGGTTATGTCTTTACCATGGGAACCACTGCGATATCTTGGAGGTCTACAAAGTAGACCCTTGTTGCTACTTCCTCAAATCATGCAGAGATTATTGCTCTACATGAAGCCGTGCTAGAATGCATATGGCTAAGGTCTGTAATTAGACATATTCGAGGAACTTGTGGTTTGAAGTCTGCCACAGATGAACCTACATGTATTTATGAAGATAATGCAGCTTGTATTGAGCAAATGAAATTAGGTTTCATCAAGGGCGACAACACCAAGCATATATCACCTAAGTTCTTTTACAATCAGCAACAACAAGCAGTTCTAAATATTGAAATGAATCAAATCCGATCTAAGGATAATGTAGCGGACTTATTTACTAAGTCGTTACCTAAATCCACATTTGAGAAACATGTGAAGAGCATCAGATTAAGAAAGTTATCCGAACTCCCATGATTGTTGCAATCAGGGGGAGATATTGACATTAGGGGGAGGTATGATGTCTACATGTTCGATCTTGAAGAGTGAAGAACGTGTTGTGCTCTTTTTGCCCTTCGACCATGGTTATTTTTGTCCCACAGAGTTTTTGTTACCTGGCAAGGTTTTTAGTGAGGCAACGATCAAAGTGTCATCACCAAGTTTGAGCGGCACAAGGGGGAGTGTTGAAGGATGTCGACATCATGTGTGCCTCTTCAAACTAGGCTTTTTAGTCGTAGAGTTGTAATATGAGAAGGTTCTAGATTTCCTAGTTATGTTTGGATTCTATTACATTTCATGTACTCTGTAACTCCCTATATAAATGGCTCATATTATCAATAATACAACACAATTCTCTCATCAATTCCAATTTTACTTAAACATCTACCTCATTCATTTCTCAAGAAAACAACATTCATTGCTCTCAATCCCAGGCAGGGACACAAGGGTGGGCTGAGGTGTGCTACAGCCCACCTCAACATTTTTTTATTTTTTATTTTTTTGATCAAGAAGAACTTCATTAATAAAAACGAAGATTACAATGAGAAGCGGGAGAAAGCTTCAAAAAGAAAACTTATCCCACACTAAACTTCACAACCGAAGTCCATACTGATGCACTGATGAAGCCAACTAGGCCACGACTCCAAACACAATAGAGGCTGACTCAACTTCAAGGCTTCTTTTGCCAAACAACGAGCAACCATGTTGCAGTCACGCTTAACAAAACGCCAAGTACATATACTAAAGGATTGAACTATTCTCAAGGATATGACCTTCCGAACTAAGATCCTCACTTTCATCATGCAACGTGTTCAAAACTGTTAACGCATCACCTTCCACTTCTAAATTAGTAAAACCACCATTACATGCTGGCCCACCTCAACATTTTGGGGGAAAAATAATAATTACACACACACCAAGTTATAGCACCCTCAAGCTTCAGGTAATCGAAGAGTACAACTTAAGTAGTTGAATTTGTATGAACATTGAATATTTAACTTTCAATTATTTCAATTTTCTATTGTTAGATTTGAGTAACAAAATGCATTTTGTAGATGATATTTTAGCAAGTGTTATGCAATTAAGATATTCCATCAAAACAAATTAGACTTTGCCAAATTTTTAAGGATAATTTTTCTTGCCAACATAAGATAAATTTAGCTCACCTCAAATCTAATTCCTGGTTCCGTCCTCGATCAGTCCGCAAATGGGGGCTGGCATTATCTGTTCCAAATGCTATTGCTTTCTAATCTAATGTAATGAAATAATGCATGGGGAGGGCCTTAAGAGTTGATAAAAGTCTTTGTCATTGTGCTAAATGATAAACATCCCATGAACCACTTGGCTGCATAAGATTTATAATAGGCCTATCTCCGGGTAGGGCTCATGTAAGACTGAGTACTGACGATACTGAGACTGTGACTGAGAGAGTAGCCAAATTAGAGTCACAAGATACAAAATTATCAAATGGGGCACATGGGTTTGGTATTATTTCATGGCCCTTTTGTTGTTCTTCTTGTGGTGCACATGCCCTAGAAGAACTGTCTACTTGGAAAACAATGTATTTTGACACAAAGACACAAAACTTGTTCTTGTGTTTCTTCTGCTGGTCATACTGGAGAAACTGGGGAAGGCGACTTGATATTTCTTTAATAATGTCACTAATAGCTAATTATTAGTAGCTTATTTGTTAAATCACACTATTATGATGAGTGATCGACCACCAACTTCAACTTGAAATTATGTCTCTGGTTTTAAAGTGCATAATTGAGAGGAATGATTCCGCATATGAAGTCAGCACTTTCAATCATTTCTCTGCCAATATGCTAATTCACAGTACGAGTTAAGAGTTTAAGGTTGATGATTATTGCGGGCGCCGCTATTTGATTGCCACCAATTACAACCAAGTTGATTAATTAGCTTTCATAATTGGTGGAACAGTGTATGTATGAGACGAGATGAGATCTCATGCAAGAGTTCAAGGTTGATAATTACTGTGGGCGCTGCTATTTGATTACCACTAATTACAACCAAGTTGATGAATTAGCATTGACAATTGGGGGAACAGTGTATGTATGAGATGACATGAGATGACATGAAATGAGATGAGACCCAAGTGCAATGCAAGGAATCTGCGACAAACTTTTATAGTATATTAGGAATTTGGTAGAAGTGAACATGGACCTGGTCTAATATCTGATACCCTTCTACGTACTGAATATGTTTACAACATACACTGTGTTAAACAAACTTTTTCACCAACTGCTGCAGTAAAGAAAAACCGAAATGTTTCATAAACCTGTGTATGCATGGTAACAATCTCTGCAAGTTTCTAAGTTTACATTCAGCTCATTTGCCTCTGGCTTTCAATCTTTGTCAAGTTCGCGTCTTTCCTATCTGTTAATATATGTGTACCATTCAATTATCTTTAAATAGCAACGAGTCCCCTATAACCAATTTCCTCGATCAAAAACAAAGAGAAAATTGAAGAATTGTCATTGTCCCAACAAATGGGTTGTACTGGTTATCAGGTATTTAGGTGTATAAGTGCATGACGTTTATTATGATGATATAGAGACATTCTAAACAGCAGGATTCGGATTTTGTCATGAATGTATGTCAGTGTGTTGCTTCTTTTCGATGTCAGTGTGTTGGATATAGTAAAGATTGAAGGAAGTCGACATCATATGTGCCTCTTCAAACTATATAGGGTTTAGTCCTAGAGTTGTAATAAGAGAAGGTTCTAGATTTCCTAGTTATGTTTGGATTCTATTACGTTTTGTGTACTCTGTAAATCCATATATAAAGGACTTCTATTATCAATAGTAAAACACAATTTTCTCTCTGCAATTCTGATTTACTACAACACGTTATCAGCACGAGCTCTAACCCTAGCCCTAAAAGAAAAAAAAACAAAACCCTAACTCTCCTCACCAAAACTGCCGCAAGCCCTAGCACGAGCTAGCCTCTCCACTGCCGCCTGCTACCCCTTGTGCGCGCCCAGCCCCTGCTGTCCCTGCAGCCAACGCACACAGCTAGCACACGCTAGCACCTACCAGCCTACCGCAACCTGCGCACCAGCCAGCTAGCCTACCTCCCACCTGCAGCCTTACCTTCCTGCGCTGCAGCCCTGCCCAGCTCGCCTTACCCTCGCAAGACTGCTGCCTGCTCCCCGCGCGAGCCCCAGCGCTCACTGCTCCTCACGCACACGTCCGTCCCCTGCACACCTGCGCGCTGCTGCCTGCCAGCGTCCCTGCACATCTGCCGCAAGCCTGGCTACTGCCCAGCGCTGAGCCTGTTGCTGATGCCAATTGTTGCTGTTGCTGCCCCAACACTCGCGTGTTCTCAAGCCCCGAATCATCAAGTAAGTATTTGTGATTAAAGTTCCTGCTTTCTTGTCTTTTAAATTTCTTTATTTGCTTCAGATTTGCAGTATACGAACATGAGTTCGATTATTTAGTAAGTGAAATTGTGGGGATTCACGCTAAACGAACTAAAAGCGTTCGTAATTAATGAACTAAGAGTGTTCATAATATTCGAACTAAGAGCGTTCATAATCAATGAACTAAGAGTGTTCATAATATTGATTAAGAGCGTCCGCAAGCATCAAATTGTGACTATATTAAACATCATTGTTTGGTCTAATCCAATATTCTTGGAAATTGATTTCTTGGTAGCACAGCTCGGAAATCTTATTATTTTAGATTTCGTGGAAGTTTAGCTCCGAAACTAATATATCTTCTCTTCTTATTTTCAGGATGTCGAATGAACTAAGACTCGACTTTCCCATGCTTGACTCAACAGGCTCGGATTACCATAGCTGGGTAACCAATGTTGAAAACCACCTCACTTCAAAGGGGATATTACCCATAATCCAAGCACCTAACTTGGATCTCTTGTTCGTACGAACACCTACAAAGCATGCTCAAGTAGTTATCTTGATGCAACGTCATATGGACAAATCACTCAGATTCGAGTACATGTCGATCAAAGATGCAAGAGAGCTATGGGTAACGCTAGAAGAGCGCTTTGGCAATGTCCAAGATTCCCTCCTCCCTGACTCGAAGGTTCAATCGAACAATCTGCGCTTCGCCGACTTCAAGTCCGTTGGTTAATATAATTCAGAAGCTCTTCGTCTACAATCCATGTTGAGATTTTGTGGACAACCCATCACAGAGCAAGAGCTAATTGAGAAAACTCTCTCCACCTTCCCCGTTTCAGCAATTTTGGTCTCAACGCAATATCGTACCAAGGTCAATGCAGGATGGATCACGAGGTTTCATCAGCTTATCATGATGTCTGTAGCTGAGAAGCATGATAACATGCTCGTGAGGAATTATAATTCAAGGCCCATTGGAACTAACAGAGTTTATGAGGCGAATTATAATGCACCCAAAGGAGGGCGCAAGGAGTGGAACCCTAAGAATAAGGGACATGAGGGACGTATGGGTCCATATAACCGCCCTAACAAGGAAGAAAACCGCAAGTTTAGTGCGGATACACGTGGTGGCAATGCCACACGTGGGAGAGGTGGACATGGCAACACCGGCTGTGGTGGGGGTGCCATGGGCGGTGGTGGTGGCGCCAACCCTCCTAGGGACCGTCCAGAACGTGCACCTCAATTGAAGGGAGGCAACCACAATGAGTCAATGACGTGTGTCATCGATGTGGATCAAGTGAGCATTGGTTCAAGTAATGCAAGGTAAGCGCCCAACTAGCTGCATGCTACAAGGAGTATAGAGACCTGAGGGAGCAAGAAGTTTACCTTGCAGAAGAAGAAAATGGTGAAGATGTCAATCTCACCATAGAGGACTTCAAAGCTGGAAATGAAGTGCACAAGGATGCCACAGACTTTGATTAGTATAGTCCTTTTTATTTTCCAAGAATTATGTAATGGCAGTATGCCTTAGTCAATAAATGACAATTGTATTAACTCTTTCTCATGTGGCGCATCCAATGAAGTATGATGTTTAGGAAAGTAATAGAGATTAGTGGTACTTAAGAGAACCTCGCTCTGTTGAAGAATGTCAACGAAGAGCTGATTGGTCTAAATGGAAAGATGTGATCCAGATTGAATTGGATTTACTAACAAGGAGACAGGTATTTGGGCCTATAATGTTGACTCCCAAGTATAAAGCCTTTTGGCCATAAATGGGTCTTTATTAGAAAGCGTAATGAGAAAAATGAGGTTGTTAGATACAAAGCCCGCCTTATGGCACAAGGTTTCTCACAACGCCCTGGAATTGACTACGAAGAGACATATTCTCCCGTAATGGACGTCATAACGTTCTGCTACCTTGTCAGTTTGGTAGTTTCCGAAAAACTTGACATGCAGCTTATGGATGTGGTTACAACATATCTCTATGGGGATCTAGATTCAGAGATATATATGAAGGTTTTAGATGGACTTCAATTACCAAAATCAAGTGACTCTAAACCACGGAGCGCGTTTTCTATAAGATTGAAACGCTCACTATATGGATTGAAACAATCCGGACGGATGTGGTATAACCATCTAAGTGACTACTTGATTGGGAAGGGATATGTCAACAATGAAATATGCCCATGCATGTTTATAAAAAGGACAAGTTCCGAATTTGCAATTGTAGCAGTTTATGTCGACGACATAAACCTAATTGGAACTCTAGATGAGTTAAAGGAAACTGCTAAATACTTGAAATCCTAATTTGAGATGAAAGATCTTGGGAAAACACATTTTTGTCTCGGACTAGAACTCGAGCACCGTAGTGATGGGATTATGATCCACTAGTCAGCATATACTCAAAAATTACTAAGGTGCTTTAATGAAGATAAAGCAAAACCTGTGAGCACTTCCATAATCGGCCGTAGTCTTGAGCCCGGAAAAGATCCGTTTCGTCCAAGGGATGAGGATGAAGACTTATTAGAGGCTGATCGAAGTGCCCTATCTAAGTGCAATAGGCGCATTATTGTACTTAACTCAATGCACAAGACCGGATATCTCATTTGCAGTGAACTTAGCTCAACATACCTCTGCGCCAACACACTGCCATTGGATTGGTATAAAGACAATCTTTCAATACTTGAGAGGTATGATTGATATGGGCTTGTTTTATCCCTACAAAGAGAAAAGAAATAACGGAAGTGTGGGATCGGACTCCACAAGGCAAAACGCCACCTTCTATGATGTAGAAGTCAGCACCGCTGTCCAGGGTGGCTGACATTCTCCTCTTCCCCTCCATCAAAATGACAACGATGTCTTGATGGGTTTTGCTTATGTAGGGTATCTTTCTGACCCTCACAAAGGTCGCTCCCAAACAGGTTATGTCTTTACCATGGGAAGCACTGCGATATCTTGGAGTTCTACAAAGCAGACCCTTGTTGCTACTTCCTCAAATCATGCAGAGATTATCGCTCCACATGAAGCCGTGCGAGAATGCATATGGCTAAGGTCTGTAGTTAGACACATTCGAGGAACTTGTGGTTTGAAGTCTACCACAGATGAACCTACATGCATTTATGAAGATAATGCAGCTTGTATTGAGCAAATGAAATTAGCTTTCATCAAGGGCGACAACACCAAACATATATCGCCTAAGTTCTTTTACAATCAGCAACAACAAGCACTTCTAAATATTCAAGTGAATCAAATCCGATCTGAGGATAATGTAGAAGACTTATTTACTAAGTCATTACCAAAATCCACCTTCGAGAAACATGTGAAGAGCATCGGATTAAGGAAGTTATCCGAACTCCCATGATTGTAGCAATTAGGGGGAGATATTGACATCAGGGGGAGGTATGATGTCTACATGTTCGATCTCGAAGAGTGAAGGACTTGTTGTGCTCTTTTTGTCCTTCAACCAGGGTTATTTTTTGTCTCACAAGGTTTTTGTTACCTGGCAAGGTTTTTAGTGAGGCAACGATCAAAGCGTCATCACCAAGTTTGAACGGCACAAGGGTGAGTGTTGAAGGAAGTCGACATCATGTGTGCCTTTTCAAACTAGGGTTTAGTCCTAGAGTTGTAATAGGAGAAGGTTCTAGATTTCCTAGTTATGTGCGGATTCTATTACCTTTTGTGTACTCTATAAGTCCCTATATAAAGGGCTCCTATTATCAATAGTAAAACACAATTTTCTCTCTGCAATTCCGATTTACTACAACAGTAAATCAATTTTCCACCGGATCACACAAGGCATTCCATAATCGACTTCTACTTAATTTTTTATGGAGTACATGGGGAATGTAATAGTGTGTCAAAACATGTTAAGCAATATTAAAACTATTTTTTCTTGAAATTGTCCTATACCAGAAGCCCACTATTCGTAGAACATGATTTTTAGAACGTATTCTAATTGTTGGATCAATGAAACCTCAAACAATTTTTTTTAGTTTATAAATATCATTGTTTTATGACTTTAAAAATCAAATAAAAAATAAAAAATTCCGTCGTAATTTTTTACTTCTATCAACTAGATAAATAGTTAAAAATCATTGTTTGATAGTGGAAAAAATTTTGTGAGAAAATAAGAAAATGCGTTTCCCCTTTCAAAAAAAAAAAAAAACGATTTTGGCCAACAATCGTGTGCTATAGAGTTAGTTTGCGGGGAGCTGTGACATGTTAATAAGTTATAATTCTAACATTGTAAAAGTCAAGAGTTCAATTCTCATTGACATATGTAAGGGTGTGGGTGGGGATAAGGGTTTTTTTTTTTTTTTTTTAACTGTAGTTAGCTTATACTATTTTTTATTTATTTTTCTTTTCATCTAGAGAATAAACAAACAGTTTTGTAAACTTTTTTCATTCTCAAAAAAAAAAAAAAAAAAAAAAAAAACAGTTTTGTAAAGCCTAATAAATGATAAGTTAAAAAATTTGAGCCTTAGGATGATATGGTGTCATATAACATAAGAGTATCAATACATCAAACGCACTGTAGAATTTTCGGCATGAGTCCCCTATCCAATTTCTCCCAAAACAGAGAGATATTGGTAAGTGTATCATGCATGTGATACTGCTTTGTTGATAAGAAATGATATAAAGATACTGTAAACAAAAAAATTTGGATTTTTTTACACTTGTTTTCTAATATGTCTTGATTGAGGTTCCCAGCTAATAAGAGCTATAATGATTAAAATTATTGGTAGATAGGCTGATAATCCTTTCTAACTACCAGGATGTATGAACATGTTCAAGTTATCATTATGCTCCCAGGAATTTGTTTTGACAAAATTTGATATATACCGTGCAAATCTTTTTCTTTAGCCAACTAGCATATACGTCCTGGTGGTCTTAATGCCAGTGGGAAATTGAAAAGAGTAATTCTGGGAAAAAGCTCAGAAACCATTCAAAACCAAGTAGACCTTGTAAATGGTGTAAGATCAAATATGGACATAACACATATCATCATAAAGTAATTGATGATTAGCTTAATATCAATCCTAGTTTAACATGGATACAAACAGTAAATCAATACTAGTGACTTAATGAATAGTGTATCAATTCATTAAGGATAGTAATCTATTGCTTAGTCTACAAGGAAGGCTACAAGTTGTGATACATTAAGAATCTAACTAGGAAACCTAAACCGATATGGATAGCTTTAATGGGAAGCTTCTTGAGGTTTAAGTCACCTATATATACAGATGAATTGGTCCCTGATTACTACCGACGTTTTGCATATTGTTCTGTCCATTGAGAAGCAAGTTGGTAAGTAACAGAAGGCTATATTCAGTGTTCGTGTTTGCAGTTGCATAAGATGGAATCCATGCCAGTAATTGCTGAAGGTAAGCCTTAATCCCTTTTATGATTGTGTGCATATGTTGTGAGCATGTATATGGTTATTTTACAATTGGTATCAGAGCATAGGCTCACAAGTATCAAAATCGTTTTAGGGTTTTGCAAAACAAACACAAAAAAAAAAAAAAAAAAAAAGAAAAGGGGTTTTTGCTTTACGGACCAAGTCACTGATCAGGTAACTGACCATGTAACTGGTCATGTAACTGATCAAGGTAAGTTACTTAAGTCAATTGCTGCATCTGGTTAAATATCAAGTTCACGCTTCCGCTGTGATTTTTAGCAGCAAATTGGGGAAAAAGCAAAAACAGGTTTTTCTGTGAAATTGATTTCGATTCATAGCATGATAATTGAATTTTGATTGTGCTCAAGAACACTAGTTGCATTCCCGGCGTGCGTTAGGTTAGAGTAGATGGTGACCGGATGAAATTTACAATTTCTTGATTGTTCTGTGGTTTCTTGGAATCGAAACAATTTTGATTGTGCTTGAATATGCATGATGAATTGATTGATGATATGGTATTGTATCTGTGATTGTGTAAAAATTGCATGAAGAACAAAAATCTCCCAGATTTTGTTTACACATTATTAAAATTGACAGATACGAGAGCTTAATTTTCTTACAAGGATGAATCTGGGTAGAATATAAAGTTAAAAGCTCATGGGTTTTGTGGTTTTCTGTTGGCATAAGTGATTATGATGCACAAAGCATTCTTCATTGATGTTGGCAGAAAACGATGATCAGGTAACTGACCAACTAGTCAGGTCACTGACCATGTAACTGGTCGGGTCACTGACCAAGTAACTGGTCAGGTCACTGACCATGTAACTGGCCAGGTCACTGACCATGTAACTGGCCAGGTCACTGACCATGTAACTGGCCAGGTCACTGACCATGTAACTGGCCAGGTCACTGACCAAGTAACTGGTCAGGTAACTAATCAAGTAACTGATCGAATAACAAAACTGAAATTGTGTTTTGTGTTTTAAAACTATGCTTCAGTTTTATCTTCCAAAGAAGTGGTCAAGTATGGTTTTAGAATACAAAACAGCAATATGCGTGCTTGATGAAAATAAATACGGATACTTAGAAATTTTTCTTCTGTCTAAAGATGTGGATAAATTTCTTTGGATAACTTGTTTTCATTGAACATGGTATATTGATAAAGAACTCCAGGATGTTATGCTTCTGCTCAAAAGTGTTGCTTAACATTATTTTTGGTTATGGACTGATATGAATGCAAGTATGGATTGTTTAGGTTTTCTGTATGTTCTTGTTTTGGTTGCTTAAAGCTAAATAAAACACAGAAAACTTAAAGTTATTTTCTTTACAAATTGAGAACTCACACGAATTTTTGTTTTGCTCCTTAGGTAACTCTTACATGAACTTGAACAGTGTCTTGATGTTAACTGGAACCAACTATAGAGCTTGGCTAGATTCTGTAGAAAACTATATGGGAATGCATGAGAACATAGACTATTGCTTCACTGAGGATAAACCTGAAGAGTTAACTGAAAAGAGCACTAAGAAGGAAACTGATCTTTACAAGAAGTGGCATAGATCCAATAGAATGGCTAAGAACCTCATTCGTACCTCTATGTCCAAGACTGTCAGAGGAAGTATAGAAGAACCTGAGCTAGCATCAGATTTTTTGGAACTCATAGGTGCTAAGTTTAAAGAAAGTGAAAAGGCAGAAGCTGCTAGGCTAACCAAGGAGTTTCATGATTTGAAGTACATGGGTTCAGGGGGAGTTAGAGAGCATATTATGAAGATGATCAATATAAATGGCAGACTCAGGGAGCTCTTGATGGGGGTTAGGGATGAGCAGGTAGTGCATTATGCACTACATTCCTTGCCTAACAGTTTTAGTCATCTTAGGACCAGTTACAACTCTCAAAAGGGAAACTGGACTCTAGATGAACTTATATCCATCTGTGTGGATGAAGAATCTAGGATCAAGGAAGAAAAGGAACCTGCTACAACCATTAACCTCATTGAGAAGCCTAAAAGGAAAAAGCCCCAAAATAAGCTCAAGCCTATCAAAGCCATAACTAAGAGTTCAACAGCTGCAGTGGCCAAGGAAAATAGGCCATTTAGGTTCAAGTGCTACTTTTGCAAAAGAGTAGGACACATGAAAAAGGACTGCACTGGCTATAAAAATTGGTTAGCCAAAAAGGGTAAGATTTTTTCTAATACAGTTTTTTCTTTAGAAATTAATCTTATAAATGTTGAACCACAGTCTTGGTGGATAGATTCAGGCTCACCTATTCATATTACTAATTCTTTGCAGGGATTCATAAGGAGGAGAATCCCAAAAAGTGATGAAGTGAACCTGTGTGTAGGCAATGGCATGAGAGTGGCAGTCAAGGCTATTGGAACCTTAAAGCTCGATTTAGGATTAGGAAAATTGTTAGTTTTGGACAATGTTTTTTATGTACCTTCCATGAGAAGGAATTTGGTTTCGGTTTCTCTTTTAGTAAAATCTGGTTGTAGACTTGTTATGGATAGTAATGGAATTCTTATTTCTAAAAATTCTGTTCAAATTGGTTCTGGTGTTATTATGAATGATTATTTACAGTTAAATTGTTCAATGGCTCAACAAGAAATTTTACTTGTTGAAAATAACACAAACAGTACTAACACTTTAATAGGTGTTAAAAGAACCAAACTAAATGAAAAGTCTGCATTTTTATGGCATAGAAGACTCGGCCATGTTTCAAAAGAGAGACTGAAAATTTTGGTGAAAAACAACATCCTAAATGAACTTGATTTTTCTGATCTAACAGACTGTGTTGAATGCTTTAAGGGAAAAATAACTAATACTAGAAAGAAGACTGCATATAGAAGCCAAAATTTATTAGAACTCATACACACTGATATATGTGGACCATTTAGGCATCAAACTATCTGTGGGAATGTGTATTTTATCACATTCATTGATGACTTTTCTAGATACAGTTATATTTATCTACTTTCAGAGAAGGCACAAGCATTGAAAGCCTTTCAAATCTTTAAGTCTGAGGTAGAAAATCAACTAGAAAAGAAAATCAAAACAGTGAGGTCAGATAGAGGGGGAGAGTTCTATGGAAAGTACACTGAATCCGGCCAACAAAAGGGTCCATTTGCCTTGTTTTTGCAAGACAATGGAATTAAAGCTCAATACACAACACCCTATAATCCACAACAGAATGGTGTTGCAGAGAGAAAGAATAGGACTCTTTTGAACATGGTTAGATGTATGATGTGTACAACTGGTTTGCCTAAATTTCTGTGGGGTGAGGCTTTAAAAACTGCAAATTATATTTGCAATAGGACACCTAGCAAAGCCATAGAAAATACTGCTTTTGAGCTTTGGTGTGGCAGGAAACCTAGTCTTCATCACTGTCATGTTTGGGGATGTCATGCAGAAGCTAGGATTTATAATCCAAGCTTGAATAAACTTGACCCCAAAACTGTTAGTTGCTATTTTATAGGTTATCCAGATAAATCTAAAGGCTATAAATTATATTCTGCTCATCATTCACCTAGAATTTTTGAAACACATCAAGTAAAGTTTCTAAGTGAAAAGGTTCACAATACAAACCTTGAGGATTTAACCTCAGATTTTGAGGAAATTGTGTCAGATGAGAATATAAGTGTAGCATTGCCTTTAGAACAAGATGTAACTGATCATGTCACTGGTCACGTAACTGACCATGTCACTGACCAAGTAACTGTCCCTGGTCGAGTAACTGACCAAGTCACTGACCATGTCACTGACCAAGTCACTGCCCATGTAACTGACCAAGTAACTGTGCCTGGTCAAGTCACTGCCCATGTAACTGACCAAGTAACTGTGCCTGGTCATGTCACTGACCATGTCACTGCCCATGTCACTGACCATGTCACTACCCAAGTAACTGTACCTGGTCAAGTCACTGCCCATGTCACTGACCATGTCACTGCCCATGTCACTGACCAAGTAACTGACCACGTAACTGGCCATGTAATTGAACCTCAGAATCCTCCAGTGGCTCTGCCTAGAAGATCACAGAGAGCAAGAAAACCAACTTATGGGGGGAAGAGAGTGACTACATTGTTTATCTGCAAGAAGCAGAAATTGAAATGGACTGTGCAGAGGACAATGATCCAACTACATTTAATCAGGCCATTGAAAGTAGTGAATCTCATCAATGGCAGCAAGCAATGGAAGCAGAAATTAATTCCATGAGTCAAAATGCAGTTTGGGAATTAGTTGAACCTGACCCCAACCAGAAGCCTATAGGTTGTAAATGGGTTTTCAAAACCAAAAGAGATGCAAATGGCAATGTAGAGAGACATAAAGCAAGATTAGTTGCCAAGGGTTTTACACAGAAGGAGGGCATTGACTTTACTGAGACTTTTTCTCCAGTTTCTACAAAAGACTCGTTTAGGATAATCATGGCTTTAGTGGCTCATTTTGATATGGAGCTGCACCAGATGGATGTTAAAACAGCTTTCTTGAATGGCGAACTAGATGAAGTGATTTATATGAGACAGCCAGAAGGGTTTGTACAAGCTGGAAGTGAAAACTTAGTGTGTAAGTTAAGAAAATCAATTTATGGCCTAAAACAAGCTTCTAGACAGTGGTACAAGAAATTTGATTCTGTGATTTCTACTTTTGGATTTACAGAAAATCTTGTTGATGAGTGTGTTTATTTGAAGACTGTTGGGAACAATTTTATTTTTCTGGTACTCTATGTGGATGATATACTTTTGGCTAGCAGTAACATTAAATTGCTTAAAGATACCAAGAGTTTTCTATCAAGGAATTTCGACATGAAAGACTTAGGAGAAGCATCCTATGTACTAGGTATTGAGATTAAAAGAGATAGGGCACAGAGACTACTTGGTTTGTCTCAACAGAATTATGTTACCAAAATTTTAAAGAGATTTGGTATGGAGAAGTGTGCAGCTGGAGAAGTTCCCATGTCCAAAGGAGATAAGTTAACCAAGAAGCAAAGTCCCAATAGTGATGTTGAGAAAGAAAATATGGAGTCAAAGCCTTATGCCAGACTTGTAGGAAGTCTCATGTATGCACAAGTCTGCACTAGGCCGGATTTGTCTTTTGCAGTAGGGATTTTGTCAAGATTCCAATCTAATCCAGGCCATGAACATTGGGTAGCTGGGAAGAAAGTGTTGAGATACCTGCAGAGAACTAAAAGTCACATGCTAGTTTATAGGCAAGTGGAGGATCTGAAACTCATTGGATTCTCAGACTCGGATTTTGCAGGGAATTATCCAGACTCCAAGAAGTCCACTTGTGGATATGTGTTCTTGCTTGCAGGAGGTGCTATTGCTTGGAAAACCATGAAACAAACACTTGTTTCAACTTCTACTATGCAAGCTGAATTTATTGCAGTATATGAAACTGTGTGTGAAGGACTTTGGATTAGGAATTTTCTCATGCAGACCAAAGTATTGAGTCACATTGTGGCTGGAACACTTGTAATTTATTGTGACAATGAGGCTGCAGTTTTCTTTAGCAAGAACAGTAAAAGGTCAAATAATTCCAAGCATATTGATCTAAAGTATTACAGTGTTAGAGAAAGAGTAAAGCATGGTGAAATAGCTGTTTTGAGTATTGACACAAATTCACAGCTAGCAGATCCTTTCACTAAGGCATTGTCAGTAGCAGCATTCCAGAAACATACAGCAAGCATTGGAATTTTAGCTAATTTAGATGCTTAGGTTCAGTAGAGAGTTAGTCCAGTTGGAGCATTTAAAATTCTAAGGTTTTTTGAGTTCTTGTGTTTTAGTTGTGATCTTTTATTTTGTTTATCACAACTTGTTTGTAATGACAGATTTTATTATTAATAAATTTTGAGGTATTTTCAGATTTTGGTTATTACTGCAGTTTTTGTTGAATGTTCTGAAAATTATCGATTTTGTGTTTAAAGTTATACTTGCTATCAGATGGCTTAAATCATGTGAAGCATGATGTTAAGGTTCAAGCAATATCTTTAAGCCATCAGTGTTCAGTAAATTTGCTTGAGTTTTTGGTTTTAGAAACATAAAGTAGGACCTAATATATGTTTACTTGTTGATACACATTAACATATATTGTATCACTTCTGGTTTGACATATGTGGATTGCAGGAGCTTGTGTTTGTGGTTTTGAAACTCTGCATTTTTGTTAAAATGTATACTGTTTCTTGCTCTGCATAAGTAACTGTGATCTGACCATGTTGGAATGGATTTTCGATTTAAGTTTGTTATCTGGCGCGCACTTCAGTAAGTTAAGTAGGTTTTGATGTTCTCTGGTGCAAATCATCGAGCATGATATGTGTGAGTCCAAGGGGGAGATTGTAAGATCAAATATGGACATAACACATATCATCATAAAGTAATTGATGATTAGCTTAATATCAATCCTAGTTTAACATGGATACAAACAGTAAATCAATACTAGTGACTTAATGAATAGTGTATCAATTCATTAAGGATAGTAATCTATTGCTTAGTCTACAAGGAAGGCTACAAGTTGTGATACATTAAGAATCTAACTAGGAAACCTAAACCGATATGGATAGCTTTAATGGGAAGCTTCTTGAGGTTTAAGTCACCTATATATACAGATGAATTGGTCCCTGATTACTACCGACGTTTTGCATATTGTTCTGTCCATTGAGAAGCAAGTTGGTAAGTAACAGAAGGCTATATTCAGTGTTCGTGTTTGCAGTTGCATAAGATGGAATCCATGCCAGTAATTGCTGAAGGTAAGCCTTAATCCCTTTTATGATTGTGTGCATATGTTGTGAGCATGTATATGGTTATTTTACAAATGGAGGTTGTATAGTATACCAAGTTATCATTTTATGCATTAGCAGAACCCAAAAAACAAAACAACAACACTCATTTCACATAAACAAAACTGAACTGGATTCACAATATAATCGGGGTGGATTTCGTTCAATAATTACTCCGATTAGCACATTGAGCAGCTCTCTCCCTGAAGTGGTCTCCAGACTTCGAATTTCCAAACAATTCAGCTGCCTTTCCAAAGAATTCCATTGCCTTCTTAAAGTCACGTTCAGATTCATACATTTCTGCAATTTCATAATAAAGTTGAGCAGCAGAACCAGTCATTCCCATTTCACAAAAAGGAAGTTGCTGCCTGCTCTAAGCAAGCAATTAATGGCCTGTTTCTTGTAGGTTCGTGCAGCTTCAATGTAAGCCTTTGTGACTTCGTAATCGTTATAACTAATCTTGGATTTACAGTGTGCGTACTTGATGTATGCTGCTCCGGCATTTGTTTATGATTTAACCTCGTCATAATAATAGGCAGCTATGTGGAATAGTTTTGCGGCAGCTTCGAGTCGATTTTTTGTTGGAAGCCAAAAATCTCCATCCACCACCCAGTAACTTCCCTGCTTGCTTTTCTATTTTCTTCGCGTATATTAGCTTTAAGATACATTGTTTCTATCTCTGACATTCTGTGATCAGAGGAATGAAAGCTTCAAGCCTAGACTCGTTAAATATACAACGTACAAGCACTTATTCCTAATAGGAAACGGAAAATTCCAGACTCCTAATGGGTACTAAACCAGGAAAAGTTCCCGACTCCCAATAGGAAATGTAAAATAACCATATACATGCTCACAACATATGCACACAATCATAAAAGGGATTAAGGCTTACCTTCAGCAATTACTGGCATGGATTCCATCTTATGCAACTGCAAACACGAACACTGAATATAGCCTTCTGTTACTTACCAACTTGCTTCTCAATGGACAGAACAATATGCAAAACGTCGGTAGTAATCAGGGACCAATTCATCTGTATATATAGGAGACTTAACCCTCAAGAAGCTTCCCATTAAAGCTATCCATATCGGTTTAGGTTTCCTAGTTAGATTCTTAATGTATCACAACTTGTAGCCTTCCTTGTAGACTAAGCAATAGATTACTATCCTTAATGAATTGATACACTATTCATTAAGTCACTAGTATTGATTTACTGTTTGTATCCATGTTAAACTAGGATTGATATTAAGCTAATCATCAATTACTTTATGATGATATGTGTTATGTCCATATTTGATCTTACAATCTCCCCCTTGGACTCACACATATCATGCTCGATGATTTGCACCAGAGAACATCAAAACCTACTTAACTTACTGAAGTGCGCGCCAGATAACAAACTTAAATCGAAAATCTATTCCAACATGGTCAGATCACAGTTACTTATGCAGAGCAAGAAACAGTATACATTTTAACAAAAATGCAGAGTTTCAAAACCACAAACACAAGCTCCTGCAATCCACATATGTCAAACCAGAAGTGATACAATATATGTTAATGTGTATCAACAAGTAAACATATATTAGGTCCTACTTTATGTTTCTAAAACCAAAAACTCAAGCAAATTTACTGAACACTGATGGCTTAAAGATATTGCTTGAACCTTAACATCATGCTTCACATGATTTAAGCCATCTGATAGCAAGTATGATATTCAAAACAAGATGATAATTTCCAAAACAAAACAATAAAGCTGCAGCAAAATCATAACTGGAAATACCTCAAAATTTATTAATAATAAAATCTGTCATTACAAACAAGTTGTGATAAACAAAATAAAAGATCACAACTAAAACACAAGAACTCAAAAAACCTTAGAATTTTAAATGCTCCAACTGGACTAACTCTCTACTGAACCTAAGCATCTAAATTAGCTAAAATTCCAATGCTTGCTGTATGTTTCTGGAATGCTGCTACTGACAATGCCTTAGTGAAAGGATCTGCTAGCTGTGAATTTGTGTCAATACTCAAAACAGCTATTTCACCATGCTTTACTCTTTCTCTAACACTGTAATACTTTAGATCAATATGCTTGGAATTATTTGACCTTTTACTGTTCTTGCTAAAGAAAACTGCAGCCTCATTGTCACAATAAATTACAAGTGTTCCAGCCACAATGTGACTCAATACTTTGGTCTGCATGAGAAAATTCCTAATCCAAAGTCCTTCACACACAGTTTCATATACTGCAATAAATTCAGCTTGCATAGTAGAAGTTGAAACAAGTGTTTGTTTCATGGTTTTCCAAGCAATAGCACCTCCTGCAAGCAAGAACACATATCCACAAGTGGACTTCTTGGAGTCTGGATAATTCCCTGCAAAATCCGAGTCTGAGAATCCAATGAGTTTCAGATCCTCCACTTGCCTATAAACTAGCATGTGACTTTTAGTTCTCTGCAGGTATCTCAACACTTTCTTCCCAGCTACCCAATGTTCATGGCCTGGATTAGATTGGAATCTTGACAAAATCCCTACTGCAAAAGACAAATCCGGCCTAGTGCAGACTTGTGCATACATGAGACTTCCTACAAGTCTGGCATAAGGCTTTGACTCCATATTTTCTTTCTCAACATCACTATTGGGACTTTGCTTCTTGGTTAACTTATCTCCTTTGGACATGGGAACTTCTCCAGCTGCACACTTCTCCATACCAAATCTCTTTAAAATTTTGGTAACATAATTCTGTTGAGACAAACCAAGTAGTCTCTGTGCCCTATCTCTTTTAATCTCAATACCTAGTACATAGGATGCTTCTCCTAAGTCTTTCATGTCAAAATTCCTTGATAGAAAACTCTTGGTATCTTTAAGCAATTTAATGTTACTGCTAGCCAAAAGTATATCATCCACATAGAGTACCAGAAAAATAAAATTGTTCCCAACAGTCTTCAAATAAACACACTCATCAACAAGATTTTCTGTAAATCCAAAAGTAGAAATCACAGAATCAAATTTCTTGTACCACTGTCTAGAAGCTTGTTTTAGGCCATAAATTGATTTTCTTAACTTACACACTAAGTTTTCACTTCCAGCTCGCACAAACCCTTCTGGTTGCCTCATATAAATCACTTCATCTAGTTCACCATTCAAGAAAGCTGTTTTAACATCCATCTGGTGCAGCTCCATATCAAAATGAGCCACTAAAGCCATGATTATCCTAAACGAGTCTTTTGTAGAAACTGGAGAAAAAGTCTCAGTAAAATCAATGCCCTCCTTCTGTGTAAAACCCTTGGCAACTAATCTTGCTTTATGTCTCTCTACATTGCCATTTGCATCTCTTTTGGTTTTGAAAACCCATTTACAACCTATAGGCTTCTGGTTGGGGTCAGGTTCAACTAATTCCCAAACTGCATTTTGACTCATGGAATTAATTTCTGCTTCCATTGCTAGCTGCCATTGATGAGATTCACTACTTTCAATGGCCTGATTAAATGTAGTTGGATCATTGTCCTCTGCACAGTCCATTTCAATTTCTGCTTCTTGTAGATAAACAATGTAGTCACTCTCTTCCCCCCCATAAGTTGGTTTTCTTGCTCTCTGTGATCTTCTAGGTTGAGCTACTGGAGGATTTTGAGGTTCAGTTACTTGACCAGTTACGTGGTCAGTTACTTGGTCAGTGACATGGGCAGTGACTTGACCAGGTACAGTTACTTGGGTAGTTACATGGTCAGTGACATGGGCAGTGACTTGACCAGGTACAGTTACTTGGGTAGTTACATGGTCAGTGACATGGGCAGTGACATGGGCAGTGACTTGATCAGGTACAGTTACATGGGTAGTTACATGGTCAGTGACATGGGCAGTGACATGGGCAGTGACTTGATCAGGTACAGTTACATGGTCAGTGACTTGGTCAGTTACTCGACCAGGGACAGTTACTTGGTCAGTGACATAGTCAGTTACGTGACCAGTGACATGATCAGTTACATCTTGTTCTAAAGGCAATGCTACACTTAAATTCTCATCTGACACAATTTCCTCAAAAACTGAGGTTAAATCCTCAAGGTTTGTATTGTGAACTTTTTCACTTAGAAACTTTACTTGATGTGTTTCAAAAATTCTAGGTGAATGATGAGCAGAATATAACTTATAGCCTTTAGATTTATCTGGATAACCTACAAAATAGCAACTAACAGTTTTGGGGTCAAGTTTATTCAAGCTTGGATTATAAATCCTAGCTTCTGCATGACATCCCCAAACATGACAGTGATGAAGACTAGGTTTCCTGCCACACCAAAGCTCAAAAGCAGTATTTTCTATGGCTTTGCTAGGTGTTCTATTGCAAATATAATTTGCAGTTTTTAAAGCCTCACCCCACAGAAATTTAGGCAAACCAGTTGTACACATCATGCATCTAACCATGTTCAAAAGAGTCCTATTCTTTCTCTCTGCAACACCATTCTGTTGTGGATTATAGGGTGTTGTGTATTGAGCTTTAATTCCATTGTCTTGCAAAAACAAGGCAAATGGACCCTTTTGTTGGCCGGATTCAGTGTACTTTCCATAGAACTCTCCCCCTCTATCTGACCTTACTGTTTTGATTTTCTTTTCTAGTTGATTTTCTACCTCAGACTTAAAGATTTGAAAGGCTTTCAATGCTTGTGCCTTTTCTGAAAGTAGATAAATATAACTGTATCTAGAAAAGTCATCAATGAATGTGATAAAATACACATTCCCACAGATAGTTTGATGCCTAAATGGTCCACATATATCAGTGTGTATGAGTTCTAATAAATTTTGGCTTCTATATGCAGTCTTCTTTCTAGTATTAGTTATTTTTCCCTTAAAGCATTCAACACAGTCTGTTAGATCAGAAAAATCAAGTTCATTTAGGATGTTGTTTTTCACCAAAATTTTCAGTCTCTCTTTTGAAACATGGCCGAGTCTTCTATGCCATAAAAATGCAGACTTTTCATTTAGTTTGGTTCTTTTAACACCTATTAAAGTGTTAGTACTGTTTGTGTTATTTTCAACAAGTAAAATTTCTTGTTGAGCCATTGAACAATTTAACTGTAAATAATCATTCATAATAACACCAGAACCAATTTGAACAGAATTTTTAGAAATAAGAATTCCATTACTATCCATAACAAGTCTACAACCAGATTTTACTAAAAGAGAAACCGAAACCAAATTCCTTCTCATGGAAGGTACATAAAAAACATTGTCCAAAACTAACAATTTTCCTAATCCTAAATCGAGCTTTAAGGTTCCAATAGCCTTGACTGCCACTCTCATGCCATTGCCTACACACAGGTTCACTTCATCACTTTTTGGGATTCTCCTCCTTATGAATCCCTGCAAAGAATTAGTAATATGAATAGGTGAGCCTGAATCTATCCACCAAGACTGTGGTTCAACATTTATAAGATTAATTTCTAAAGAAAAAACTGTATTAGAAAAAATCTTACCCTTTTTGGCTAACCAATTTTTATAGCCAGTGCAGTCCTTTTTCATGTGTCCTACTCTTTTGCAAAAGTAGCACTTGAACCTAAATGGCCTATTTTCCTTGGCCACTGCAGCTGTTGAACTCTTAGTTATGGCTTTGATAGGCTTGAGCTTATTTTGGGGCTTTTTCCTTTTAGGCTTCTCAATGAGGTTAATGGTTGTAGCAGGTTCCTTTTCTTCCTTGATCCTAGATTCTTCATCCACACAAATGGATATAAGTTCATCTAGAGTCCAGTTTCCCTTTTGAGAGTTGTAACTGGTCCTAAGATGACTAAAACTGTTAGGCAAGGAATGTAGTGCATAATGCACTACCTGCTCATCCCTAACCCCATCAAGAGCTCCCTGAGTCTGCCATTTATATTGATCATCTTCATAATATGCTCTCTAACTCCCCCTGAACCCATGTACTTCAAATCATGAAACTCCTTGGTTAGCCTAGCAGCTTCTGCCTTTTCACTTTCTTTAAACTTAGCACCTATGAGTTCCAAAAAATCTGATGCTAGCTCAGGTTCTTCTATACTTCCTCTGACAGTCTTGGACATAGAGGTACGAATGAGGTTCTTAGCCATTCTATTGGATCTATGCCACTTCTTGTAAAGATCAGTTTCCTTCTTAGTGCTCTTTTCAGTTAACTCTTCAGGTTTATCCTCAGTGAAGCAATAGTCTATGTTCTCATGCATTCCCATATAGTTCTCTACAGAATCTAGCCAAGCTCTATAGTTGGTTCCAGTTAGCATCAAGACACTGTTCAAGTTCATGTAAGAGTTACCTAAGGAGCAAAACAAAAATTCGTGTGAGTTCTCAATTTGTAAAGAAAATAACTTTAAGTTTTCTGTGTTTTATTTAGCTTTAAGCAACCAAAACAAGAACATACAGAAAACCTAAACAATCCATACTTGCATTCATATCAGTCCATAACCAAAAATAATGTTAAGCAACACTTTTGAGCAGAAGCATAACATCCTGGAGTTCTTTATCAATATACCATGTTCAATGAAAACAAGTTATCCAAAGAAATTTATCCACATCTTTAGACAGAAGAAAAATTTCTAAGTATCCGTATTTATTTTCATCAAGCACGCATATTGCTGTTTTGTATTCTAAAACCATACTTGACCACTTCTTTGGAAGATAAAACTGAAGCATAGTTTTAAAACACAAAACACAATTTCAGTTTTGTTATTCGATCAGTTACTTGATTAGTTACCTGACCAGTTACTTGGTCAGTGACCTGGCCAGTTACATGGTCAGTGACCTGGCCAGTTACATGGTCAGTGACCTGGCCAGTTACATGGTCAGTGACCTGACCAGTTACTTGGTCAGTGACCCGACCAGTTACATGGTCAGTGACCTGACTAGTTGGTCAGTTACCTGATCATCGTTTTCTGCCAACATCAATGAAGAATGCTTTGTGCATCATAATCACTTATGCCAACAGAAAACCACAAAACCCATGAGCTTTTAACTTTATATTCTACCCAGATTCATCCTTGTAAGAAAATTAAGCTCTCGTATCTGTCAATTTTAATAATGTGTAAACAAAATCTGGGAGATTTTTGTTCTTCATGCAATTTTTTACACAATCACAGATACAATACCATATCATCAATCAATTCATCATGCATATTCAAGCACAATCAAAATTGTTTCGATTCCAAGAAACCACAGAACAATCAAGAAATTGTAAATTTCATCCGGTCACCATCTACTCTAACCTAACGCACGCCGGGAATGCAACTAGTGTTCTTGAGCACAATCAAAATTCAATTATCATGCTATGAATCGAAATCAATTTCACAGAAAAACCTGTTTTTTTGCTTTTTCCCCAATTTGCTGCTAAAAATCACAGCGGAAGCGTGAACTTGATATTTAACCAGATGCAGCAATTGACTTAAGTAACTTACCTTGATCAGTTACATGACCAGTTACATGGTCAGTTACCTGATCAGTGACTTGGTCCGTAAAGCAAAAACCCTTTTTTTTTTTTTTTTTTTTGTGTTTGTTTTGCAAAACCCTAAAACGATTTTGATACTTGTGAGCCTATGCTCTGATACCAATTGTAAAATAACCATATACATGCTCACAACATATGCACACAATCATAAAAGGGATTAAGGCTTACCTTCAGCAATTACTGGCATGGATTCCATCTTATGCAACTGCAAACACGAACACTGAATATAGCCTTCTGTTACTTACCAACTTGCTTCTCAATGGACAGAACAATATGCAAAACGTCGGTAGTAATCAGGGACCAATTCATCTGTATATATAGGAGACTTAACCCTCAAGAAGCTTCCCATTAAAGCTATCCATATCGGTTTAGGTTTCCTAGTTAGATTCTTAATGTATCACAACTTGTAGCCTTCCTTGTAGACTAAGCAATAGATTACTATCCTTAATGAATTGATACACTATTCATTAAGTCACTAGTATTGATTTACTGTTTGTATCCATGTTAAACTAGGATTGATATTAAGCTAATCATCAATTACTTTATGATGATATGTGTTATGTCCATATTTGATCTTACAGGAAAGTCCAAGACTAATATCCTGATGATTAAGGGAAGTAACTAAACTTCTTTCCCCAGTCGTGCCAAACCAAATTGACATCTGTAGATGAGTTTGACTAAAATAACCATTTGGAGAACAACTTTTCACTTTTGGCTTAGAAATTTCCAGTTTCCATCATATGTATGTCGGTGAGATTAACATCCACTCTCCATTGATGAGAACTTTCCTGATTTGGGCCTTGTTTGGTGCTACTGTATGTGGGTCGAGCCCAGCCCTTGTGAACAAAGCTCATGTGTGGTGATTCGCATACTTGAGCTGGGCAGAAAATTGAGGTGACGCTCAATTGAGTCAATTCCAATTGTATGGATTACTTTCTTCTCGATAATCCTACTGGTACATCCTAACCTATCAATTCAGTAACTAATTGTTAGTATATTGTTCAATTTTGTTACCCTCTATCATCGAAGTTCACCACAAATAACATTTGAAATCAAGCCTCACCGGTTTTAATTGCCTACTCCGCCACTGTTACCAAGTTTACAACAAATAGTTCAAAAGGGAAGTATACTCCTAGTAGTCAAAAGTTCGCAAAATTACAAAACGTTTTGACATAGAAATCGAAACGTAGAATATCAAGGGTGTAAGCAGACCCTTTTCAATTTCAACCTTAAACCCGCAAAGCTCAAGCAAAACTCTGGAGCATTTGAAGGATGACCTCAAACTCGAACACAAGTTGTATGCTCATCAATCTTCACCGAGACCGATGTGCCTAGCAATAGTCTAGTTCTTTTACATTCACCATTGACTTGTGACACTCCGTTGATAACTGCTGGGATTTGAGGCTTTATGTTATCTTTTTCCTCTTCAAATTTTCTTGTCATGCAAGGTGATGGGGAAGAGGGAAACACATTCGTTGGTATTTTCAACACTGCCAAGACAGCTTTCCGCCCTGTCCACTTCAAACCTGCAGAATGAGTCCTTGTCTGGCACTCAATAGAATAATCTGATGGTGTCATTGGCCTTCAATAGCCTCTCCTTACATACCGATTCCAACCCGATTGAACACAAAACTCTGGTTGCTCTTCCAGTAACAATACCTGAACTTCCACGGCTTCATATTCTCATCATAAAACACCACCTGCAGATTAGGCGCTAGATTGTCCCAACCCTCCTTGCATTGCTTCATCGATATATACGGGGGACGTATCTGGTGGCATAGTATTTCCCGAGTTTATATGGCTTTCTACATCACTCGGTGTTAGTTCGATCTCTCAGGAAGAGTTGGTTGTGAAAGAGACCTTTTTTGCTTTGTTGATCCCCACCTGAGTTGGTGTTAGACCCCGGCCAGTTCTACTTGTTGCACACTGTCTGTCTGCTTCTTGGCAGGCCCAGAGGAAATAAAAAAACCCTGGTATGAACTGTAAGATCAAATATGGACATAACACATATCATCATAAAGTAATTGATGATTAGCTTAATATCAATCCTAGTTTAACATGGATACAAACAGTAAATCAATACTTGTAACTTAATGAAGCAGTGTATCTATTCATTAAGGTAAGTAATCCTATTCTTAGTCTGCAAGAAAGATTACAATGAAGTGTTACATTAAGAATCTAACTAGGAAACCTAAACCAGTATGGATAGCTTTAATGGGAAGCTTCTTGAGGGTTAAGTCTCCTATATATACAGATGAATTGGTCCCTGATTACTACCGACGTCTTGCATATTGTTCTGTCCATTGAGAAGCAAGTTGGTAAGTAACAGAAGGCCATATTCAGTGTTCGTGTTTGCAGCATAAGATGGAATCCATGCCAGTGATTGCTGAAGGTAAGCCTTAATCCCTTTTATGATTGTGTGCATATATTGTGAGCATGTATATGGTTTTTAACAATTGGTATCAGAGCATAGGCTCACATATATCAAAATCGTTTTAGGGTTTTGCAAAACAAATACAAAAAAAAAAAAAAAAAAAGAAGGTTTTTGCTTTACGGGTCAAGTAACTAACCAAGTCACTGACCATGTAACTGGTCATGTAACTTAATTATCAAAGTAAGTTACTTAAGTCGATTGCTGCATCTGGTTAATTATCAAATTCACGCTTCCGCTGTGATTTTTACCAGCAAATTGGGGAAAAAGCAAAAACAGGTTTTTCTATGGAAATTGATTTCGATTCATAGCATGATAATTGAATTTTGATTGTGCTCAAGAACACTAGTTGCATTCCCGGCGTGCGTTAGGTTAGAGTAGATGGTGACCGGATGAAATTTACAATTTCTTGATTGTTCTGTGGTTTCTTGGAATCGAAACAATTTTGGATTGTGCTTGAATATGCATGATGAATTGATTGATGATATGGTATTGTATCTGTGATTGTGTAAAATTGCATGAAGAACAAAAATCTCCCAGAATTTGTTTACACAATTAAAATTGACAGATACGAGAGCTTAATTTTCTTACAAGGATGAATCTGGGTAGAATATAAAGTTAAAAGCTCATGAGTTTTGTGGTTTTCTGTTGGCATAAGTGATTATGATGCACAAAGCATTCTTCATTGATGTTGGCAGAAAACAATGATCAGGTCACTGACCATGTAACTGGTCAGGTCACTGACCATGTAACTGGTCATGTCACTGACCAACCACGTAACTGGTCAGGTCACTGACCACGTAACTGGTCAGGTCACTGACCATGTAACTGATCGAGTAACAAAACTGAAATTGTGTTTTGTGTTTTAAAACTATGCTTCAGTTTTATCTTCCAAAGAAGTGGTCAAGTATGGTTTTAGAATACAAAACAGCAATATGCGTGCTTGACGAAAATAAATACGGATACTTAGAAATTTTTCTTCTGTCTAAAGATGTGGATAAATTTCTTTGGATAACTTGTTTTCATTGAACATGGTATATTGATAAAGAACTCCAGGATGTTATGCTTCTGCTCAAAAGTGTTGCTTAACATTATTTTTGGTTATGGACTGATATGAATGCAAGTATGGATTGTTTAGGTTTTCTGTATGTTCTTGTTTTGGTTGCTTAAAGCTAAATAAAACACAGAAAACTTAAAGTTATTTTCTTTACAAATTGAGAACTCACACGAATTTTTGTTTTGCTCCTTAGGTAACTCTTACATGAACTTGAACAGTGTCTTGATGCTAACTGGAACCAACTATAGAGCTTGGCTAGATTCTGTAGAGAACTATATGGGAATGCATGAGAACATAGACTATTGCTTCACTGAGGACAAACCTGAAGAGTTAACTGAAAAGAGCACTAAGAAGGAAACTGATCTTTACAAGAAGTGGCATAGATCCAATAGAATGGCTAAGAACCTCATTCGGACCTCTATGTCCAAGACTGTCAGAGGAAGTATAGAAGAACCCGAGCTAGCATCAGATTTTTTGGAACTCATAGGTGCTAAGTTTAAAGAAAGTGAAAAGGCAGAAGCTGCTAGGCTAACCAAGGAGTTTCATGATTTGAAGTACATGGGTTCAGGGGGAGTTAGAGAGCATATTATGAAGATGATCAATATAAATGGCAGACTCAGGGAGCTCTTGATGGGGGTTAGGGATGAGCAGGTAGTGCATTATGCACTACATTCCTTGCCTAACAGTTTTAGTCATCTTAGGACCAGTTACAACTCTCAAAAGGGAAACTGGACTCTAGATGAACTTATATCCATCTGTGTGGATGAAGAATCTAGGATCAAGGAAGAAAAGGAACCTGCTACAACCATTAACCTCATTGAGAAGCCTAAAAGGAAAAAGCCCCAAAATAAGCTCAAGCCTATCAAAGCCATAACTAAGAGTTCAACAGCTGCAGTGGCCAAGGAAAATAGGCCATTTAGGTTCAAGTGCTACTTTTGCAAAAGAGTAGGACACATGAAAAAGGACTACACTGGCTATAAAAATTGGTTAGCTAAAAAGGGTAAGATTTTTCTAATACAGTTTTTTCTGTAGAAATTAATCTTATAAATGTTGAACCACAGTCTTGGTGGATAGATTCAGGCTCACCTATTCATATTACTAATTCTTTGCAGGGATTCATAAGGAGGAGAATCCCAAAAAGTGATGAAGTGAACCTGTGTGTAGGCAATGGCATGAGAGTGGCAGTCAAGGCTATTGGAACCTTAAAGCTCGATTTAGGATTAGGAAAATTGTTAGTTTTGGACAATGTTTTTTATGTACCTTCCATGAGAAGGAATTTGGTTTCGGTTTCTCTTTTAGTAAAATCTGGTTGTAGACTTGTTATGGATAGTAATGGAATTCTTATTTCTAAAAATTCTGTTCAAATTGGTTCTGGTGTTATTATGAATGATTATTTACAGTTAAATTGTTCAATGGCTCAACAAGAAATTTTACTTGTTGAAAATAACACAAACAGTACTAACACTTTAACAGGTGTTAAAAGAACCAAACTAAATGAAAAGTCTGCATTTTTATGGCATAGAAGACTCGGCCATGTTTCAAAAGAGAGACTGAAAATTTTGGTGAAAAACAACATCCTAAATGAACTTGATTTTTCTGATCTAACAGACTGTGTTGAATGCTTTAAGGGAAAAATAACTAATACTAGAAAGAAGACTGCATATAGAAACCAAAATTTATTAGAACTCATACACACTGATATATGTGGACCATTTAGGCATCAAACTATCTGTGGGAATGTGTATTTTATCACATTCATTGATGACTTTTCTAGATACAGTTATATTTATCTACTTTCAGAAAAGGCACAAGCATTGAAAGCCTTTCAAATCTTTAAGTCTGAGGTAGAAAATCAACTAGAAAAGAAAATCAAAACAGTGAGGTCAGATAGAGGGGGAGAGTTCTATGGAAAGTACACTGAATCCGGCCAACAAAAGGGTCCATTTGCCTTGTTTTTGCAAGACAATGGAATTAAAGCTCAATACACAACACCCTATAATCCACAACAGAATGGTGTTGCAGAGAGAAAGAATAGGACTCTTTTGAACATGGCTAGATGTATGATGTGTACAACTGGTTTGCCTAAATTTCTGTGGGGTGAGGCTTTAAAAACTGCAAATTATATTTGCAATAGGACACCTAGCAAAGCCATAGAAAATACTGCTTTTGAGCTTTGGTGTGGCAGGAAACCTAGTCTTCATCACTGTCATGTTTGGGGATGTCATGCAGAAGCTAGGATTTATAATCCAAGCTTGGATAAACTTGACCCCAAAACTGTTAGTTGCTATTTTATAGGTTATCCAGATAAATCTAAAGGCTATAAATTATATTTTGCTCATCATTCACCTAGAATTTTTGAAACACATCAAGTAAAGTTTCTAAGTGAAAAAGTTCACAATACAAACCTTGAGGATTTAACCTCAGATTTTGAGGAAATTGTGTCAGATGAGAATATAAGTGTAGCATTGCCTTTAGAACAAGATGTAACTGATCATGTCACTGGTCACGTAACTGACCATGTCACTGACCAAGTAACTGTACCTGGTCGAGTAACTGGCCAAGTAACTGACCATGTCACTGACCATGTAACTGACCAAGTAACTGTGCCTGGTCAAGTCACTGCCCATGTCACTGACCAAGTAACTGTGCCTGGTCAAGTCACTGCCCATGTCACTGACCATGTAACTGACCAAGTAACTGTCCCTGGTCAAGTAACTGACCACGTAACTGGTCAAGTAACTGAACCTCACCATCCTCCAGTGGCTCAGCCTAGAAGATCACAGAGAGCAAGAAAACCAACTTATGGGGGGGAAGAGAGTGACTACATTGTTTATCTGCAAGAAGCAGAAATTGAAATGGACTGTGCAGAGGACAATGATCCAACTACATTTAATCAGGCCATTGAAAGTAGTGAATCTCATCAATGGCAGCAAGCAATGGAAGCAGAAATTAATTCCATGAGTCAAAATGCAGTTTGGGAATTAGTTGAACCTGACCCCAACCAGAAGCCTATAGGTTGTAAATGGGTTTTCAAAACCAAAAGAGATGCAAATGGCAACGTAGAGAGACATAAAGCAAGATTAGTTGCCAAAGGTTTTACACAGAAGGAGGGCATTGATTTTACTGAGACTTTTTCTCCAGTTTCTACAAAAGACTCGTTTAGGATAATCATGGCTTTGGTGGCTCATTTTGATATGGAGCTGCACCAGATGGATGTTAAAACAGCTTTCTTGAATGGTGAACTAGATGAAGTGATTTATATGAGGCAGCCAGAAGGGTTTGTACAAGCTGGAAGTGAAAACTTAGTGTGTAAGTTAAGAAAATCAATTTATGGCCTAAAACAAGCTTCTAGACAGTGGTACAAAAAATTTGATTCTGTGATTTCTACTTTTGGATTTACAGAAAATCTTGTTGATGAGTGTGTTTTTTTGAAGACTGTTGGGAACAATTTTATTTTTCTGGTACTCTATGTGGATGATATACTTTTGGCTAGCAGTAACATTACATTGCTTAAAGATACCAAGAGTTTTCTATCAAGGAATTTTGACATGAAAGACTTAGGAGAAGCATCCTATGTACTAGGTATTGAGATTAAAAGAGATAGGGCACAGAGACTACTTGGTTTGTCTCAACAGAATTATGTTACCAAAATTTTAAAGAGATTTGGTATGGAGAAGTGTGCAGCTGGAGAAGTTCCCATGTCCAAAGGAGATAAGTTAACCAAGAAGCAAAGTCCCAATAGTGATGTTGAGAAACAAAATATGGAGTCAAAGCCTTATGCCAGACTTGTAGGAAGTCTCATGTATGCACAAGTCTGCACTAGGCCAGATTTGTCTTTTGCAGTAGGGATTTTGTCAAGATTCCAATCTAATCCAGGCCATGAACATTGGGTAGCTGGGAAGAAAGTGTTGAGATACCTGCAGAGAACTAAAAACCACATGCTAGTTTATAGGCAAGTGGAGGATCTGAAACTCATTGGATTCTCAGACTCGGATTTTGCAGGGAATTATCCAGACTCCAAGAAGTCCACTTGTGGATATGTGTTCTTGCTTGCAGGAGGTGCTATTGCTTGGAAAACCATGAAACAAACACTTGTTTCAACTTCTACTATGCAAGCTGAATTTATTGCAGTATATGAAACTGTGTGTGAAGGACTTTGGATTAGGAATTTTCTCATGCAGACAAAAGTATTGAGTCATATTGTGGCTGGAACACTTGTAATTTATTGTGACAATGAGGCTGCAGTTTTCTTTAGCAAGAACAGTAAAAGGTCAAATAATTCCAAGCATATTGATCTAAAGTATTACAGTGTTAGAGAAAGAGTAAAACATGGTGAAATAGCTGTTTTGAGTATTGACACAAATTCACAGCTAGCAGATCCTTTCACCAAGGCATTGTCAGCAGCAGCATTCCAGAAACATACAGCAAGCATTGGAATTTTAGCTAATTTAGATGCTTAGGTTCAGTAGAGAGTTAGTCCAGTTGGAGCATTTAAAATTCTAAGGTTTTTTGAGTTCTTGTGTTTTAGTTGTGATCTTTTATTTTTGTTTATCACAACTTGTTTGTAATGACAGATTTTATTATTAATAAATTTTGAGGTATTTTCAGATTTTGGTTATTACTGCAGCTTTTGTTGAATGTTCTGAAAATTATTGATTTTGTGTTTAAAGTTATACTTGCTATCAGATGGCTTAAATCATGTGAAGCATGATGTTAAGGTTCAAGCAATATCTTTAAGCCATCAGTGTTCAGTAAATTTGCTTGAGTTTTTGGTTTTAGAAACATAAAGTAGGACCTAATATATGTTTACTTGTTGATACACATTAACATATATTGTATCACTTCTGGTTTGACATATGTGGATTGCAGGAGCTTGTGTTTGTGGTTTTGAAACTCTGCATTTTTGTTAAAATGTATACTGTTTCTTGCTCTGCATAAGTAACTGTGATCTGACCATGTTGGAATGGATTTTCGATTTAAGTTTGTTATCTGGCGCGCACTTCAGTAAGTTAAGTAGGTTTTGATGGTCTCTGGTGCAAATCATCGAGCATGATATGTGTGAGTCCAAGGGGGAGATTGTAAGATCAAATATGGACATAACACATATCATCATAAAGTAATTGATGATTAGCTTAATATCAATCCTAGTTTAACATGGATACAAACAGTAAATCAATACTTGTAACTTAATGAAGCAGTGTATCTATTCATTAAGGTAAGTAATCCTATTCTTAGTCTGCAAGAAAGATTACAATGAAGTGTTACATTAAGAATCTAACTAGGAAACCTAAACCGATATGGATAGCTTTAATGGGAAGCTTCTTGAGGGTTAAGTCTCCTATATATACAGATGAATTGGTCCCTGATTACTACCGACGTCTTGCATATTGTTCTGTCCATTGAGAAGCAAGTTGGTAAGTAACAGAAGGCCATATTCAGTGTTCGTGTTTGCAGCATAAGATGGAATCCATGCCAGTGATTGCTGAAGGTAAGCCTTAATCCCTTTTATGATTGTGTGCATATATTGTGAGCATGTATATGGTTTTTAACATGAACTGTTGTCGATCATGTTGAGAACAGCTTCTTGGCTATAGAGACACTGAAAGAGTGGCTCTTGATCACTGACCTAGGTCCATGCAAAGTTTCTTTGGCACTCTCAGTTGCAAAGCTTCATTGCAGTACCATCATAAGCCATGGATGATTCCACATCAGAGTTGAAAGTACCAGGCCAAACAGGATTGTGATTCCCACAGAGCTGAGAACCCCAATGGCCATTTTGTTGCAGCACAACTCCTTTGGATTTGGTCTTGGCACAACTGCTCCCGTGGATTGTGCTATTTGCATTGCTAAACTATAAGTGCTTCCAGCATAAGTGGATGATTAGAGTAACTTGATTTTCTATACTTGGGACTCCCACAACCAACAATACTTCAGTAGATCTAATACCACAGAAGCAACTCAAGGTATATGTGAATTGTAGAAGATAAAATATACAAAGCCTCACACACACTAAAATTTGTAGTTCTCGATCATATATATATATATATATATACACAACCTTGCTCAGGTGCGGATTTCCATATTTGACCCACTTTTCAATCATATTTTCACATCTTAACCGTTCAGTTTTTAGGTCATAATGTATAGATCATCTCTACAAATTTTCAGCCAAATTGATGATCGTTAAGACATTCAAAGCTGCAATTTACGTGAATGAACCGAATCTGTCGAACCGGAACCATTCGTGTTTATAATGGTAAATTGCAGTTTTGAATGCCTTAACGATCATCAATTTGGCTGAAAATTTGTAGAGATGATCTATACATTAGGACCTAAAAACTGAACGGTTAAGATGTGAAAATATGATCAAAACGTGGGTAAAAATTGGAAATCCGTACCTAAGAAAAACTGCAGACGTCCGCAGTGGAGAAGCTCTGTGTGTATATATATACACACACACACACCTATATAAAACATAATAAATTCATATTACTAAATCATATTTCTAACATATCCATATCCCCATATGTAGATATTTACTAACCAGTTGCCATTCTACTTTTCTTTCTCGGTTTGAACTTTGCATCAACAAGCAGATTAAGTATTAGATACATCAAAATCAATACCCAGAAAAAAGATCAAAATTATGTGAAGTAAATAAGTTATATAGAAGTAAATATGTACAATCAAACAACAATCAGTTAAAGTTTCTTCAAGACAAGCCCAGAAAGAAAAGAGCTTTATAGATCTTTACCTTTTCAGATCTTCAATGAATCAAGTTAATCACCATCTAGATAGTAAACTCACTCAGACAAACCAAGACCGCATATTCAAACAACAGCAAACATAGAAAACAAACAGTAATAATAGTACCTTGATAATCTGGTTAACCTGTTGCAGATTAAGCAAAAGGTTTTTGAAACCAAAGTTGAAAATTAAAGAAGAGAAATAACAGAAAAATAACATATACACAACAGGGGATAGATGAAACAGTTACAACTTATGTGGGTAAAATCTGCATATGACAGCTAGCAATACCAGAATCAAATCAGGAAACATATCATCACGAATATTTCAAGCAACTTAATATTCGCCTTAAGAATGGATGATACATCAAAACCAAATAATACCTGCACATACATAAGCTTCGACAGGAATAAACAGAGATCTTTTACCCTACTATCAATTTCATTGAGATTATATCTGGGATTAGTCATAAATCTCACTCACTTCTATGGGACTCAGCATAGCAAAACCTTGGTACAGAATTTTATGAAATCAGTGTATATGGAATTTGAAAGCTTCATTTGATCTTCAAAAGGAGAGGTTAATCAGTTCATATGACTCGCACGGAGTGGACTGACTACAAGGCTTAGGAACACAAAGAACTCTGCGGTGATCCATTGCTTCAGTTTCTTTGCCGCTTCTTAGTGTTAACCAAATCAAGTTGTTTCAGAAGATATTGGACTCCCTCTATCAATGATGCCTTCCTACCTAGTTGGAAATTCCATAGCTCTTCTACTTTATATCTACCGGAGGGATTATACTCTTTCATTTCTAATAATGCAGTTATCACCACCTCGTACGCTTCATCACCCAATTCCTCCTTTAAATTCTTTAACTTTTCATCTTCCTCATCAACAATTTCCTGCAACCATAATTGCTTTTCAGTTGGCAAAGTGAGAACTGGGAAGTAAAAGAGTTTGAGTACAAGGAAATAATGGCAGGAAACTAATGCCAAGAGCAACAATCTAAGCAGTTTGTAGAACTGTAGAATTCGGTGAAAGAATTACTTGAACAAGTACCTTGTTCCTTCCTCTCATATCCGTGATGATCTTGAATGGATTCCAATCAGGATCTCCAATGTGATTCTCCCACTTAGAGCATAACTCCATTGCCCTCTCATTTACCTCCTCTATTACAAAATATTCTCTTTTGGCTGCATCTTGAAATGCTTTCCAGTCGAGATCTCCCAATCTCTTCACCCCAATAGAGACTTTTGAACCATCACGCAATGCCTGCAAATTAAAAAAAAAAAAAATTAGACTAGAACAACAGCTACAGTATGCTCCTCAAGATGCACAACACTGAAAAAATCACAGAGACCTAAATTAACAAATACAGCCCATTTAATTACCTTATAAGTGGTCATGACAATGCCAATAAACATGGTAATGCACGTCCACAATAATCGATCATTAGACTAATAAGCAAAAGCACATCGTATGGAAATAGATACTCTTATCTTAACTTGAAACACAACCTTCTATCAAATCAGAAGTTAAAACTCACAGTACAGATCGAATGATAAATTAATGATACCAACGCAAACTAAAACGAGTTTATCAAGTAGATGGTTCCAGCATGCATTCACGAAATTAACTTATCATCATATTCTGAAAGAACACATTCCGTTGATCACTCAGTAGTATCAAGAATTCAAGACAAAGGCAACTCCCCTGTAAACCCGATTCAACTAACCAGACTAGAAAAACCTAGGCCCTTGAAACGGCTTAACTATGGCAATCATTAACACAGAGTCGGATAAACTATTTCCGTGACACTTTCTATACTTTCCCTCATTGCCATCTCTTGTGCAAATAACTCTAGCCTCTTAAGGTGGCTTTGCATCCTGTTGATCAAAAGCAGTGTCCTAAATTGCCACTTATATGAATGAAAGCCAAGGATCTTACAGACATGCCCTCAGCTGATGATGTTGAAATCTCATTTTACTCTGATCGCTCGACTACTAATTTAGAGAATGTATATAGTCCGTCTACAAATGGCAGAAAAGATACCATTCTTAAATTTTTACGCAGTAATCGATCACTTGATAGTATCAAAACACAGAAAGAAGGCACTGCCCTCTGTTAACCTTATTCTACAAACAAGAGTAAGGCAGACCCTTGAAAAAAACTATGTTGTACCGAAAGAAATGTACGTGTGATTTACTTTGTTAAACTATAATTATATCAATAAATCTTTTTCCTGGTATGTTTGTGCAACTTTCTAGTTTCCATTAGTTCTATCTTAGCATCTTAACTCGGTAAAGCAGTTAATAGTCACAAATAGTGTCCTAATTCAGCACCCAATATCATTAAGAATCATCAAGACTCCAGACATTCCTTAAGCTAAGCATGTTAAAATCTCATTTTGAAAATCTGAGAAAATCTCATTCTACGTACCCCGATCACATGACTACTTAATTTGGAAAATGGACACACATTCCATCTACAACCTTGTTCTCAAAATACAGCCAACACACTACAATACCACTACAATTTTTCCAACCTTCCCAACAAACTCGGTGCATATCAAGATTAGCAAATCAACAAATCTGGCCAAGAGGCTCCAATATGTTTAAGGCTTATCAATAATTAAATGAATTAAGTATAAAGTACAGCGAAATGTTTTAGAAATAATATTATAACATTTAGATTATAATTAACAAACCACAAAAACAGTTGCACCAGAAAGAACAAACTTACATACATTGATCAACAATTTACGAGACTCCTGAAGTTCATCATTATAGCTCTGCTCCTTTACAACAAGTGCATTGGAAAAGTCAGAGAGACTGTTGATCTTTTTCACTTCCATATCCCCATCCACTGCATGTTTGGCCTGGAGTAGCTTTTCCAATTCAGCAACTTTCGTATGAAGTTTCTCATTTTCTCTCTGCAATTGACGGTCAATAGCCAAAAATAAATTTCAAAGATTCATTCATCAGTTGACAAGAAGAAAGAACGAAAAAGATCCGAATCTGACATTTGCAAAAGGATAATTGAGAACAAACCTTTTTCTCTTCTGCCAATGATATCATGCTTTTGGTTTTCTTCTGCTCCATTGTTGCCATCTCTTTCTAAAAGAAAAACAGAGAGCAGTTGCTCATATTATATAAAAACGGCCAAGACTATCTAAGCCAACCATATTCTGGCTACATGATTACTCATGCACAAATAGAACCTAAGTTCATTGACATCAACATAGTAACATTATGCTTACCATATGTTCCAGCTTCTTCTCAAACCGCTGAACCTCATTATTCTTCACTTCAATCGCATTCACTAATTCAAGGTTTTTCATCTCGAGCTGAAGCTTCTCTATGTGCCACAGCTGGTCAATCATAAAACAACACATTTCAAAGGCTCATGACTTCATCCAACCAACCAAATCATTAAGCAAAAACCAAATAACGCAAAGCAAACCTTTCGTTCTTTAGCCAACAACTGCTCCAGTTCATCAGCACCCTTCTTTTCCTGTATGGCATTAGTCTCATTCTGCGAGAGAAAGGCAATTACTCTACCCCATCAAAAGTTGCAGACAGTACATAACAAATCAAATTGCACGACACAGTAATAGCTAAACGAGATAAGCGAAAAAACAAAAGTTAATTTGTAAGCAGGAGTTACTAAGCACAACCATGAATCCTTGTACAAACAACAATTAACAAAAGACTTTATCTCATTAACCTTAAGCTCTATCTAACAAAGCTTTATCCTACTCTACACTTATACCAATCCTCAAAGAGGTCCAGTACATTTTACTGTAACATTCCAAATCAACAACATATCATGAACAACAATGTAAGCTAATCTTGCAGCCCCTTAATATGGTTAACTTAAACTCTTAAAAGTCGAAAACTTTGACATCAATTATGAGAACACTGAGACTCACCCATGCCTGATTCTCCTCAACTCTTGCCACATTGTTGTATTGTGGAACAACATGAGCTACTTTCACTGCAGTACAAAGTTAACAATCAAAATTCCACTACAGAAGTTAATAGATCAATAGTAGCTAAAACCCTTGTAAAACCCTGTTACCTGGGGATGAGAAAGAATTGAACTTTGGGGTAATGGGCAGTTGGGTTTGGGGGCCAAGATACTTTTCCAATGCGATTCCGGCAGCAAAGGCCTCAGCTTCCTTCTTGGAGCTGAGGAAGCCCTGAGAGGCGAAGCTGACACCGTTGACGACGACGGTGGCAGAGAACTGAGGAACGTGATCTGGGCCTTGCTTGGTGCTACTATATTTGGGTGCAACCCAACCCCTTTTGACGCAAAGCTCCTGCAGCATGGTCTTGTTGCTCATGGACATTTGTTTTCATACACACACAACAACAAAAAATGGAGTCTTTCTGGGTTTTTGATAGGTTTTGAACTGCTGCTCGTGCTTTAAGCACAGCTGAGCTTCTTGAGGTTGATACAGAGTAGGGTAGAGCGAGCGAGCGAGTCCTTACAAGAAGAGGAGAATTTCAGTGGAGGGCTGCAACAATCTAGGATTTCAATTTTGGTCCCCCAAAGTTGTACAAGACACACGTAGTGTTTGCCACGCGGCCAAAAGCCACATTCTTTTTTATGTCGTGCAGAATATGTACAGCTGAAGATCAAGGAATGCACTGGTCATCTCTGTAAACCAATGAAAAACAACAGGAAAAGGAAGATCAAAGGATGCAAAACTCATGGTAGATCAATGAAAATTTCCTCAATTTACAACTATTATTGGCATAAAAAAGGGTGTTAAGAGCCTTATCAACATAAATCCTGCAAAGCTCTAAGTGAAATTCTTTTAAAGCATTTAAAGGGTTTAAGGATCGGTATGACTCTAACCTAGCTCAAAATTTGAAACAAGTCATATACTCATCAATTAACGTCCACAATGATACACACACACACACACACCAAATAAACAGGCTAATTCTTCTAAATTCACCATTTACTAGTCGCACCACTTCATGGATGTGGCTTAATGTCATCGGTTTCCCCTAGAAAATTATTGGCATAGTAGGTGATGACGGGGGAGCACCCAAAATTCAGCAGAACATGTCAACTCCACGTCAGGAGCCGGATATCCGGCTCCAACCTTCCTTGCATTGCCTTGTCAATGCAAGGGAAGTATTTAGTGGCATAGTTTTGAGGGATGACAAGTCTGTTGTTCAGCTTACCCATGTCACTTGGTGTTGGCTCTTTCTGGAAGAGTTGTTTGTGCAAGAGATCTCTTTTGCACACCATCTGCTAGCTTGGCGAGCCATGAGGAATACAAAAAACCTAGCCTGGTATGAAACCATCCTTGATCATGTTGAGAATAACTTCTTTGCTATAGAGGCTCTAACAGTATGGCTAGCTCTTGATTTGTGACCTTGGTCCACTCAAATAAGTTCCTTGGGACTCTCTTCTGCAAAGCTTCATTGCCGCACTATCATAAGCAATGGCAGCTTCCACCTCAGTATTGAAAGTTCCAAGCCAAATAATAGGACTCTGATTCCCACAGAGCTGAGCTCCCCAACGGCCATCTTTGTTGCAGCACGTACAGCTCCTTTGAATTTGGTATTAGCAGACGAAATTGCTCCCATGATTCACAGGCTTACACCTGAACAAAGTAATTAACCAGTGATAACAGAAGCTTCCGCTTGACATGTCCTCTTCCACCGAGTTGTACCCGGTCTGAGACCGTATTTGAGAAACCTTCTTGTTAAAATATGATACAGCAACCATATGATCATAATCACAAAACAAAATCAGTTCATAAGAACACAAACACATATACTGCAGATATATGAATATGTATATAAGAACATTTCTAATAGGATTGGGAGTTTACCTGCATCTGCACTCTTGATTCCATCCAGAATAGTTTGACCAAGTGAATACATCTTGACAGCAGTTCACCAACATAGCAACTTCAACAGCAAGAGAGGAAAGAAGCCTTTTTCGCAGCAACTCACCAAGGGAATTGTCTTCTGCCTTCTACCACTGTTTAACCTCACTAATGGAAATGAACTGAATGTTTTGGCGTGGTAGAGGCAGGGACTATCTTCTGCTATATATATAGGCAAAACTCATGATGAACTCATCCCATAAAAGAGTCCAGATGAAGCCTAAAGCTCATCACTCAGGAGACTAAAGTTTCTCACATAAGCTTAATGTACGTTAATCAAGTAAAGGTCAACTTGAATTTCCAACTCCCAAAGAGAGACATACAATCTCAATAGGTAACTAATAGAGATATCACATATATTTCTTATTATATATCTTAAACTAAATCAATTGTTATTTACTTAATGAATATAGATAATGTAAAGTCCACTTAAGTCTACACTTCTTGCATTTTCATAGTTCTGCATGAGTTACGATAGCTCAATAACAAGACGTTTGAACTTTAATAATTCCATTATTAGACACATAGGAAATCTGTGGAGAGACATGCATAAAACCACATTAAGATGTACTGCCAAAGTATGCATGAGATAAAGAACCGATCCATACACTGATATTAAATAACACCCAAACAAGCTAAAGAACTTGCTGCTCTGGCAATCCTAGAGATCCCATGGCATGCATATTACCACAGTTAGCAAAAGCCACTTAATTTGGGGATATCCATGGCCTGAACATACTTTTAATCTGTATCCAAATGCTTCAAACTGATCATATATAAGAAATAAGATCAGCATTGTGCAAGTAATTGATTTAACGACCCCGAAAACATAAAAGAAACCAGTACTGTACCATAATTCTACAACAATGTTGAGATAAAGTTGTCCCACAGGTTAATCAAGGCATTCAATAAAGATTTATAAATTGTGAGACCACATGATATAAAGTGATATCTCTGTTAAATATTAAATTAATTCATGTTTTGTTTAATTGCAATTTATCCATGTGGACACATGTGTGATCTGTTCAACTGCCACATGTATAGCTGTGATTGCACATAAGGTGTTCCATTAGGGTTATATCCTTAAGCCAACACATTATGAGATGTAGAACTGAGAATTGAGAAATAGAACAAAGGCTGCAACGTATAGCCATTCTCTAAAAACTTTCTTTATCCAAAAACACAATATCTAACATGGTATCAGAGCTTCAGTTCTGATCCAGATTTGGGCATCGCGATTGCAACGGGGAAATTTCAACTGTGAAATCCCATATTCGATTACAGCAAAATTATGGTTGGATCAAGTAGCAGCGATGAAATTCACGCTCCAATCTTCACGGGTGATAACTATGCTTTCTGGAGAATCAAAATGAGAACCGTTTTCAAATCTCAAGATTTATGGAGTTTTGTTGAAGAAGAGTTCAAGATCCTAGAAGATACATCGCAGTTATTAGCAATCCAAAAGCAAATCTTGAAGGACAACATCTTAAGGATGCAAAAACTCTCGCTTTGATTCAAAATGCAGTGTCAGATAAGATATTCCCAAGAATCTCCAACGAAGAGACAGCTTGGGAGGTGCTGTAGAAAGAATTCAAAGGAGATCCCAAGGTAAGATCTGTAAAGTTACAATCTTTAAAGCGTGATTTTGAAGGAAAATACTTCAGTACATTAATGTACCGATACATTAAGTAAACTATGTTCAATACAGAGGTAGACTAGCTCCGTACATGGGTAGACTAACTCCATGCATGGCTACCCATGTACTGAGCTAGTCTACCTCTGCATTGAACATAGTCTACTTGATGTATCGGTACATTAATGTACTGTAGACGAACCCGATTTTGAATACATAAGAATGAAAGAAGATGAATTGCTTAAAGAATACTTTACTAGATTGTCTGATGTTGTGAATCAAATGAAAAGCTATGGAGAAGACTTTCCAAATAGAAGAGTTCTGCAAAAAATACTCATAAGCTTAACCCCAAAATATGATCCTATAGTTTCGGTTCTTATAGAAACCAAAGACATGGAAACAGCAGAAATTCAAGAGATTATGGGGTCAATCAAAGCTTTTGATAAGCAATTAAACAGACATGCTGAGAATGCAACATAGAGTGCATTTCAAACTCTTAGCATTGGTTTAAGAGAGAGCCAATCTAATCATTCCAAGCCCAAGAAGTGTTGGAAAGGGAAGAACAAGAAATGAGAAGGAAAAAGTAATGCTGAAGTGAAGCAAAATTATGCAAATAATAGTACTTCTTCTCAATTGCAATGCAAAATTTGCAACAAGTACCATCATGTAGTCTGTTGGTTCAAAGGGAAGCCGAAGTTCTCAAATTGCAACCATTTTGGCCACGTACAGAAGGATTGCAACTACAAAAGAAACCAACAAAGCCAAGCAACTATACTGAGCAAGTAGAAGCAAAGCCAGCAGATGCAGATGGAGATTTATTCTTTGCATGTCAAGCTGCAACGATGCAGACAGATGATAATGTATGGTATATAGACAGTGGGTGTAGCGATCACATGATAGCAAATAGGTCTCTCCTCATTGATCTTGATACCTCCATAACAGCCCAAGTGAAAATGGGAAATGGAGCCTTGGTTCAAGCAACTGGCAGAGGTACACTTGCAATTGAAACCAAGAAAGGGAAAAGGTATATGAGAGAAGTAATGTTGGTTCTAGGATGGGACCAAAACTTGCTAAGTGTAGGAATGGAATATGGGTACTTCTTGTTGTTTGGTGATGAACTGATGATGAAGTCGACATCTATGATGATAGAAAACTCAAGAATCTTGTTGCAAGGGTGAAAAAGACAAGGAATATAAGTTTTCCATTTACCCTCAAGTATTTCAATTACATTGCTATGAAGACGGATGTTGTAGATTCTACTTGGCTATGGCATAGGAGATTTGGACATTTGAATTTTCAAAGCCTAAAGCAATTGCAGCAACAAAATATGGTTTACAGGCTACCATCAATCCATGAAGCAAATGAGATATGTGAAGGTTGTGCAATTGGTAAGCAACATAGAGAAGCATTTCCAAAGGAGAAAGCATGGAGAGCATCCAAACCATTGGAACTCATCCATTCAGATGTATGCAGACCAATAAAGACCGAACTCAAACTGGAAACATGTATATCCTGACTTTCATTGACGATTGCACTAGAATGGTGTGGTTATACTTTCTTAGATAGAAATTAGAAGTATTCACAGTGTTTAAGAAGTTCAAGATGATGGTCGAAAAGCAAAGTGGGTTTCAAATCAAGAAATTAAGTATACCTCACATGAGTTTAGTAAGTTTTGTGAAGACATGGGACTTGAAAGGCAACTCACAGCTGCATATACTCCTCAACAAAATGGAGTTGCATGCTGAGAGGAAAAACAGGACAATTGTTGAAATGGCAAAGTCCATGTTGCATGAGAATAAAATGCCTTACGATTTCTAGGGAGAAGCTACATTTACAGCAATTTACCTGCTAAATAGGTGTCCTACAAAAGCATAGGAGAAAATAACTCCATTTGAAGCTTTTAGTGGAACAAAACGCTCAGTGAATCATTTCAAGGTGTTTGGTTCAATTTGCTACGCTCATGTGCCTAACCAACTCGGACACGAGTTTGAGGAATCAAGTAACAAGTGTACCTTTGTGGGATATAGTAGTTGTACAAAAGGCTACAGATTGTTCAACTTGAAGACAAAGAAGATAGTGATTTCAAGAGATGTGATCTTCAATGAGAAAGCATCGTGGAATTGGGAGACAAGTTCGGAGCATTATGCGACAATTCTTGCAAATGAAGAAATTAATCAGGAAGAAGATGATGCAAATGCGGAACTAGTCACTCCAATTACACCTCCTCAACCTACAATGCAAGTCCTCTATCAGCACAATCACAGACCTCCAGTCCAAGTTCAACACCTTTGAGAATGAGAAGTCTTAAGTGATATGTATGCCACTTATAATTATTGTGTGGTAGAAGCCAAATGCCTTGAAGAAGCTGTAATGGATGGAGCATGGCAAAAAGCAATGGAAGATGAAATTGCAGTAATTGAGAAGAATTCTACTTGGGAATTGGTTGATAGACCTAATGACAAAGAGGTCATAGGTGGTAGTGGATTTACAAGACAAAGCTAAATTTACGGTTCAGTTCAGGAAAAATAAAGCAAGGGTAGTTGCAAAAGGCTATTCGCAGCAACCAGGAGTAGATTTCACCGAAACTTTTGCACCTGTGGCTAGATTAGACAAATCTGCACACTAATTGCGTTAACTGCACATAAAGGTTGGAGATTGCATCAGTTGGATGTTAAATCAGCATTTCTAAATGGAGTGTTGAAATAAGACGTTCATGTGGATCAGCCTCAAGGCTTTGTAGTCAAGAATGCAGAAGAAAAAGTGTACAACCTTAAGAAGGCTGTCTATAGGATGAAGCAAGCGCCAAGAGCGTGGTATGGAGAAATTGACTCTTACTTCATCAAAAATGGATTTCAAAAAAGTCCAAGTGAAGCAACCCTGTACACAAAATCTGAAGGTAATTCTGATATCTTTATTGTGTCAATTTATGTTGATGATTTGGTGTTTACCGGAAGCAATGAGAGAATGATCTTGGAATTTTAGGAGGATATAATGAAGAAGTATGAGATGACCAATTTTGGTCTCTTACATCATTTTTTGGGCATTGGTGTTATTCAAAGCAATGATAGAATCTCCATTCACCAAAAGAAGTACGCCCAAACACTCCTTGAGAAATTTGGGATGAAATGGTGCAATGCAATTGCAACACCTTTGATTGTGAATGAAAAACTGTCGAAGGAAGATGAAAGCAAAGCTGCGGACTCGACTATTTACAGAAGCTTAGTGGGAAGCCTACTATACTTGACAGCAACAAGACCAGACATCATGTATGTCGCAAGTCTCTTGTCAAGATTCATGCACAATCCAACTCAAATTCACATGGGAACTGCAAAGAGGGTTCTCATATACATTGAATGAACAATTGATTTTGGCCTCAAGTATGAGAAAGAGAAAGATCAAGAGCCAAACCTAATTTGTTTAAGTAAAGATGACATGAAAAGCACATTTGAATATGCATTACATTTGGTTCTGGTGTATTTTCATGGGCTTTAGTGAAACAGCAAAGTATAGCTCTGTCAACTGCAGAAGTTGAGTATGTGAGTGCAGCAGAAGCAACACCTCAAGTAATTTGGCTGAGATATGTTCTTGAAGACTTTGGTGAAGAATAGCTGGAAGCTACTCCTTTATTGTGTGACAATACATGCATCTGCAATTGCAATGTCAAAGAATCCAGTCTTTCACAATAAGACCAAGCACATCAAAAGGAAATATTACTTCATCATATATGCAGTTCAAAACAATGTAATTGCAGTGCGATATTGCAGAACACAATACAAGTTGTAGATATCTTCACAAAAGCATTGTTGAAGGACAAGTTTACTTATATCTGATATCTTCTAGGAGTAAAACAATTAGAAATTTAAAGGGGAGTGTTAAATATTGAATTACTTCTGTTTTGTTTAATTGTAATTTATCTATGTGGACACGTGTGTGATCTGATCAACTACCAAATGTATGGCTGCGATTGCACATAAGGTGTTGCATTAGGGTTATATCCTTAAGCCACTACATTAATGAGATATAGATCTGAGAATCAAGAAATAGAACAAAGGCTGCAACGTATAGCCATTCTCTCAAACTTTCTCTATCCAAAAACAGAATATCTAACAATAGCAACTATATATATAGACACATACACGTCCGCACTATCGCTAAAGTGTGAACGTCGAGGCTGCAGGAGCATTCAGGCAGCGATAGCGGTGCGAATCGTGTCTGACGGAGGTCGGAGGCATCCCAGACCGCTTTTGGACAGCAATCGAGGTCGAAGGTTCTGGGCAGTGCTGCAAACTAGTCGCCGGCGATGCCACACGACTGCAGACTGGTCCAAGGTGCCCCTAGCCTCTATCCGACAATGAGGCGTTACGCCGTCGACACTTGATCGAGCAGAAATCTTGGATGTCCACACTTTAGTGACAGTGAGGACGTCCTCTTCAGAATGCCTCCGTATATGTGTGTACACACACACACACCAATTGCAGAACTAGTTTATTACTCTGAAATTCTAGTTATTCCCAACCCCAGTTATCACGCTTTTTTATATTACTTAATTTGATGTTTTAATTAATCCCACCTTTATATTTTTACTACACCTACTTAATTACTTACAATATAATAGTTTTCTTTGACAACATTATATTTGTTAATTTGCATTGCTAAACTATAGAAGCAGATCGGTAACCAAATAACTTCTGATTTTCTATACTACTTGAACTCAGGGGCGGATCTAAATAGAAGGCTATATGAGCTAAAGCCTAGACAGTTTTTTGGGCAAAAAACCACTAAGTATATATCCACTAAGCCCATACCCAAAGGGGAAAAAAAAACATTGGGAGGTAAAAGTCCCGTTCTTCCCCAGCCACAGCCCACAGCAGCTCACTTCTCTCCTCTACGGTCAAACCCTCCTCTGCAGCTCCCCATCCAAGCTTAGTCTAGTTCTTCTCCCTGTATGGCTGTATTGATTTTCATTGCAGACTTGCAGTCATCTTCTTCGGCTTTCCCCATCCAAGCTTGCTTTGTTTTCTGATTTGCTCCAAACGGGAGGTATTTCTTTTCTTTCTTTCCAAGTCTCTTGATTTGTTTAATGGGTTTGTTGATGGAAATAGTGGTGTGAGTTACAGTGGTGTTTTGTTTGTTTTGGGTTCTGGGTTTTGTTGGGTATCTTTGGTTATGAGCAATGGGGGACTCAGGTGGAAAAGTGAGGTTGATTCGGTGCCCAAAGTGTGAGAATCTTCTTCCTGAGCTAGCTGATTACTCTGTGTATCAGTGTGGTGGTTGTGGTGCTGTTCTTGGTGGTATTTTTTTTTTTTTTTGGATTCAGTTGTTTGCTTTCTGTTTTTGTTTGTGAGAAACTTCAGAGAAAGATGGGATTTTTATGTTGAAACTTTTTCAATTACCAAATTGGGGAGTTAAATTTGGAGTCTTTATGATGGTGATAGTTGTGATTCTTGTAGAAATTTGTGTTTGATTTATGAGAAGGTTAGGAACCCAAATGAGATCAGTGTTTTTGGCCTTGAAATTTGGTATGGTATAAACCCCAAAAACACACACCAACACGAAAAGAACTAATCATTTGGATTTGTAGGGCTGAGTTTGTTATAGCTGAAAAAGAATGCAACTTGCAAAGTTCTTAACTCAACAGCATTCCATCTCCTGTAGTGTTTTCTGCAACCAAAATAAAGCAATTGTTTATTTTTGAAAGAAGTTTGCTCTTTTTTGGGGCATTTTATTTGGATTAGAGGATCAAATTTTGGGTTTCTTTCATTTACAGCAAAAAAGGAAAGGCAGATGAGTGGGAGTGGGTGTCTCAGGTTCTTGATGGTCATTGCAAACCAATGCCACAAGTCTATGTTCTTCCTAGCTACCAGCTTAATTTCAGAATCAAACCCACCTCAGCTATCAATCTTCACAAGGTCATAACTCTTTCTTTCACAATTCACAAGGTAATGATTAAGAAATTTTTGGGCACTTATAATTAGCCTAGACGGGTTTCAAATCCTGGATCCGCCACTGCTTGAACTCCAACGACCAATAGTACTACAATAGATCGATCTAGTACCACAGAAGCAAGTCAAGGTACCTATCTATAGACATGAAATTTAAAATACACTACACACTGCTTTAAAGGTACTTGAGAAATATAGAAGAAAAAGAAGAAGGGGGAAAAAAAACTAAAGATGCACACTGAACTTACAGGAATTTGCAGCTCTCTTGGATTATAATTTACATGTTATTGTTAAAAATATCAGCCTCTCCTACTTTTCTTTAATAGTTAGCATCAGTGAGATCAAGTATATTGAGCATCACATAAGTCAAATTCTTATTGATATGAAATACTAGATATATAAAACAACAATAACCTGGATTTCCTCCAAAACAAGCAAAGAAAGAAAAGGGCTTTATTATGTTTACATTTTCCGATGTTCTACAATGAATCAGGTTCTTTATCATAACTTGGCTAGTAAGTAGTAACCCACTCGACAAACCAAGATCACATATTCAAACAACAGCAACCATAGAAAACAAATCAATAAACTAAAAGAGTAACACAAAGGAGATTTAGACAGTTGAAAGTTAACCTGTTGCAGATTAAGCAAAAAGATTTTGAATTCAAACTTCAAGAAGATCGAATAAAGCAATAATAGAGAAAAATACTGCTGTAGTGTGTGGACTGTAGAGTGACATATACAAAAGGAGATTGTTGAAACAAACGGTTACCTTGCCAATCTGAGAATGGAGCAAAATGGATCTGGAACGTAATTCAATTTTGGGAGAAATTTTGAAAGCAGCCGAGATCAGTCAGGGCTTTAAGTTCCCCCCTGATGAACCCTAGAGAGTTCATTGGCGGAAAATAGAGGTGAAATCTTCATTTCTATGAAAGAAGTTCATAACCTTTGCTTGAAACTTCAGAAATAAGAATAATCGAATGCAATATTAATTATAGTGTAACTGTATGACAACCAAACTAAACCTCATAGACCTAAATACATGCATGGATCAATTGGATGCAAGATGAAGAAGCTCATTACAAACCCCTTAAAGGAAAAAAAAACACGTTGGCCATAATTTGATGATTTATCTGTTCAAAAAAAAACTAGACAGAGCCAATTATCCACTTAAAACTGAACACGCTTTTGAAACCCCCTTTAATCAAATTGGCTAAATATACAATAAAATACTATTCTAATCAACATTATGATAGCAAAAAGGTGTTAGCTTCAAAGAAAAAGATGTAATATAAGTGAGACACAGATACAGACTGATGATAAGATCAAAGAGATTGTTAGCGATAGACCTAGCTAGATATACATCAAGTAACATCAAGTCGGTACCAATAAATCATTGTGTCACATATATCTTCTGGGTTTGTTCTTTTACTTTTTCTGCATCATCCCAGCAGAGAGAAAAGAATTAATAATTAAGAAAAATGAAATTATCTATCTGCCATCTGGGTTCATAAACAAAGAGACACGTATAAGACTGGACCTGCGCATTTCAGCTAGATTTTGTTGAGAGAGAGAGAGAGAGAGAGAGAGAGAGAGAAGATGAATCCTCGACCAGTGTGTGAGTCGATCGTAGCCGACAGATAGAGTAGTGAGCACACATCACACAAATGTGTAATATGAGGAGGATCGACTAAATATTCACTTATTACAAATGTGTAATCTGAGCTCACTCTCTTCTGTCAGCCCCTTTAAAACTCTACCATCTTTCTCAGGTCGTCATCTGCTGCTTCTTGATTAAAAGAGAAATAAAAACCCTATGATAAGAAACCAGATCTGAAGAACCCTTTTCGCTTTATCGCTGTATTTATATATAGACTTTAGGGTTTGTAGATTATCCATCACTTTAATTATTTATCAACTAATTTAATTTCCCATGCATCCCTATCAAGCTTTGTACGTTTCATTAATTACTAATCTTAATTAGTCTCTGCTCCTCGCCCTTTCGTGAAAACGAGGGGGTAAAGCATGAAAAGTGGAAATATGTACGGTAAATGGTATTGACTGGTGCAGTTTTACCGTTTTAGTAGTAAATGACTGACCTCTTTCTGCGAGAATGTCCTACTGTTTGGTGATAAAGACAAATCGAGCTCACATCCACCATAGTATTAGACAAGTACTGAAAGGAATTGCCTAGTTTCAGAATCAGAGATGATGGAAAATGAAATATCTAGGTTTTAGGGAAGGAATTGACCCTAGTTTCATCAAACAAGGGTTAGAATCCGTTTTGTGGCTGACATTGAGTTTTTCAGCTGCCGGTCAACAAAGGTCGACTCTCTTCTGATTTGACCGGGGCTCTTTCGGCCGTTGGATTCTCGCCCGACTGCTCGGATCTGTCACATAAAGGAGACAAGATAAGAGCCGTACGTAGCTCCCATTAAATCTCTTCCTCAATTCGTGTGTGGAATGCCCACTTCTGTCCGATCGGCGCAAGCAAGACACATCACGTGGTCACGATGGAAATTGACACGTGATATGTACAGATGAGATAAAGGAGCAAAGCTTTATCTGAAAACAAAAAAAGAAGAGAATGAGAGGAGAGGAATGGAATTGGATGGGGAAAGTGAGGATCTGAAAATTGTATGGTGTTTTCCAATACTTTATTTGCAGTATATTTTCTATGATAAATTAACGTAATGGTTTTTTTTTTAAGTAAAAGAGATTATCTCATTGTGTAATTCAGCAAGCAGTACAAAAATTATTTATTTTTATGGGGTTGACAGAAAGAACCGTTCTTTAGAAACTACTACAAAATCATCCCTAATTAAAAAAGCAAACAAACTAGTAATCTCCTATCACACCCACCTTTTAGGATTAAGCCCAAAACAAAGAAAAGCAGAGCTCCGAAGAAGAGATTAAAAAACTCCAATGGGGACGACGAGGTCTCTCTTTTTTTTGCGATCTCTCTCGCTCAATGCAAGAAAAAAATAGGTTCATCATTCAGAAAAGAATGAAGGCCAAAAACTAAATTAAAATTTTGGAATAATGATCATTTACACAATTACCCTAATTAAAAAAGCAAACAAACTAGTAATCTCCTATCACAACCACCTTTTAGGATTAAACCCAAAACAAAGAAAAGCAGAGCTCCGAAGAAGATTTAAAAACTCCAATGGGGATGACGAGGTCTCTCTTTTCTTTGCGATCTCTCTTGCTCAATGCAAGGAAAAAATAGGTCCATCACTCAGAAAAGAATGAAGGCCAAAAACTAAATTAAAATTTTGGAATAATGATCATTTACACAATTATGGAGTTAATTAACCCCACTTACCCAAACACTCTAAAAGATTGCCTACTTACACAATATTTTATATATATTTTGCCCTTATATCCAATTAAGTTATTTTTTTATTCTTTTTTGTTTATTTTTAGGACAATTTTGCTCTCTCTTCCTTTGTCACTTTGAGAGAGACTTTGCCGAACTCCAGTGACCGGCCGCGGGATTTCGGTGACCGGCCGCCGAACTCCGGTGATTGGACCAGATGAACGGAATCTGATGATCGAAATCCGACGTCCAACTTTATTGGCCCCCAATAATCTTGTTATTACCTCCAAATAATATTTTTATTGGCCTCCAATAATCGTTTTTTTGCCCCCCAATAATCTTATTATTGCATTTCAATAATCGTTTTTTCGCCTCCCAATAATATCATTATTGTCCCAGTAGAAACATTATTGCCTCCCATTAATATTATTATTGCCCCTGAACAACAGCTTCTGCTCCTCCGGCTCCAGCCTTGGCTTCCCTGAAACAACCAAACACAATTAAACATCAAAAATCTAACACAATCAAACACAAAACCCTAACAATCTCACTATATTCCTATGCCTCACGGTCCCCAACATCTCCACCCCAGCCAGAACCCCTCAGACCAACTAAAAAAAAGTAAAAAAATGTTGAAACCTGCACAGTGCAAATGTTGAATTGATCGGCGACCGAAATCGGGAAGTGAGGTCGGAATGCCGAAGCCTCCATGGATGGACACGTCGTCTAGTCCCCGACGCCTCACTCCTGACCAACTATCGTCCAATCCTTGTCCGACGAAGACGGTAGTGAACTCGGTGATGAGTACTATTATGGGAAATCTTCTATCTCATCACTTCGAGGCGCTTTAATTGCTCTCCGTCAGCGGCGCCATCTCGTCGGAGTTCTCCGGGCACAGCTTGCTCGACGACATCGTTTCTCTGCTGATTATTTGAACCGAAAGAAGCGAATTCAGATCCAGATCCATAAGTGAATGGAACCGGAGCCTGAAGTATCGCTCTGAAACCCGACCCCTATCCCTCAACTACTTCGAAGACGAGGACGACAACGGCGGCGATTTAGGCTCCGTGATCATCAAAAGCGATCGCAATCAACCATGAGGAGGTCACGTGACTAGGGAAGCAGAGCCGTGGATTGTGGCAGAGGAGGAGAGTCGTCGTTGACTGGGATGGTGATGAGGACTAGCGCCGGTGGCAAGTATGCAGGCCTCCGGCGACAGGCTCGGGAAGCAGAGGAGAGAGAGAGAGAGGTCGTTGTTAGCGTGAAAGAGGAGAGAGAGTGGCATGCTTTTAGTTTTATAATGAAAGTTTGTCTAAAATAGTCTTTAATGGGTGGGTAAGTGAGCGCAATAATCTCTTACTGGAGTAAGTGGGCAATTTTTAGGCTCAAATTGTGTAAATGGTCAATATCCCTCAAATTTAAAGACAAAGCAACTGCCCAGACCCAAAACAAAACCCTAGCAGCCCAATACCAAGCCCAACCAAAACACCTAGGGTAAACCCTAGTTGAGAGTGCAGTCAAGCCGCTGCCGCCATACACCACTCGCCGGAGTACGTCGCCTGCACTACCACCACCATTGATAGCATCCTTCTAAAGGCCGCCACCCATACCAGCAAGCAGCCCGGACAGGAATGGACCCAATTATAACAGAGGATAACGAGTCCCACCACCATACTCAAAACCCAATTCCAGCCTGACATCCACCTCTGTCGGCAATGAAAAATCAAGAACACCACCGATCCCTTTGTCCTCCATAAGAATCGACCGATCCCACCCATGCTAGAGAGCGCCACCATCAAACGAAAAACCCAGTATCTCCAACGGCCTCAGACACCAAGCGCCGCCATTCATGTCACCCACGATCATACCTCTGTAGAGCCGGTCAAACACCAGATCACCTTTACCTCCCCCATCAGAAGCTTGAGAGAGAAAATTAGGTAGGTTTGGACGGAGAGGCCCGTCTTCACCACCACAGTTTGGACCACAGAAAGAGGCAAAGCCATCCTTCTAGATTGTAAGTACACGGCCTCCGCCAGCTGAGAAAGGAGGCGGAGGGGAAAACTCTCTTTCGAGAGGCAGAAACATTTTTTTTAACTTAATGGTTAGATTTTAGATTTTCAATATTTTAGAGCACTATAAGCGATTCTATTAAAATTTTGTTTGTTAACTATAATAACAAGCATAACAGATGAAATATTGAAAGTTCATGATATAACAAGTATAGCATAAATCCTTTTGTTTTCGTCTCCAATAAAAGTGATAGAGACAAAAACAAAGTGTGGGGAGATTATTATGATCTATCAAACTCTCATGACATGTTTACTTATGTGAAAAAAATAATAATAATATTTACATTAAAAGATATCATTACACAATTTTCACGTGTTGCGTTATTGACAAAAAGGAAACGGAATGAAGTAAGAATATTCGGATTCATTTTTCCTTCATGTCAAATTTATACATATAGTGATATTTCTACAAACAAGAATGTAGAGGTCATTTTCAATAGCATGAAGCCAACCTTAAGACTCATGCATTAGGCAACACGACATTCACATTGGAAACCATACTATAAAGTTCCCTTTTGTAAACACCTAAAACAACGCTATCTCAAACAGTCCGACTCAAAGAGGGAGATGGTTCTCGCAACTAGGATTGTGCCAAGAAAAACAATAACATTCGTTGTGAAATTAGCTTTAAAAACCCGAGTAAAGCAACTAGGGCTGTTAGGAAAACTTGAATCTACATAAAACGTACGTTGTTGAAACGTTGCCTTCTCCAATCGCACTATCAACATTAACATATAACGAAAACTTAGCATGCATTATTCTCAAGTTTGCGAAGTGTGAGTCATCATTAGTTCTTGACTTGTGAGTTAAAGTCATCCAACCCTTGGGCCCCATGGTGATTAGGCCCACTGGGCCAACACGGCCCATTCACTTCACCCAAACTCCCTTTCATTGGTGCACCTACAGTCGCGCTAATCGTACTCTTGCAGAAGCAAAACGTTCTCTCTTTAGCGAAGCCATGGCCAATGAAGCTTTAACAGCACGAAACCCAGATGGGGTTCACACCGATGTGCTCTCTAGTGCAAGACAAGCATGCTATAAGGTCCTAATTACCCTTCTATGCATTCATTCACTTGCTTTAATTTTAATTTCATAGCTGAAATTTTAAGGGTTCAATCTGAAATTTGATGGGTTCCGATCAGGCACGAGACGCATTCTATGCTTGTTTGGAGAAAGAATCAGATAAGAAACAGACTGAAATTGCGTCCAAGGGTCTGTTATACCCAGCACAGTGCAAACCCGCCAGGGATCAGTTCGTCAATAACTGCCGTGCTTCTTGGGTAAAGCTTCAATCTTTAGGGTTTATGATCATTTTTGGCAATAGGGTCTGTGCCCATTTTTGATTGAAGCTTCAATCTTTAGGGTTTGTGACCATTTTTGAGAATAGGGTTTATGACCCCATTAGGGTTTATGCCCCGTTTGTTTTACATTATTGGTTTGTTTTGTTTTCAGGTGAAGCATTTTGATGCGATGCACTGCAAGAACAGAAGTTTGAAGAGGCTTTTGGATGATAAAGAATCGAGGAGAGGTCCGTTGTCACTTCCACAACCTTACACTTTCAAGCCCCCCAGCACTAGTTAAACTGAGTTTCTGTGAGCTTTTTGGGTTTAATGGGTCGGCAATCAGAATGTCCTTACTCTTATTAGCTATCCTAGTCTTGTAGTAATTGTACATCTAAGTGTCTAAAACTTACTGGTGATGGATAGAGAATCGTATAAATAAAAGCTACGTTTGGTTTCAAATTCTAGTTTCATGGATGACCTGTTTATGCTTTAAGATTGCCGCATATGTTGGCATTACATTTCATAACATTGCTGTGTTGTTTAGTCATAACTTTAGGAATAGGTGGAAATTAAATTTCGGGGGGCGCCTTGTATAAAACTCGTGAGAGATTTTAGGAATAACTGAAGTTAGTGGAACCCTCACAGGGTTGCGTTTATTCATTTTGGCAGGGGTTTAAGGTGTTCACTTGGCCCCTCCAGGCGGAAGGAATCATCTGGGCCAGCTACTGGCTGCATGCTAAATTCATTATTCAGAGCAAGAGACGTATAACAGATTTAAGGCTTGAAGAGATGTTACTGTCATATCCAAATTACGTTGGAGTAAGAAACTGATTGGAAACAACAACAATTTTGATTTGATTAGATATGTTTCTTGTACAATTAATGGATGAAAACAAAATTTTGTCGTTGATGCACTTCTTTTCTTGTTTGGTTTGAGGGTTCTGGCAGATGTTAGAGATATCTAGGCAATTGCATAAAGGTACCATGTGTCCATGCTAGTGTTCTGCTTGCAACCTTCAAGGGGTCAGACCTTTGGTTGGTTTATATATGTTTTGCTATATATAGCATATTTGTTGGTGTTATATGGATACTTCTTTTAGAAACTTAAGCTGGGTTAATATAAAGGCTACATATGTGCCAATACCATGGTTGCAATTGAGTGGTCGTTTACTTTCCTATATAACACAAATAGTATGGTAGTACCGTAGTACAATTAAACTTGGATGAAGAGTAATCAAATTTCTAAATGTTAGTAATCATTCTGTAGAATTGTTAGGCATCCAAAATTCCACCACTTGAGGTGGATATTTTCTGCTTTGTTACAACACAAATGGCCTTTCATCGGTCTAGATGTTAGAAATAGGTTATCCAGAAGCATTGCTTTGCTCCATATACCAAATAGGAGCTGACTCTGAGGAGAAGACTGTAGGCTGGTCACAAATTGGTGCACACGGGAACATTTCTGGGAGCATTTAATCAATAATTGATTCTATGAATGCATCTCTTGAAGGAGTGTGTTTATTGTTGAGGCATGAGTTTGTAAGAGCTAGTCCCTGTGACTCTGCGAGTAAGAATTGCAAAACCAAACAATTACTGATTTTTTATTTTATTTTATTTTGATAGAAAGTAATAATGATAAGAGAACTTCAGTTTGTCATGTTACATGCTTTTGGGAGTTATACTGAACAACTTGGCCAAGAGCTTTGCACTCATTGCAAGATGATACAGCTCGTTTTCTGAATTGGAAAACTAAATTGGTAAGAGTTTAGGGTCGGTTAAGGATGCACTAGAGCAGATCATTGATTTCAGTGTTTCAAATAGCCTGAATTATATAAAATGATCACAAAATTTTTGCAGAATTTTGTGAAGTTGATGGAGTCCAAAAATTCTGGGGTAATTTGTGTGTCAAAGCATATATGTATATTTGCTGCTCAGAAAAATATGTATATTTATATTCTTCCGGTGAGATTAAGCACAGAACCTTTTCAATATAAATGGAGATTTTGCTGCTTAATATTACAGTGACTGTTGACTTGAAACACATAGTTCATTGTTTTAGGGGCAAGGTGATCTTCAGATAAGGTTTCACATGTGTGCCACTGTGCCATATTAAGTGTGAGTTGGCTTAACTTGTTCTCGCTGTATTAGTCCTAGATGAAATCTTCTTTGTGGTGTTGTATTCAGCTTTTATGAATTTCATTAAGGTTTAATGTCAGTTATGAGACACCTTTTCTGTGGAAGACATGCATATATATATTTGTTTTTTTCTTGGCCTTCATCAATATTCTATGTTTCAGTGCACTGCAATCACATTTCTATCAAACATAAAAGTCCTATCTTGAGTTCATGACAGATAGAAATAGAGGTAAAAGAGATAGTAAACTTCTGCCGGTACTTTGGAAAATGATGCATCAACAATATTCAATGTCCTTATTCTATATTTCATAGAGTTTTATTATATATGAACTGATTAGTGAAGTCCAAATTAACAGCTTCCTGGTATAGTTCATATCTTGATTCCTGATATATATATATATATATATATATATATATATATATATATGTATGTATTTGACCGGCTTATTGGGAGTTATGAGCAGATATAGAATAATATCCTCAACCTTTAGAATAAGCATTTAGAATAGGAGAGTCAATGCCTCAATGATGCTGTGAAGGAATTGACAATAAGTAGTGGATTACATGTCTCTTGATACTCCCATGTGTAATAAGTGAATTTGATATTGAGCTGGAGATCTGGAAAAAGATCAAGCTTGGAAGTTCATGCTCACCAGTATCGCCTCCGAATCACAATGCCGGCCGTGAGCTTGCATCCGTGTCTCTGACTTGAATATCTTAAAGGGATTGTTGCTTCTGCTGATTGATAAGCTTTGTCTTACATTTTTAGCTATTGTTATAGATGTCTCTAGCAGTTCAAGTCCTTTCGGTAATGCTCTTGAAGCTGCTAATTGCATTTTCGGTATCTTTCGATAGCATTTAGCATAAGTGTTATTACAGTTTCACCGGAAACCATTCTCGTTCGTGTGTCCAGTGTTCCATTCTATATGGGAATGACCGGATGAGAATGACTAGCATTTTTTCCGAGCAGGACGGGAAGGGAAGGTGATGGTAGGCCTTACGTCATCCTCACGTTGATGTGAGAATTGGTTATTAGAAATTTATAAAGAATGACATGGACCACAGAGACGCTGCCTGCTTCAGTTTGTCAATTATCAAGTATGGAACTAAAAAGATGACGTTCTCTGTCCCTAGTGTTTGTCAACTATGAGATTAATAACACGAATGCATCATATTACTCAAATGCAACTCTTTTCTTACCGTTAATGTGTATTGTATTACAGAAATTAAGCGTATCTTTGATTACATCGAAAATTAAGTTAAATTTGTTTTTCAATAACAATAGCATACATAATTAATGTTCGATATGAAAAAAGAGATATTGTCATTTGATGATTAAAAAATGGATTCGAGATAAGTTTTTGTCCTCGTCATCATCCTCAATGACTTCAACTCAACTAAGTGAATTGGAGCAGGTGGTCAAAGTAGTGTTCCAAATCAATCATCAGAACAAGAAGAAAATACAAGACGTTCAATTGACCGGAAAATCTAATCCACATTGATATGGTGAATAACTACCGACTCAAACTTTAGCCAACAAAAACAAAACCAAAAAACTAGGGGCTTTAGTAGTTATCTGCCGACTCCTCTATTTAAAAATAACTAGAACAAAACACATCTGATGGGTGTGAATAATTATTAACTAGCAATTTTTCACACATACTCTGCATGTGTAAGTTATTAATTTTTTTTTCAAAAAAGAAAAAAGAAAAAAGTTGGTTATTGCAGAGAAAATAAAGTGGGAGAGAGAAAAGTGGGCTGTGGGTATTTTTTTTCAAACTTTTTTTGATAAAAATACATTTTGTAAATGTCTTAATTATCCTTGTGATTTAATTAATTCTCAAAGTTTATTAATCTTATAGGGTCAATTCTGTCAAAATTTTAGATTTTGGCTAACAAAGCCTCTTCTCTTAATAATATTATAGATTATAGATTAAATAAATATGGAAAAAAAAATTTCAAAATAAGTGGGGAGTTATTACAGATAGTGGCAAGTTTTGTCTTGAATGAAATGCACATAGTGGCAAAGTGGAAAGTTATCTGCAGATAAGTAAATTATTATTATTATTTTTTCAATTTTGATTTTGTTATTTACCTTCTTATCCCTTAGTAATTAAATATAATTTCAAATTAATATATGATTTGGTTAACAAAGACTCTTCTCTTAATAATAACTAGTCTGCAATCACATGCTCTGCATATGTACTAAAAATTTTCGTTTAAAAAAAAAAAAGGATAGTTATTGTAGAAGAAATAAATTCACTGGTAGTTATTGTAGAGAGAAAATAGTGGGAGAGAAAAGTGGGGGTTGTGGAATCATTTCTTTTTAATTTTCTTAGTAAAAATCGATTTTATAATTGTCCTATTTATCATTGTAATTTAATTTGTTCCCAAAATTTTTTAATCTTTCAGGGGTAAATCTGTCAAAATTTTCAGTTTTGGCTAACAAGCTCTCTTCTCTTAATAATAGTATAGATATATAGATACTAATAATAATAATAATTGGTGTAGTAGTCTCTAAATCTTAATTAATTAACCCATAGAATACAGGAGACCGACTTCTTTATTACTTGTTTTAGAATTTGATAAACTCAAACCCTCTTTTGGATCCTTAATTATTCCCACACTATTATTAGAGACTAATCATTTCGTAATAGGGTAACATGATAATGATTATCAAAGATAAACATCCTCACATTAAGAAGCGACAAAAAAAAAAAACCAAAAAAAGCAATAAAAAGACAAAGACACCCCAAAAATCATGAAAAACAGAATTTTCATAGGGATCTGGGAGAGGTCGTTAGCTAGCTTTTCAGCCAAAGTCTACGCAAATACGGCGTCGTTGCAACAAAAAAAGCACCCTGATGAAAGAGGCCTTATTTTAGTAGACTTCAGTAGGGGGCCTTGGAGTCCACGTCACGTTAGGTTGGGTGAGTGGTGGTGGTGGTGGTGGGTGAGTGGTCTCACGGCTTGGAGACGGAGGCGGCGTCTTTACCGGAACCGTCAACGCCGCCGTTACTGGCCATCGTGGCTGACTGGACGGTCAACACTGACATGCTGGGAGACGACGGCCCCTCTCCGCCGTTAGATGTAATGACGGGGTTGTTGTTGCCATTCATCAGTGGGTTCCGGGGGTGACACGTGGCGGTGGAGATAGCTGTGGCCAAGGAAATAGGCATGAGGCAGAGACCTTTGCCCTGTAGGTACTGCATGGCGGAGCCCATGTCCTCCTCCATGAGCTTGGCCACCTGGTGCTCCGTCACCGTCATGCTGTCGTTGGACGACGCCGTTTGGTTGCCGCTCCGGCCGGCGCGGGTCCCGCCGTTGGCACTGGTCTGGATACAGTCACCGCCTCCCTGCATCGACCCAATGGAAATTAAACATTTTCGTAAATAACTTTTCAGAGTTTGAAAAGGAAAGCAAAAAAAACAAAAGACAGGCCAAAAGAGAAAGGGGGCGGTTTCTCTGAAAAAGAGTGAGTGAGGAATCTCAAAAGTGGGCACGCGTGCTCCTTTATTTTTGTCGTTTTTTGGGTGATGTTGAGGCCAGCTTTCTGCTAGCTGGGGATACCGCTCCTCCGGAGTAGTATTGAAATTTCGGAGTGCATAACCATTTTATAAGCTGACTTTGAAGCTTCAATACTGCGAGAGATCGACTTTGTTTTGAAATTTTAGAGTACAAAACTATCGAATTAGCTTACTCCCAAATTGCAACACTACAGGACTAATAGCTTGGTAGGTGGATATGAAAAAAATGTGCACAATGTATAAACTGAGTTTTCCCTCTTTTTTTTTTGTTACCTAAAGTTAAAGTAAAATCTTAACTATGGTTTAAGTCTCTGCTGATCATGGTGAAAGGGATTTTTTTTTTAACTTGGTTAATTTTACCTCAGAGGACATATCAGTGACAAGGGGAGCAACAGCACCAGCACCACCCAACCTGCTCATGCTCAGAACCTGTTGAACCCAAAAAGAAGAGCATAACTCAGTAAATATATATATATATATATATATATATATATATATATATTACAAGTAACAAGGAAAATTAATATTCCTCATAATTGATCCAACTTTACAATACAGGGGCTAATTCTTTACTTGATTATCATATCTAAACAAACAACAATGTCAACCAGGGAATCCTTCCTTTTCTTTAATTTAAGCAATTAAAAAGAGGGTCTTGGATTAAAGATAATAAAAAAGGATTAAACATAACCAATAATTAGATAAAGGAAGAGTAAAGCATCTAAATTACCTTGACTTGGAGCTGCAGGAACTTTACATAATCGATGATCTCATCTAGCATTGAAGCCTTATCTGTCTGTCATTCCAAAACCCACATCCAAGATTATTCAATTTATTACATCATATTATCTAGAAAAACAAAGAAATAAAATATACTAAACAAGGTACTTGATAATTATGGTACTTAATAATTATGGAAATCTTTGGGTTCCCTTTGACAAAGTCAAAAAAAAAAAAAAAAAGTATTAACCAATTAATTAAGAAAATCCAGGTATAATTAGGAAAGCCATTAATAGAGTCCTGCCGGAGTACGTGTCGGGACTCGGGACTAACTCCACTCCGGCTTCTTATAATAAAATGACCTTAGATAAATAATAAAATTATACTACCGTTATTAAATATCTGACACTTGTCCCGTAAACCAGTAAACCCTAAAAAATAAAATGATATTTCATGAATTATCAGTTACAGAGGAGAGATTCATTTGCAAATTTTTAATCAAATAATTCTGATGATGACCCATAATTATGTTCTTTAATCAACTAATTTATTTCGAGGTATGATCGAGAATGAAATAATTAAATGAAGTTTACCTTGTTGGCATTGGGAACCAGCTCCTGCAGGGCTTTCATTCTCTCTGCAATTCTCTCTCTTCGTAACTGCAACAATATCCGTTTCAGAAAAATACAAAGCTAATACAAACAAGCAATTCAATCAAACCACAAAACAAATGCTGGTGCTTCTGTACTGTTTGCTTGCTCAGAAAACCAACAAAAGAATTAAAGATATTTTATAGTGCTCTCGAGTTTTCAAAAATTTCAGAGTCGGTAACCGACCCTTTTTATTAGTCAGAAATCAAATCATCGACTAATCTGACGGTTTATGACTTCGAGTTTCAATACTTCAGAGCCACCGTTAAATTTCGAGAACTGATGACGTACTCTTTCAGCGATGGAGTGTGGGTCAGTGGCTTGACCTCGCCTGGCCCTGACTCTGGGCCTGGGTTGCGCAGCCGAAGCTCCGGCCGAGCCGTTCGCCGGAGGTTGGGTCATGGCTGCGGCTTGAGCTCCATAGTTCTGCGCTTGAAGTGCACCCCCCTAATCAAATTAATCATGATCATTAGAAAGTAATCCAGATTAGTTAGATAAACAAGGAAGAAGACAACTGTGATAAAAATACCTGATGGTGATGAAAATGCTGAGGCTGGTTCGGAGACAGAGATCCAGTAAAGCCATTAAACAAGGCCTGAACAGAAGAACCACCGTCAACAACGCCCTGTAAAAAAAAAACACCTCCGCAAGTTCAGAATATTATTTACACTAATGCCATCGCTGTTTCTCATAGAAAAAGCTTAATTAAACTAACCGGATTAGGAGATTTAAACGACGAGCCGTCACCAATATCGTTGAAGTCACCGTTGCTCCCCAACGACAACCCCATCGGAGCGCCGTTGCCGGAGGAGGAGGAGCCGCCACGGGACATCATGAGCTGGTGCTGGAGCATCATGGCGGCGGCGGCTGCGGCCGAGGCAGTGGGGGAGGACTTGGACGCTGCGGCGCCGGCGCTGATCTGGTGGCTGCGGAACTTGGTGGCGAGGTTGGAAGAGTCGTCGTAAGAGAAGACGACATTGTTGTCGCTGTTACCGGCGGACGGCGGCGCCGGCGGGGTTTCGTCGGCCCAGGAGGAGCAGGAGGAGGGGCCGAGGGTGGAGAGCATTTGCTCGAGGAAGTCGTCGTGGGCGGAGGAGTCGAACGGCGTCTGGGGGTTTAGCAGAGAGTTCATTTCACAGTTTTCCGGCTGACTTGACTGTTACGGTTTTCTCTTGACTGTTGCGGTTTTCTCAGTTTGAGTTTCTGGGCTAAATTTTTTTGGGTTTGGAGTTGGGGTTATATAGAGGGAAGGGTTCTGTTATGGTGTTTGTGGCGCTCACAGACTTAGTGTGGGGGGTCATAGATTCTGATCAGGACCTTTGGTTGGTCAGACCAGTTAGGAGGAGACTAGTCTATAGTATAAGTGATAGGGTAGGGTTGGGGTACTGTGTATACCTACCCACCATATTGTGCTGGATGCGCGTTACCTTCTACTATAAGCTTTAGGTTTAACTAGGATTAATTTAAACTTGAACTTAAGTCATCTTATCAAACACTTCCCCAAGTAACTTCTACATTGTGGTATTTTTTTAAGGTTAATCTTATCTTCTTTCCATGGACTTATTTTGAGCATGCTCAGTGTAGATTTGTGCGGTGATACTTGAAAATCAAGTCAAACCATTATTGAATGTTCTTTTTATCTTCAAAGACAACCAACAAAAAAGCCAATATTAATGCAGACTTCGGGGTTGTATTCATTTTAGAGTTTACAAGATTTTTTTGTATTTTAAAAGTCCATAGGTATTCAATTGAGATTTTAAATAGTCTTTTAAAATCTTGACGTATTCAGTTAAGATTTAAAATTATTCATTCAAATCTGACGATATTCAAAAATATACGGATTTTTTAGGATTTTATTAAATGCTGGATTTTGAAAGATTTTCTAGTGCTTTTTATACACATCTAAACTCAAAGACAATCCAGCCACTTCCTTAGAGATTTTGATGGTTTCTTTCTCACTCAAAAAATGAAGAAACTCTTTCTAAATAAAAAATAAAAAATGAAGAAGCAGCCTTCAATAGATGACATTCATTCATTTTGTCCTAGACCCATTTCACCACTATCGTCCTCTACCTCTGCTCCCATATAATAATTAAAGTCGGAGCGAAACCGAAACCTAAACATAGGTTTCATGAGCAGGCGGCGGCGCTTCTTGGCTTCGATCTGCAACAGGGCGCTCCAGCATTACTTTGTTGTGGGTTTGCAAACGAGATCTGTGTTTTGCTTTGGTGGGATCGGGTTTGACGAGGAGGAGGTCGGAGTCACGGTTTCGGGACTAGAGGAGGTCGGGTTTGACGAGGTCGGAGAATTTCTGCTAGAGATCGGCGTTCGGATCGCCGATTGAGGCTTCTGTTTCTTGCTTGAAGAACCAGCCTAGTGCATCAAGTATAGTCGCTAGCATAGGCTTTGGTGGGAGGCAAGATGGTTGTCGTGGTCTCCTGCCTGGGGAGGCTGCCAGACTGATTAGGCGATGGCGGGCGGCTTCTCGAAATGGCCGGATTCGGCGGCTGGGTGTGAGGAGCGTAGGGTGTGGACAGTAGGCCTTGGGCCTTTGCCTTACTGGGCTGTAGAGATGCAATCTAGAGAATTGGGCTTAGGTTAGCCCAATTCCCCTATTTTTCTCACACTTGGGTCGGGTTTGGGCTTTTTGGGGGTCGTATGTCCTGCTCTTTGTCCTGCATCTGTTCCTAGAATGTTGCTATGGGTGTGTTGAAGGTTGCGACGTACACCAAAAGGGTCTTAGGCGTCAAGATGTTCAGGACATTGGTTCCATTTTAGGGCAGTGTAGGATTAGGGAGTTTTTAAATTCTGCATTTTCTTTTTCCGTAGTTCCTTTAGAATTTTAGTTTTGTTGAAATATGGATTTCTTTTGGATTTAGTACTCTTCGTGAGTTTGCATTGTAATATGAGGGTGTTCTGTACCCTTCATGCTTGACCGAGTGAGGTCGTATGATTTACTATCAATGGATTAGTCTTCTGTTGCCTTAAAAAAAAAAAAAAAAGCGGGCGTACTTTGAAGAGCATGGCTACGGAGCAAGGTCTTAAAAGCTTTCACTTTCTCGTTAGGACTCAGCATCCGCCAAGTCGATTTTTCCTTATTCTATGATTTTGCTTCAAAGTCTAACGTCCATCGATCGCATGACTCGATCACTCCGACCAAAATAAATTCAAATATATATTTTTTCGACCCTGACCTTTACATAAACACACTCTTCTTAGCTTCCATTTTCTAACAGCGTTTTTATATCAAGAATTCCAACATAATAACATATGGTGAAAGATAATATCTCTGTACTTACTGTCTTTCATATCTCCATTAGTATTAGAATACAAGAGTGAGAATATATCCTGGAATCGAGAGTGAGAACATGTCTATATAAGAACCCTCATATCTCAAATGATTGTCATCAGACTATTATACTAGTCTGAATATATTTGCAAGATTACCAGAATGATTATATACATTTCTTAATAGTGTTTCGAAATTTCATCAAATCATATGCTTAAACTCTGCTAGCTCAAATCACGACCAAGTAGCAGTAGAGAATAGAGATATGATCTTGAACACTGAGAGAACTAAGGTATGTTAGATTTCAACAGCTAGCTATATATCGTGGACTCTCATTATGGAATCGATGGAGTTGTTAATTTGGTTGATGCTAAGCTAGCCAAGTTCATTGTATCCAATCACGTACGACTATATGTACCTATGAATCTCTGCAATTTTTTAATTATTTCAGAATTCGTCAAATTTATTGTGAAACAAATAATGTTGCCCATATGTTAGCCCACTTTGCTATTTTGGATCGTGTTGTGGATATTTCTTTAGTTGAGGCTCCTGATTTCTTACAGGATGTCCTCTATGAGGATTTTTGTAACGCAACTATGTAAGCTCGAGGTACATGTATTACATCCCCTCGATGCAGCAAAACTCAATGAATAATAATTTGGGCATGAGGATGAGCCTCCAAGTTTGATTGGGTTTAAAACCCCATTTATCAAAAAAAATATGTGCCTATGAAGTATAAGAATCTAAATCATGCAATGAATTGTTAATGTTCCAAAATTCTGTGCACCCAATTCAGCCATAACTAGAAAGATGGTGAAATTTTTTAGTATTCGATCTATATATATCATGTTTTAGTATAATATATGAAATCACATGTCTCGTTTGTTTTAGGGATTAAAAATGTGAGAATAAGAACTAATTTATGTTTTTCTATGTTCCAAAATTCTGTGCACCCAATTAAGCCATAACTAGAAAGATGGTGAAATTTTTTAGTATTCTTTTTATCTTTTAATCTTTTTATTTTTATAAGGGAAATTTTTTAGTATTCAATATCGAGTTTTAGTATAGTATATGAAATCACATGTCTCGTTTGTTTTAGGGATTAAAGATGTGAGAATAAGAACTAATTTATACTAGAGTACTCTGAGTGGCTGACTATATTGCAAGATTACCAGAATGATTATATACATTTCTTAATAGTATTTCGAAATTTCATCAAATCATATGCTCAAACTTTGCTAGCTCAAATCACGACCAAGTAGCAGTAGAGAATAGAGATATGATCTTGAACACTGAGAGAACTAAGGTATGTCAGATTTAAACAGCTAGCTATATATCGTGGACTCTCATTTTGGTATCGATGGAGTTGTTAGTTTGATTGATGCTAAGCCAGCCAAGTTCATTGTATCCAATCACGTACGACTATATGTACCTATGAAATATAAGAATCTAAATTTCATGCGATGAATTGTTAATGTTCCAAAATTCTGTGCATTCAATTCAGCCATATCTAGAAAGATAGTGAAATCTTTTAGTATTCGATCTTTATCATGTTTTAATATAGTATATGAAATTACATGTCTTGTTTGTTTTAGGGATTAAAAATGTGAGAATAAGTCAATAAGAACTCATTTGTGTTTTTCTATGTGTTAAATTTTTTCATATGTCATATGTTTTTCCTTGTAATTAGTTTCGTCGGTACCTAAACATATATAAGAGAAACTATGCATCTGCTTCAAGTAGTAATTTTTTTTTCTTTCTTATATCTATAAAAGAGGATCAAAAGGTTTCACTCCTGCCCCCATGATGACTCGAACTCGTGACTTCATACATAAATAGTGGGTGCTCTAACCACTGAGCCAACACCACTTCGTCAAATAGTAATTTGAAGAACCAGACCATCTCACATACGAAGAAGCATAGACACACCAGAGCTGGAGGAGAACCAAGACTACAGAATCACACCATAAACGATCGATCGCTGATCCGTATTTTCCAATTTTCTGATTTTTGTTGTCTTCTTTCTCCATGAACTCCTTTGTGTTTTTGATTCCCATTATGTGTAACTAAATTTCCAGTAGTTAGGCAACAGTTGAAGCCCCTAGGCATGATCCATAACATGCTTTGACATTCAATTTGTTTTCCAATTAATAAAGTTGAGGTTTTGTTTACCGATTTCTCATTGATGAATTCTATGTTTGTGTGCTTTGGAGGCCTACTTAGTATGCATGCTAGGGTTCTAATACTTTGATTGTTTGATGCCTGGATCAATAGTTGGATTCCTCAAATTGTCTAGAGAAGTAATTGGTAGTTTTCACTAGCAAGTAAACAAAACCCTAGGTTTAGCAAGGCTCTAAGTCAATTGCGATGCCTAGTGATTGCTCAAACTCTTTTCAAACTTAATGATCTTTGCATGTTAATTCTAATAAACGTATCTTTAGGTTGCATTGCTTGGGAATAGTCTAGGTGTAGAGCACTTCCTGCCTAGCGTACAAACTAAGAAAGAGTAATAGGATGAAATAATTCAAGTTAAATAGAGAGATATTGGCGTCACCATCTTTTCTATAAGAAAAAAAAAGTATGAGACAAACAAATAAATTCGAAAGGAGTTAGTAAATCCAATTAAATTGACAAGGCAAAACTAAAGATGTAGGTATATGTCCTTGTCTTTCACCAATCCCATCTCCACTTTTTGATACTCAGGTCATAGGGTCTCTTTACAACCCATACACCCATTTAATCAATAATCACGCTAATGTCAATGCAATCCTTAAATTAAACATGATTATCTTGTTTTTGCTCCTTAAAAGGGTATAAGGGCATAATGATCATTTACACAATTTTGGCCTAAAAATTGTCCACTTACTCCACTAAGAGTTTTTTACTCTCATTTACCAAATCTAACATCTATTGACAGTATTGCCCTCAATTTAATTACTAAATTATACTCATCTCTTTGTCAGACTCTCTCTCTCTCTCCCCTCCCTCTTCGATCTATTCTCTCTCTCTCCTCCCCCCTCACCGATTTCTTCTCTCACTGGAGACCGAATCCAACAACGTCGTCGCCCTCTCTCTCTCTCTCTCTCTCTCTCTCTCTCTCTCTCTCTCTCTCTCTCTCTCTCTCTCTCTCTCTCTCTCTCTCTCTCTCTCTCTCTCTCTCTCTCTCTCTCTCTCACTCTCTCTCTCTCCCTCCCCCCCCCTCCCCTCTTCGACCTCTTCTATCTCTCCTCCCCCCTCACTGATTTCTTCTCTCACTGAAGACCGAATCCGGCAACGTTTGTGGGCTTCATCATCATATGCGGCTTTGTCACCGTCTTCGTCATCATATGCGAGGACGTAGGATTCGGGTCGGACCTGGACGGTGAGGCGAGAGTTGTTAGTGGTGTCGGCGTCAAACCAGAGGATGGGGACTTGTGGCAGAGGTCGAGGAGGGCGATGCGGCCCTGGCAGTCTCTGACGAGAAGGAGGAGGTGGCAGTTGGAAGGATTGGCAGAGAGGAAGTCCCGGCCCGCGAGGGGGGGGGGGGGTGGAAGGTTGAAGTTTGCACGAATCTGGTGCCCAAAGCATTTTCTGGGTGGCTAATTTTATTTTTTTTGGGTAAACTGTGAGCTCCGAGAATAGGGAAGGAAAAAAATTAACATGTAGAATTGAACATATAAATTGATCAATTGTGTCTGTAATGTATTCATTTTGGTTTTGGGAGTTTATGCAATTAACTGGAGGGCAATAATATGATTATTGGAGGGTAATAATATGATTATTGGGGGCAATAATATGATTATTAGGAGGCAATAATATGATTATTGGGAGGCAATGAAAAAAGCATTGGGGGGGCAATAATATATTTATTGAGGGGCAATAATATGATTATTGGGTATTACTATAGGGAAATAAAATCGGACACAAGAATCCGGCTACCGGCGCCGGCCACTGGAGTTCGGCAAGGTCTCCGATGACTTCTCTCTCTAAGTGACAAAGAAGGAGAGGGCAAAATTGTCCAAAAAATAAATAAAAAGTAATTAAAAAAATACTTAATTGGCTAAAGGGCAAAATATATATAAAATATTGTGTAAGTGGGCAATCTCTTAGGGGTGTTTGTTTCACCGGACTGTTACTCCCGACCTTAATTTCTACAAGAGTCCTGGACTCCTTTAACTTGGGTTATGCTATAGTAAGCCATGAATCATGTTTGGCACTGTTTAGGACTAAGGAGTAGCAAGAAAGAACACGGAAGCAACTAATGAATCATATGCACAATCCTCACAATTCACAACAAAATTGGGTCTATCTCAACAATAGAAGCAAGCCACGAATCATATGCACAATCCTCACAATTCACAGAACAATTCTGAATCTCATAAATGAAGCAAAAGCAAGCAAATCAAACACAAATTGCAAAACCCTCTCCCATACCTGGAATTGAATTGGTTCTATCTCAAACTCTTCAATTCTTGCAGCCAACAACCAAATATCAATTGGGTCTTTCCCAGACCTCCCAAAACTCAATGATTCATGGCAAATGAATTTCTGTAAAATCCTCCTTCACTCATCACTTTGGGCTTAATGGGTACCCGTCATCTCTGAATCTCTGTGTTTTGGCTGGCAGAAAACTGAGGGGATTGGAGGGGAGAGTGAAAAATTGAACCTACAGAAGAGATGGAAGGAGACCCAAGCGAACAGTAGCAGAGTGAGAAAACCACGAAGCTGAAGCAAAGAGTCAAAGAGCGAGATTTTGGCTTCCACAGTCCGATGGTTTTTGACATCACTGTGGATGAAGGTGAGAGCATGTTTTTGGGGACTCTGGAGTCTCATTTAATTGAGTCTCAGTTGTTGCCAAACATGGGATGATGTCTGTTGGACTAGATAAGCCAGTCCACTCCCGTCCAATCCCATGAAACAAACACCCCCTTAGAGTGTTTGGGTAAGTGGGATTAATTAACCCCAAAATTGTGTAAATGATCATTATCCGTAATAAGGACATCTATCTAGTTTGCATGTGTCAAAAAATTATGTACATAATCCCAAGTTCTTAACTAATTAAACCCAATAAAAGCTCATTCCGAGAATCACTTTTGAAAATGATAATGTGAACTTCAAATCAAATTCCAGAAGATGTTTCCCCCTTTCTTTTATTCCTTTTTGAGCTAGGCAACTAATCCATGTGCATATGTAGCTTAATATCCATTGAGATACTTTTCCAGACAAGAAAAAAATATGTTGTATCTGATTAATGCCATATATATTGCTAAATGTATTCCAAAGTCGACCCCTTCCATCAATCAATCATACCAAATTGGAATTCCAGGCCAACTTGATCCTTGCGGATGATGAAGAACTGGATTGCGCGTCCAATTATAAGCCGCAAACTAAATTCTAGGCCCATAACAAGAAAGAGCATACAGTGTTAATTGGTTTGCAACAATGTGAAACACCATTAGCTCTAAACTAGTTGATCGAACACTCTAGTAATGACCTATTTTCTTTAAAAATATCGGAGGGGCGGCTCGACGGTTATTGCTGAAGAGCTAATAACGTTTAATAATTCGTAAAATTAAGCTACCGATACATAAAATTTACTCCCAATTAGAGAGGTATCATCCCTTAAATTGTTGATGAATTAGAGTTGAGATCAGTTTGAACTGATGCATTCACGAATTTATCACAATTGCCACCTCTTCTGCCTCCCTTATTTAACAAAAAGGTTGCTTGTTCTTAAGATATTGCTGCTTAAAGTGTGTTCTGTTACATCTAGAGGCTGGATGCTTAGGAGGGCCATCGGATTTTATTCTTTAATAGGGTCCTATTATTGTTGTGAACTTGTGACAAAATACTAATGGAATTTGATCCCAAAAAGAAAAGAAAAAAGAATTAGTTTAGTAGCTCCTTTTGATATCAATTTGGGAAGGATACCTTCGAATTTTGAATGTTAACTGATTCTGAAAATAAAAAAAGACCATTAGCATGCGCGTGGCGCATGTCAAGGTGCTAGTAATAGTTTGTTGCAGATGTAATGAGAAGCCTCAATTGTTTAAAAACCAAGTTCAAAACGTAGCATAGTAGTACAATTCCTCTGTTCTTATTCAGTGAAGTTTCCAAATAGTTTGGCTAACATATATAGCTAATTGGTACAGAAGAGGAGCCTCAAATTCTTGCCAGAGCTATAACATCAGCTAACACAAATGATGCAGCTAGCCGTTTGGAAAGAGTATCCCAGTTATTCATCTTTCTCATCGATCAACTCCGTTACGCCGTAGGAGATCATAACATTTTACAGTCTGCAGCCTAAAATTCACACTTACACAGTTTACTAATTTGATCAGCTACACGATATTGATCAAGTAGCTAGCTCTGAATACTATGATTCTTTCTTTATTTTACACAACTTACTAACCCATGGTGTAAGAAGGGGTCGGTAAGTTGATTACAGTGGTCTTGATCTTGGTCATCATATTGATGCTGTTGGTGATTCCCTGTGACCCAATTCCACTATCTTTTATACCCTGTCATTCATCACAAAACTCTATGTTAATATGATGCAATGCAAGCAAACTAAACTACTTTGGTGGGTGTAATTCTGAAGAGATAGCTCACCTGAAATGGAAAGTGATCTGGACCACGAGCAGGCGCCGAGTTTATCTGAACTGTTCCTGTCTCCATTGCATCACTAATCAACATTGCTTTGTTGATGTCTTTGGTGAACACACATCCCTGTATATTTCACTCATGTAAAAATTTTGTTATGTTAAATTAAATCGCATCATGTTATGATAAAATAGCGTTACCTGTAGTCCGAAATTGCTAGCATTGCAATGGTGGATCCCTTCTTCAACAGTACTAATCCTAATAACTGGCAAAACTGGACCGAATGGCTCTTCCCAAGCAATTCTCATATCAGGTCTGACATTATCTAACAACAAGGGCCAGATAAGGTTCCCCTCTCTTCTGTACTCCTGGCAAAATGTTGCTTCTTTCTGTTTTGCATCCATAACCAACCCTTCGATATAGTTTGCAGATGATTCCGTCACAACCGGAGTGATGTCACAGTTCTCCTCGGGTGGCCCGACGGTTAACTTTGCCACCTTGGCCTTCACTTTCTCAACCAGGGCATCAGCAACAGATTCCATCACCAACACAACCTTGACAGCGGTACATCTCTGACCACTGTTACAAGATGTGCATCCCATGTTTAGACTAATTACTCAAAATTGATGTGGTGGCTTACATATGTTAGCACAAGAGAAAGAATCGACTCAATTCACCTGTAGGAAAAGCCTCCTTTTATTATGTTTACGGCCACCAAATCAAGATCAGCATCTTCAAGCACAATGCAGGCATCTTTTCCTCCCAACTCCATCTGAAGAGGGATCATGCCTGCCTTTTTGGAAATTGCAACACCGGTGTCACCACCAGTGAAGCTGTCAAACCGCAATTGATCAATAAGCAACTATATATATGTATTCGAGACAACGAAACCAAGGGAGTAGCTAATTTTGTATCAAACAATGGTAGGTTGGGATTCTACCTAATACAATTCACTCCGGGATGCATGGTAAGGAAGTCACCTATCTCAGATCCTTTCCCAGTGACACAGCTAATAAGGCCTTTGGGGAAACCAGCCAAGTGAAAACAATGTACCATATGAAGGGCAGAAACAGCACCCTAGATGCAAAGTAGGGGTAACATGAGAGATCATTAACAACATTTGTAAAGGCAGCTTCACAAACACAACCTAATACATTCTAACAATAACAGCTGGATGAATGCGTAATTCCTTGAATTGATACCTGAGTTGGGGGTTTGAGCACAAGAGAGTTTCCAGCAATCAATGCCGGAGCAATTTTTGAGACGGCAAGGTTGACAGGATAGTTAAATGGTGGAATGGCTAGAACCACACCAAGTGGAATCTGCAATCGAAAATCAGTTGTATTGAGCAAAATTTCTCCGAAATAAGGACAATGAATATTAATGATTTGGAAGATTTACCCATGAGATTAAATTTACTGCAAAGTAAATGCTGCAACTTATTCATTATCTACTGGTTTGAGAATCACTGTGTTATAATCCAACTTCAGAAAATACTAGTGCAAGTCTTCTGAGTTATGACGCACATTGAGGCATGATTCTGATTCTAGAATTTGAAGAGACTCACTTTCCAAGTTGAGAAATTGAAGAAAGATAAAATCGGTAAGCGTTGTGATAAATTACCAAGGTGAGAGTGGTTTCTTACAGTTGGTAGAATTTGGTCATGTTATGAACTTATGACCAAAGAAATTGACGAAAACAGATAAATATTGTTTCAAAAACGAAGTGTTGGTTCTTCAATTTGTCATCATCTATTGTTACAAAGTGGTTTAGGCTGACACCATCTTTTGTTTTCTGGAAAGGCTTACATCATCAAAACCAACCTACCTATGCAAATGCCATTAACTCAACAGTAAAACAGAAACAGGACAAACAAAAAATAGTAAAAAGTAGATGTACCTTGGAAGTGAGGCAGTACTTGGTTCTTTCATTTCCAGGAAAACTATCAGACAACAAGAACTTCCCTTCACCAAGGATCCTGACCCCTTCTTCAGCAGTGTAAGAGATCAAATCTCCAGACCTGACAACCTTCACAAAACCCAAACTTGAATCGAAATTTTTCACAGAAACAAACAAAAATCACCTTGAAATTAAAAGATAAAGTTTATGCTTATACAGACCTCTGTAACAGCATCTTTAGCAGGCTTAGCAATCTCTTTAACCAAACACTCCGCAATTGGAGCTTTTTGTTCCTTGAGGATAGAAGCAGCCTTGTGAAGTAGCTCTGCTCTCTTCCAAAGTGGAGTCTTTGCCCATAACTTCTGTGCAGTTTTTGCTGACTCCATCACCTTGTTGACCTCTTCTTGTGTACAAGCTGAGCCAACCAGATAAAGGGTACTTGTAATTCACTTTGCAAAAGTGAATCAAAGCATAGAGAATCATGAACATGGTTAAAGAAAGAGAGTAATTACCTTGAACCTTGTAGTGAACCTTTCTTGTAGTTGGGTTGATGATGGGAACAAGTTTACCAGAAGATGATTTCTTCCATTCTCCATCAGAGTAGTACTTGTAGGCTTCTCCGTCCAATATCTCTGTAAACAAACCAGTACCAGCCATATTTTTTTCTCAAAGATTTAAGAAACCAGAGGAAAACTCAACTCAGGAAATGCTTGAAAGCTTGAATAGGACTACTAGCACCCTCTTTAGAACTGAGCTCTACAAGTCAAATTATAGAGAGATGGTGAAGGTGAGGACTGAGTGTGTGGTGGTATTTATAATTGTTGTAGTTTGGGTTTGTGGGTATGGTTTTGGTTTGTGGGTATGGTTTGGTGTTTTTATATAAGGGAAAGGTGAGCCACACTTTTTCCAGTGAAATGGGACAAAGGAGGAATGTCAAATGTGGTTAGGTGGTTCTAAGTTTGACAAGTAGGGAAATACTGCATGCGCCTTTGTTAACTTTGTGGCACTCATGCATTGTGTCTCTTTAGCTTTCATAATAGAAATAAATCAAAAATTACTTGGCCTCGTTCTCTCCGAAGTGAAGCTTAATCTTGTTTCTCCCTTTTAGATTCTAGGTAAACTGTTTGCAATATTCATATGCTACTACGTACTCTGGAATTGACTTTAGGTCTCTGAGTTTATTATTTTGGTAACAAATCTTTTTATTGTATGGTAGATTGTTATACATAATTTTTTTTTTTTTTTTGAAAAGAAACACAACCGTTGTATGAATAAAATGACATTTTTAGTTAAGATCGCTCGAACATCCGGGGGAACCAAGGAACCACATCCTACTAGAGGTAAGGGCTAGATGAGCGCAAAACTATGAGAGCAGCCCCCATTAAAGCTGAACATGATGAGAAGAATAACCGGGAAGATGCAACAAGATATTTGAGATACCCTATGTATAATATTGCTCTTTTCTTAAATGAATATTGATGTTTTAGTGCACTTTGTGATCATAGTTAAGGGACGGGCTACTTAATACATATAAACCATGAGCCATCATATGCATTCATAATTGGCAGCTAGCCAACGGTATATAGAACACAAAAATTTGACTCCATTAATTAATTAATCCAAGTGTTACCAGTAAGTACGTTGTTGAACTCTGACTAAATTAGGATCTTCATCAGTCATGAAAGGACATATAATATAGAAAATCAGAAAGCAATTTCATCTTCTCCTCTACATGAACGAAACGTTTTTTTTATCTCCAACTTGATTATGAACATATATTGTATGAAGGGTAAAAGATTTTATAGAAGGATGATTAGGACCTTTAACCCTACCTGAGTTCGTTTTGCTTGGGCGAATAAGAGGACCAGTAGTAGTCACAGTACTGCACCTGGGATAATATGAAGTAGATAAACCACGCTTGCCACCTACCTAATATTAAGTCCCATTACTTGAAAACTTATGAAGAAAATACTGACATCAAGAAATTCATGCATAATTATTGCCTACCAGATTAAGCAAGAAGTAGGGAAAAAGTGAAGAAAAAAACCTGCTGGGACTTTATGCCAATTATTGATTCAAAACCAGTAACAGTTTTCATGAAGCTGAGCTGGGCCATGAGATGTTCTATCTCTTTTTAAGTCCTGAAAAATAAGTTTTGTCTTAGAATAGCTATAGGTGTAATTAGCTTATTGATACCTAAATCACAGTAATTTGATGTGTAACTTGCCTTGGTGAACTGCAATTTGTCTGATGGAACGTGTTTTATGGGGAGCTTTAGGCGGATTTGAACATCAACTCCTTATTTTTCTTCGCAATATGTATCATATGTAAAAAACACTAGATATAACGCAGTTCAGCAATTATGTTGAATTGGGCAACAATAGTAGTAACATTGATCCTTTTTATAGGCAGTAACATTTCCCATGCAGGAGGGAATGAAATTTTGGTTGTGGAGGTTTCGAAGTTTGCTGCGGAAGTTTCGAAGGTCGCTGCTTCCGTCCTATTATACCAGCCATGCAAGAGCAAGAGCACTAGCTACATTTGCATTAAAAGAATGCCGCACCAACTGGTTCGCTCTACCTACCTATACATGGGGGATGGGGGCCGACAATTCTGAAATTGTCTGATTGCCCACATAAAATAAAACAGGGTCGATTCAAATTTGTCTATTATGACACGTTTAATACCTTAACATAGTAAAAAACCAACACAACCATACCTAATAGTAATTCATAATTTTTTCGGTGAAAAAATCACAAAAACTTAGCATGGAGCCAGATTCCAGGAACCCATTCCATTCTGGATCTGGATTAGACAGACTCCCATTTTGTGATTCAAAGCTGATCTTACATCACAGAGCCAGTTGCAACTAGCTTGTATCTCGGTGGGAGGTAGGCACATAACGAATAGGTCAGGAATAAGGATAAGAAGCCCTTGTCATGGACAGCATGCCCATAATGAGATGATAAAGCGATAAACCACCAAAACCGTATCGGAGTTTGACCCGATCGGACCCAGACCCGTTTCAAAAAGCTCAACCAACTGTATGGGACATGGCAGCTTGCAAAAGCATATCCCTTCTCTCGTACCAGTGGATGAACCAAGGCTTCTTCTACAACATGCTGTAGCTGCCCTCCCCCACATTATTGGGAAGATAGTGTCGGCACAGCTACCAAGGATGATTTGAATTTCCCAGTTACCAAGGATGATTCGGACCCAGAACCTGAATGACATCTACAAAGAATAGTGGTTGAAAGCTAACATGGTACACAAGAATTCCTGGTGTAGCTTAAGCCAGACTCCAAGGGTTGCCTAATCAATCAAAAATGCATTGCATTTCATGGACCACAACACCATAGGTGATGTGCTAAAGTCGGGGGATAGGACTGTCCAATTCAATCATACACTTTAAAATGAATGACGACGAACAAGATGCTAGTTGGGGCAAACAAAGATATGTAAAACACTAATGAATCCATAACAAAATTATCACTCCATTGAAGGATATGTTAAACACAGATGATAGCATGCTCCAAAATAGATGGTTTCAGAATCAGAAAGGACATGTTATAAGTAGGGACAGACAATGCTACGGAAGGTCCATAACTATCTAACGAACAACGCCCCCGGGTTAAAAGGGCCTCAATTTCCAACCTCTTCCAGATTTTAATGGGACTTCACGTACTCCTGAACAACATGAAGGCCTTCTGTATCTTCACCAAAATCCTGCAAAACAATAGACAAGACTTGTAAGGAAACAAAAACCATACAAAGAGAAATAGCTTCGAGAGATAACAACAGAAATATACTAAATTAACACACTCAAAATGAATGTAATAATACCTTGACAACAACGCAAGAGCAACCAACGACCTTTCTTGCCTTCCCTTCAGAATCAATCTTGCAAAGCTGTGAGAAGAGAGAAGATAAGATCAACAATAAGTTAGAAAAGTAATAATTAAAAGTAACAGATTATACAATGGCAGAGAAAATCAGGTGAAGGGAAATGCATTTGTTTATAATTAATCCTGGAACTATACAAATGGCAAAATAAGGATGCATTTGAGATAAGTACTTTAAAGCAAGAACTGAATATTTTCACTTACCCCAGACCATTCTCCAAGAGTTTTAGCACTAGGAATTGTCATTAGGTTAACATTATGCTCTGCACACAGTGACTTCACCAGCTTAACATAATCAGCCTGGTCGCAGTCCTCAGCCAAAACACAAAGCTGTGCAGCATGCTTCTCAATGACCTTGGCAGCTTCATGCAGGCCCCGTGTAAGCCCACCATGAGCCAATGACTTCCTAAGCACAAGTTGCAATGCTGTCATGAGGTCCATGGGCTCACCTAGAGCTGGAGCAGCAGCTACAGGCTCAGCAGGAACGGGAACCTCAACTTCATCTCTGTAGAAGCAATGAAATGAAATGGAGTTGAATTAGAGATAAGAATGCATGCTAGATATCAATAAAGAAATTATAGACAGTATGCAAAATATACTGCAGCATGCTAGCACCTTCAAGTAAGTGAAATCCTAACTTAAGAAACCAACAAAGAAATAATAGCTCTGCAGTGCAAGTTCACATCTTAAGGTGACTGACAAGGAATATAATGACTTCGTACAACTTGCAAAAGCACCCAGTTTTCTTTTCTTCTTCAAGACAACATGGAATGCTAGATGCAGAACAAAAGCAACTAGCCTATCTCAGAACAATACAATAGGTCACAACGCGAATAAAACTAACATTCAGAGTTCACACATTCCGTGTGCAAGCTGAAATTATGGACTGAATCCTAGAGGCAGAACATACGCAACTAGCCTATATCAGTACCATAGTCAAGAAGGGAACAAAAGTAGCATCTAGACATTCCATGAGCAAGCTTAAACAATAGACTGAATGCAAGATGCAGGCTTCATAAACATTAGTTTTCATTTCCTGACATATAACATAATTAGCATTCATAAGTTCTCTCCGTCTTTCGCAAAACATGATTAATAGCACATGTCAATTTTAATATCCATAACAAGTCCTTTCAAGATCACTACATATACATCTAGTATGTATTCCCTATCTACACTAAATGAGACAACAATAATAAAAAGAGAATTGTCCACGTACCCTGACATCTTGCACGTCTGTCAATCTCAGAAGCCCTGGTCACATTACAACGACAAAAAAAAAAACAATGTCAAACATCTCCGAAACCATATATGACAACTTAACAATCGAAACCCAACAATTCTAATAATAGCAACAACAAACTAACGATTACAACAACAGTGGATTCTGTCTCAGTTTCCAAGTTACTAATCCGAATGTTACTAGTTTTAAAAACCAAGTCATCACCCAGTTCCAAAAACAATACAAGCACCCAGAAAAGATGCTCACTTTAGTGCTCAAAAACCCTAATCACAATGAAATCTAACAGCTTTAAAGGAAGAGACACACACTTCCTATACATCTTTCTCACTTTCATGCATAATTTTCAGAGCAGAAACAGAGCATGTAAACAAAAACAGTCATGAAAGTTAGGTAAAGGGGTAGAGATAGTCAACGGCTGACCTTGACGGTGTTTGGTGGCGGTGGTGGAGGCACAGATCTGAGGGCCGCAGTTGTGTATTTTGCTGAAGGAGAGAGCGAAGGAGGCGAGTACTCGCGTTCTTATAACCACTTGCAACAAGTACCCTAAAACCCTACTATCAATTTACTATGATGCCCTTCTTCGCCTTTTCTTTTCTTTTCTTTTTTTACTAGCCAATATTTTCAAAATTTGGAAAATAACTGAAAATAAAAGGAAAATAATTTTCAAATTTATTGTCAAGCATTTGACCATTTTTCTCAGATTTATCTTATTCGAATTTCAAAATCATTCTCGGATTCTCCTAAAATGTTAGAGATCCCAAATTTTCATACAAAATTTAGATCCCAAATGATGTGGCACACGCCATGTTAGCATTTTGCCTTAAAAATATATTAATGAGGAGGAATTTATTCATTTTTTATTATATTATAATTAGCCTAAACAAAAAATTAAATTTAATCTCTTATCATTTTCTGGGAATCGCTTCCACAGTCCACATCTCCACCCTCACCATATCAATTAATCTCCAGACTTGATCCCTTTTTGCTATTGCTATTTCAGATATCTTATTGGAAGTTCAGTTCATTCACCCATAACATGACATGAGCAAAAGTTGCTCTCTCTCTCTGAAGTTTTCTGTTGCAAATCTCTGCCATTAAAATGTTTTAAACCCTGCATGTTTAAGTTCATCCTCTTGTCCATCGTGATTTTTTTATTGATTGGGTTTTGATTGCAGCACTAGCTGCACTTTAATATCATATGTTTCACATCCCTTTTTATATATTTCCAATGAATGATATGAGACATGAATCATATTCATGTATCGTTGTTGGTGTCTAAATAACATAATTATCGAAATATGAAAAATCCACCTCACTAATTTTCTAAACAAAAGCTGATAACATAACATATGCCACCTCATTTAGTATTAAAATTTTGTAATACTTTTTGGGATCCGTAGCACCACTCTTGAGTTATATGCGAAACAAGTTTTTTTTTTTTTTTTTTTTTAAATGAGGGCTTGGTGCGGCTACGCTCCAGCCTTGATTAATGAAATTACCGAATACAAATTATTTTCTAACTAAATAGTGAGAAATCAATATAACTCTCTAATACTTTAGACTGCAAGTAGTCACCAAAATTAGTCGTAATGCCTGTATAAATGTAGCTTTGTTCTTGATCATTAGAGAGTTGATATTGTGTTGTTCAAGAGGGAGTGAGTTAATTTAATTAGTTTAAATTTTTTGCATTTGAGCTGTGTTTTTAAGTAGGCGTGACATTTGTTAGCATTGATATGCCAACAACCATTTTGAATTATACTATCAGTGCTAGTTCTCTTTGATTTTCGATTTGCCTAGTAAATGATGACAGTCGTATTCGCAAACCAAATTTAGCCATGCAAAACAAATATCTGAAAATGACTAGATAAATTTGGCGCTGGTCTTGAGAGTTACGGCTTTATTTATGCCTTTATGGAACATGTGGAATCTGGCTAAAATTCAAAAGTTGGTTAGGGAGTTGAGCTCTAGATGTGAATGAATATTACATCGATTATTTATCTAAGTTTTTCACCAAATCGGTTAATGGAATTTGTTAGTTCTCAATATGGCGGCTCATGCTATTGCTGGAGTTGTAGCCCGGGGTAATGGGCGGAGTAGTTAGTTAGAGGTTGGGTCTTCTTGGCTCATGTATGTCATTGGTAATGAAGGACCCGTAACTGGTTTTTTTTTTTTTTTTTTTGAAACGAAACTGGAGTGGAGAGTTCTTGTCCACCACCGGTCATTCCCATGTTTTGTAATTTTGGTTAGTTTGAATAAAACTTTTTCATTCTCAAAAAAAAAAAAAAATTTGTTAGTTCTCATATTAATAGTTAAAATTGTGAAACAGATAAATTCAATTAAGGAGTTTATTACAATTGAAGATTTGATTTGACTAAGTTCTGTTATACTTAAAATGTTTTGTGTGTCTAGATCAAGCTCATTAAGGTGTAATTCTCCAAATTAAATCAAATTAAATCAATACTAAAATAAAAATTAGTGTAATATTCCAACTCCAAATTCATTAGCGCGAGCAACACCGACTTCCCCTGTATCTGACAAACAAAACATATAAATCCCCAAATTCCCAACTCCTCAACAATCCCAATTCATTCCAGTTCTTCCAACGATCCCAGCTTCTTCAACATCAAAACCCTAAGTTCAATTTCACAGACCCTTCCCAAATCAAACCCACCATGCATTCCAAGCCCCAAACTTTCCAAATCTTCCTCGAATCCCCACAACTCCAAATCCCAACCCAAACCCTAACCCTATCCCCAATTCAAACCCCAACTCTCTACCACCTCAAGCTTTCTCTTTTCTCCCAAACCCTTCCCTCCCTCTACTTCACCCTCAATGGAAAGCCCTTATTCGACTCCACCCCGCTTCTCAGTTCCGAAATTTCTCCCCTTTCGACCCTAATTTTGCAATTCAGAGCTCCCGGCGGAGGCGGCGATGGCGGCGCCACCGGGGCCGAGTCGAGGGATTGCTATCTCAACATGTACGCCGAGAAAAAGCCCGATAAGGTCGACCCGTACGAGCAGAGACTCTCCAAGTTTCTGAACTGCGCGCTTTCCAATGAGCCATTGAAGGATCCTTGCGTTGTGGATTTGCTTGGGAATGTGTTCAATAAGGAGCCTCTGGTTGAGGCCTTGTTGGGGAAGAAGGTGCCGAAAGCTTTCGGGCACATTAAGGGTTTAAGGGACATGGTTCCTGTGCATTTTACTTCGATTAACTTGCCCGAATCGGAGTCTCAGGCCACGGCCACCGGACCGAGGTTTCAGTGCCCCATTACGGGGCTGGAGTTTAATGGGAAGTCTAAGTTTCTGGCGTTGAGGAGTTGCGGGCATGTGTTGAGTGCAAAGGCATTGAAGGAGGTGAAGTCCTCGGCTTGCCTTGTGTGTCATGTGGGGTTTTCGGAGGAGGATAAGATTGTGATAAATGGGAATGAGGAGGAGGTCGCGGCACTGAGGGAGAGGATGGAGTCTGAGAAGGCGAAATCAAGGGGGAAGAAGGTGAAGAAGACGAAAAATGGGGAGGGGGTTGGGAATGCGGAGGAGGAGGGTGTGGAGGGTTCGAGGTTGAGTGGTACGAAGCATGGCATTGATGTGAAGGGTGTGGAGAAGGCTTCGGCGAAGGTGGAGGGGAATGGAAAGGTTGGGAATGGTGGGGAGAATGTGAAGGGTGTGAGTAATGGTCCTGCGGTGAAGAAGTTTAAGGCAGGGGATGCAGCCCCAGCTAATGCTACTAAGGAAGTGTATGCTTCGATTTTCACTTCGTCGAGCAAGAAGAAGTTTAAGGAGACATATTCTTGTAGATCTCTCCCACTTGGTAGAAACTGATTGAGGGTAGCGATGACATATTTGTAATGTGATTTTGGTCTTGATTCCTGAATTTGTTGTAATTTGTAGTTCATCTTTGATGGAAATTTGGAAAGTTTGATATTTTCCGATTAAATGCTCTGAATTGGCTTGCTGTTGTTTGTTAGAAAATATAATCACTTGATGTACAATATTAGTTCGAATTTTGTTGATTATGCTTCTAGCAATAAATAGCAGATGATTCATACTTCCTATAGTTACATTTTTCAAACCTTTTTTTTCCTGCAGTACTGAAAGATTTTACTTCCTGCAACATATCAGTGGCATTTGCAGGAGCTGTACTGTTCATCCTTAGAAAACATATTTTTGGTTTCTTGATAGTATTGTAGACCAGGCATTTAAACTTGAAGAGCCTAATGTAAGTAGCAAAAGCTGTCAATCTGTATAGGCTTGATACTGTAGGGTTGTTGAGCACCATTATCCTGTTCTTTTGATTGTTTCTATTTAGCTGTTCATATTGGCCAACAGGAGACCTGTGGCATACTTTCGGTGTAGATGGGTAAACTAGATTACATTTCCTATTTGGGTTATGTTAGTTAGTCATAGTTTGATTGGGTTTTCTGGATGTGTTCCTAATCCTAGTTGGGTTATAATTACTTTTCCAGTTTGACCTGATTAAGATTAAGATTAATGCAGAGTTAGGTACAGGGTTATGAGAATTCTTGTCCAGATTGGGTGGATAACTGGATACATATTGTACTGATTTTGGGTTTTGCTACAATTGGAATGCTCAGGGTGTGCTGCTTTGGCAGGGTCCATTTTTCATGAACAACAACAAAAGCTACAGCAGTACTAGTTCTAGACTTCTAGTACTAATGGTGAATCCTGATATTGATGACCGCTATCATTTAGATGAAATTAATGGTCCTGATGGTGACATTGGTGTATGCAAACTATTGCAAAGGATGTCTGCGGTTTATGCAACGAAGTCTGCAGTTGTGTGAGGACAGTTGTTTAAACAACGACCCTCAGCTAATCGTTTGGGAGTTCAAAGAAGAAGAACTGGACCAAACAGCCGTAGAAGGAGATGGGGAACTTGATTTGAAACACATGAGGACTTATTCACTGGACGGAGACAAGCTTCTGAATGATATACTTAAAGTTGTCTGAATTTGAATTGCCTGGTGCTATAAGCTAAGTGCTATGAAGTGGTTGGCCTTAGCCCTTCCATCTCCTCGACTCCTTCAGTTATCTACAACTTTCACTTGTGTAGTTGTGTATTTCACATATTGGAGGCATTTCCAAATCCAACCAAAATCCAAAAATATCACGCCGAAATAGCAGTGAATCGTTCAAATGCAGACAAAGCAAAAGCAAAGCAATCTAATGGACTGGTTACAACTACTTCCCATCTCCTAGAATCCTAGATATCATGTTGCTTCCACTTTCAAGAATATTCGTTCCGATCAAAAACCCCCCGGTTCCGGAGAGTGTTTACTTCTATTTTAACCTCCCTTTTATTGAAAGAGATTCCGAGTTTGAAATAAGCGACACTCTTAGTACTAAAAATAAATATCATAGAGAAAATGAAAACATGAAATTAATAGAAAGTTATTCTATGCTCCAGTAATACATCTCAGCCTTTGATATGTAGTCAACCTCTTTGATATCCAACCGTCTATTTATGTTATTGCAACTACACGTCAGTGTTCTGAATCCTGTCCTCAAATGGACACGGAAATTAGAAGGGCAAAATGGACAAGAAATGTGAAGTAAAGGCATATATAAACCCCAACTCACCATCAGGTTCTCTCTCCCATTTACCTCAATAGTAGCTCTTCCTTGCTGTTCCAATGTAAGCAAGGAAAGGCTTTTTTACAGCGCTTTATCCCAAAACGACGTAAAACCCTTTTCCCTAACTAAAACCCTCAAAAACCCTAAAATCTTCTTCAACCTAATCACCAAATCTTTCAGGGGAAACCCTCGTTTCGCTTCAACCGTTTCATTTCTGAGACGCCCAAGTCGTTAATTGTTGAGGTGAGTTCTCGCACCTTCTTGATTTTCAGGATTGATTTATAGGGTTTCAGATTTTGATTTTGGTTTTCTTGGATTCCTATGCAGATTTATGGTTTTTGCTCATCTGGGCTTGGTTATCTGCTTCAATTTGTGTCAAGGAAAATGTCTTTTTTGCTGAAGAGTGATTCAGTTCACATTAGGGAAGTTTGGAACGATAATCTTGATGTGGAGTTTGAATTGATTCGGAATATCGTAGACGATTACCCTTATATAGCTATGGATACAGAGTTTCCGGGTATCATTTTGCGTCCCTTGGGGACTTTCAAGAACACTTTTGATTATAATTATCAGACCCTTAAGTCCAATGTAGACCTGTTGAAGTTGATTCAGCTGGGTCTCACGTTTTCGGATGAGAATGGGAAGCTGCCCACCTGTGGAACTGACAAGTACTGTGTGTGGCAGTTCAATTTCTGCGACTTTGATTTTAATGAGGATATGTATGCTCTGGATTCGATTGAGTTATTGTCCCACAGCGGAATGGATTTCACGAAGAACAATGAGAAGGGTGTCGATGCTCGTAAGTTCACTGAGCTGTTGATGACCTCTGGCATTGTGCTGAATGAAAATGTGGTTTGGGTGACATTCCATAGTGCATATGATTTCGGCTACTTGCTCAAGCTGCTTACCTGCAAAGCCCTTCCAGAGTCGCAGACAGAGTTCTTTGATGTGATCAATTTGTACTTCCCGACGATTTATGATGTTAAGCATCTGATGAGGTTCTGCAACAGCCTTCATGGTGGGTTGAACAAGCTGGCAGAGCTGTTAGATGTGGAGAGAGTTGGCATTTCTCACCAAGCTGGTTCTGATAGTTTACTTACCAGTTCTACCTTCATGAAATTGAAAAAGAGTTTCTTTAGTGGGTCTCCTGAGAAATATGCTGGTGTTTTGTATGGTCTTGGTATTGAGGATGGACAGGATTCTCATTAAAAATGAAAAAAAAAAAATATATTAATAAAAATAACTGAGTGTTGTTAGAATACAAGTGCGTGCCTGTTGCAATGATTCTGTATTCTCTTATGTTATATTTTCTCTTGTTATGTTTTGCTCTTATGGATATTTAACTGCTTGTAGCTATTAGAGGTTATGATTCAAATTCCATTGTCTTTCTTGGGATTTGCGCATTCCCCGCAGCAGGTGCTAAACTGAACTGTCTTTATTTTCCTCAAAGCGCTTCTTTTTTTTATTTTCAGTTTTTGCTTTAGGAGAAAACTGGAGAAAGAAAGGAAAATGATTGGAACCCTTTGTTTTCATGAACTGCTTTATTTTGTTACCAGCTTTTAAGAATTAGACAAAGTCCTCTACTTTTTTTTTTTGGTTTAAACTTATAAAGCTTGAAAGTGAAAAGATATTGATCGCTTGAAAGTGAAAAGATATTGATCAGTTTTGTTGCAAACTGAGATATTTAACTGCTGGAGATGGCAGGAAATTTAACTAGTGAACTGTTTCTACTATCCGGTGCTTGCTTCAGGTTATTTAAGTTTACTGTATCTGGCCTCTAGTTGTGTATGCTCACCAAGTTGATCAGTTCCATAATGTTTTTGAAATTTTATATGTTTTGTGCACCAATTCGGAGCATTAGTACTGTTATTGTTTAGTGCCTGATGAATCTAACATAGTCTGTAGTTTCATACTCCATTCTCTATCTATGTTTTCTGCAGTTTTCTCTGATATCATTATATAATTATCAGTGAATACTGATGACAATTTGACTAGGATTTGCAAAATGTTGGCATGGTTTCTACTGCTAGTATAAACTAACATGTGAGGTGTTTAAGATTGCTCCTCCTATTATGTGCTTTTTGCAATTTCTTGCTCTGAGGGCACAATGCCTCAACAAAAGTCAGAGTTGTGAATAATGCTGCGATAACTTCTTGTTTCACTAAAGCTGAGTTCATAGATGCTAATGATCCATTATAGATGGATGGATATAGGGATAGAAGCCAAGCGTATCTTTCGTTTAGTGTACACTGATAAGACACCATTTTATGGTCAGCCATTGTGTTTCTTTAAGGTCACATGGCCGGCTGCAGGTCTACCTCTGAGATTTGAGGAGGGATAACATCCAATTTAGTGTTTGACAAGGAAACATATATTTGGGGAGTTGTGGGAGTGGTCAAATTCTGTTGGGCCTGCAATTAAGGTGATTAACTTCATAGTTAGTATGACGTTAAATTTCAGTTATAAATGCGGCGATTATTACGACAATAACTACGCATAATGATTATGATTATAAGTGCACAATGAATGACTATCATAAATACGCAATGAATGAAGGTCGTACGTACGCAATGATTAACTGTTATTAGTGCAACAATAATTGTCATCATAAATGTGTAAATAAATGCAGCCATCAAAGCAGAAATAATGGCGGCTTTGTTCCCCAAGTAAGTCATCGCCTATATAAAGGAGGCTCGACGTCCAGGTAAACCATCTCATTCCAACTCTTTCTACTCCACTACTAAAAAACGTACTGAATTAAGTATCAGAGGGTTTTCTGCAGGTACCCCCCTGTTCTCCCGGAGCCGACGGTCAAACTCCAGATCAAACGCTCGAGGGAAGCTTCTCAATTGTTCCTAGGTCAGCTCCCGCTCCAGTTTGCATTAATTGTTGGGTTAAACTCCTCTACATAATTTTTCACCTCCAACAGGAGTGAAAATCCTTTCTGATCATGGCTATTTTAATTCAAGAAAGCACCTGCTACTTGATGTTAGTTTCTCCTTAAATGCTCATCCTGCTGGTTAAACTCTGACTATTATTTGCTCTATAAACGGTCATTAAGCGGATGCAAATCCTAAAAACATTGCCATCTGCTTCAGTTCTATCACCAACTGAAGTAGAGGCGTGCATTTATGAGAATATAACAAGCCAATTATAATCTTCCGCACCAACACAGATTAAATACATAAGAGGAGATTGTGGATGATTGAAGTAGTATTCCACATTCTGCAGCTTAACCACAAGGCCATAAATCATTTGGAGTTCCTACCAGAAACAAATAACTCTTCTTGTTCTTTTTTTACTTCACTCCTGATTGGATCACAGCTACGCTTACAAATTACAATTGTCACTACTTTCAAATCAGCATTGTGAAATAGCTTACACAAGTATGATTCATATGATTCGAGGTGAAAAGTCACTTGCTTGACAACCCAAATGTAAGACCACCATTTTTAATCATAATAAGGAGGAGCTTTAGAGAAAAGTAAGATATGATGATCGTGGCCTTAACATCAACCCAACCTTGCTTCCCTTCGTAGTACCTTGCAGTGGAAAAAGAATCATACAGAAATGGAACCTCAAAACCAAAGCTACTACATGGCCACACAAGAGTAAGAAATGTAAACAAATTGCAAAAATGGAACATCAAACGAGATTAAATTTAATGGACTTTCAAATGCACAAGGCCAGCGGACACACAATTGGCACGTCGACTCCCATCAAATCTAACTGAAATACATCCAACCACCCGTGCATTTGAAACTCCAATGTTTGTGCATAAAATACTAATTCAGAAAAAGTGAATAGTCACCTCTTCAGCAAATTTTATCAAAATGGTTGTCCGAGGTCGTTGCTGACCTTCCACTGGTACAAAATGAGCTGTTACCACAGCTGGAAAACCAGCACCATCCAAAACACCCTTCATAGTAAAAGAAAATGACAATGAGACCTTATAAGAACTGGATGAAGGAAATGATAAGGAAGAAAGAGAGTAGCACTTACCCTTACAATTCCAGCAACAAATGCTCCACAATTAAATGTTCCCATGTCTTTTGGAATCGAAATAAATCTACAACCAAAAGTTGGTGAGACTTTAATTGAAAGCGACAGACAAATTTCACAATACGTGGTATAATTTCACTTTACTGCTTAAACTGTTACCTGTTCACAAGGAGTTCCTTCTCGCTAATCATGTACTCGTCTTCATGTTCAGTGCCTTTCTCTAGTGAATCAGCTACCTAATTTGCATCCATCAACAACCAGTGAACACTAGGTTTAAGCACATCACGGACTTTCATGTGTATAGGTAGAAGTAGAACGGACATACACTTGTACATGCATATCCATAGGTATGCATGTGTGTATCATCACGTGTGTGTGTGTGTGTGTGTGTTTTTTTTGGAGTTCAGTAGAGTTTATCCACTCACCTTTCCGAATAACACCTTCCATACTGTGCTATGCACAAAAGACAGGATACCCAACAGTCGTGTCTCCCTTCTGTTTCCCTATAGCAACAAAGAAACATCAGCACAACATTTTTGTTGAATTAAGCACCTGTGCAGTCTCACAGCCTACACTCGTAAATAAGCTATATTGATAAACTCATTGAATTTATTATGGACAATTAGGGTTCTAGGTTCCAAAACATGAAGATGACATTAGGAGATCACAATTCAAGAAGATGCAGAAGTGCATTAACAATTATCTGCAATCTCTTCATTAACCTAGAATTTTGCTTACAAAACAACCAATGCAACAGTCATCTAGATAGAAGCAATTTATAGATAGATAACATCTTACAAACCCAAAAAGTGGACATCTGCCTTCAATTTCCTAGTTTACAGCCAAAATGAATTAAAGGGTCTATTCACTCAAACATATTTCTGTTCAAGAACTAGAAGTCATACCTTATCCCTATGGCAAAGGAGCTCCAGAACTCGAGCTCCAACAGCATAGCCTGCATCTTCCAGCCTGCTCCATTGTGCATAAACATGTTCAAATTTCGTTCCATAAAATTTTCAAAATAGTATTTCAAAAGAAGTCAATGTAAAGCAATGAGGAAAGAAATTGTCTTTGCTTTCTGTCACACCAACTCCCAACATCCTTGCTTTCTTCACTTAAAGTAAAAGATTCTGAACAATGAATTTTTTGGTACTCAATTACCAAACGATAGTAGCACAGCGATCTAAACTTAATGACAGAAATTCATTTTCAGGTGAAAGAGTAAGCTAGAGCTTAGAGAATACTGCATATAATGGAACTTCCATTCTTTCACATTTGTCTCAGAAATCCAATAGATCCCCTAAAACAAACCAAATTCGAATGCACATGAGCACATAACAAAGCAACCAAAATACCAAGAATGTGAATCACCTTCTTTCTAGCTCGGCAATGTTGTCAACCTGTGTCTGATTGTACTGCACCAGCTCCGAAAACAAGAACGCAAAAGCACTCAAACTCACCTGAAACAAGCATCAAACCCCAAAATCAACAACCAAATCAAAAGCCCCAAATCACAAACACCTTAAAATTGAATAAAACAGAAAAACCCAGTTCCTCATCACTCAAATTAAGGTCAATTCAATACAAAGTTTCGATCTTTACCCAAAAATCGAGTACCCAACACACAGAGATCCATTAAAATCACACCCCTTTAGTTCGGGGATTAAGTAATTTGATACATAACGAAACAAAAAGTGAATGAGCTAGAGAGAGAAGACCTCTTGTTTTCCTTTGCTGAGAGGCCTGTCGAGGACGTTAGAGTACTGCTTCATCTTTCCGACTCCGATCATTCTTCTCCTCTTTGGTTTTGGAATAAACAGAGATGGAGGTCGTGCGGATCCGATTTCGAAAGCACGAGTCTTTCACAAGTTTCAGTGGTGTATTGAGTATTCACTCTCTAGTTTCACCATCTCATTCCTTATTGTCATTGCTTTTTTACTGTTTGCTTTCGTAACTTTTGTGCTTTGGGGTTAATTTCATTTTTGGAGGCTTTAAATATGAATCCTTTTTTGCATTACCCGATAAAAGTAAATTTTACACTTCAAAAGATGCGAGTGGAAAAACTTAAAAAAGAATATCGAGAAATTAGTTTCGGTACTCCACTTTAACATTTACATTTTACTCTGATGTTTAATGTCAGGTACATTTTTTGTTCCTTAGTTTGATATGATGGCGGATGGCCGACAGGCTAGTTACGCACACCTTTACCACGAAGAGGAGAAACAAATTACTGTAGGGGGACAGAAAGCCTAAACAAAGAATTTTGTACCTAATGCGTACCTATAGATCGGAAAAAGAATGCATGTAGTGCATACTATTTTCAATGCATCTCAACTAATTATAAGAACAAAGTTGAGTACTCAACTAGTGTCAAAACAAAACCCATATGAATGTAATTTGTCTGTACTATCTCAATGTAACAAGGGATCAAATAAATCAATTTCATATATATAAGTTGTGATGACTTGGTTTTCTGTTATTTAAATTTGGTATTTAATAATGGACCAGTTGTACGAATGATTGTTAGTATGCTTTATTCGTAGGTTGTATGTGGAGTGGAATGGTTTTCGTACGTATAAATATTTGAATTTCACTTTTTAGGGGGTCATGTGAAGTTTGACTTTTTATATGTTGGGATTCTCGGAAAACTTCCTTACGAAAGTTGTAGAGCGCGTCGATACGAGTTCGTGGACATGCGGAATGCGTAAATCGGAGTTCGTATGAGGAAGTTATGGCTATCGGAAGAAGTTTCTGTTTTAGTATAAATAGGGGAAATCAGAAATTATTTTCATTTTCCTCATTTCCTTTTCCGGAAACCTTCCTCTCTCTCTCTCTCTTCTCTCTCGGTCTTCGGTATCGAAGATTTCTGTCTGACCCGACCCGAAACCGGTCGACCCGACCCGACTTTTCCGGCGGACTACGGCTGTCTCCGGCGACGAAACTTTCCAGACAGGTTCGCCTCCTCTTCCCGGTCGTCCCTGTGGTGTTCTCTAGCGACGAGATCCACCGTGTGCAGCGCTGCAAGGCCGTGCAGTTAGTGTTTTCGGACCTGGCTGGAAAACACAACTCCAGCGACTTCACGGCTTCATGCTTCCTTGGTTGAGTTCAGAATAGGCTTCCTGATCGATCTATGGTGTTTGTTTTGATCGATTTACGTGGAAATCGGTTCAACTCAGTTTGAGCAACAATCCAAAGCTTGTGAGGTAGTTTTCGATCCCTTATGCTTGTTTTCTGACTTCGATCCAGTTATGAAAGTTCATAAGCATGAGTAGATGAAGCTTTTTGATGTTGGGAGTTTTGTGAAATATTGAGTTTTGGCCGGCGGCGGTGCGCCACCGCCTGTGGTAGCGTTTCGGCGGTGTTCCGGCCATGTATGGGACTGTTTGTGGTATTATATATGTTCTAGTCGTTGATACGAGCGTTTCGATATATAATATGCAAATTTTGGAGTTCGTATGAAATTGTTATGATTTTTACAGTTTCATACCGATCGATTTATTCGATCTGTGAGGATTCGAGCGTCCGATCGACTTGTGGTTTGGTCACATCGATCGTGGACGTATTCCGAAGACTTTGGGAGGTCTCGGATGTGGTTTTGCCTCGATTGGCGCCACTTTGGGGGTTTTAGTTCAAGACAGGGGGTTTCGAACTTAAATCAAATGTAAATCGTCACTAAATTTGGAAACGTATGTGAATAGGTACTTGACGAAGTACAGTGGACGATTATTTGTGAATTGGCGGCTTTGTGTTTTGTTGAAGACGCAGTAGGAGTTCGAGGTGAGTAAATCTCACAAGAATCTTTATGAACAGAAGTACCATTATTGTTTTAGCGTTAATTAATTAACTGCAAACTATAGTTGATATTAGTAGGCATTCCTGAGCGAGTGACTACATATATATATTTAGATGAAATATATATATATCCTTGTGGATGATTGTGATGAATAATAATATGCTTGATGGTGTTCATATTATTGTTGAATATGACTTTTCAGGAAACGATATTGTAGAAAAGATGTTTTCTATTGTTTGAAAAGTATTGAGCTTGATGTTACATTCTTGAGTCAAGCGTGACTCATTTTAGATGTATTGGTCTTTGTACCAAGGGTCACAGATGGTGAGCATGGATTAGGAAAACCGAAACTAGATGTTGTAACGTTTTTAAGTCAGATGCGACTTATTTAACGTTGACCTTAAGACCAGATAGGGTCTAAGAAGATCTTATGTCACAGATGATGATAGATCACAGATAGTGACAGGTTGCAGACGGTGACCTTGATATTTGATTTCATGACCAGATGGGGTCTAAAGATCATGAGTCACAGATGGTGACAGATGATGATCAATGGTTGAGCTGAGACCAGATGGGGTCTAAAGATCATATGTCACAGATGGTGACAGGTTGCAGATGGCGACCTTGATGTTGATTTCCTGACCAGACGGAGTCTGAAATCATATATCATAGATGGTGACTGATCGCAGATGGTGATCAAGGTAGGAAATAGGTAATCACGTCCTTGGTAGGACGAGTGATTACAATTTCAATAGAGTTCTAGTTTATCTGCCATGATAACTTATGGGAGTAACGGTCGAGGTTGCTTGAGACTCATAGGTATGCAGCTTAAAGGAGAGTTCCGACGGCATTCTTCTTTAATTGTCTAGATGAGACTTGAATTGCTACTTGATGGTTAAGTTAGCAAATAGAGCATGGTCATAGCGGTGACTCATGTTGTCCTTTCTTTGGAAAGGATATGGAATGTTAGAAGGAATCATGGCTGCATGTTTCCTTAAGTAGATTGATGTGAGTTGTTGATTGATGTTCATGAGTTACTCATACGAGCTTTCATAAGCTTACCAGGTTTTGTTGTGTGGAAACCCGGTGCACCATTCTTTTGGTGTAGGGGTTAATCCTGCAGGTCGGGAAAATCGTGGCTGAAGCTGAGGTAGCTACAGGCAGCTGAACGGTTAGGAAGCAAATTTTGTTGGCTTTGCCATTGTTATGACTTCCGCTATGCAGTAAGCTCTGAGGAGTATTTACGCTTTATTTTGTGATGACAATTTAATTCGTAAATTTGTGTAATATATGACTCTATGGAGCGAGTGCATATTAACTCGGATGGTTTTAGGGCATCATTATGTACTTGTTATAGAGGAAAGATGTTTCAGGTATTTGTATTGATGACTGAACATTCACGCATGTATAATTATGGGATTATATATATGGATTTTCATGTGTGTAAAATCGGGGGCGTGACATAAGTTTAGTATTATCTCGAGTTGATTTACAACTGTAACAAGTAAGTCTACTATTATAGAAAGTTAGTCTACATTGATGTATCGATATTGTTAATGTACTACAAAACTTACATTATTTTCAAATTTATATAATTGGTGGAAAGTTTTGTAGAGGGAAAATCATCCGTACAGTACCTGACCTTTGCCCGATTCTAAACTTCAGTACCTCACGTTCAGAAAATATCAGAACGGTACCTTACATTCGAATCCCGACCGAAGATTGGTACCTGGAGCCGTTAGCTCCGTTACAAAAACTAAGAGTTAAAGGATATTTTCATCATTTCATATTTTAATCCATTTTTGTTTTATCTAATTCATTTTTTTCTATTTTTTTTTCTCTTCCCTAGTGTTCATTCTCTCTCTCTCTCTCTCTCTCTCTCTCTCTCTCTCTCTCTCTCTCTCTCTCTCTCTCTCTCTCTCTCTCTCTCTCTCTCTCTCTCTCTCTCTCTCTCGTCTGCAGCCTCGACTCTATCTCCATCGTGGACCCGCCTCCTCGGCCGTAGTTACATCTGCTCAGACCGTCGCCGAACTCGGGAGAGACCATCGGGCCATGGACTGGCCCGGAAAGATTGGGATTCAAAATGGGGAAGGAGTTGACGGCCAAAGTGCCGGCTATGTATTGGGTCTGACCGGGCTCGATTTTGCGGGGAGGGATGAACATGAAGCCAATTTGGTGTTGTGGTAGTGGCGGAAGGTGGCGAGCGGCTGGGGTTGCGGACGACGACGTCTTGGGAGAAGGTGAAGTTGATGGTGGAGTTGAGGATAGAAAAGGAGGGGAGTTGGACGGAGCTGATGGAGATTTTGGGGTCTTTGGGTAAACCCAGAAACAATTTTTCAGAATCTAGAAGAACCCTTCTCTGCATTCTACAACATGTCTCCTCTTCTCCTAAATCTCTCATTGATGAGAACCCTCTCCAGTTGCTTTACCCTTTGCAACAGCGACCCTAGTAGCTGGGTTTTTTTTTTGGTGAACCAGTTAATCACCAGACCCACCATCCTCTCATTCTCCTCCACTATCTTCTCTAGTAGCTCCACTTTCTTCTTGCTTTGCGTTGAATCAGAGTTGGACCTAACTTTAAACCTAGCCAAAAGGTAAACCCGATGACTTGCTCAAGAACTTGGCTTTGTTTGGGTTTCGGGAAATCAAAGTGATCAAGATGGAAATCTTCTCAAGTTGTTTTCCTTGAACCACTTTGGTGGTGTTTTGGGTTGAAATTTGCTACGGGTGTTGTTTGAATAAAAAAGTTTGGGGACGGGGTCGTGTGGTTGTGGTTTTGGCTGTGGTGGTGGTGATGGTGGCTGATGGATGATGACCTTCCAATTCCTCCGCTACCTTCAAACGAAGCCAGCCACTCTCGCCTCTCGAGCGACTCTGTTGGAGTGCTATTGTGGTAATGGTGATGGTGGTTGTAGCTGATGGATGATTGTTCACTTACTTTGTTGGAGTGCTGTTGTGGTAATGGTGATGGTGGTTGTAGCTGATGGATGATTGTTCACTGACTTTGTTGGAGTGCTGTTGTGCTGCGCCGCCGCCTTGAAATTGCTGGGGGTAGATCACGACTTGAGCTTTCCCGCCGTCGCCGCCTGACCCCTTCCCACCTATGACCCTCCTCACTCTTTCATTTTGGCATTTTAGTAAAACAATTTTTGTTTTTGTTTTTTTTTATTATATGATAAAAAGGGGAAAAAAGGGTAAATTGGTCATTTAATGATCAAAATATGGCAGCTGTCAATTTTTGTAACGGAGCTAACGGCTCCAGGTACCAATTTTCGGTCAGGGTTAGAACGTCAGGTACCTATCTGATATTTTCTGAATGTGAGGTACTGAAGTTTAGAATGGGGCAAAGGTCAGGTACTATAGGATTTAGGATTTTCCCTTTTGTAGAACATAAAAGGGAAAAAGATATAAACAGTACCCAACCTATGGCCCACTAGTAACTTCAGTACCCAAATTTTCAAAACTATCACAATAGTACCTGAAGTTCGGACCCCGACCCAACTTTAGTACCTAAAACACTGTTGGCCGTTACGGAGTTAGTCAACTGTCAAATTTTGAAGGGTATTTTCGTCATTTCACTGAATTTCTTCTTCTTCCTCAAGCTCTCTTCATCTTCTTGTTCCTCCTAACTCTGTCATCATCTTCTCCGGACCATTGGCAAAAGAATGAAACCCAGAATTGGGGCAAATTAACTTCATTTCTTGGATCTGATCAGGCATCACCCATCTTTCTCTCTTTTTTTTCTTTTCTTTGGGCTGGGTCACAATTTTTTTTTTCCACTCTTTCTCTCTTCTTCCTTTTTTCTTTTCTCTCTTCTTCTTCCTTCCCCTGCTGGTAGATCGAGGGTGGGCAGGCTGTAGGCTTGCTGCGCTGGGTGGGCTGCGCAAGAGCAGGCGCGGGACTGGGGCCCAGGACTGCTGATGCTGGGGCAATAGCGCGGAGGGAGATTTACGCACAGAGGGGGGGTAGGCGAGGCTGCTGGTCTGGCGGGGGCTTCGCGGCAGGGGGGGGGGACGCTGGGCTGGAGAGGAGGAGACGCGGGGCTGCTGGAACCAGCGCTCGGCCTGGTGTGCTCGTCTGGCCAGCTGTGGGTCTTCGCGGCAGGGGTTGCGGCAGGGGGGGGACGCTGGGCTGGAGAGGAGGAGACGCGAGGCTGCTGGAACCAGCGCTCGGCCTGGTGTGCTCGTCTGGCCAATTGTGGGGCTTCAACCAGCGATTCCACCACCGAGATCGCTCACCGATTTCCCTAAACTCTCTCTCTCTCTCTCGTTGAAAATAGAAATTTTTTCCTCCTAATTTTCCATTTGAAACATACACACAAGATTTCTTTGGGTTGTGATTGAAAAATGGATTTGAGCCTATATTCTTTCCCTAATCTCCCCTAAAGATGCTTGCAGATTAGCCTTGGTCTCCTCTGCGTTTGGATTTGCAGATGGCAACCATGGTGGGAACTGGGAATGGTGGAGGTAAGGGTCGGTTTTACCCCTAAGAAAATGCCACGTGACATGATAGTTAACGCCGTCATGGACGGCGGGTATGAAAGTTGGGTCGGGCAGGATATTTTGGGTATCATTGTGATAGTTTTGAAAACTTGGGTACTGAAGTTACTAGTGGACCATAGGTCGGGTACTGTTTATATCTTTTTCCCAACATAAAAAGGAAGCAAAAGGATTTCCATTACATCACCAAATTAAGTGCAACCCAACCAAGAACTGCCACGCTATAGCGCTGACCTACTGATAACAGTCCCCATTGGCAACATGGCCAGCCCATCTCTTCCACTCCCGTACCCCAAAACACCCAACAAAAAGGAAAGAAAACCCAATACAACCAAAAAAGAAAAACAATAATAATAATGACATCAATATCAGAAAATTCAAATTTTCTTTAACAAATTCAGATTCATATATGTAGTATCAGCCAAAAAAAAAAGATTCATATATGTAGTAGAACATTTCCCCAAAACAATTTCGAAAAAAAAAAAAAAAACACATAAAAAGCAACGAAGAAAAGTTGAAGCTTTCTTATAAGTAATAACACAAAACACACATTAGGCTTCCGCCATTGCTCTTCTTCTTCTTCTTCTTCTTCTTCTTCTTCACTCTTGCAGAGAGAACTCAAACCCTTAAGGGCTTCACCTCTATCTCTCTCTGGTTTCAGATGGAAGACGACGATGAATTCGGAGATCTCTACACCGACGTTCTCCAATCCTTCCAGTCATCATCCCAGCCGTCCTCCTCAGCTCCGGCGCCGCCGCAATCGTTCCACCGTCCGATCGATCTCAACCTCAAGACCGAAGACGCCGACGACGAGATCCTAGCCCCAGCTCCTCCTCCTCGCTCCCACGAGTCCAATCCCAATTCGCAAACCCTAGCTCCCGATTCGACCAGAGCCGCCGATTCGGGCGGCGGTGCTAGGGTTTTGGAGGCGAAAGACGTCAAATTGCAGAGTAAAGATTCGGATTTGACGGAAAAGGAGGTGAATTTCGATATCGAGGAGGAGGGGAACAATGGAATTTCCGGTCTGGGATTGGACGCCGTGATTCCGGGGCTTTCGGCCGCCGCGCCGGTGAACAACACGGCGGCGAATGTGGAGAACAACCCGGAAGGTTCGAGAAGGGACGGCGGCGGAGGCGGAGGCGGAGGCGATGATTGGGACAGTGATGATAGCGAGGATGATTTGCAGATTGTGTTGAATGATAACAACCCAATGGGGATGGAGAGAGGCAATGGCGAAGAGGATGACGACGACGGGTTGGTTATTGTGGCGGACAGTGAGCACAACGCGCCGGCGGAGGAGCAAGAGTGGGAAGAGGGGCAGCAGGGGGCGGCGGAGGGGGAGAGGAAGGAGATGGGGGAGGCAGGGAAAGGCGGAGGCGGCGGTCCGGTGGTGGCTCCGAAAATTGGGTATAGCAATCATGGGTATCATCCATTTCATTCCCAGTTTAAGGTTAGTTTAGTTGTGTTAATATATTGAATTGAAAGTAGGGAGCTTTTTGTATATGGGGTTATCTCGTCTCCCCTTGTTTTGATGAGAAATTTAGGATTGTAAATTACCTGCATTGTAAGGTACAATCTGAATGGCCTAGTTAGTTTAGTGAAATTGATACTTTGGATTTGGTTTGGCATTGTTTTAGTTACTGGAGTGTATGCTACTTGAAAATTATAATGGAAGTTAATACTTTTAATCAATGCAGAATCGTTTATGTTCTATTTTTATTGGCAATTTGAGTTTTGCTTGTCTGTGGGGGACTGTGTAATACCCTGTGTAATATTTGTTTTAAAGAAATTACAGTACTAAACAAGCTGTTTCTATCTACTCTTCTTGATCAATCACAAGCACAATGTTGATCAATGATATGCTTTGAGAACTCCTGGATATTTTACAACCCTTGCAACTTCCAATCTTCAGATTTGCTCACCACTGTAAGTGGCTTGTTATGCTGCTATGGATTCTTCAATGTTGTCTTTCTGTGGCATATTTAACTACAGTGAGGCCCGAGGCACCTATACAGAGCTGAAGAATCGAGGATTACAGTGTTGATTTAAAATTACTCCACTTCAAAATCTATACATGCTCTCATTGACCTAAAACAACCTCCCTGTGATGCCGCTATTTCCACACTATATACTATATGACCAAGCACATATCTATACACTTCATGTCTAAATAAGAAAGAATATTGCTTGAAACTCTGAATAACAGCAGTACATCATGCAAATTGTTCTGACTATTTTATCTTAGATAGGTGAACTCGACTTCCAGTTAAGATATCAACAGAATAAACCAGTTTTGCTTCAGTGCTCTTTGTCTTTTAAGGATTAGTATCTTCCTGAAGTGGTTTTGATCGGTAATCTTCTTGGAGTAAATTTGAGTGAATCCATCCAGTCGGGGAACAGTTGTTTTACTTCAGGTCCCATTATTGATATAGCCAATCCTACAGCGTCTATGTTATGCTGTTTTTACTTCTTGGAAACCTATTTAACTGTTTGCAGATAAGTAGGTCTAATAGGTCTTGGCTCTCCCCTTCACCTTTCAAATAATTAGTGCCCAACTAATTGATTCTTGAATATATCTTGACTCTTTTCCCTCTTCACACAGCTATTTCACGATTCTTGAAGTGCTAGGCTTATTCTACAACTTCCAACTCTTGATTTTGGCCAATTTTATGTTTTAGCCCTGATATGTTTTCATGATTTTAGATGTGTGATAGATGGTTTGACATGATTTTGAATTGTTTTATATATGTCTGACTCGTCATATATGTTGTCCTATGATCATACATTATCAAGCAATTGTATTGTTTCTTACTTGAAGCAGAAATATGTTAATGGATGTCATATGCAACTTGCTCTATGTTATTTAGTAAGTTTGATTATAGTGCTACACTTTTAAACCTAATATTTGTTTGTTTTATATCTTATGCAGTATGTGAGACCTGGTGCTGTGCCAATGCCTGGACCAACAACTTCTGGTCCTGGAGGAGTCCCGGGTCAAGTTCGTCCACTTGTAAACATGGGTCCAACACCTGGTCGAGGTAGAGGTGACTGGAGACCAACTGGATTAAAAAATGGTACTCCGCTGCAGAAAAATTTTCATTCGGGCTTTGGTACACCTGGTTGGGGAAACAATATGGGTGGTCGCGGTTTCGGGGGTGGACTTGAATTCACACTTCCTTCTCATAAGTAATGTTCACGATAAGTTATAAGTTATCCGTATACGTGGTGAACTAGATTGTTTTCTGCTGACTTCCATGATAGTGTCATACTGTTGTGTTTTTCTTCTGTTCTGGGTTGGAGTATATCATTAAGTTTTCTACTACCTTACTAGGTTACATATGTGGAAAGTTATAACATTTTTGTCTTTATTTATAAATTGCTAGATTGCACTCTATGATCAGCTTTGCATTGTAGTGAGTTTCTTCAGTTGCTGACGTCAGTCTTCTGTTTATTTTGAAGTGCATGTGTCATCTTTTGGTACTTGGAAATTACTTCTGCTCTTTATTTTTTTCGTTAATGTGAAACTGCTTGATGATTTTCAGGACCATATTTGATGTCGACATTGACGGTTTTGAGGAAAAACCTTGGAAATATCCTGGTGTTGATACTTCAGACTATTTCAACTTTGGATTGAATGAAGATAGCTGGAGAGATTATTGCAAACAGCTGGTAACAATAAAACCTTAGCATCTTTTGTCTATCTTAATAAGGGAAGGTTATAATTGTTCCTATATTTAAAATATGCAGGAACAGCTCCGCTTGGAGTCCACCATGCAAAGCAAAATCCGTGTTTATGAAAGTGGACGAACAGAACAGGTAAGGGAGTGCTTATGCATCTCTTGAGAACCTATGCCATTGCATCTTTTCTTGCATTGTTTCTTCACCGTAACCAAATTTTGGGAAAACTGATAGAAAAGTTACATCACAGGAGTATGATCCAGATCTGCCTCCAGAATTGGCAGCAGCAACTGGTATGCATGACTTTCCTGCTGAAAATTCCAACCCTGGGAAGTCAGAGGGTGGGCAAAGTGATTTTGCAAAAGGATCTGCTCGCCTGCGTCCACCTATTGTATGTAGAACTTCCAAGTTTCTGCCTTACAACTATATATTGCCTGTTAGTCTGTTACATTTTTTTAATCTTCAAGACAGATATAATGTTTGATCTTTGCATGCTTTGATAAAATGCATGTGTTAATTTCATAACTCATCGGTAGATGATAAAAAGCTTAATTTTAAATCTCATTGGTTAATTTAATCTTATGCCAGCCAACTGGAAGAGCAATACAGGTGGAAAGTGGCTATGGTGAACGTTTCCCCTCAAGTGAAAACCGGCCACAGCGAATGCGTGACTCAGATGCTGTCATTGAAGTACTAATCAAATCATTCTTTAGTGTGTTGATTCCGTCTATATGTGCTCTTATATATTATTTTGTCATATAAGCTAACTAGTGGTTTATATCTTAATCAGATTGTCTTGCAGGACTCTTTAGATGATGATTCTTCTGCAGGAAATGGTATCCCAGACGGAAGTGAAAACGATCCTTCAAAGGAGGGTGGAAGTGCTATTGGTGAGGGAGACCTTCCACAGGATGACAAGGCCTACTTCAATGGTTTTCCACAGGCTCACAATAATCGAAAGAGGGATCCACTTGAAAGAAAAAAGCCATTCAATGATAACGTGCCAGAAGATGATGAAAGCTTGCCCTTCCGTCCAGAAGGGCCAGTCCAACATGCTGGTTCTGGGGACCAGACTCCTAGTTCTGCTGGTGGTAGTTTTGGAGAAAATAGGGGGACACAGAGAAGAGCACATGACAGATCTCCTCGTTTGACTCCTAGCCGGAATACAAGAGACAAGAAATTTCCTGACGGTCAAAAGGAAGGATCAGTGGAAAGCGTGGATGGTAGACGTAGTCCGTTGATCTCATCTCCCGCCTCACATGGGGCTGCCCGCGAGTCAAGTGTCGAGCATAGAGGCGGTGACCAAGATGAGACTCTACTGGGTGATGAAAGCTCTGGAATGGAAAAGGAGGAAATGGCTGCGAATGTAAATGATGATGTCCATGATGGAGTTCCAAACTATCAAAAGTTGAGTTCACGAGTTGACCCGTCTGTTGATGAAGAACTTGATGATGGCGAAGACTCCAAGGCTGCAAGAAGTAGTGACAACAGCAAAGCAAGATCAGGAAGCAGTAGAGATTATCAGAAGTGGAGGGATGGGGTTGAGGAGGAAGTCATTCAAGGACGTTCAGCTCACTCAGGAGGCATTAAGAGTCACCTTGATGAAAAGGAACAGGGATTCCAAAGAAAAGGCCGTGATGGTAGACAGGAACTGGATAGAAGTCACATGTTAGTCAAAGGGAGGGAGGGTTCTTATCCGTACAGGGATTGGGATCCTAGCTCTGCTCATCATTTGCAATTGAAAAATGATGGGCTTAATAGGCGAAAAGAGAGGGAAAATCTTGACGGAGCATGGCAAAGGAGGGATGATGATCCTTATAGCAGAAGGATTAGAACTGAAGAACCAAGGAAGAGGGAACGTGGTGATGAAATGGGATCCAGGCACAGGAGTAAGGTTCGTGAAAGCGAGAGGAGTGACAAAGATGAATATATGCAGTCAAGAAAGCAGTTAGATAATGGCAGCTATAGGGTCTTTTATGATAAGGATGTTGGATCACGACCCAGGGAAAGAGAAGATAGTTTGAAGGGCAGGTATGAACATATAGATGATTACCATGGCAAGAGAAGGAAAGATGAGGAATACATGAGGAGGGACCAAATAGATAAAGAAGAACTTCTGCAGGGCCACAGAGATACTACCACTCGCCGAAAGCGGGAAAGGGATGAAGTTTTAGATCAGCGTAAAAGAGATGACCAGCAGAAAGTCAGGGATAATCCTGATGACCACCACTCTGTCAGGCACAAAGATGAAAGCTGGTTGCCGAGGGAGAGAGGTGACAGACAAAGAGAAAGGGAGGAGTGGCATAGGCTTAAGCAATCCCATGAAGAAAATATACCCAAGAGGGAAAGAGATGATGGACGAGTTTCTGTAAGGGGTGGGCGTGCTACAGAAGACAAAGCATGGGTAGGCCATGCTAGGGCAAAGGATGAGAACAAAGGCTCTGATAAGGAGTACCAATATAAAGAGACTGTGCGACACAGTGAGCAGTCTAAAAGAAGGGATAGGGTTGAGGAGGAAAGTTCACATCATAGGGGGCGTGAGGATGCTCATGCACGGGGAAATCAAATGAATATTGATGAGAGGAGATCTGGCAAGGAGAGATCAAGTACTCGCAGTGAACGTGGTGATAGCCAAAAAGTCCAAGATAGAAAACATAAAGAGAATTCAAGAAGGAATAAAGAAACAGAAATTGCTGATATCAACACTTCAGTCACTTCCAAGAGACATCAAGAAGACCAAAGTGGTCGTAGCAAGGAGATGGTATGTACTGTTCTTGACATCAGGTCTCGTGCATAATTTGTTTGTTTTTTCAAAAAGTTTGTATTGCTTTTCTTTCCTTCAGAAATTATGTAGATAGGTTGCAAGCTTGAATCGGATGACATAAATCAAATCTCAGTTTTTGATTCTTTTTTTCATAACAATGTTTTCCTCGTACTTCATGGATACATAACTCTGAGCATGTGCAAAGTGGACTTTGTTTGGACATATTTTCTTCATGTTTCAAGCTGGATGAGGGTTCAGTTTTTGTCTCTCTCCTCTAAAAAAAAATGAAAAAAGAGAACTGAAATCAGAAGATGTGTTAATAACGTTGATTTCACCTAATTAGTGATCGCTTCTGCAGATGAAATTTTCATGTGTATAACCAGCATGATCAGAAGCACATTTTTTTACTAAGACCAGTGCACACTTTTGATGATTTTACTTTTTGCTTACCCCAATAGACATGTGTTAGCTGCATTTGAACCAGCCCATATCTATCCTTTCCCTTTAAATGAGGTTTATGGTTTGACCAGTAGGAGGGAATTAGGATAAACAACAAGAAGTAGAATCAGTTGATGACTTATTCACTAATCCTGGAATATCCCATTTACAGTTTGCCAGTTATTCATCATTCCCTTTTTGGCTTTTGTAATTTTGTATATGACGCTAGCTGACAATATGGATGATTGGGTTGGGCTCTCTTCTCATGATTGCTTCTCTTTTGCCCCTTTAGGGCTTGAAAGGCACCCGTGAGCAAGGACCTGGTCACTCTTCTAAAAGGCACAGGGAAGATGCTTCCTCTGATGATGAGCAGCAGGATTTAAAAAAGGGGCGCTCCAAATTGGAACGATGGACAAGTCATAAGGAGAGGGATTTCAGTATCAACAGTAAGGTATCCTCTACCTTAAAGTTCAAAGAGCTTGATAGGGGATCCTCAGATGCCAGTAAACTTCCAGATGATTCCAAGCCAGTTGAGGCTGTTGATAACCATCACCCGTTGGCTGAGGAGAATGCTGGTGATCAGGATTTTAAGGATGCTGACACAAAACCATTAGATACAGACACGGCATTGGAGGGTCGTCACCTGGACACAGTTGAGAAGTTGAAGAAACGAAGTGAGCGCTTCAAGCATCCATTGCCAAGTGAAAAAGAACCCTCAACAATTAAAAAGACTGAGACTGAAGTGCTGCCAACCCCTAATAGTGACCCTCCTGTGGTGGAATCTGAGATTAAACCAGAACGGCCAGCTCGGAAAAGAAGATGGATCAGCAACTAAATCTAAAATTGAGGAGCTAAGTTAGCTGGACGGGTTGCTGTGGTACGAGGGAAGTTGTGCTCGACATGATGCTGGGTTATTCAATTCTACCTCCATGAGGGTGCAATCATTCAACCAGAAATTTGTAGGGTTTTCCCCAAAAGGCGGTGTACCTCTGCAGTAGTAATATCATTTTGTAATCGTGCTGCCACTGTATACTTAGTAATGCTTTCCTTTGTATATACTGGTGATTGTAACATTGAACTGGTCACTGATGGTGGCACAAGATTGCTTTTCGAGACTATTCTTGATTGTAGTGCCCAGGTTCCATCTGGCATGCTTAGAGGTTCATATTGAAGCCAGGTACCCCGGATTGAAAGCAAGTAGCAGGCTGTGAGGATGTAGAAACCGAGCCGAGTTTGCTTCAGTTACTTTTCGATGTGTTGGGAGATCTCTACTACACTGGAGGTGGTGGCATGATTTTGATCTTAATCAGCTTATGTATACTGTACTATAGCATCCTCTTTCTTATGTGATAAAAGAAAAATAGTGCTTTATACACAACATTTGAAACTCATTTGTATTGTAGGAACAAATGAGCTTTTAAAACAGCGGATTAGTGTTAAAAGAATGAATTATATTGATACTATTCTAGGAGGGGAGTAGAGTCACACAAAGTCTCTTTTGGTCTTAGTCAGGATGGCCATGTGGTTTTGTTGTATTTGTATAAGCATCCAAGACAGTTTCGGATATTGCTACTAATCTGGTACTGATTCACATGCTATGTATAATTCATGCCAAATGAAAAGAAAAAGAAAACTATCTAACAGCCACTAATTGAAAGTCATTATCATTATGAAGAATATGACATCAGGCGAAGTTGTTAAAAGAAAGAAGACAAAAGATGAGAATTGAATATTTTATATTGTTCAACATTTTGAAATCTAATTAACTCGGAGCACTATAAAATATCGGAATGTTAATAATTTGATTCGACTAAATTCCATATAAACTCCTAAAAAGTATTTGGGTGTATCACTATGACATATTGAAAATGAAGCATTCCTTCAATTATTTGCCATCGTTATCCTGTTATTATTAGTTACCTAGAGCTCCAACCTCCAACCCTTACCAATTCAAGAACAAATTTTCACGAGCAGAGAGCCCTGAAAAACAAAACCATCTGACAAGGACAACTAGAGAAGAGGACAACACAACACATTTTGGTTCCATTCCATTTAAGACGCAAAGGTAAAAAACCAGAAACACCAATCTCATTCTCTACTGTTTTGTCCAAACAAGTTGAAAAGGTAATGAGTAATGATACATTCAATCATTTCATTTCATTTCGGTTAGTTTCTTTTTCCCAACATTGTAACACGCACATGATCCATATTATTATACTCCTCGATTGGGATATTTCTATTTCAGGTGTTGATTCATTCAGATCTATAAGTGGTGGAGCCATCTCTCTGTCAGACTCTCTCTGTATGTGAAAAAAATGGAGAAGAAACGTTTGTGGGTTCCCACCGTTGTGGCACAAGTGTGTCTCTGCTTTGGTCTCTACCTTGCTTTTCAACTGGGTCAGCCTCAGAACTCTGTGAACCTCCATAGAAGAAGTGAAAGCAGAGATCTTTACTTCATCAGCGTCAGAGGAGGCTTCAGACCTCTCAAGCAACAGACCCATCTTCTCAAACAGGTAGAGTTTTCATCTTGTTGGGTATAGATCATTTCGTCTCTTATTGTATAAAGTGACGATCTTTGTTGTATGCTACTTTTTGTTTGATATTCCTAACATGGTGGTGGTTAGGAAATGTTGGGAACGTTGGATAAATAATCGTACACATTCATTTCAATCTGTTTTTCTTCTGCTTTTGTAAGTTGGGTTCATAATAGTGGGAAGCACTGTCATACTGTTTCTTCACTAAATCTATGGTATTTTCTGCATTGGAATCTTCTTTGCACTTTAAACAAAAGGTAAACTTTTCCCATTCTTGGTCTAATGTCAATGGGGTCAAGGACTAAAGGCATTTATGTGAGGAGTGGGGTTCTGGGTTTTGATTCTTTTAGTATTTGACTATGAACCATGCTATTTCTTAACAGTAACATTTACCACATTCTTCATCTACTAATTGCCTTTCCCTAGATTTTTTTTTTTTACTGGTTTAATTATGGTTCTTCTTGTTGGTAAAAGATGGAGAAGGTGGCAAAGAAGTACAAGGCAAAGTTTGTAGTGGACATCAGTGATCTTGGGAAAGATGATCCGCTCATGCAGAATGTAAGGTCGTTTTCTTCTTCTCAGTTTTTGAGCTGCAAATATTTCTATTCTATTTGATTTCAGAATTATTAGCGTGTGAAATTGTCAACATGGAAGAAAAATCTATATGACTTCACAAGAATGGATAAAATTGATTGAAGTAACCTAGGGTAGCAGTTGTTAAACGCTTGAACTGTTCCTTTCGTAGTAAAGTTTCATTGGTGTCAAGTGTTAGTTTCAGTGCTGGATATGTTCTTTTACAGGGTACCCTGCATTTCTCATCATTAAAGGTTCCCTGGTATACTACTACAGTTTCAGGCAGATATGGAGGGGGTTACTTCCAGAAGCAGATAAGACTACCATCCAAGAAAACCTTAGACCTCATTGGTGTGGATACTGGGTCATTAGAGGTATGTAATGTGTTGTTTTTCGGTTATATCAATCCAATCTACATACATTTGGCATTGACTTAGTTCCTATCATCTTGTTCATGCTGAGCATTGATATTCTCATATTCATGATAATTTTTTCTGCGTTTGAAAGTACTTTTAGTTTATATGTTCTTTTCTTTTGGAAGAGAAAACAGAAACGTATGAAATGATAGTAATTCTTTATTAGTTCGTATGTTAGTCATCCTTGATCTGTAAGTCATGTTTTACCAATAGGTGGCAATTTGTCCATTTTATCGTTTCAAACCATAAATTGTTTCTGCCTCATCCTCATTCTTTTCATATATTAGTTATCCTTGATCTGTAAGTATGTCTGTAGTTTCTTTATTCTATTTTCTTACTTGAACTTATTTTAAAGGGGAAGGTTTTAATCTCGGGATCATCAAGTGAGTTTGGACTCAATCAGTTACATTGGCTGACAAGGACACTAGAGGAAACCAGTAGTGACTGGTAAAATTAATTAACTGTATGGGCTTGTCTATTTCTGATTAATTGCTATTCCTGGGTTTGTGATCTTATGTGCCCACAAGATTTCTAAACACAAAAAAGCTGGAAGGAATTTGTGAAATATTCTTCCTAAACATTGATATATTCGATACTCTTTCATGATTCTGTCTTATTTCGGGTTTGACAGTTACTATAATTTTGGCAATGCAATTCAAAGATTTTGATTTCATGTTCTGCACCTTAGGTGAAATTGGATTCTTGTGGTATAGAAGATACGATCTTAAGAATGTGTTTCCTAGCTGAGTGAGGGTTATGGATAACTGGGTGTAAGCGTTTTGCATATAGGTGCATAGTTGTTGGATTCCACCCATTGGCTAAATGTGAAGATAGTGAAGAGGGAATGGAAGCAAACCAAGTCTTTGAGTCTCTACATCATAGTTTTATGAAATATGAAGTGGTAAGAACTACCAGTTCTTTGTATCCAATAATATTTTTAGTCAAACGACAAATCTTGCTCATAATTCATGGTAAATCCTTGTATGTATATTCTCCAGAATGCATATATAAGTGGGCGGGGTTGCACTAGCGATGTCCAACAAGGTACTCTGAGCTACATTGGGAACCCGGGCTCAACAAATGCACTAGCTTCTGTAAATGAGACATCAATATTTAGTAGGTGAGCATTTCAGTTCTGTGTACCTTTGTTGATCCACATTTTTCCTTAGACATGCAACTTGTTATTGACTATCCTTTGTGTGGCGTTCTGCAACCACATAGAGAACTGGAGGTCAAGTTTCTTCTTCACAGAGTCAGCTCACTAGAAATTGTGCGTATTTATTTCTTCTGGTGTTTTGTTGCAGTTTTATCTTACAAAGCACCGCAATCCCTTGTATGGAGTTACCCGACTGATGCATTTTTATGTCTTCACTTTTGGGGTTTGCAGGTAACCTACTTTGTTAGCTTGAATGGGGAAGTAGTGCATAAATCTGTACTCCATCAGAAGGGTAAAGCAGTCATGTAAATTGTGTTTGAAGAGGACCAGATTCTACCCAATTTTTTCAAGCCATAGATGATAAACTCAGCTTGCCACCATTTTTTCTTGTGTAATGTTTTTTTTCACCACATCACTTATGTTGTATGTGAAAGGCAAGGGGTCATTGCTTTGAAGCAAAAGCCTTTTCCTCCTTTTTGACAATAGATGAAAGTATATGTATGTTACTTTTACAGTTTCACTCGCTTCCTTTTCTTCTTTTTTTGCGTTTGGAGGTGCAGTATCAAAATACATTGGTTACGTTAGCGAGTTAGTAATTCACCTATTGAGTCTCTATTCTGATCAAGGTAGCAAGACATCTCAGTTACATTAGCTAATTAGTAACACATTTACTCAGTCAGTATTTGAACTAAGGTCCACGAGATTATTTTAGCTCTTGCTATCTCGGTTACATTAGTGTTAGTAACACAATCATTTAGTCAGTATTCAGATCAGTGTCCACAATGTTATCTAAGCAAAATCAGACTAGTCTCTCGCTGCAGGGATGTGAAAAAGGACGAAAATACCCCTGAACTAATGCAACAGAATAGGGGCAAAAAGGGAAGATAAGCCAACAGAGAGGGGACTATAAATATGTAGCTACGCCCCAATTAGGGCTTCAATCACACTCCGATCAAAAATCGAGGCTCCGCCGCTGATCTCTCCAGATCATGGCCGGAGCCGATGAGTTCCCGCCCCCAACTCTCTCTCTCTCTCTCTCTTTCTCTATCTGTAATGTGTGTGTGTGTGTATGTATATATATGTATCTGCTCTCTCTCTCTCTCTCTCTCTCTCTCTCTGTAAACCCTAAACCCTACGAGGCTGTGACGATGATGCTTCGGAGTGTGAAAATAGGGGCATTGTGGAAGGGGAAAGCTTTTGTCTGGCGGGGCGACCCCGGATGGCCGGTGAAATGACGTTTTTGTCCTTTTCACCGGCAACCGTGTTGTGGTTGCAGCCACGGCGGCTTCCCTTTTCGCTTGTCTCGCCTATATGTGCTGATCTGAGCCTCCCATTTATCCTTTGCCCAATTATTTTCGTTTCAGTTAGATAAATTGGAGCTTTAATCTCTCAAATCTTAATCTGGGTAAAATTTGGGGATATATTGGATAAAACACCATGATTTGGGAAAAATAGTAGTTTTTTTTTTTTTTTTTATATGACAGGAAAATTAGTAGTTAATCATCTGAAGTTTGTGGCTAAAATGACTATAGTTTTGCACCATATTTGAAATTAGAAGTTAAAAACTTAAAAATTATGACCAAATTTGCAGCATTGTGTGTGTTTATGACTTCAATATGTATGGATTGAAACATCAGGAATTAGTAAAGAACAACACAGAGATGGAAACAGTTTGAGCTAAAACAGCTTCTTTGGTCAAGAGTCGAGACCAATTTTTCTATGGTGATGTTAGGGACTTGGCCAAAATAAATATCAAAGCTTGTGACTTGGAGAAATCTACATCTTTCGGAGCTATAAAGCATGTGATGTTTTGAGTCTTTCTCTTGTTAAGAATTTACTTAGCAATTTGAGCATGCTTGAGCTCACTACATATATAATCTTAGCTTAATCACTGAGAGTTATATGGACGAGTTTTCGACCAAAGTGAGACTCACGTACGCATGACTTGAGAAGCAAAATAAGATATCTGTTACACATCATAGACCTCGCATCAGTGTCATGATATTCTTTATCCAATTTTTGGGGTGTTCAACACTAGTCGAATTTTAAAAGTCTGGGTCCATTGGCCTAATGGTATCTATAACCGCAGTTTTTTGGGGTATTGGCTTATGTCCCTCCCAATGTATACGTTTTGGTTGATTGAATGAAAGTTCTATCTCATTCTAAAAACCACTAGTCGAATTTAGAAAATAAGGCAGAAAATTTAAGATTTTTATAGCAAAAATGAGAAGGTGGAAAGTTAAAAGTTTATATTTACTTTTACGCTTATAAAATGTAAAATCAAAAGTGCCCTCACAAAAAAAAAAAAAAAAAGGTTTTGGGTTTGGGCTTAATCAGACAATATAATACTCTATGCCCCATTTGAGTGAATGGCGTTGAGGCACACCATGGCCTATTAAGACTAGTTCAGTAGTTGGCTTCTCTTCGCTCAAACTCAGTTGGAGAAAAGAAGAAAGAGTAGTAACCTTTAGCGCGTTGTAATTGATGTCCAATCAGGAGTCTTTGCAATTTTACTGGTAATTGAGCTTCATAGTAGCTTGTTCAGCTTCGTTCGATTGCGTCTCTTTCAGTTATTCGGGGTATTTCAATAATGCACGTAACATGTTCGATGAAATGCCTCAAAGGACCAATCTTCATGTATTTTGTATTGGGTCTTGATCCGGACTTCCGGAGCATCTGGGTGGGGCTGTGTTATCTCTGTTGATCTTGATTTTTCTGTTTCTTTACAATGCCTGCTATTTCTGATGTGAGTTTGCTTTGGTTGCTCCGCGAATTTGTTTAGGATTATGGATTAGTAAAGTTACTCTATAGCTTATTGTTTTAGATGCTTGTGTTTTGTGATCTTAGTTGATATATGATTGAGAATTAGAAGAAAAATAGCTCACTTTTTAGCCATTCGTGTTCTGTGACATGAGTAATCAAATCCTTACTGCAAATCTGCAATAGATGTTTCTTTCTACTTTTAACTTTATATGCTATTGCTGCATTACATTCTATATATTTCTTATTAATACGCCATTTATTATGATTTTGTGTTCCGTTCATTATGTTGTTTTTGCTTCACATCAGTTGATTCCGAGTATATAACTCTCAATTTGTAACTTTGTAACATGATTTCCTTGTCACAGTAATCTTTCACTTCCTCCTGCATAGAGTGTTTGTTAGGATTTGGTTCTGTTGGCTGGACTTAAACATCAGCCGTAGATCATAAACATTTCAACAGTCCTCTTCTGAGTCCCGGAGTTGGACGTAATTTTTGAGTTCGATTGATTGCAATGTCTCTCCGAAAGCCCCCGCTCCCTCGTCTCCTCCTCAACAATGTCTCTTGCATGAGGAATGCCCAGCAGATCTTGCGACATGTAAATGCCACAGTTCACGACGGTGGAGCACTTGTGCTGATGGGCACTAATGGCTCGGGCAAGACTACCTTCCTGCGCATGTTAGCCGGCTTTTCTAAGCCTTCTGCTGGCCAGGTCCTCTGGAATGGTCATGACATCACAGATTCAGGAGTTTTCCACCAGTACAAGCTCCAACTCAACTGGCTCTCCCTCAAAGACGCGGTCAAAGAGAAGTTCACAGTCCTTGACAATGTCCAGTGGTTTGAAGTCCTTGAAGGGAAGATGGGGAATTCCCTGCCTGCTTTAGAGCTGATGGGCCTCGGCAGATTGGCTAAGGAGAAGGCGAGAATGCTGTCAATGGGGCAGCGGAAAAGACTACAGCTCGCTAGGTTGCTGGCAATCGACAGACCTATTTGGTTGCTCGACGAGCCCTCAGTTGCATTGGATACTGACGGGGTGAAGCTGCTCGAGTACATCATTGCAGAGCATAGAAAGAAAGGGGGCATTGTCATTGTGGCAACACATCTGCCTATCGAGATTGAAGACGCGACATACCTGAGGCTGCCAGCTAGGTTCCCAAGGAGAATGACCTTGGTGGATATGCTTGATCGCTCAGACTTTTGATTCTGTCCCTATTCTTGTTTACACACAAAAGAAGCAAAATTTGTAGCCATTGTGATTGATTTCTATTTTAAGACCAAAATGTCCTTAGCCTTTCCGAGCATGCACATTGACCAAAATACTCCTTCAGAGCAATATATAAGAGCCCTGGAGATGGGATTCTAGGGTTTTCAAGACGCTCATTAGTTTAAGAATGAGGCTTTGCTCTCAGAGAGCTTTGCCCTCTCTGAATGTCTGTGAAGCCGATGATTTGAACCATTCCATTCGTTACGACTCTCTCTTTCTCTCTCATCATCATCTTCTTCTTCTTCTTCTTCTTCTAGCTTCTTCTTCTTCCTCATAAAACCGAATGTCACAGAGGCGGTGATGATTTTTTACAGTTTGTATAACTCAGACAGTGGGGAGAGGTGAACCGGTTTTCTTGGCGGGGCGACCCGGTTGTTCTTGTTGGTGAAATGACGTTTCTGTCCTTTCACGGCCAACGACCGTGGTTGCAGCCACGGAAGGCGGCGCTGCCTTACTCTCTAGTCTGACAGAAGGCGAATCTGAGCCTCGGCGCCCCCCCCCCCCCCCCCTCCTCTTTTTTAATATTTATTTTTATTATTTTTATTTAATAATATGCATAAAATGCGGAAATAAAATATAATATGTGCATAATACTTTAAAATTGTGGAAAATTATATAAACTTTTTATATGAAGTACGTTATATGGAGGCTCTTACAAACTCGACTATCTGTAGTGATTAAGTAAATAAGTGTTTTAGAAAAAACTATTAAGTATGTGTTTTGTCGCGTATCGTACACAGTAAACTAGTTCTAGAGATTGTTTTTAAATTGGTAAATGAAAGTAAAAAACCAGATTGATGTAGTAACTTTTGAGGGGTTTTTACCATTTGATAATGTTGAATTGGATTAGAGTTAACCAGTTAGGATCACTGAGATCACCCATTAAAAATTGATTGCCTAATAGTACAGAGTTATACCTAAAGATTTGCTATACTATAATGAGAGAGATTTACTATACTATTAATATTGTACAGAGACTCGTGCAATGTGTTTTGGTTTTTTTCACAAGAAGCTTGGAGATATTACTGGGCATACGAGATAGGTTAGAGAAAAACCAAAAAACCAAAAGTCACACACTTAATTTCCCATAGACAATAAGCTAAGCACCATTATTGCTACCAAAGAAACACCCCAGTTTGCTGCATTTGCCAATGCGCCTGATTTTCCGGTCGGTGCAGGAGCATGAGCAGGCTTGTCACCGGACGGGGAGTCTGAGTCGGGCTTGGTCTCCTTTTTGGGTGCCACTGGAGGAAGTGGTGGGTCAACTATGCTACTAGCTTCGAGAGCTGGTAGGGGAGCTGCTGCTGGTGCCACTTTCTCAGGGGGTAGCAAGCTGAGGAGAGAACCGGGTTCAATCGGCAAAATTGGATATGGGATATTGGCCTGAGGGTTAAGATCAGTGCATGCACATTCTGGAAAATTTTGAAACTTGTTGAGTGGTTTATGTAAAAAAAAAAAGAAAAAAAAAAGTAGATACGTAAAATAAGTTAGCTTGAGCCGCAAGACTTACTCATATATTTGCTAGCAGTTCCTGGGAAATCAGTCACAATTCCATCAACATGGAATCCTTGAGCATATGTAGCTATTTCGGTAATGGGGTCTGAGAGATAATCAAACATGAGACTGAGGAATTCGTTTTTCAGGTAATGGATGTACACTGAAAGATTTGCAGCCTTCAATTCCTTGATGATGCCAGTTTCTCCCGAGATGAAGAAAGAGTTGGACTGAATAACCGAATTTTTGCTGACAGTTACTGCATCTGCAAACTTCTTGATCTCGTCAATCGATTGCTTTGGTGCAGAACCTACTTGCTCCTTAATGCTGAACACTCTTTTGTATGTTTTCTCATCAGCGAATTTGGACAGGACTGAAGTGTCATTTGATTTGATCATGACTTGTTGAGTCGATTGCTTGTCGAGTGAGGCATTTTTCAAGGCAGAGATTACGGTACCAACAATGTCCAGACCGGCCTTTGATGCTAGGTATGGCGCATTCTGAGATGAACATAGGTTATATTTATTGTTCAGATCAAACACTGTTGTGCAACAATGAGAATTAGACTGAAGGGGTTTACCTCAATGTCGATCAAAATTCCAGTAGTTGCCTTTTTCTTGGCGAACTCTAGGAATTCATTAAGGGTCACCAGTTTGCCTGCATCCTTTTTAGCTGGGTTTCTATACAAGTCTCCCTTGGGTCCGTAGGGACTTTGCAGTTGGGCTGAAATAACAAAGTTGTTAATGAGATAATTATCAGAAGTTTGCTAGCTCAATCAAATTAGTAGGATAACTAATTCTAAAATGGTGAAAATTTAAGGAAGCTTACGTTTCAAGGACTGAATCTCCTCCCATGTGAGCTGGAACGAGAAGACTCCAGCTTCAGGTTGCAGTTCAGGGATAGTCTCACTCTTGGTCATAAATTGAACCAATGCATTGGTGCCTGAGTTGAGGTCTATGGAATCTAAGCAGAAGGCAACTCCATCACTTGACATTTGGACTGAGCAATCGATTATGTCAGCGCCATCATCTACTGCTCTCTGATAAGCAAGGTCTGTGCAACCAGGATAGTTCCCACTCGCTCCATTTCTACTTATGATCAATGGACTTCCTGCAACGTCAAAATTTTCCAGAGAAACTTATCTCAGCTCACAAAGATCGCAAACTTGTACTAAAAGCTTTGGAAAACAAAAGAAACTTAGAACCTTCACCTTTGTAAGGCTTGGCATCCTTGTTATGTGAAAAGCATGCTGCAGCAGGAAAGCATGAGGCGTTAGAGCAGAGAAATTACAAGGTGCTTATCTTTATGGACTTTACTTTATGTTTAATGTGATTGCGCAATTTATGTGATGTAAGTGCTATTAGAAATAAGCAGTCTGGTGTCTCACCAATGGCTTCTGATGCCGTAGGTGGGAAATCTGTAAGCAACCCATCAACAGAAAATTGATCAGAATTATCTACGAACTGTTGGATTTCTGCTGTTGCATCCATACTATAGTTGTAAGGGATATTTTGATCGTTTGCAAAGCCTTTAGCATATACTTCTACCCCTTCTTTGTGAGCATCTGCCACCAGAGTAGTGGGAGCATCCAAATAATTATTTGGGGTAACAGGGTATATGAATTCTTTTGGAACAAGGATCCCAGCTGCTAGTGACTTGATCATTCCAAGATTCTTCAGCAATTCACCGTACTTTTGTTTAGTTGTGGGTTCAATCTCATCGGGGCCTAGGAACTCGAAGATGAGCTTGGTCTTCAATTTGTCCACTTTTCCACCGATAGTTTTCAAGAAACCAATCTCAGGAGATGAAAGGAAATTGATGTCTGCAACTTTCATTTGCCTTTGTACAAATGCCGCTGGACTGATTTTGTGTTCGTTATAAAATGTATCGTACTAAATCAGAGAGCAAACAACAGAAAATCCAATTTAGAAAAGCTAATGATGAAACTCCGCGAAAATAAACTTGATGAGAGAGAGAGATACCGGCACATGCAACCAAAACTGGTCAGGTTTGCTATTTAAAACATCCTCAATCGTCGATATAGGCAAAGCATCGTCAAATTGATCTGGTCTGGAAAAGATGTTTTGAGTCACTGTATAGGAATTGAAGAACAAACATGATTAGCCACCTTAAAGGCTTAAACCACAAATGTTAGTATTAACTGTTAGCGAGCTCTCTATATTATCTTCTCCACGTACATGAGATTAAGTTCATGTGCCGTAAAGTATGCTAGCTAATTCTCAGTTTCTTCTATTGCAAAGCAATCATCTATTACACACAGTGATTCTGCATAGCATGACTAGTTAGGACAATGACTTCTAAAACCCAATTAACATGTCCACCACTCGTTTATTCATTCCACATTGATTGCTAAAATTTGACAAGGGAAATCTTTGACTAACCTCCTATTGTACATTGTTGCACTGTTCATCTTTTATGGTATTAACAAAAGAATGAATCGGTGATTGATAAAATGAAATGCCGGAGATAAGTTGGTTTCGATTCTTACATGTCAACTTTGACAGCTGATCTGCTGTGAAATCTAAAGCGAACCACCCATGAACTTCCTTCCCATTAACGTTGTAAGTTTTGTCGCCATTAGGGTGTACCGTAGATATTGTTGTTGTATTATCAAGCAGAATGTTTGACAGGCATATTCCCACGCTATCTTTCGTTAATTGTAGATTGCAGTAGAGAGCTGTGCCTATCAAACTCAGGGACTTGGCCATACTATTAGCATAATTGCTCGATTCTGGAAAGAGCCCCGATAGCCCTCCACGAGCTACAATCAGGGGCTCTCTACCTGCACGTTAAGTTTTCATTTACAACATGTCATTATAAAATGTTGATGTCAAAGTGTCAAAACCTTTTACCCCAAATGAAAGCAAAAACAAAAATGAAGCAAAGTTTGTTCTTACCATTTAATGTCAGCCATTTCTTCCCTTGAGGCGGCTCATCTGGCCCTCCTTTCTGGCCTAATGGAGGAGGCTCCTCCGGCCCTACATCCTGGGCCAATGCTGAATGGATCAACAGGGAAATGAGAAGCAAACATCTCATCATTTCTCCTGATTCTGTCACAGATTCCAAATGTCGATGAGATAGAAAACATATAAAGGGAAAAATATAAATGATCACATCCAAAATCTCATCCTCTAGAGGCTTTCAACATTCAAAACGTACTGATCCATCATGAACATAAACAACATTCAAAGAAAAAGAGATGGAGAATGGAAAAACCAACTCAATAAACCTGAAAAAGAACTTACTTCCGGAGGATTCTAACATTCCCTGTCAAGTTTACAGATGAAAACTCTCAAGGGAATGTCAAATGCATGAGATGAGAAGGAGAAGGAAATCGTGGGGGTTGAGGGAAAATAGGTAAGAGGTGATTGAATTAAATTTACCCCAAAAAGGTTTGGTCTCTGGTTTTTGTGTTTACTAAATTGTTTTCGCTCATTTCACGCATTAATAGAAGTATAGGATTTGCTATTAAAGGAGAACCAGTTTGTAATTTGTATGAGTCAAAATTCCTGTATTTACTATTCTTGTTAGACTGAGATGAGTTTGATCAATTTGGCTTTGTATGATCTTTCGCGGGAAACCAGGCATTTGTAACCTTCCAAGCCTTACACGGTTTTTCGAAACTCCCCATTTTCTGTAATTAGGCGCTTCTGTTTGGACATTTTCTTTCAAGGCATGCATGCCATATTCTTGTTTGAGTTGTTTCTTTGATCAAATGACTGCATTAATATGAAGAAGTTACAAGTTGTTTCACTACTGGTTCTTGTTCCAAACCGAATTGACATAATGTTGCCATAGTTGTAACTTATGACTTAACGTTCCATCACTAATTACTAGTACATGTGTGTTCTCTCATAACTTATGAGCTAACGTTCCATCACTAATTGTCAATTAGTCATGAGGGGTAGAAGGTCTTCATAGGATAATTTACACGCATGCGTTTTCTTTTCAGTACATGACAAACAATTAATATAATATAGCAACATAACATATGTATATGACAGAACAAGTACCAGAAGTGGAAACTAGAACAAACCCAAACAATGGCTATTTAGCTAGATTATATTGAAGAGATGTTTGAAGGTTGAGAATGTGTAACTACCAAGATAGACATATCTTATAGGACATACATATGGACCTTAGCGTTTGTGAATATAATAAGACGATGCAATAGGATATGTGACATATGTTGCACATGAGTTAGACACGGCTAAGCTGATAGGAATTAGGTTCTCTAACACATGCAACATAGGAATTAACAGTCTAAGTACTATATTAATAAAATTCAAGTATTGTTAGCGAGTTTTTTGGAATTCATATGTTGTTAGGACCAAATCGCTAATCCAAATCCATCTCAAATTGGCTAATCCAAATCTAAACACACTACTCATCGACAGACCTACAAATTGAATCTAAATAGAGCAAGGAATACAGAGAATTTAACCTAAAGGACCAGTCCAATTTGACCTCTACTTTGTTTACTTAGTGGAGGAGAGAACAATTAAAGCAAAGCAAAACCACCAGTCATATATAAATTAATAAATACACGCACAAGTGGACATAAAAGTAAATTCCCCGACAACACCGACTACACCGAACTTAAGAGCACCGGATCCCTCCCCCAAATCGCTTTTCTTCTTCTCCACGATCCCAAAAATCCCTAAATTTGGACCAACCTCACTGTTACACGGAAAACCTAACCAAATCTCAGAGAGAGAAAAGCGATGAAGATCACGGCGTTGCTGGTCCTCAAGTGCAACCCTGAAGGATCCGACCCGGTCATATTGGCCAACGCCTCCGATACCTCCCATTTTGGCTACTTCCAGAGGTCCAGCGTCAAGGAGTTCATCGTCTTCGTCGGCCGCACCGTCGCCCAACGCACCCCTCCCGGTCAACGCCAGTCTGTCAAGCACGAAGGTCGCTTTTCTCTCCTCTCCGATACGATCTACTTCTTTTTTTTTTTTGCTCCAACGCATTGAATTATCCGCTCCTATAATATATTCTATTATGTGTATTCGATTTGATTGCGATCTGAATCGTCTTTAATTTTGATGAAATTTCGTGTTGTTCTGCATTTATAATTCGAATTTCAATTTCGTATTTGTAATTTTGGTGATTGAAATTGTTTTGAATATGCTTCTATGAAATCTGATTTTTTTTTTTTTTGTTGTTATAGAGTATAAAGTACATGCTTACAACAGCAATGGACTCTGTGCATTGGGCTTTATGGATGATCACTATCCGGTTAGAAGTGCGTTTTCGCTGCTGAACCAGGTGACTTGATTTTCTTTATACTGTTTCGTTTTGCTATTGTGGTTGAGGTGGATGTTTGTTATAGGAGAAGAATGAATACATGCATTCAAATATTTACTCACTTGTTGTACTTTGCTTACTGTATCGCTGGTGACTCGAGCTTTGCTTTGTTGAGGGGTTAGGTTCTAGTATTTTGTGATTGGAAAAGTCTATATGAGTTCTAGCTACTCAAGTTTCAGTTGGTAATTTGGATTTTGGAGCTTCAATGGCTCTCACCGTTTCACCGGTAACAAACTATTGAAGTTTCTGGATTTCAAATTCGTCTGGTTCTGCAAATAGGAAACTGACCACCAGTTGGGTCACTGAGGGTTGAATATGCTTTGAATTCTAATTAGATGTTTGCAAGTTTGGTGTCATGAAGTGCCTCATACTTTTGCTCAACTTGTTTATTTATTAAAGAATCAATTGCTATGATTTCTAGGTGTTAGATGAATATCAGAAAAAATTTGGTGATTCTTGGAGGACTGCACAACAGGACAGCACAGAATCGTGGCCCTACCTAAATGAGGCTCTAACAAGATTCCAGGTGTGTCTGTAAATCTGTTTTCTTTCTTATTATATAAGCTGGAATCATAAGACATTAAAGCGGATGAAGTTTAATGAGCTCCACTAAAGCCAATTTTTTTCTATTGTACTTTATCTTCAAATTTCAGGACCCAGCAGAAGCTGATAAGTTGTTGAAAATTCAGAGGGAATTGGATGAAACAAAGATTATTCTTGTGAGTATTGTGCCTTCAGCTACATCTTGATCATGTTAATTGTTGCCTGTCTTTATGATCTTTCTAACAGTGGATCCATTTTGTTTAGTAATTAATTACCTGCTGAAGGATGTTACCTGAATAAGGGTTGGCACATCTTTTATTTGATAACTTGTCTTTATGTCTAACAAAAAAAAGTAAAAAATAAAATAAAATATCTCCACCTACCATATGCAGCATCAGATTGGTCACCTTTTACACTTCTGACCTGCCCTTTTTTTTTCTTTCTTTCTTTCTTTGGTGCAGCATAAGACTATTGATAGTGTGCTTGAACGAGGTGAGAAACTGGACAGTTTGGTTGAGAAGAGTTCGGATCTGAGCACGGCATCACAGGTACTAACAATTGTTGAGCTATTTTTCAGTTGCCATTGCATAGTGCATATCATTTGAAGTAGCTATAAATTGTATGTGGTGTCAAGGGCTTCCACATCCTCTATTTTGGAGAGAAGTCAGTGTCTAGGTATGCATTAAAGCAACAGGGGAGTATTTTTTATTTTTTTTAAGTGCAATTTATTGAATAATATAAAGCACCAAATGATGTGGTCCAGTTGATTTCCTGTTGCAGTAATACCTTTGTGCCTGTTAAAAGGGTTGGATTTAGATTTTAGATTGTGCAGTCTGAAGCATGAACCCAGTCAAATGTTTGTCAGTAAAAGTTCTGTCCATTTTTGCGTTTAAATACTTGATCCTTGATTTGTGATTCTTTTGGCAAACGGAATAGATATTACCACTTGGGTTGTTACGAGATTAACTGTACCTGAGTTTGTTTCTGATGTGACAGCCTGATGATATTGTTTTTTTTTTTTCCCAAACAGATGTTCTATAAGCAGGCAAAAAAGACCAATTCTTGTTGTACCATACTGTAAGCTTCTGGTGCTAGCATCAAACCCGTAATGACAATCCTGGTGTTTAAGTTGAAGGAAGACAAATTGGCGATTGTAATATTTCCATGTCATTTGTCAATTGTTCGCTTGGCAGAATTGTGTGGATCTTCATTTTCTTTTGTATCAAAAAAGAAGGGAAACCGAATATTGATAGTATGGTTACCGTGTTTCTGTTTGGAAACACAAGTTTATATTTAACTGTGTGCTATGTCATGTTTGCGATATTCTCATTTACGATTTATAAATCTATATGCCATTGCTTATTCTTTTGAAGCTATTCATCTTTCAGATCATACAATATATCTATTTATATCTTAGGTACATGATAGGACTTTACAGTCTTCTGTGGTTGAAACATAACCAAAGCCATGAATGGAACAGGTCCACTAATCAGCCGGAAAAAATTGGTTTAAGAATCGGGTTGATGGTTTCCAGCCGAAGCAGATTGTTTACAATGAATGCACGAATTACACACATACCAACTCATTCATGTATAAAGTTGTAAAGACTACCCAACTTTGTATACTTCTGTTTCAAACTACTCATTCACAAAACACACTTGACTACAAAAACATTAAAGCATAAATTAAAACACCAATCGATACTTTGATAGTACTCCTAGCCTCAAGCGGACTGGAATTGGAAATAAAACATAGACTACAATGAGCAATGGGGAGTATTAAACTAACCGGGACTTGGAATGCAAAGAACAACCGTTCATCCCAAATGTCAGGCTCTGTGTTTGATTAGAGTCCTCCACGGCATGATACTATTTAAGACAACAGACTCTCTTCATAAACAACCATGTCTTGTGCATCATTGTCAAGCATATACATGTCGGAGTTCTCATCTTCATTACGATAATGAATTATAGACATGTCAAGCTTCTCTTCTTCCCTTGGACATCTATTCCTCACAAATGCACTAGCTTCCCTAACCGAAATTGCTTGAAGCAAAGGATACCAGTCCCTCCGCTCAGGCTGACCGGGAATCCTTACGCTGAACGATCTAGTCCAGGAATCACTGTTGCCATACTCTCTCATGACCCAAAAGTCAATTTCATAATAGGTCAACTTACCACAATCCCACCGCGCCTTCTTGACCATTACATACAAGCACCCTTCACAAGAAACACCACCCTGGCATATAAAACAGTTTCTAAGCCCGTGTGTTTGAAGAGCACTAGGCAGCTTCATTACTGAAAACTCCTCCTCCTCCAAATCGAAAGCATACAGATTTGGAACCTGCTGCCTTTCAACATCGGGATAGAATAGCCAATGGAGTGCCTCACCAAAAAGCACACCACATGATGACACGATGCGGAAGCGAGGGGTTTCAATCCGTTTCCATGATTCACTCTTGGATGAGAAGATCTCCCCATTTATCACAGCTTTGTACTCGTCGGTGGCAGACACATAGCCAAACCCAAAAATGGATATCTGAGAAGTATTACCTCGGCTGGGTAATTTCTTAAAGAATCTGGTGGACGGGTTCCATATAAACAGGCTTTCCTGTTGCAGGAAGGAATGGGAGAGATATGATGCTACCAGCCCATTGCAGGAGCCTATAAAGACAGCCCACTGGTGATCGAAAGGGGCATTCAGATTTCGGAGAACTAGAGATTCCTTTCCGAACGACAGATTATGACTCAAATTTAGGATTTCAAGGTCAAAGTTGCGGAAGAATAGTATGGTTTGATGCTTAGGGGCACATTGGAAGTGCAGTTTGGCGAATTGGGAATCAGAGAATAGAGTGCGCCACCGTTTACAGACGCATCTGCATCGCCCCACAGATTTGACAGGTAGCCTGGTCACGATCTGCACTATTATCTCTTCAGGTAATATTGCAGCTGCCACCATGGCTGCTGATTTGAAAGAGACACCAGCTGAGGCACTTGACTCAGATGACTTCAGAATTCTCTTCATTTTCTACACTTGCACAAGCTGACTTCTAAGCATTAACATATAAAATCTACAGTAACAAGAAGGAGAAAAGGGAAGGTCTTAACACAAAATGGGGAGTTCGTATTCTAAGTCTGTTTTCCCAAATCAACAAACAAAATCGATCAGATGGCAGCTTCCATATCTTACAACCACATTTCTTTGCTAAAACTGAATACAATAGAAATGAGGGTTTCTTGAGCAAGACCCATTACCCAGCAAGAGAAGTAGAGAACTAGATTTCTGATTTCAAAGCACAATACCCATTACCCAACAGAGAGATTTCTGATTTCAAAGAGTAGTACCCAACAACAATGACCAGAATCACACTGTTTCAGTAGAAAATAAGAATTCAATACGATTGGAATGCTTCAATAATATTCACCCCCAAGAATAGGGTTTATAAAGTGATACAAGAGTAATCCTAATAGGAAACGATCTCCTACCATTATACAGAGAGACAAAACCTATATGTACAAGGAAAGTAAATATTTACAGAATATTCTACACTACCCCTCAAGTTGGTGCATAGATGTCAATCATGCCCAACTTGTCAATTGAGTTGTCAAACACTTTCCTTGACACTCCTTTCGTAAGAACATCGGCTAATTGATCTTCTGTATACACAAAAGGGAAACAGATGATCTTTCTGTCCAGGTTTTCCTTAATGAAATGTCGATCTACTTCCACATGCTTAGTCCGGTCATGCTGAACAGAATTATGAGCATTTTCAATAGCAGACTTGCTATCACAATGCAAATCCATAGGCTTCTTGAGCTTAAAGCCCAAATCTTTCAACACATTACGAATCCACAACATCTCACAAACTCCATGCGCCATACCTCGAAACTCAGCTTCAGCACTTGACCTAGCAACAACCTTCTGTTTCTTGCTGCGCCAAGTCACAAGATTTCCTCCAACAAATGTAAAATACCCAGATGTGGACCGCCTGTCTGTCTTATCACCAGCCCAGTCTGCATCTGTGTACCCCACAACCTCCAACTCATCCTTTTTTCCAAACAACAAACCTCTTCCAGGTGCCATTTTAAGATATCTCAAAATACGATACACTGCATCCATATGCTCTTCACTGGGACAATGCATAAATTGACTGACCACACTCACAACATAAGCAATATCAGGCCTAGTATGAGAAAGGTAAATAAGTCTCCCCACTAGACGTTGGTACCTTCCTTTATCTGTTGGAACCTGATCTGGATAGATGGCGAGGTTATGATTCATCTCGATCGGCGTCTCAATAGGGTTGCAGTCAAGCATTCCGGTCTCAGCTAACAAGTCAAGTACATACTTACGTTGGGACAAAGAAATCCCCTTCTTAGACCTTGCAACTTCAATTCCAAGGAAGTACTTCAATTGCCCAAGGTCCTTCATCTCAAATTCCTTAGAAAGATACTTTTGTAGAGCCTCCATCTCTTTTAAGTCATCCCCTGTGACAACCATATCATCAACATATACAATCAGAGCGGTAATCTTCCCCTGACGACGTTTGATGAACAAAGTGTGATCTGAGTTGCTTTGTTTATATCCAAATGCCCTCATGGACTTAGAGAATCTTCCAAACCAAGCTCTCGGAGACTGCTTCAAACCGTAAAGAGACTTCTTCAACTTACAAACCTTGCCAGTATCATAAGGCAAATTTTTCACTCCTGGTGGCATCTCCATATACACTTCTTCCTCCAAGTTGCCATTGAGGAACGCATTCTTCACATCAAACTGATGCAAAGGCCAATCTTACTTGCTGCAAGTGAAATCAAGATTCGAACAGTATTGATCTTTGGTACAGGGGCAAACGTCTCTTCATAATCAATCCCATAGCGCTGAGTGTAACCTTTGGCAACTAATCTGGCTTTGTACCTGTCAATGCTCCCATCAGCTTTAAGTTTTACTGTAAACACCCATCGGCATCCAACAGTTTTCTTTCCAGCAGGCATAGTCACAATATCCCAAGTCAAATTTTTCTGCAAAGCCTCTAGTTCTTCATTCATCGCTTGAGTCCACTTAGGATCTGCCAAAGCATTATGTACACTACTAGGAATAGATATAGTGGATAATTGATCAACAACAAGTGCATGTGACCCAGACAACCTATGGTTAGACATGTAATTAGTTATAGGATACTTAGCTTTGGTTTTGATGTCTGGTTCATATTGTTTCTTAGGAATACCCTTAGTAACCCTCTGTGATTTCCTAGACTCAATATTATCTAACCCAGATGATTCATTTGAAATTAAAGGTACCTGAGGAAGAACACTCGCAGCGGATTCTTCAGTTGATAATGTAGAGAGGGGTAGAAACTCTGACAGATCAGAACTCTGAATTATATTCTCATTATTGGGTGTGTCACATATTCCAGGACTCATTGAAGTGTCCTTGTCGCCGTCAAAATGCGTGTCAATTTGCTGGCCAAGACGTAGCATTGAATTATCTTTCCTCTTTGACTTGTCCAAACTACTTTGGGATGCATCTATCTTATTTGACTTATGATGATGTCGGCAAGATGGGACAAAACCACTATGGGATTCATGATGTTGGCTGGATGACTCAAGGACACCTTGGGATGAATTTGTCATGTTCAACCGGTCATGATCTCTGCTAGATGGGGACCCCACGGCCACAGGTCCACCACTAATTAGGCTATTTTATGTTTCTTTTTCCCTTCCAAATCGCCCATCTTCTTTTTCTCTTTCGTTTCCACTTTCTTTTCCCACGGCCCTTTTTTGCTCTTCTTCACTTTGTTTTCCGCAGTTGGAGGGCCCCACGGCTTCAGAATTGTCTCCTTGGCAGATGGAGGGCCCCACGGCAGCAGCTTTTTGTTCACTTTCGTTTCCTATTTCGCTTTCAGTTGGAATTTCAGTTGGAGAAGAATTCCCAACTCCAAATCTTGATTCCAAAACTTCTAATTCGTCAAATTCTTCAAATGCAAATAAATCTTGAGGATTTCCTTCACAACCTCTCTCCCCCTGAAGGGAAGACTCCGAAACTCCCCCTAAATAATAAGACTCAGATTCGCGAAATGCAACATCAAGAGAAATATACATAGTACCAGTAAGAGGATCATAACATCGATAACCCTTTTTGAATTCCGCATAACCAACAAATATACACTTACGGGCACGGGGATCAAGCTTGCTGCGTTGAGGCTTGGGAATATGAATATAGGCTACGCATCCAAACACTCGAGGTTCAAGATTTGGTAGCGACGGAAGTGACAGAAGTTTCTGAAGTTTCTGCTGAGGATTTTGAAATTCAATTACCCGAGAGGGAGTACGATTAATGAGGTAAGCGGCGGACTTCACAGCTTCTCCCCAATATTCACGAGGTACATGCATGCCAAACAAAGAGGCACGGACAACTTCAAGTAATTGTCGATTCTTCCTTTCTGCCAATCCATTCTGTTGAGGAGTATATGAGTTAGAAGGCTGATGTTGAATTCCATGAGATTGCATAAACTCCTGCATAGGACCATTAATATATTCTCCGCCATTGTCAGATTGGAAAACTCGAATATTTTGTTGGAACTGTGTAGACACCATCTTGTGAAACTCTCTGAACATGGAACACACTTCACTCTTGTTCTTCAATAAAGACACCCAAGTCATACGAGTACAATCATCAATAAAAGTCACATAATATCGAGCTCCAGAGAAAGACGGGATCTTGGCAGGACCCCAAACATCAGAATGAATTTTCATAAACGGAATGGGACTTCTATTGAGACTAGGTGAATACGAAATTCGATGACTTTTAGCCAGTTCACAGATATCACAACGAAAATCTGAACCACTAACAACTGAAAATAACTGGGGTTGTAGTTTCTTAAGATAACTGAAAGACAGATAACCCAAACGACGATGCCATAACCACACCGTGTCCTTAGCATTCTCTACTCCATTAACCTGATTCACTTGTCCTAACAGTTGTTGCTCTCCATTTGCTGTCAGATCCAAGTAGTAGAGTTTCCCCCTTCTCACACCATAACCAAGAATCCGCCGAATCAAAATGTCCTGAAACACACAGAATGAGGGATAAAAAGTCACAATACATGCTAGTGCTAGGATAATCTGGCTAACAGATAGGAGATTATATGCTAATGAAGGGACAACCAATACAGAGTCAAGGGTTAACGTGTCAGAGAGGACAACAGAGCCTTCTCCGATTACCGGAGTTGGAGTACCATCAGCATTAGAAACAATATTTTGAGAGGAGAGTTTTAGCTGTTTCAAGAGGCTAGGATCATTAGTCATATGGTCAGATGCACCTGTATCAATTATCCAAGAACTATTCACAGATACCTTACTCCTCATACCTAACTGTGCTACATTGGCGGAGGCATTAGATGGTTGCTCTTCCTCTGCAGTAGCTACAGTAGCTTTTCCAAGATTCTTTCGCGGTTTCTTGGTGGAATCCCATCAATAAGGGTAGCCAATTATTTCATAACATCGTTGCTTGCTATGACCTAAATTTTCACAGAGCGGACACTTTGTATTTGCATATGGATTTATTTTACCCGGAGGCGGCGTGATGGAGGAGTTGAGAAGCCCGGGGGCATATTGTGGAGTACAATGGTCGCGGGGTCGTTTTCCATTGAGCAAAAAAAAGGCTTGCACGTGGGTCCGTCGGCTAGACTTAATGAGAAGAAAGCAAAGGCCTGCAGATTCGGTTTCAATAGTCCACTCTGGACTTTCACAGTTAGCGTGTAGAATGCCCAGAAGAATGCAAAGTCCTGTACTTGCAGCAGGTCTTGTCGGCTTTAATTAAACAATATTGCAAACAAGACTTGTGATTGTTAATTAAACAATGCAGCAGCTAGTAGACAAGTGGGCTAGTACTTTAATCAAACAAAGGTATGCGGCAATAATATGATTTCCAGGGATTGTTTCAGACTTCGAGATTTCGGGATTTGGGAATAGTTTAAGCGTTTGTGATGTTCTACGGGATTTGGGTTTCAAAGAGTACGGTGCAGGTTCAAAGGATTGAACCCGCTCTAATACCAAGTAGAAAATAAGAATTCAATACGATTGGAATGCTTCAATAATATTCACCCCCAAGAATAGGGTTTATAAAGTGATACAAGAGTAATCCTAATAGGAAACGATCTCCTACCATTATACAGAGAGACAAAACCTATATGTACAAGGAAAGTAAATATTTACAGAATATTCTACAGTTTCAAGGCCCTTCTTATATCAGAAACAAAGTATGACAGCGTCTGTTTCATAAGACCGAGAGGGGAGAGAGAGATTTACCTCGATGAGTCGATGATAAGAATCGCTAGAAGTCTTCGTCTAAGCATCTTTGGGGGTTTAGGAATGGGAAAGAAACACCAGACGCGCTGTTTTTAGACTTCAAAATAACAAAACCGAACACCCAAAGAGCTTTGTCGTTTGGGCCCTATTGTGATTTGTGAGTCATGGAACAAAAACAAAAATTACAGGGGAGTTAGAAGAATGGGTCATGGAACCTATCATATTCACACGAGTTTGAAATGCCCAAAAAAAAAAAAAAGTCTGATTGGATTATCAATCATCTCTACTACAATAAACCAAAACTTCTTAATGAAACCAGAGTTTTTTTTTTTTTTTTTAATATCAAAAGAGATCAGCGCATTTATTAAATTCAGCAAACAGTACAAAAACGAAACAATCATATGAGGTTGACAGAAAGAATAATTCCTCAGAGCACCTTAAGGCTCCTATTCTAAACAAGAACAAGAACTCAGTATACTCTCAGTACACCTACTTTTTAGAAAGTCCACGCACCATTATTCCAAACAAAAACCTAAATACTCTGAAGCAGTAAATTAAAATGACCCTTAGAGCTAGTGGCTTTGCACCAAGATCAAAGATCAAATAACAATTGGAGTAGAGAATGACGTGTCACTATCCACTCCATCTTCATTCATTAGAACCACCCAAATTGATAAGCCCTAATCCAACTCAGCCCAATAAGAGACCCATGCAGTCCACATGGAGCCCATCATCCAAAATTGAAACCAAACTCCTCAATTACAATCAAAAGTCCACCCCAGGCCCAACAATCTTGGAACCCAGCAGCAAACCCTAGCATGGGGATCAGGACCACCCTCACCACTACCGCCGTAGAAGCCACTTCCATTGCCGCCGCAAAGGCCCTTGCCACCACTGCACAATCCCACACTCAGGCTAGCTAGACAGAAGCAAATTCACTTCCGATAGAGAAGAGAAAGCTCCATCACCGTTTGAGTATGAGTATGAGAAAGCCGCATAAGCAAGAGTTGAAAAAAGAACAAAAATAGAAGAAATCCACTATTTTTTTTTTTTTTGAAAAGGAGTTGATTGCATTAGTAATCAAGCCATAAAACAGGTCAGAGTCTAACAAAGTTTACATAAGCAAGCTGGTCAAACAACCAGAAACCTATCTAAGCCAAACTAAACTCATTAGTAATCTAAGGGACGCTCGCTGAAAGCAAGCCTACACTAAGCAAGATAACCTCGCTTCTTAAGGCAAAATCATTCAACTAGCCTATTCTTGCCAACACGCAATTGTGGTACAAAAACAAACTAGAAAACATCTTAGAGAAGCATATAGAGATTAAACCCTACTCAAGACCAAGACTTGCATCCAGAATGACTTCGGAGAGAAAACGCTAAAACAATGCCAACTCCTTCCCCTTAGGGTCAGGATTGGCACCATCTTCAGCAGCTAACAACCTCGGCAACAGGTTGGTCTTCTTGCTATTTTTTGGAGTCTTCTTATGCTCCTCATCCTTCTTGACTATTTTATTCTTTCCAACAGTACCATATGGCAGTTTGTTGAGACTGCCTCCAGGGCGACCACGTTTTCTCTTTGGTTGATCATTAGTGCTAGGAGTCGCCTTAATAAGCCCCATAGTTATTGCATCCAAATTTTTCTTTCCCACAGCCAAACTAAGACGAAGCTTATTTGGATAGATAATTACCTCGTCACCATCACGAGGACGACGCAGCCCAGTAATCGATGGTACCTCCTGTCTTGATTCCCCAGTATCCCTGATCTGAATCTGCCTTCGAACCCAACCCATTTGCACCACTGTTTGAGGCAAAAATGCTTCTGAAATAGACCGAGGAGACTAAGGTTGGACCATGAGGATAAACCCTAGTTGCCGCGATGCTTGTTTCCAGCCCTCCACACAGCACCTCCAAAGCAGAAGGCGGCTCCACCATACCAACAGATGCCTCCTCTTCCTCCAGCATCTCAGGCCCAGAACATGGTAACCCGATGTGCATAACCAGCCCACATCTTCCACACCGCCCAAACATCTTATCGTACTTGAAGTGCACCATGAACTGAACGGCATCTTCAACCCATAAACGACGCTTAAGCAACAGCGACCTTGTATAATCTACCTCGACCCGAATTCGCAACACCCTGGTCCGGAAAGCCACCCTATCATACTCCATGAACTCACCAAGTGTGCTTCCAATGAGACGCATGATTCTCTCGGATCGGAAGGCCGAAGGAACCCCTATCAATGTCATCTAGTACGATGACTTTTGTAGCGGGACTGACATCACCGAACTCACACCATTATATTCCGCTAAAGCAATCGGAGCTCGATTGAATCCCTAAAGGCCTCCCTTCCAAACCCTAGTTCGATCCACCGGATCTAAAAACGTTATCAAAACCCGATCATCCTCCCGAGCTTCTTCGACATGCATCATGCCATTGATCCTCCACGCTGACTTGAACATACCCAGAAAAGAGCGGCGCGTATACTCCCTAGCAGTTAGGAGCTCTCCTAGCAGTTATGGATGCCATCGCATCAATAGAGGCCATGCTGCGTTGAAAAGTTCTCACAGACGCAAAAAACCCTAACCCTAGAGGAGAGCAGAGTTTTGCGGCTTCTTGATTTTTTTTTCTTGAAGAAATCCACTATTGGAGTATGAGTATGAGTATACGATCAAAAAACATTGTTATCATGAAAGAAAAATATTGGCAATAAACCAATCAATAATCATTCTCTTCTGGACCTATAACTATTGGAAAATTTCTAAGCTATTTTTTCAACACCTTTAAAGTTTAAACTATGGGTCTTAGAAGTTGCATTCACAAAAAGACACTTGATTCTACTACAAAGACTAGAGCATAAATAAACAAAACAACTGGTATCACTAGGCAAGTGGGTCCTCTTCATTTCAGCGTTATCAAGCCTTGTGGTACGTAGAGGATTACAGTTTTTGATCTTCTTCTCTTTCCACTCCAGCTTTTGATCATCTTCTCTTTCCACTCCATGATACTCACTAAGACTCTCTTCATATACAACCATGTCTGTTGGATTACTGTAAAGAATATACATGCTGGCGTTCTCTTGTTTATTATGATCACGAACCATATATATGTCACGCGTCTCTTCTTTGTCTTGATCAAACTTTTTCGACCTCTTCATCACAACTGCACAAGTTTCCATAAGCAAGATCGGCTCAAGCCTATAGCTCCACTTATCGAAAAACTTTAGGCTGAGGGATCTACTCCAGGAATCACTGTTTCCGTATTCTCTCATGACCCAAAAATCAACAACATAATATATCCCTTGATGCTCAAACAGCCGATTATACTGCATCATGTACAGGCATCCTTCACAAGAAACTCCCAAATGGCATTTAAAAGTGAAGTTCAGAATACTAGGCACCTGCATTTTCCGGAACCCCTCCTTCGCCAAATCAAAGGCAAAGAGAGCTATTGGTATTCCAAAATACTCACGAGGATCAGGGGTGTATCTGTCAAGCGCTAGCCAATGAAGTGCCTCTCTAAAAAGCAGCCCTTTCCGTTGCAGCGTGCTGTTCACAGGGGATTTAATTGATTTCCACGTTTGAGCTCTCAACGAGAAGATGCTAAACTCTCCCCAACTCGGAAAATTCCTTCTTAAAACAACTTTATAGTCGTCGGTGTCAGAGACATGGCCAAAGCCACATGTGGAAACCCCCCATGGAAGATCAAAGCCTTTCTCAGGTATTTCTTTGTAGAATCCGGTTGATGGGTTCCAGATAAACAAGGATGAACCACATTTAGGATCCATAAAATTAATGTTTGGATATTTACAACAGTTATAACAGGCTACTAACCCATTGCAAGAGCCTAAAAAGCGGAGAGCATGGCCCGGTTTCTTGAATGGGGTGTTCAGCTGTCCGACTCTGAGCGAAGAATTCTTAAGCTCCTTTAGATCCCCCAACTCCAACTCTAGCGATTTGTATTCATGTCTGACGAGAACAAGTCTCTGGCAGAGGGTTTGCCGCTCAGAAGCTGATTGTATGTGCGACTTGGCAAACTTTGGGTCGGAGAATAGAGAGCGCCACCGTTTACAAACGCACCTGCATCGCCCTACGGGTTTGATCGGCAACCTCGTCACAATTTCCACTATAATATCTTCAGGTATTATTGCAGTTTCCCTCATGCGCGCCATGAACGACAATGCTTTTGTTTAGGTTAGCACTTGGCACAAATTATATTTTTATGGGTCCTTGACCAAAAGATGAGATCGGTAATTATATCGGCAATCAAAACTAGCAATCCTAATGTTTGGGGTAATACCTAACGTAAAGTTCACTTTCTGTAATTGGGCCGTAGTAAATGTACTATTTGGGCTAAAATCACCATGCCCAATGTGTTTCTGATCAACTTTGACATTTTTCTTTCGTGTTTCGTCTATAGTATTTTTTTTTCTTTTGGGGATTGTTTTCGGTATTAATGTACTGATATATCAAGTAGATTAGTTTAATATAGAGGTAAACTTACTCAATACAAAGATAGACTTGAAGCTGGTGTACTAACGTATGGAGTCAAACTACTTCTGTATCAAATTTACTAATCGGTACATTAATATCTCGTAAAACTTTCCTCTTTTTGACCACCTTCACAAATTTTTCTTTTTCTAAGATTGCTCTTCTTTAAATTAAAATTGGACATAACCGCCTTGTCTATTCTATCGTTTATATACGTGCTGCTTGATCTTATCAGCTATCTTCCATGTATGGGGTTGATGATTAAGAAATCTATGGGGGTTAAGATTTGACTCATTTTGGACGACCATTGGATAACCATGTCCGCCTTGATCACGATATTTGACATAGATCTCTTGTTTTTTTCTCAGCCATGGGGAATTATAAGCCTAATGCTTCTAGACAACTTTGCTTCTTCTTACAAGCTACAACCACAAAATTCTTTTTCTTCCTCTCCAAGCTTGCTCCTATTCAAATCATAATCATAATGTTTTCTTCCTCGCCAAGCTTGCTCTTATCCAATCATAATCATAATGTTTTCTTCTTAAAGTATAAATGGATGAAAAATAAGGAGTGAGAGGAATGTTACAAACGTATGTCTTTTCATTTATGTGTGGTAGTGGTATGTTGTTTTACATTTGCTTCATGAATCCAACCGAGTACCCCTCCATGAAGCACCTCAAATATAAATGTAATTTCTATTTACTATTAATTTTCTGAAAATTTAATACTAAATTGAAGAATTAAGTCAATTAACCACCGCCTAGTATGGAATATCTCATGTTTATTGTCCGATTAACACCTATTAATTTGTGATTAGCAAATTTAAAGGATCTTCAGATTCGTGCGACTCTATCGCAGGAGTTAATTTGGCAATGTTTAAATATCCTCGTAAACCTTAATTCACATATTGATTGAGTTGATGTGTTATATGAACCGAAATTATTTGCTACCTCACGCTTGACAAAGAAGGGAAAAAACCAAAGAATTGAAACTCTAGAGAGATGAATGAAGTCGGTTGAAGGATCAAAAAACCCCGAGTTCTTTACCCTACCGTCCGTACGTGTCTAGCAAGTTCCATCTTGCACGCTAAACGTGTAAGGTCTAGAAACCTCCACGTCCGGACTTCAAATAAGCCAATGCCACCTCTATATACCTTATCAAGAAAGCCCAGAATCCTGAAACATATAAACCCTAGAAAACCCTCTGTCTCCCAATTCCCTCCCCTCATATTTGACAATGGCAAAGAAAACCATGGAAGTTGTGAAAGGCCTAGACTTGCAGAGGTACATGGGCCGCTGGTATGAAATTGCTTCATTCCCATCAAGGTTTCAGCCCAAGAATGGAGAGAACACTAGGGCCACCTACACTCTGAAAGAAGATGGGACTGTGAATGTGCTCAATGAGACCTTCACGGATGGGGTCAGAAGCTCCATAGAAGGCACTGCCTACAAGGCTGACCCTTCAAGTGATGAGGCAAAGCTCAAAGTCAAATTCTATCTCCCTCCATTTTTGCCCATCATCCCTGTTACTGGGGATTACTGGGTTTTGTATATTGATGAGGATTATCAGTATGCTCTCATTGGTCAACCTAGCAGAAATTACCTTTGGGTATGTGTATTTCTTTCTCTTTGTTCTATTGGGTAATTGTCCGTTTCTGTTTTTGTTGGTGGGATTTGTCTATGTTTTGTGTGTGACTTTGGTTTTGGGCATTTTGGTCAGATATTGAGCAGGAAGCCTCATCTAGATGAGGAGATTTACAACCAGCTAGTGCAGAAAGCCAAGGATGAGGACTATGATGTGACCAAACTCCACAAGACACCACAGGGTGAGAATCCTCCAGAAGATGCACCCACGGACACAAAGGGTACCTGGTGGTTCAAGTCCCTCTTTGGAAAATAGAGAATTTCTGATTGGAGTAGCATATTGGGGATCTGAGTATATTGTATATATGAATGAATAATCAGAGCCTCTTTTGCAACATTTAGGCTAGGAGTATCATTTGGTTTGTTAAAATATGCAACATAAAGTTTGAAGCCTACTGGTTGAAGTTGTGGAACAAATAGCTAAGAAATTTCCATCTGGATGGTTCTGTGTAATTTGTGTCTGTTGAGTTTGTCTTCGTTCTTCTGGCAATGTTTATCTGTTTTTTATTCTCCTTTGTTAATGGAATGACATTAGTAACTATTTGATATTGAAAGCAGAATGATACTCAAATTGTTCAACTTGTTAGTTTTTAAGTTACAGATAGTGATTCAGACTCTGACTCATATTCTGGTTGGTTACTCGCTCTTTTGATTCTAGAAATCATTGCGGCCAGTTTACTTTTCCATATTGCACCCATAAAGCAATAAATTGAGCTCCTTAAATAGTTGATTACTTGATACGGTTCAGGCATTTTTCAAAGAACAGTGACCTCAAAATCCCTTAATTGGTTTATGTGCAAACAGGACTTAGATTTCCACATATATTCGACACCAGATTGAATCCTAAGCACGTTAGGATTCCTAGTTAGAGATGGTTTAAGACTAGTTGTTCCCAATACAGTCACCAATCTTCATGTTTTCATTGCGTTACGATTTCTTGTGCTCGGAGCAGTGTCATCCATGGCTCTCAGGAGGGCAATTTCAATACCAGAAGATATTATAGCAGGGGAAATTGTCCTGAGGTTGCCGGTGAAATCCGTAGGGCGATGCAGATGCGTTTGTAAACGGTGGCGCTTTCTATTCTCTGACCCAGACTTTGCTAAATCTCACATACAGTCTGCTCCTAAGCAGCAACGACTTGTTTTTCACCTCGGCTATGAATTCCATTCGCAAGACTTGGAGTTGGGAATGCAGAAATCTTTGGTCAGAGTGAGTCCTCCGCCGTTCAAGAATCCGAAGCATGCTCTCAGCTTTGTAGGCTCCTGCAATGGGTTGGTAGCCTGTGTAAGTGGTGCTTCCATTCAAACTTGTCGACCTTCCAGGGAGATCAGCTTGTTTATCTGGAACCCATTAACCGGATTCTACAAGGAATTCCTAGGCCAAGGTTTCTATTCTCTGATGCGTGGTTTTGGTCATGTGTCCCGCGCTGACGACTATAAAGTGGTGGAGTTACTAGATCATGAACTAGTTAGGGAGATCCGCGTCTTCTCGTTGAGCTCTCAGACATGGAAATCGATTAAATGCCCTCTCAATCTCACGTTTACAACCCTGCAAGTGAAGGGGGTGTTTTTGAATGAGGCGCTTCATTGGTTAGCTTATGAGACTGATCGCCCTGATTTAGATCCACGAATAGCACCAGTAGTCTTATTTGTTTTTGATTTGGCAAAGGAGGAGTTCCGAAAAGTACAAGTGCCTCGTGGTGTTGTTAGATGCTCAATGTATGATAGGCGTCTGGGAGTTTCTTGTGAAGGATGCTTGTATATAATGTGCTTTCCAAAATCTGGTTACCGTTGTCGTGATGCTCTTCGTGTTGAATTTTGGGTCATGAGAGAATATGGCAACATTAGCAACATTTATTCTTGGAATATAATTAGTATAAGGATTCCCAATGAGTTTACTCGGTATAATCTTGAACCAATCTTGCTCATGGAAACTTGTGCAGTTGTGATGAACAGGTCGAAGAAGAGTGGCCGACTGGTTTCACAGCAGGGGAGTAACATCCGGAGCAACGATCGAGAGGACATATACATGATTCACCATCATACTCAAAAAGAGAACCTGAAAGTGTACATTGTTGAGTCTGATCCACCAGATATGATTGTATATGAAGAGTCTATTTTCTCTTTGTTAGTGAGTAACTAAGTGCCATTGGGCTGGTATGGAAGAAGGTCAAAAGACTCAAATAGTTGCCTAGATATCAGTTAGTTAATTTGTTGATTTCTGCTTTTAGTTTTTGGACTGCAACAAATATTGGTTAAAGGTTTTGGACTTCAGTTAAATTTTGTCCATGAAATATTAAATGACTGCAACTGCATCGAGGATGTCTGAATATCACCTGTTTTATTGATAAAATTTCCTAAATGATTTGTGAGAGCCTCATTTTAATCCAAAAGAACCCGTATATTTTGGATCAACATGAATTTTTTTCCTTCTATTTCATGATTAGCAAACAGAGAGGCTTATATATAATAAGATCATGGCTATGGTCATGACCTACACATATATAGTTGCATGAATCTATCCATACAAACATGAAGCAATTTGCAGATCCATAATGTCAAGGAATTGAAGAAGTAATAAGTTTTGTTTTTTGGGACAAACGAAGAAGTAATAATTCATTTATAGCAGAACAACTTGGATACATGATTTTGCTTCCAGCCTGAAAAGAAAGTAGGAAAGTAAACCAGGAAAAACTACTCTTTAATCACTCATTGATTTTTTCCAAATGGTAGTGCTAGATTTTCTCATCAAAACACTTCACTCTTGTTTCTGCAATGGTGCTGATCACAGGCTCCAACAGTTCCTCCAATATTCTAGCTTTGATTTGGCCTCTTCTTGGTGGCAGGGGTACAACAATCATGGGTTTTGCTGTTTTTGATCCTACCTTTGTTTGCTTCTTATTGCTTTGGTTTTCCATTTCTAGCAGAAAGTTTTGGTGAAAAAGATGGTACAAGGAGAGAAGTTGCATATAGGTGAAGTGAGGTGAGACTCAATTCTGTGTATACGATAGTGGGGAATGGGGATAAGCAACTATTAATCAGGCAATTATGTCAGAAGGCTAAATCTCTGAGTAATCCCACTGTAATTGTGGAACACTGGAACATAATCAACATATACATAATTGGAAAAGAGGTTTGATTCATACATTGTATTTGGAATACATATAAAACTAATACTATTATAGATGGATGTGAATTAAAGAGACGACTGTATTTTCAAAAGATAAGAAGACAACAGTAAAAGTATGGAAGATCTGGGTAAAAGACTAAAATGTTAGGCAATGATTATGGACATAAAGTTGCAGAGTAGTAAGATTACACAATTTAAGTCATAGCCTCAGTTGCAGGTTAAGCTTCAGGCCACAATCATCGAAAATGAAAAGTAGAAAATCTTCATACACTACTGTCAATCCAAATACTCGGTGCAGGTAGGTTTCAATGCAAGGAAATCGATGTAAAGGACAATCAATAATAGAGAAACTAAAATTAAGAAAATTTCAATAGTTACTCTCCAGATCAGTTTTTGTGCAGAAACTTCATCAATATTTTTGAATTCATCCACTGGAATAGACATGCACAAAGTAAGAGAAGTCATCAGTCCTTCAATTAGCAAAGAAAATATAGCATGCCCAACTACAGGGATATTCATTTTACACTAAAATGTAAACCATTTACATGTTAGGCAACAGATCCTCCGCATATACATGAGGGATATATGATATATCATACCAAAATATATCAAAATGAACTTCATGGCCTGATAACTTGTTTATCCAAGTCATTAACCAATTAAGGAGCCAGGTTCAACCCAAGAACTAACGCAGCTTCTTGCTTGAAGAAGTTGATGTGGAAGGGCCTGCTTGATCTCTCTCCATAGATGGCCGCTTTCCACAAACAGGACCAGGTTCGGTTGATGAGGGGAAGGCAGCAGCATCAACAAACTCATGATCTTCCACAGACAACTGTAAGTTTTCTCTGATCAGCATACCATCCACTTTTTCCTCATCGAAATCAATCAGAAACCCAAATTGGATAATCTGGCTCAATGTTTCTCTTGCTGCATAATGTCTTGCCTGCACTAACAGTCCTTCAGCAAGTTCGTCAGCGAAAGCTGCAACAAATTCTAGATCAGATTTTCCATTTGTGTACCCTGAATTATCAATGAAAAACTGCTTAGAATTCTTCATCCAGTAAACTAGCTTCGCTACGCTCACTTCCACTGCTGGACTTCCAGAACGCATTAGTCGGTAAATGAATTGATATGGTTTGTTAATCCTGTACGTTCGAAGTTGGATAACTGAAGATGCAGCATATTGTCTCTCTTCCAATGACATACACACCTGCCAACCAGCAAGAAAACCCAGAATAATCTTGATTAAACCCCTGCCAATCAATCCATATATTGCCCTTACTTCACCTAGTCCGCCACACATATTCTCTTTGCGCTCAACAGATTCAGAAACCTTTCTCACTCCAAGGGATTCATATATCTCATAAAGTCTTATAGGAGACAAACAATCGCTTGGGGGACACCACACAAACAATGGAGCCTCATCATAGCTCAAGAAAATTCTTTTCAGTTGCAAATCATCAGCAAGGAATACTTCTGTCCTGTTGATCAGATATATTTTCTCAGATGTTGACTTTGTGGCAGGTAATTTAGTCAACTTCTGTCTTAGACACTCTTCAAAGTTTGGATTCCAGTTGTCTACAACATACTTCCAGAAGGAGCACCAGGACTCTACCAGAGCCACTTGGCGGTCTTGGCCCATCACTGCTGCATCGCATTCATTCCAGAAACCCACGTAATCATCAATGGAGGGCTTCTCTTTGACTCCAAAGACTGAAGAAAACAAGGGGAGGAGCTCTTCATCATAATATTCATCCAGCGACTAGGTGTTGCGCCTAAGATTTGGATCACCATGAAGTACACAATGATCAGGGTTAACCCAATCATAATCATCAGTATCTATAAAAATTTCGGTTCCATCTGGCTCTTCTGGATGCCATTGGAACTTGTTCAGGAAGGTGTAAATACTTTTTATGAAAGTATTTTCAAAATAAGTGCCGTGCAGCTTAGAAAATATCCCATAAAGAAGAGAACAAACACTCAAAGGATCTACCTTCACACCGATATCTCGTAACTGACTCTTGTATACAAGAATATCAGTTCCATAAAAATTCTCATCAATGGTTGGTAACATTGTACGATCCAGAATACTTTCCCAGGCTGGATCAAACAGAATAGATTCTTCTGGTGTTTTAAACGGATCTGTCCAATCCGAGGTCTTCAAACACCTTCTTCCTGCAATGCTGTTGGTTAAGTCACTCAGTAAGGGATCATCAGGAGAGCTTGACGTCAGATTCTTGATGCACTTTAGCAATGAAATAATGCCAGCTCCAGTAACCTTTTCATCAATTGAGCTGCAGAGCCTTCGGATGCATTCGGTATACCAATGGTCGTTCGCCCATTCCACACCTAGAAACTCCAGAACTGCATTGTATTTTTCAAGGTCCAGAGACGGATGCAAGACCCTCCTCAGTAAATATATTGATGAACTGCTCAAAACATAACCTTCTATTTTAAATCCACCCACTAGGTCCCTGAAGTTTGGAAGGACGCGAACTGCCTCTTGAGGCCTTGCAGAGGAAGACATACCCTCAATAACATCACAAGGCACTATCACTAGACTCTGCAATTCAGCTCTAATGGACTCTCTTAAGTCTTTAAACTTGGGAATTGATGAAGCTTGAGCAGGTAAAAATTCAAAAATCTTACCCACTGGATAACACAAGGAGTGAAACTGAAAGGCATTCACAAATGCTGATGGGATACAATTGAGAATCCCCAAGTTCCATACATTTTCCAACAGTATAGAATCTCGTGATGAATTAAGAATGAAGTCAGCTTGAATTAAAAACGGGAAGTCTGTGACCATTGTCGTGGGGAGGAAAGCGAATATACCAACAGAAGAAGTTGCATTTCTCATCCTTTCTCCAGATGGGAAAGCAATGGTAATCACCCAGCTCTGCACATCCATCCTTACACCAAATCTATTCTCAGGTTTTACCGGAAATTCCTTTTCCCACAAGTAATAATCGCATAATTCCTCAGTATCATCCAAGTTTTTCTTTGAAAGTTGAACCACACGTGAAGAAACCTCCTTGTTTTTAGTCACACTAGATATAAGAAAGCTTGAAACCCTATCAGCTACTTCAGAATCATAGTCACGTACAGATAGTTGCTTTAACTTCGATAAGAACAGGATAATCTCTGGGCACAACTGTGACAATTGCTCTCTCACGGCTTCAACCATCTCAGGCTTTAGAGGAAGGATAACTGTGGTTGCAGGGTAGGCATTACTGAGCCCATACACATCATATATGCTAGAAATAGAAGGATGTCCACTCACCCACTGGGGAACTATATACCCAATACCACAATCTTGATCTGGTTCTTCCTGGAATCTAACACGATATCCATTGCTGAAAATGTAAGGCTGTGAACTCACAAGAAATACACTTTTGAATCCGCTTCCTGCAAGCAACTTGGGTATTAAGAGTTCAACTTCATAATAAATAATTGAGAGAGATAAGTCCTATGCAGAATGCTTCCAGTGGAAAACAAGAGCAAGTTAAAGACATTGGATAATTAGGAACTAACATAATGCATTCACTACTAGGGCGCACTCAAAGGCAACATAGTAGAGACCTACACTTCAAAAATTAATAAATTCTTTGATGCCTGTAAAACATTATTGGATAACTGAAAACTACCATTAACAACAAAAAGTTTAAAGAGTCATCTTCTACAGAACTTATTTAGTCAAGAAATGAAGGATGCATAAAGGAACATCAAAAACGTCTAAACCAGAAATTATAAAAGAGCCTGCAGGAAACATTACTCAACCACAAGAAACACAGACTAATCAAATGACAAAGCTCGAGCCCATGGATACATAAAGTTATTAACATTCCAAAGTCTAACAAGAAATTACCATTCTCTTCAATTAACCTATGCCGCAAATGGAATCCATGTTCTCCCTGGAAAAGCCAACTTCATTATTGAAAACCAACAGTGTAGCTGGTGCTCCAGTCTCAGTTATGTCTTCCTTGGTCAACACAAACTTCATCTCTGGCAATACACCTTCTTCATATTCATTCTCTTCTGCGTTCTACACACAAAAACCCAGAAACAGAATTCAAGATTAGAACAAAAAGTTGCACCGTTTTCAAGGTCAATCTCATCAGTATTTTACATATAAAAACCTAGAAACAAAATTCAAAATTACAATAAAAAGTTCATCTTTTTCAAGCTCATTCTCATCTGCATTCAACACACAACAACCCAGAAACTTTAGAACAAAAATTCGCATTCATCTGTATTTTAGATATAAAAACCCAGAAACAGAATTGAAGATTACAATGAAAAGTTCATCTTTTTCAAGCTCATTCTCATCTGCATTCAACACACAACAACCCAGAAACAGAATTCAAGATTGGAACAAAAGTTGCATCTTTTTCAAGCTCATTCTACATCTAACAACCCGGAAAGTAAATTCAACAAAACTAAATGAAAAAAGCTACAATCTTTCAAGTCTATAAGAACATTAAAGAGAAGGGGGAAATACCAGGATGAGTTCCCTCAAAAAGTTGGCATCTTTTGAGATGTTGGTCATCAGGGCTCGATGAAGATCTTTGCCTAAGGGGTTAGCTTCGTCTTTACCAATTGAATATTTCTGGGTCCGAATTTCTTCTATGTGAAGCTTAGCAGCTTCCTCTTTCTGGGTCCAATCAGAACTTGACTCACCTTCCATGGCTTCTTTCTCACTTCAAATGTAGAACAGTCCTAACAATCAGTCTAATACAAAGTAAGAATGAGAATCACACAAGAAATTGGAGTATTGGGTAATGCATAAGATGAAAGAAACAGAGGAAAACAGAGCATTAACCATTACCTGTATACGAAACCAAAGCGTTTTGGGGCTCAAGAAGTGATCTTTAACGAAAAAGAAACGAACTTTGAAGGAGATCTTCGATTTTGAGAAGTGGGCACGAAATGTGAATTCGGGCAGTGGTGAAATGATGGGTTTTATGGGTTTAGGGTTTTAGGGGAGTGGGGTTCTCTGAGAAAGTGGGTTGCAGACTTGCAGAGAACGGTGATGGTGAGAAAGTAGGTACTGTATTTCTTGCATGGTTTTTGACGAGACTAGATGAGTGAAGAGTCGGTTTTGACGTTCGTTATGTCCGGACCCACTGAAAACCCTCATTATGTATTAAAGATTTGGGCTTTTTAGGACCCAACCTTTTGGGATTTTTGTTTTTTTCTTTAAAAATGGTGGTCGAGTAAGCTACTATTTTGAGCAATTTAGGTATGGTCTCTCTCTAAGAGATATTTTTTATAAGTTGATATTCGAATCAGAGACCTCCTATTACTAGGAGAAGCCTTGCAGCGTCTTGCCTACTTGCAGTCAATGCTACACTAGATCAACCTCATTGGATTAAGAAAATTTTCTGTCACGTATGAAATTTTACTATTTTCTTGTATATGAGGAAATTGCCATGTTTCTAATTTTCACATAGACTATAATTCTCACTTCTTTTCCTACCACTAAAATTTAAAAATCGGTCAATTATCTGAATATTTAATTCATTGTGTCTGTTTATGATACATTAATGTGTCAATACACTAAGTATAGTAACACAATATAGAAGTAGACTGACTTGATTTTTGGTAAACTAAGCTTGATCTCGAGCTATATATGGCAGTAGAGACTTGGTCTACTACTAAAAAGAGTTGGTCTACATTTGATGATATGAATATGTTAGCATTTCGCAGAACTTTTTTTATATAGGAACACATCACTATATATGTTACCTACACTGATATCCAGATATTGTTATAAAACTATAAAGGGTCCTTGACCCAAAGCACCAAAATATGCAAAAATTATCCCACTTACCCCAGCAACAGATTTTTCTTCCCACTTACCCATTTTAACAGAAAATGACAATTTTGCCCTCAATCCAATTAAAATATTACAATCATGCCACTGCGTCCTCTCCCTCTCTCTCCAGTGCGACCCTGTCGCAGTTCCTTCTCCGATCACTCTCTCTCTCTCTCTCTCTCTCTCTCTCTCTCTCTCTCTCTCTCTCTCTCTCTCTCTCTCTCTCTCTCTCTCTCTCTCTCTCTCTCTCTCGGTCCTTGTTCACGCTGACGTCAAAGGTCTGGTGGTTCGAGGCGGTCGGAGTCAAGGAGCGACGATGAAGCTGCATGAAGACGACCTGGTACGCGATCTCGGAGTCACAAATTCGAGGCACCGGCGCCGGCTTTTGACTTGGGTGCCCAGTCGAAACTCGAGCCCTCCTCCAGAAACCTCCAGATCTGGATCTTCTGTTGACTCTTTGTCGGAGACGAAGACCGGATCCCTCTGTAATTTTCTTTTTCCGTCTGAGATCGACCGCTTATTCTTTTTTTTTTAGACGACGTCCTTTTTTTTTTTGGACAACATTCTTTTTTTTTTTTTTAATAGATAACATGGGGCAGGATGCCTATAATCAAAGAAAAAAGAAAAAGAATGTTTTATTTGGGGGCAATAGACGTCTATTGCCCTCCAATAGACATGCAATAGACGTCTATTGGAGGGCAATAGACGTCTATTGGAGGGCAATAGACGGATGTAATCTCTGCATTTTTTTTCTTTAATGGAAGTTTTATTTGTTTAATGTAGAAAAATTAATTTTCATTCCGGCGATCGAAAGTTGTATTGGGAGCCAATAGACGTCTATTGGGGGGCAATACAGGTGTATTGGGGGACAATAGACATCACGTCTATTGGGGGACAATACATGGCTGATAGACGTCTATTGGGGGCAGTAGACGTCTATTGGGGGGTAATAGACTATTGGAGGCAATAGACATCTATTGGGGGCCAATAGACCTCTATTGCCCCTCCATTGGGGAGCAATAGACTTTTATTGGGGTAATAAACATGTCCGGCAACCTATGACAGGAATCCGGCGGCCGGTGACGGGCTCCGGCGAAGTCTCATATGGTTTCTCTCTCTTCCATTTTCTCTGTCTCTCTCTCTCTCTCTCTCTCTCTCTCTCTCTAAGTAACAAAAGGGTGAGGGGTAAAATGGTATTAAAAAAAAATTTAAACAAAAAAAAAAAATCTTAATGGGGTATTAGGAAAGACTCCCTTAGAGTGTATTGGGTAAGAGAGAATTAAAAAACCTTAATGGGATAAGTGGGAAAAAAATCCCTAGAAATGGGGTAAATGGACAAAAACCGAACTATAAAATCAACAAACAAAAAACATTAACGGGGATTGGCATCGGTACCAAAATTGCTTTTTTTTTTTTTTAGTAAATGAAGATCATTGATAATCGCAGGCTAGACCGACACTTATAAATCTCCCAGAAAACTGGAATCATGCACCATTCGCTTAAGACATTGAAGATCACTTAAACAATGAGCCTAACAAACTACAACATTACCCTATAAAGAGATAATTTTGTGTGAAAACTTCCTTTGCCAATGCGCTCAATTGTGGTGAGCCAGAAGCTTCCATTATCAAGATGTAAAATGAAAACATCATAATTTGCAGGCTAAAAATGTCAAACATAGACGTAAATTGTTGAATGAAGCCACCGGGGTCCCAAATATGAAACCCTAGCTAGGGAACAAGAGCCCATTATTCTGGTCTACGAAAGGGCCCAGATCCAAGTAACATTCTCAAAAACTGTGGACACCCAATTGGCCATCAGCATTGGTTTAAAGGCTAATATGGCATGGTAAACTACAATAAAATAAGAATATCACTGTAAAGACAATTCTTAAGAAGTTCACATAACTTGTCATTTTAGACAAAGTTAAAACACACGAAAATTCGAATTTAGCAAAATGGGCCTAAAAAACTCCCACAAAACTTTATTAGTATTTCAATATTTGTACTATTATTACAAATTATCAAATTCTACATCCTCTCAAATTAAAAAATTAAAAAATAAAATATAAATTCGACATAACGTAGCTTGTTAATTGGCGCACTTGTCACGGCGAACGGCGGTCAAAAGATAATTAAACTTATATGGCAAATAGCACTTGGACAAAAAAGTGGGCCCAAACTCCTTCAAAGCTTCAAGATTCCCTTTTTTCTCCGTCGCTTTCATATGTTCCAGCTCCTCAACCAACCTCGGATTATCTTTCACAAAATCTTCTTTCAAAAGATTATCCATGTCTCTAATCTCTTTTGGACTCATATCGTCGCAGGGTATGTCAAGCGCACATAGGTCACTCGGCCAAACACCCAACCATGTCATATACGGGCAAGTTAAGTTTACACTATCGAAGGCCTCCTCATATGACCCAACAGTATAAATCGAAAACAATTTGATGCTTGCTGGATCACAGTCGAAAAGGCCATACACTGGAAGCCTAAAATTGTCCGACAATAGCTTTAAAAATCTTCTGGTCGCCACCCCGGGCTTTCCCATTCCGGTGATGATTATGCATGGATAATCACGGTAAAACCTGTCTTGCATGAGATTATAAAAACTGGCTTTGTTTTCCACCACCAATACGAACTTGGCTCCACAATTTTTCAAACTAATATCTGAATGCATGGACGGGATGGCCACCCCATCATCCCGGCTTCGACAATCGGTTTCGTACCCATTCTGCACCCACGAAAGCAGACCTCCAACAACGCCTCTTACACTAGCATCATCTATGTAGAGACTTGAACTGGTGCAGCCTATAGTGCAACAGATGTCATTAAGAATTGCGTACTCCTCGTCTTGTGTAAACAATGAACTGGCGGTATTATTCCCTACGTAAAACACCCCAAGATGTGTTTCTCGCTTGTTTGCTTGGAAGAACCCGAGAATAAGATCAACCATCGAAAGGGTCTTTTCTCTTTTTTCAGCTCTTGGTTTAGATCGTTTATCTGTATCCTTCACTGTAAGACGTTTGACGCCATCGCTGCACTCACCATAGGTCACGTTGGACTTGTCTAGTGAAATCCAACTAAAGCTCCCATCATCTAATTTTTTCTTGAGAGCTTCAAGTTTCTCCTGTACTTCCTCTATAGAGAGGTCTTTGACCTCGTGACGATTGCGATCTTCTATTGGAGCGTCCTCATAATTCATCATCATTCTGGTGTACATTGTGCTGTTCAGGGTTATTAATTTGAGGACCTCTTCTCTTTTTGGTACTGTCCAGCTTGGTACGCGTTCATCAAAACAAGAAGCCATTATATGTTGAAGCTTGTGAGTTAAACCCTAAGAAGATTGTAAGTTTTGATTGCCGAGAGAAGTTGAGAATTGAGGTGCGGGGAAGCTCCTTATATAGAGTCTAATTGGTTACCATCCAGGATAATCTATTCCTAAAATAAGTTGGTACGTGACAACTCTTTCCAATTGCGACTTAGTTTACTTAAATAAATCAGGATTCAGAGATCACAAAATTTGGAAAAGTATAAGAGCTTCATCAATATCCTTGTTACAAAATCACCCTGCATCCTACAAACAAAAGTTGCCGGAACGAAACATAAACCCTGTACACAATCCCACAACAAAGACCATGACCATCTCCGCTCTCTGTCCACCACGGCTGTCCAAACAGCTTTTCCTGGATTCCATTCACTCCCTGATATAAATTTGATTCTCGTGTAGGCAATGTTATAAGCCTTGCAGTGAAGTTTCTTTAGTGGTGAGGTTTACACTGTGTCAACAAACACTTGTGTTAAATTGTGTGTGTCTGTCATTTTAGGATTGTATTTGTTGATCAATCCTTCATAACTGTTTCATCTAGTGTTTTCATAATAAGCTTGATGGTAATCAAATGACAAGAAATTTGCACATCCATAATGTCAAGGAATTAAAAAGGTAGCAAAACAACGAATTTAATACATGATCTTTGGTTTCAACCTGAAAAGAAATAGAAAAGCTCTCCCAGTACTTATGTAAGAAACAAAAAGGAGTATATATATCAACACAATGTTAATTGTTCATTAGAACCATAAAATTTAAGTGAACAACCAAATCATTCTCAATTCAACTGATTTTTGCCCAGTTGATGACTTGATCTATGCATGGATGGTGTCCTAAAATTCAAGTCCTTAAAATGAGATGCTGAGAATTCATGCATGCAATCTCTTAAAATAATAAAGTAGGGAACTAGGGTAATAAGCTAAACATCAATGCGCTTGGGTTTGAGATTGATTCTAGAATTAACAAAATCCAATTTCTTTCATATATGCTGCGCAGCAGTTTCTGCACTACATACAACGTTGCTCAATTAATCATCTTGGTCCTATTCAACTAGCTAGCATACAAAATATAGCCCAAACTGCAGAAATATACCAAAATATATCAAAATGAACTTGATGACCCCAATATTTCAAGCCATGAACAAAAAAAAGGAGCCAGGTTTCAAATCGCCTTCTATTACTGACGCAGCTTCTTGCATGAAGGCATTGCTGTGGAAGGGCCTGATTCCTCTGTCTCCATAGATGCCCGCTTTCCTCTAACAAGTTCTGTTGATGAGAGGAATGCAGCACTAAGAAACTCCTTATCTTCCATAGGCAACTCTAAATTTTCTCTCATCAGCCAAAAATCCACTTCCTTCTCATTAAAATCGAACATAAATCCCCATTGGATAAGTTTGCTCAGTGCTGCTGCATAATGTCTTGCCTGCACTAACAGTCCTTGAGCGAGTTCGTCAGCGAAAGCTGTAACAAATTCTGGATCAGATTTTCCATTTCTGTAGCCTGAGTTATCAATGAGCAAACGATGAGAAATCTTCTTCCAGGTAACTAGCTTCACTTTTTTTACATCCACTGTTGTACTAGCAGATGGCATCAGTCGATAAATGACTTGATTTGGTCTCTCAAGTTTATACACTGATAGTTTAATGAGTGAGCATGCAGCATTGTGTCTCTCTTTCAATGGCATATTAACCTCCGGACCAGCAAGAAAACCCAAAATAAGCTTGATTAAACCCCTGCCAATCAATCCATCTTGTGCATCAATCTTATCCAGCTCCTCCAATAATAGGATGGTATGCGGTTTGCACACAAATGACTTGGACACCTTCCTCACTCCAAGGGACTCGTAAATGGCATAAAGTCTTCTAGGAGGAACAGATGACAAGCAGTTGCTTGTGGGAAACCACACGAACAATGGGGCCTCGTCATAGCTCAGGAAAGTTTTCTTCAGTTGCAAGTCATCAGCTAGGAACACTTCTGTTCTGTTGATCAGATATATTTCTTCAGCTGTTGACTTTGTGGCAGGTAATTTTGTCAACTTCTGTCTTAGAGTCTCTTCAACTTTTGGATTCCAGTTGTCTATAACATACTCCCAGAAGGAGCAGCACTCTACCAGAGTCACTTGCAAGTTCTCCGATGACGCCCATGTTTCCCATAGCTTTAAGTAATGATGGATGGAAGGATTTTCTGCAACCCCAAAGGCTGAAGAAAACAAGGGGAGGAGCTCTTCAGCGTAAAGTTCGTCAAGCCAAAAGAATGAGCTAAACAGATACTTCCTAACATGATTGACATGAAGTACACATTGCTGAGGCATAATCCATCCACCTGGAGGAGGGTCAGGTATCCACACCTGAAATTGGCTTTCATCTGGTGCTTCTGGACGCCAGTGGAACTTGTTGAGGAAGCTGTAAATCCTCGTTATAAAGGTAGTGTCTGGTGTATAACAAGAATGGGGCTGGTTTGCCAGCTTGGTCAGAATTCCAGAGAGAAGAGAACATACACTCAAAGGATCTACCTTCACGCCAATATCTCTCAACTGATTCTTGTACTGAAAAATTTCAGTTCCGTAAAAATTTACATCAATGGTCGGTGTATCTGTCTGATTCAGAATACTTTCCCAGGCAGGATCAAACAGAACACATTCTTCTGGTGTTTTATAATCATTCAAGGTCTTCAAAAACCTGCTTTTTCCAATGCTCTTGATGAAGTCACGCACCAAGGGATCATCAAGAGAGCTTGACATCAGAAACTTGATACACTCTAGCAACGAAATAATGCTATCTGCTATAACCATTTCATCCTCAGTGGGGTTGCAGAGACCTTGGACGCATTTTGTATACCAATGATCATCAGCACATTTCACATCTAGAAACTTCAGAACTGCATTGTACTTTTCAAGGTCCAGAGTCGGATGCAAGACTTTCCTCAATAAAGATGAAGATGAACCACTCAAAACATTACCCTTTGCTCTAATTCCAATCACTAGGTCCCTAAATTTTGGCAGGACTCGAACTGCATCTTGAGGCAGCACGAAGGAAAGTGTACCCTCAAGTATTTGGCAAGGCACTATCACTAAACTTTGCAATCTAGTTCTAATGGACTCTTTTACCTTGTTAAACTCAGGAATTGGTGAAGCTTGAGCAGGTAAATATTCAAATGGCTCATCCACTGAAGAATGGAGGGAGTGAGACTGAAAAGCATCCACAAATAATGATGGGATACACTCAAGAATTCCCAAGTTCCATACGTTGTCTAACAGTATACAATCTCGTGAAGCATTCAGAATGAAGTCTGCTTGAATGAGAAATGGGAAGTTTGTGACCATTTCCGTGGGTAGGCAAGCAAATATACCAACAGAAGAAGTTGCCTTTCCCATCCTTTCTCTGGATGGAAAAGCAAGGGTAATCACCCATTTCTGCACATTCATCCTTATACCAACTCTATTAGCAGGTTTTACAGGAAATGCCTCCTCCCACAAGTAATACTTGCACAACTCCTCACTATCACCCTTTCTTTGCTTAACTGAAAGTTGAACAACACGTGAAGTGGCTTTATATAACTCCATTTGTTCAGTCCCACTAGTTTTACAAAACCTTGAGAAATCATCTGTTGCTTCAGGATCACACCTGCGTACATGTACTTGCTTTAGCTTGGACAAGAACAAGAGAATCTCTGGACGCAATTGTGATAATTGAACTCTCACGGCTTCAACCTTCTCAGGCTTCAGAGGAAGAACAATCGTGGTAGTAGGCAAGACATTGCATAACCCATATACATCTAATATGCTAGAAAGAGAAGGCTCCCCACTAACCCAATGGGGAACTATATAACCAATACCACAATCTTGATCTGGTTCTTCCAAGAATCTGACACAATAACCATTGCTAATTATGTGAGGCTGTGAACTCACAAGAAATACACTTTTAAATCCACTTCCTGCAAGCAACTTGGGTATTAGGAGTTCAACTTGATAACAAGTATGCAATTCAGAAAGATAATGCAAGTCTTATGCACATCCAGCTGAAACTAAGAGCAAAGTTGAAGACATTAACTACATTGGGAACTACCATTATGCATTGAATACTAGTGCATATTCGAAGGCAACATAGCAGAAAAGCTAAACTTCGGAAAGTAATTACTTACTTAATGCCTACATTTCAATTAGCCTTTGCTTTTTCTTTCTTCAACATTAATACAGAAAGATATGAACTTTAAAGAGTCATTTTCTAGTGATGGGAGTTCCATAAAGGACCTAACTATCTATTCAGGACATGAAGAATGCATAATAGAACATATAGAACATCTAAAGCAGCAGTTATGAAAAAGCCTGCAATAGACATTAGTCAACCATACACAGATTTGAATTCCAGATTTATATTCCACATTCTAAGACAAAGCTCCCAATCATCTTGAAATGTAAGCCAAATTCTAACAAGAATTTACCTCTCTCTCCAATAAGACTCTGCTGTCTCTTGTCCTTCTTTGTAGAATGGCCCATACCACAAATGGAATCCATGTTCTCCCTGGAAAATCCAACCTCATTATTAAAAACCAGCAGAGTGGCTGGTGCTCCAGTCCCAGTTATGTCTTTTTGGGTCATCACAAACTCCAAAGTTGGCTCCACATCTGCTCTGTATTCATTCTCATCTGCATTCTACACACACACACACACATAATTTGAGAAAGAAAATTCACAATAAAATTAAAAAGCTACATAAAAAAATTGACTAGAACATTATAGAGAAGAGGGGAAACATACTAGGATGAGTTCCATCAAAAAGTTTGAGTCTTTTTGATAAAGCTGCTTTGAGAGGTTGGTTACAGCAAAATGAAGGTCTTGAGTTAAAGGAAAAGATTGGTTTTTACCAATAGAGAATTTCTGGGTCCGGATTTCTTCTATGTGAAGCTTAGCAGAACATAATAAAGCTTCTTCCTTTTTGGTTCTATCAGAACTTGATGAACCTTCTTCACAATCTATGGCTTCTTTCTCACTCATTGTTAGAGATAGAGGAAAATTAAACGCTGGAAAACTTAACGATCATTCACTTACGAGTAGAAACACAGAAGGCAATGGTTTATTGGGTTATTCAAGTTGAGAAAAACAGAGAGAAACAAAGCATATAAGAAGGTAGGAAACCGAAACGTTTGGGAGCTCAAGCAGTTTGACAAAAAGAAGAAGAAAACTTTGGATGAAATCGTTGGTTTTGAGAAGTGAGTGGATTGAAATATACGCAATATGAATCAGGATTTGGGTTGGGGGACTGTGAAGTGGTAGCAGAGGGTAGGGATGAGTTTGTGTCTGCAATTCTTGCATGGAAGTAGGTAGACCATTGACAAGACTAGACTGGTGAGGAAGTCGCCATTTTAGTGAGGTTTTGACATCTGTTACAACCAAAACCCTAGTAATTTATTACACCCCAAGTACGATTTGGACCCGATCTTGAAAGAAAATTTGCATTATCAATGAACTCTTACTATTGAAAGATGGAAATCTACTCTCTAAATATCTATTGATTTTTCAATATCTTCTGGTATTACATATCTAGAAATAGAGCTTGTAATTCTCATAATCTCATTGCAGTGCTAAGGCAGCTTGTTTAATGAACTTGAGTCTTGAAAAATGAAAATGGTGGAACTTCATTTTTGTGAACCATACTCTTGTCTATATTATGTACTGATGTACAAGCCAAGGGGTCAAGAAAAGGTCATGTACATGCCGTAGCAATACTACTCCGAAATTTTAATAAGTAAGAGTTTAGAATCGCATATTAGTCAGTGTTTGTGTTATGTATCATACAATGAATTAATTTAATGATAAATTTTAGAGAAATATAAAACCCCTCAAATGCTTGTACCGATAAACATGTATAATATAACTATTGACCTTTGCATTTTCCTTTTGAAAGTTAGTCTGTTTAGTTTGCAGTCCTTTATGGGTCTTAGTCTGACTATTTATGCAGTTAGTTGAGCAGTGAATGAAATGAGTGATTTTTGAATCCCTTAAATTGACCTTATACGATCGTTATGATCTTTTTATCACTAAAATATATTGTATTCCCCTAAAAAAAACAATAGAGTAGTAGTTGACTAGTTGGTAATTTGCTAACAGCCTAACACTATTGACATTGTGACAAAGTCCTATTTTCTTTGAAACTTTCATGACATATAATTTTCAGTCGGTGATTAATTAAAAGGCCAAGCAATTCTCTTCCCACATGGGACATGAAAGATACACATTTGACTGCTAGTATATCCTTTTATTTTACCATTTTCTATAGAAAAAAAAAATTAAAAAACAATGTCATCTGACCCGTGTCAAATCTCTCACCTATTCACTAGATTTCCAAGTGTTTCCATACCAAAACCACCACTTCCTCTTGTCTCTGGTAACATTTTTTTTTTCTTATCTCCATGATTACAGCTCATTAATGCGGTACCACTGACCTCTTCAAAACAGAGTGTGAAACTTACCAGAACAATCAGTCAGAACAGAATCCTGAGTAGATCTCACTTTCCCCAAAAGCCAGTGACACACTGAATTCCACAGCAAGAGAAACATGTCAAGGCGATCTGCCACTTGTTTGAGGTGTTGCCTGGTGGTGTTTGCGGTGGTTTCAGCTTTAGCGGTTTGTGGGCCGGCCCTGTATTGGAGGTTCAAGAAGGGTGTTCAGTTGGGTGGTGCCAAATCTTCTTGCCCAACTTGCAATTGTGATTGCCCTCCTCCTCTGTCCCTGCTCAAAATCGCTCCTGGTAACCCCTCTTATCTCCATGTAAATGGGTTTTAATGTGGTTTTGATTCTGAATGTTTGTGTTGCGATTCTGGGTTTCTGGAAAGTTTGGTTCTTTGTGGATTGGAATGAAATTGAAGGGTACCCATGTCATCAGTTTGGGGTCTGGATCCTTGTTAGTGCCTGTTTTTTTTATTTGGAGATGCTGCTCATGTGATGCCCAATTCAGATTTAGATTTACTGTTTGATTCAAGTAAGGTTGAGATCTTGGTATTGCATTATGAAGTTCAAGCTCTTCACTTTATTGGATTTATAATAGTGGAACCCAGTTTCGCTTTTCTAGTTTCTTGTCCATTTTTTTAAGTAAAGTTGAGATCTTGGCTCCTCTAAGTCTTCATGTAACCGTGCAATGTTTGATTCTTCAATCAAGATATAAGCAGCACCTGCATAGGATATTTGTGCTGTTGATAATTACTCTAAAATATGCCTACTGTAATTTGATCTTAAATGGTTGTTCACTTTTAGTTAGATCTTGTACGATAACAGAATACTGAAAGTTGCTTGTGTCAATGGTATTGTTAGATCTTGTACGATAACAGAATACTTAAAGTTGCTTGTGTCATTGGTATTTTCATGGAGTGAAGCCTTCCTCATTTGACACCTTCTCAATACACTGCAGTTCAATGAGTTGTTTTCGGTCACGTTTTCATTTCTCTTTCTCGTTTTATCTCTTAGTTTGTACTGATTGGGTATATTGGATTTGTGAAGTTCTATTTCGGTTGTTAAGCTGCTTGATAAAAGTCTTTTCTTAGTTTCTTGTAGTCAGAGAGTTGATTTTACTTGTATATTAACATTTTCATTTTTCGGCTTTTGCTATATTTTTGCAGGATTGGCCAATCTCTCAGTCTCAGGTTAGAACACATCCTACCCTATAACTTTGTTGTGTTATTCCTTTTCTCTTTTCCGTTTTTTCTTTTACTCCGGTTGAGAGAAGTGGGGCATGGCTTTTTCCTACATTTGCCTGTTATAATGAAATGAAGAAACTCTTCTACGTTTTAAATCTCAGTTTGGGCAATGCAGAGTTTGCTAGAGTTTCCATTCTGATAAGTTACTCTAGGAATGCTGGTAACCTTACTGTATAAAACACATCTTCAGCAGTTGGAACCTATTATTCGAGCAAAGAAAAAGAGTAAAAGAATATTAGTAATTCACATTCAAAGAAATGCCATTTTGTAATTTAGTTCAAAATGCTGACAGCTCTCTTGAGTTGATAAATTATATTGGTATGGAACAGGGTCACTATGAATTGTGACTCTAAACAATCTTTCATTCACTGCTTCCGGGATTTGATTCCCCAATTAATCATTGGGAATTACGCAGATGATGTGATACATTATTATGTTGATGTAACAGATTGCGGAAGTAATGACCCAGATCTGAAGCAGGAGATGGAGAAGCAGTTTGTGGACCTCTTAACAGAAGAGTTGAAGCTGCAGGAAGCTGTCGCCACGGAGCACACCCGACACATGAACATCACATTTGCTGAGGCAAAAAGGGTGGCTATTCAGTACCAGAGAGAAGCAGAAAAGTGCAATGCTGCAACAGAAACATGTGAGGAAGCAAGAGAGCGTGCCGAGGCATTGCTCATCAAAGAGAGAAAGGTGACTTCCTTGTGGGAAAGACGAGCCCGTCAAGTGGGTTGGGAAGGGGAATAGTTTGTAAAACATGGCTAATTGCATGCCATTCAGTTGATCTACTTCTTTGTGTTTCTCCCCGGTATTATACATACAACCAAGCAAAATTGCTTCGGTTGTATCCCTGTTACAGCACGAGTGATCTGTCTCCCTCACCCTCTGTCCCTCTTCCAATTGACTTGTATTGCCCAGAAATGGCATATAGTGATCAGATTATCCTTTGTAAACGAAACCCAATTTCAGTACAAATAGAGATACCAGTTCAAGCATGGGTTTTGCATATGAATGAATTACCATCTCACATTATGTTATACATCATGTTACTACAATCATACCATATGTTAGCAACTTAGCATCACCTTTTATGACTTTCATAATTCTTGACTGAAGCTTAGAAAAGAAACTTTCAATTTGTGGCTTATTTAGCGTAGCTGATTCATCTCCTTGATCAGGGATGACTGTGTTATAGTTTTTCTTCGTCTTATTTTCGAATAACAAAGGAAACCCCATATATGGCTCATTTAGTATGGCGGGTTCAGCTCCTTGATTAGGGAATGTTTTTAAGTCAAATCTGACTGAAACAAGTAAAGAAAATCCAAATTTTGGCACATTCAGAATCGGCTAACTCATCTCCACGATTAGTGATAATTGATCATTTCACTCTAGAAGACTGTATATATTTCCCTAGCTCATTCTTCATAGCCTGCCATACTCAAACTTTTTCTTCTCGTTTTCTGATGGTCTCCGGAGAAAGTCTAACTTCAGTCCTTCACCGGAGAAAATTATCATCGGACCAATTAGGTCTAGGTCTCGGTCGAAAGTGTCTCCTCCATTTTACCCAAAAGTCCAAAAATAACAAATCAGCCTAAGGTCTTCTCTGTCGGCGCAGGTAAGCAGCATTGACTTTCTTCACATAATGTTATATGTACCAATCCATTTTATTTGTTTTTAATATAATGTTTTCCTTTACCAAAAAAAAAAAAAAAAAATTCAAATATGAAATGATGCTAATGGCACAAAGGGTTGCACCAAAAGACGCGGTTTCAGACTTTATAACATTCATGCACTCACAAGACTCGCACCAAACCCAGCTGTGCTGTGATGTTGAATTGTACACAACTACACACTAATATTTTAACATGCAAAATCCCAATATTATAATCCCGGATTGGATCAGAACGCTATAAACTATTCCATACAGATCCATTTCCAACCTAGAGATCTTATACCAATTAATACCCGGTTCGCAGAAACTTTGACAAAAACCATATTTTTGTCTTTCTGGGGTTTCGTCTGAAACCTTTAGGGCTTTATGCGTTGTCGTTCTCCGATGAAGCTTCTGATGTGTAGGTGATTTCTAGAACCATCTTGGGTTTCTAATTTTGGAAAGTTTTAAACAGACTAGTTGTGTTGGCGGGTAAGTTTCTGAAAATGGAAAGTTCGAGAAACGTGAGGGCGGAAAAGAGAGGATATGAACAAGGTGTGGATGTGGATGGGGGTTATGATGAGACAGACCATCGCAGTCATGAATCGAAGAGACCGAAACTGCCCGGTTTGGCAAGGTTTAGTTCTTTACTCTCTCCATGTTTTGATTTATGTATTGAATTGTTGTGCTTTGTTTTAAGGTGGTACTAATTTGTATGAAAGAATTAATTTTGGGTATCTTATTCATATTCAGTCGATGACTCAATCATCAAAACTTTACGATTGAATGTTGGTTTGGTTCATGTAATGACTAGAAATGTTAGATGAAGATTGCATCGCAGTTGAGTGATAAGTATTAGCTCAATTGCTTTGATGGTATGCAGGAATTTTGAGTAATTGAGTTATTTGGTTGCTTGATAGTGTTCTTATTTAGCCACTTTTCTAGTATAAGAATGTGTTTGAAGAATGGAAACTTGTTGGGTTATATATGAGACATCTAAGAAGAATGCGTTCTTAGTGCCTCAAAAGACAATTACTCTGTTCTGGGAATTGTTTCAGGCTTAAATCTTCAATGATAATTTTAATTTTACGGCAATGGAGCTCTGATTAGATTTTTCAAGGCCATAGATTTATCCAGTTACCAAGTACTTTTTGGCCCCCAGACTTTCTGGAACTTAACTAACATCCTGAAGCTTAGTACTTTAGTGCCATTATGCATCATTATAATCATATTGTTGAGTTTTCTCTGTTCAAGGTCTCAATATCCGATTTTATGTCTCTGTTGTTTATATGCATGCTCCATTCATATGCAGTGTGATTGTGGAATCCCTGAAGGTGGATAGCTTGCAAAGACTTGCGTCAACTTTGGAGCCTATGCTCCGCAGAATTGTGAGTCAAATTTTCACTCTTTACTGGTTCTGTTATCCAAAAATTCATGCCACAATTCATTCATCATTATGAAACTTTCTTGAATGAATAATAGGTTAGTGAGGAATTGGAGCGTGCTTTGACGAAAATAGAACGTGTTGAACTGCCTGGAAGGTTTGTTCCAACCAATATATCATTATTTAGATGTCTTCATCTTTATGGTAGAATTACCAATATATTGTTCACATTTTTCACATATGGCAGGTCTCCACCGCCCAGAATATTAGGCTCAGAAGAGAAAAATCTTCAACTACAATTTAAAACAAGAATGCCACCACATCTATTCACAGGTGCAAAGGTTGAGGGAGAGCAAGGAGCAGCGATTCATGTTGTGTTGCTAGACTTAAGTAAAGGCTCTGTTGTACAAATAGGACCAGAAGCATCTGCAAAGCTCAATATTGTTGTACTGGAAGGTGACTTCAATGAAGAAGTTGAGGATGGTTGGACCAAAGAACATTTTGAAAACCATGAGGTAAAGGAGCGTGAGGGGAAAAGACCACTTCTGACAGGGGATGTACAAGTTATTCTTAAGGAAGGGGTGGGTACACTTGGAGAGCTTACTTTTACAGACAATTCTAGCTGGATAAGGAGTAGGAAATTTAGGCTTGGAGTTAAGGTTGCCCCTGGAAACTGTGAAGGAATTCGTATTTGTGAAGCTAAAACAGATGCTTTTTTGGTTAAAGATCACAGGGGAGAATGTGAGTTAATTTTTGTGTTGAGTTCCTCAATTCATATCACATTTAAGCAATGCTTGTTTTAACCATTTTACTGTTTTTGTAATTTGAAGTATACAAGAAACATTACCCACCGGCTTTGCATGATGAGGTGTGGAGATTAGATAGAATAGCAAAGGATGGAGCTCTACACAAGAAGCTGATTAAGTCTGAGATTGTAACTGTTGAAGACTTTCTCCGTCTTCTTGTTAAGGACCCGCAGAAATTAAGAAGTGTAAGTATCTGTTCCACTTAGTCAATTTTAAGCACTATTTTTCTCTTGCTTTTGTAGGCTTTGTTTATCGTTCTTCTTCTTTTCCTTATTTCAATATTTCGGAATGTAGATCCTTGGGAGCGGTATGTCCAACAGGATGTGGGAAAACACCGTGGAGCATGCAAAAACTTGTGTCTTGAGTGGAAAGCTCTATGTTTACTACACTGATGAAACTCAAACCAAGGGTGTTGTATTCAACCATATTTATGAACTCAGGGGCCTCATTGCTGATGGACAATTTTTCTCCCTAGAATCCCTTACTCACAGTCAAAAGGTTTGTTGTTGTCAATTCTTCAAAAACATGTTGTTTGTTCGTGTACTCTTTAGACTCAGTTCGCTTATTCAGATTTCGTTATGCAGGTTTCAGTGGATACTCTGATGAAGAGAGCATATGATAATTGGCATCAAGTCGTAGAATACAATGGCATGATGGCTATGACTGCACCTGTGGCAGTCGCTTCCCACAACAATGCCTTAGATCACCATTCTGCAGCTATTCAAGGCAGGCCGCAATATGACGCTGATTTCGGTCAACAGTTTCGAATAGAAAATAACCACCCACCAGTCGTCCCTCAGTTTGTTCCATTTGTGAGGTCTGATCAAACATCTTTGGTTAAATTAAACAACCCACAAACAGCTTTACCTAGCACCACGGGTTACATGTCACTTGGAGGTACATCAAATTTTTCAACAGATTGGTCACGGCCAAATTATGGGAACGGGTTTGAGGACTTTAATGTTGCTGATGAAATCCGGATCAGGAGTTCAGAAATGTTGGAGAGTGATGACATGCAGAGACTGTTAATGAAGACATTTAGTATGGGAGTTGGAATCGGAACAGGACCTAGTTTTGGTAATTCTGATGAAGCTTGTTATAATTATAGTGTACAGTATGAGCCTCGTGTAGGTCAATCAGTGGGGAAAGAGCATGGAAAAAGTTCAGGAAAAGCTGTTGTTGGATGGCTTAAGCTCAAAGCTGCATTAAGGTGGGGAATATTTGTTAGGAAGAGAGCTGCAGAACGGAGAGCTCAGCTTACACTTACAGAACTAGATTGAATGTAATGCTTTGTTATTATCACAGCCTGTTTCATCATGGAATGACTTGTGTTTTGATGATTTGAAATTGTTAATGCTTTGTTTGTTTCACAAGGGAATGAAACCTAGGAATTTAAATATATATTGGAAATTTTTTATCTTCTTCTGTCCTCTGTATCAAAAAATTGTTATTGATCCATTTATTTAGAAGCTTCACTATTTTCGGTTAAAGAACCTTGTACAGAAAGAATACATAAGCTTATTTTCATCTTAGATTATTACAGAAAAATAAAAGAAATGATAAGTGGGCAAAGAATATACAAAGAAAGTAGGGAACTTATTCTGCCATTTGCCCATTACTTCAACAAGGAAAGGGGAAGAAGAGGTTGAAACAATTGGGAAGATAAGAGTTTTCCTATTTGCAAATGCAAGGACATAAGAAATTACTAAGGAACATGAAAGTAGCAGATGAGGTAAAAATTACACGAGAGACGAAATTGCACAATGATGTTCCCCGTAATAGAGGGTAAATAGCTGTTGATGCCATTCTCTTCTCGAAAACTAACAGCAATGTCTCACATACATGAGCCAAGGGAGTACGCATCGAATCCAAATTCTGCATCCAGTAAGAGATTCTCATTTTGTTCCTGCATATCATAATCATTCATATTATATATCCTGCTGAAGAGGAAGAGAAGGACAAAGTATACGCAGAATTCATAAAAACTTGCAAATAAATGGTTCTTAATGACTTGGTCTAAAGAAGAATGTGACACAATGTGAAGCAACACTGCTTACATCCAAAAATAAATCAGAACATTTTGATGGTTTAATGAAGATGTAGGATTTAAGACGTATTTAAATAAGACTTGGCCAAAATAAGAGAAGACATCAATACAGAATAGACTTCAGATAAGCAGCAAATCATACCCGTTTCATTATTGTGCTCATTATATCATTCAATGATTCATAACTATTCTGAACGAAGCCACTAGGTGACTTTATTTGCTCCAAGAAGTAGTCCTCATTCGCCTTCATCTTTGTCTCCATGGAAGACTTACCAGCCGCACTTGGTTGCTCAAACATTGCAGTGGCCCCATTTAACCGGTCAAATAAAGATGAATTCCTTTCATAACTGCATACTGCAACATTTTGATCCAAACTCTGGCTTACACGGCCATTAACACCTAATGTAGAACCCGGGGAATTTATGGCACTGAAAGTTTGATTCAACTCGTGGTTGTAACCTTCCTTGTGTTCTTCCCACCTTTGCTTTGGCATGTAACTCAATGTCGGTACAACATCACCAATCAAGCCTTCTTGGTTCTGTGCATTTCCTCTTAATTCATCAACAGGAGCTGAAAGTGCACTTACAGAAGAAAAATCATTCAGGGTGTTCCCAATTTGAGGCCTACCAGAAAAAACACCCAAGTTATTAGCATGCATTTGACCATGATTAAAAGGCTCACTCATTGGCAAAGCATTTGATGGAAAGCTGGATAACCGTGCACCACCCTGAAAGTTTTCACTACACCGATTGTAATCCAGAAAATTAGGGGAGCCAGAGATGCCGATGTCAAATGATACTTTAACAGAAGTCGGATTTCCAAACACTTCCGTACTATGTGTTTGTTGTGGTATGCCATGTAACATCAAATGATTGCTCGAAAAATTGGAATCAGAAGGGAGTGGACTAGAAGACACTCCTGAATTCCGAAACGTAGATGATATTGTATAGTTTGTTGAATCATTGTCGGGATAGGACTTCCCATTGTGGGTGATGCACTTGCTCTGCTGCAACTGATTGAGCTGTAATAATGCTGGAGTCGCTTGGAATAAATTTGAACTTTGGTTTGGAAGCACAGTTGGCTGGAGCTTTGCAAAAGGATTAATATAGTTGCTCAAGTTTTGGGAGTGACCAGGTTGTCCCAGACCGGAAGAAGTAATTCCTCCTGTGCTCAAACCAGCCGGCGAGTTTAATCTACTAAGCATCCCACCAGATGTGTATGTTGATAAAGTAGTACTAGAGATTCTCCCTGATCTCAAGGATTGTAGATCTCTAGATCCATCTAACACACCCATGCGCACATAAGAGGACTCTTTTCCTCCCAAAGAACCAACCATGCCACTGCTTATTCTTTTAAGGTATTGCCGATATTTCTGCAACACAAAATGAGAGAGTATCAACAAGAAGTTCCGGATCAATCAGCGGCCTTTTGAAAAATCAGTGCTAGCTAGAATAAAAATTAGGTAAGCAAGCAATTCCTCTCGAATACAAGAATTACTGCAGAGCTACATACTAGTAAAGTTGTTCTGATAATAAGGCAAGGAAAGATGAGTACCTGTAGATGGCTCGCCACATTTTCCCTTGATAATCCTTCAACATCCATCAGGTCAAGAATTTTCTTCGGAACAGCCCCTGATATAAATTAAAGAGAAGGAAGGGGGAAGACAGAAAAAGTGCATCAGTAAAGATAATCACTGTACAACAAAATCAGCGCATTAGCAGAAGACTCACTTTCAACTCCCAACTGATTTACAGCTGCCACAAACTTTCTGTGTAACTCCCCATACCAAACTACCCGAGGCTTCTTCTGACTCGATGAGTCCTCAGTCTCATGTTCATCATCTTCACTTTCTTCTTCCTCGTCTCCATTTTGGTCCTTTCTTTTCTTGCTCAGTTTCCCATTCTGATCTGAACTACCTGTTGGCGAAGCCCCTTGTACACCTTCTCCAATTCCATTGCACTTGTCCTGATTGGAAGACTTTTTTTGGTCCTTGGAGTCGAATTTTTTCCGGACTACATGTTGCCAGATATTCTTGAGCTCTTCAATTCTAACAGGTTTCAACAAATAATTACAAGCACCATGGGAGATTCCCTTCATTACAAGTTTGAAATCACTATATCCTGACAACACTGTCGCACGACACAAAAATGAAGTCAATAACACATTTTTCCCCCACTTCTTGAACAATCACTATCCATAATCAGGTTTCGGATGAAAAACTAAATTAGAAATTTTCCACTTTTACAATCAAATCCAATTCGAACAATACTAAAGAAGTCATACACATTCTCAAGAGAAAGTTCATGCTTACTGATCACAGGTAAGTCCATCTCAAGTCCCACGAGTTCAAGGAGCTGAAAGCCATCCATGTCAGGCATATTAACATCACTAATTACTAGGTCATACTTATCTCTGTTTTCCCTCAACATTTCCAATGCCTTGATTGCCTGATTGGTAGTAGTAACTGCAAAGGACCAAAACCCAAGTTTGAAACAAATGTCCACAATCAAAACCTAAAATGCTCAAATAAAAATAGACCACACCAACTTCATGACAATTCCAGTTTCTCATAGCTTCATCTCCATGTTGCCAGCCACAGAACACATTAGCATACAACTCAAGATTAAAGAGGAGATTTTTGCAAAAATTAAGTGTCCGAAAATAGCATAAATGAAAGAATTTGAATGAACAAAGTCTGAACAGAGATTGAGACTGTGGATTAGCTTCAAGATGAACAGAGTAAATCTCTTACCCTAACAAAAACAGTCCAATTCAAACTTCAAGAACAGAGTATTTACAACACTAAAAGAAAGAGACTTGATTACCATGATACTTGCATTTGCGAAGCAAACCCTCCAAGAATTTGAGACAAGTTGGGTCGTCGTCGACGGCTAGGACTCTCATACCCTCCGGAAACCGGTCTCTTTGGTCCTCCACAGTCATTGTGACTCACCAACTTCACACAAATATGAGAAACAGAGGAATAACAGAGGAAAAAGATATCACTAACTTAGTAAAACAAAAGTTGCAAACTTTCTGGGTTTTATTTTGAACGTGGGGAGGGATCAAAAACTGAGAAAGTGGCTAGAGAGAGAGCGTGTGTGTGTGTGGGTAGAAGTAAAGGCTGTACAACTGGACAATGATGGGGATGGCCAGAACAGAAAGAAGGATTCAACTCAAGAAAAACAAAAACAAAAATCTTTATTGGAATATTTTATATGCTGTGAATTTGTGAAACTCTTACTTTATCTCTCTGAGTTCTGCGTCCTTGTCTTTTACTTTATATCTTCTAAAAACCCAGCACAGAAAATAGGCTTCACCTTTGCTAATGGGGTTTCAGTTTTATATAATACAGAGCTTGCTTGCAGCCATTTTTATAATTAGGGTAAACTCAAGAGTGGGAAGACCTTTAGGTTTTGATAACAGGTCAATGGAACCCTATCATCATTTTTATACCATAAAAAAATAATTTACTCATCAATTAGATTCTCTTCATCACATAGGTGCAAAAGAATTTACATCAAGGTAATTATCCGTGGAAACTTTCTAAATGGGTGATGATGTTGTGTTGTGTTTTGTTACTTATTAGGAAATGATGGTAAACTGTTGCAAACAGAATCCCACTGATTACTTGGGACTTTAATGAGAATGATTCTCGTTTTTACTTCTTTTGGAAAGTTTACTTTTAATTGTTTCATTCCTTTTGAAATGCCGTAATTTTAGTCTATTATCTTGTATTCAAAACTCTTGATGATGGTAAGTTTGTATTTTATCTTAAAATTATAAGTCAAGGACTCAAGGTGACTCATGTAATCTAACCAAATCTTATTTTGGTGAAATTTCAAAGGGGGTAAAATACATGGTCATGTAATCTAACCAATCTAGTCTTCCATACTATTTATTTTGTGTTTAGATCAAGTCATTGGTTTGTTCAAAATTTTGAACTAATTACGTTTAAATCCCTACATAATAAAAAGTTGAGTACTAAAAACGGAAGTCATTTTTAGTGTAATTTTAACAACATTAATTCACATAGAAAATTGTCTTTTAATTATACAAAGAGACTAAATGTGTTATTATTAACGGGAACGGTCTAAAAAATTTTACAATAAATTTTAGATTGAGAGAAAATCTTAATTTGAATTCATACTGGCAACACTTCTGAGTAAATTATACAACTAATTGAAAAATGAATGATGCAAAGTTTACTATCATGAAGTTTGAAATGATGTCCATTATTTCTATAAAAAAAATTTAATGGCTAGTTATGAATTTAGGAACTCATTTTAGTGTAAATTAGAGTAGGAGAGTGCGGTTCACGTTTAGCTAAAGAGAGTAAGGGATGCTTGGTTGAATAAGTCAGACTTGACCTAAGACCTTAGTACCCAACCAAAGTACACTTCTCACATGAGACAGAAGCCAACCCTGTACCTGCTCTATGACGACACCACCCATTGGGCTAGCCCAGTCCTCGCGGGACCCGCTTCAGATTCCGGAGTTGGCCCGGACCCGGGAAAGAAAATAATAATTTTTTTTTTAAAAAAAGGGCAGCCTTCACGGGAAAACGACACGTCGGTCCCAGGAACTGAGATACAACAGGCGCTGAGGTATTGGAAAACGCGTACATTTTGCAGAGTTAACAAACCCTCCCAATGTGGGTCCCAGACCTCACATGGGTTTTGTTAAATTCATTTGACTTTTTATTTTGTGGTATTAAAGGGAAGAAAAGTGTAATTTATCAATAATGAAGGAATTATGTGTTAATTGTTAATAATTAACATGATTTGATGCGGAATCTATTCGTTTGAACAACTTTAGCTATTAGGTTCGTCGCAATTACACTATTTTTAAGGGCCGTTACTCGGTCGGTTCGAATCGGTTATAGGTATTACCAACTTCAAAAATAAAGTTTTCGGTTTCAAAACTGAGTTACCAATTACCAACCAAAATTTTCGGTTTTTAATTATATCTACCAAATTGGGTATTTCGGTTTTCGGTATTTCAGTTTTCGGTATTATCAACTTTAGAACAACTAATTCTTTATAATATAAATTAGAACGAACAAAACTAGATTTTTAAATTTTATAGTCATAAACTTTGTATTCATCTACTAATTATAGCTTTCTTTTGTATATATGACATCAAGTTTTAGCAATTTTCAATAAAACTAGGTTATTTAACCATCTTTGACTAGGTTACTTAAAATACATGTACTATTAATGTAGTATATGTAGTAATGTTCATACTATTATAAAAGTTTTTATGTTTATTTCTTAATATACATGTATATGTATTGAAAACTGTAGTATATAAATCTAATATTTAGATAATCGGTAGATTCGGTATTTACCAAAACCAAACCAACTTTTTTGGTAATTTTCGATTTTGGTTTTATCGGTCTCGGTTACCAAAAAGTCGGTTTACCGAACCTAAAACATCGGTTGGTATTCGGTCGGTTTGGTAATTACCAAACCAAGTGGCAGCCCTACTATTTTTCCTAGTGGATAATTGCTACGAGGCTAGAGCAATAACGAAAGTTATTCGAGAAATTCATAAATGAGATTGGTGCCATTGTTTGATAGCTGCATGAGCAATAGAAATAGTTGTTTGAGTAATTCCAGAAAGAAATTGATCATCGATGTGATTTTTTCCTTATATCTAACAAATTGGCTTAACCACCAAAGGTGGTCGAGTTGGTAAGAGCCTCCAGGTGTGGAACCCCCACACCTGGGTTCGAATCCCGTCCATGCTTATTGGAGTTAAATCTCCATATATTCTTGGTGGCCAGGGGGGAGGAAGTGTTCTGACAAGATCCCCCGAGCACGGATTAGACTCTGGGCCTAGGAAGATTTTGAGGACACTGTGTGATTGACAAATCAAAAAAACAAATTGGCTTATAGTGAATAAGAACTAATACGAGATTTCAAAAAATATTGAGCCCTTTAAGGGTCACAAAACTTTAGGGAAGATACTTTGTAGAGCAGCATCCAATATAGAACTAATTTGTAGTGCTCTTTTTTGAACCCAAAATTAACATTTTTCCTGACAATGGGTGACTCGAAGGAATCCGGGCCAATATCCATGACCCAAAATATATATTTTCAACAAGTTCGGAATATATTATTTAGAGGCTAAATAACACCTATTTAGATATCAAGCAATCTTGATATTCATTGATTTACTATTAGTTATCAAATATTTGATAATTAAATATGGTTGTGGTTATGTTCCTTCAATGTGGCTGGCATTCTGGCAGACACTGCCGAGACCTATCATCCCCGTCCGCCGTTTTATCAATCGAGCTCTCGTTTTGCTCCTCTCCTTCAGCAACCGGATCACCTCAAGCATCAATTCCACCACCAAAACATTACCAGATTTCTCGTTATAATCGGAATGAGCTTCTGAGATTCCAGAAACGGTCGGTCGGCGGCGGCGGAGAGGTGAGCTTCGCTTATGTTAGATTAAGGTTTCGAGGAAGGAGAGGCTCTAGTAAGGCTTTCATGGAGACATTGCTGCTTTGTGACGACGGGCACTGGCAGTTGTCCCTTTGAAACTCTAGTCTCCGACATGTTGCGGCGTCGCCGGAGCTTCAGGTCTCTAAACGACTCGCTCCGGCAAGGATGGGAATTTGAGGAACCGGACATGGTGTTTGCAGAGAGATAGAAGAGAGAGAGAGAGAGAGAGAGAGAGAGAGAGAGAGAGAGAGAGAGAGAGAGAGAGAGAGAGAGAGAGAGAGAGAGAGAGAGAGAGAGAGAGAGAGAGAGAGAGTAAGCGAGAATAAAAATTTGTTGTTGGGGTAAGTGAGACAATTTTAGCTGATTTTAGTGCTTTGGGTCAAGAACCCTACAATTATCCTTCATTGTCCTTCAGTACCAATATATATATATATATATATATATATATATATATATATTTAGGGTCCGGATCAAGGGACACATTATTTGACACAATTTTTTACACTTAATTTTATCCTTTAGATCTAAATTGATCAAATGGTTGTTATTAATTGTGAGTACAATTTGGCAAGTGACATGGCAATAAAATTATTCTCCAACCAAAAAGATAAATAAATTTAGTTAAACAATTTTTTTTTATAAAGAAAATCAAAGAAAAATGTTTTATGTGATCCAACTCCAGAAGAACATGGGTGTTCTTCAACGAGAAAAAGAAAAACCCAGGCTCATGACAAAGAGGTGTGCTCCTTTTCAAATACAAAACCAATCTGAGGTCATATCAAATTCAAAATCCACATCTAATCTTTCTTTTTAAACAACAAAATCAATCTTCTTAATTGAATGACCAATGGGCAAATTAACCAATCGATCAAGTTAATATCTTTGCAGTGACCTGAGCAAATCCTAATTCTTTGCTTTTAGAATATATAGGAAGGAATCAAATACTATGATTTGTAATGAACTACATCCATATCTTAACTCTTCTTTTCCCTTTCTTCAAGAAGAAGATGGTCTTGGGTTTTTTTTTTTTTTTGAAGAGGTTGTGTTTTTATTTGAAGGGAAACACACGTCTTTGACATGAACCCAGCTTGGGTGTTCTGAGAATGAAGGTTTTTTGAATTTCTATTTCTACTGCATGCATTTGTGCCGGTTGGTGGTGTTCATATATGGAATTAATAGAGTATTGATGGTATAGTGTTTGGGAATTTGTTTTTTATTTGTTTTTTTTTTTATTGTGCAATTTTGATTTAAGATTCGTACTATTTCTGCTTTGAATTTGCTTCGAAATGAATCCTGGGATTCTTGCTATCCTCTGCTATTCTTCTTCTACAGTTCAACTTCAATCAAGTAAAACTTTTTCTTTGATTTTCTTTATAAAAAGAATTTTGTTTAACTAAATTTATTATCTTTTTTATTGGAAAATAGTTATTCTTCTTCTACAGTTCAACTTCAATCAAGTAAAACTTTTTCTTTGATTTTCTTTATAAAAAGAATTTTGTTTAACTAAATTTATTATCTTTTTTATTGGAAAATAATATTATTACTATGTCACTTACCAAATCATACTCACATTTAATAACAACCATTTGATTAACTAAGATCTAAGCGATAAAAGTAAGTGTAAAAAATTGTGACAAATAATATGTCCCTTGATCTGGACCCATATATATATATATATATATATATATATATATATATATATATATGCACGAATAATCAAGGTTCCCATGCAATTAAGGATTAATAGACGTGGAAAAGGCTCACATTCTGCTAGACGCGACCTAAACGCGCTACACAAGCCCCTAAATACAGAGGTTTCGTTTTCTGTCCGATTGCGCTCGTCCGGCGGCGCACGGAGGCATAACTGGCCTCTGGCCTTCCTGTCATCTGTGGTTCGCTGTCGGACGGGTGATGAAGGCTAAGGCTCGGGGAAGCTTTCAAGGGACGGTGGATACTTGAAGTTTTGATAGACGGGTTCAGGGGTCTTTTGGTGCCATATCTCTTTCAAACACAGTGGCCGGTTGTCCGATTTCTGTGACATGGGTGATGGATTGGGATGGGAGGTGGTTAGATCCCGATCTACTTTCCTTCAAAGCGGTGTCGCCGACTTCTCTTGGATGCTTCGATCTGGTTTTTGGGTAAACTCTTGTTGAGTTTTGCTTGGTTTCCAATTTTGGAATTCTTGATGGTTGGAGATGCTCCATTCCCGGCATCCAAGATCGACAGCTACGAGGTTCTGGGGTTGTGACAGGGTTCTGGTGGAGCTAGTTCAGCGGCGGTGGCGCTGGTTCTGCACTTATGACTGCTGTACGAAGGAATCGGCTGGGCCTATTGAGCCGGTTTGCAGGGCCTTGAGCCCACTGTTTCCTAGGGGCTGTATTTTGGGCTTGGTGATTTGGGCTAGGGTTTTGTGCCCTAGGCCTATATTATTTCTCGTTTTTTTGAGATCCTATGTTAGTAACTTTTTACTTTCAATAATTCCCTAAGTTTTTTAGGGATCTAAGCACTTTGTTGTGTCTCTAGCGCCTTTGGAGTAATACCAAAGGAGGAATTCCGCTATGTCTACGAATTTAACTGTCTAGTGAGTGGGTCTATATATTGATATGTACCATTGTAAGTACTACCACTATCTTCTTGTCTAAATGCGGAAGGGTATGTAACAGCCTATTATGGCTTGTGATGCAATATATATTGACACCTATTTTGTGTGTGATTCAAAAAAAAAAAAAGGATTAATAGACGTGGAATAGTTTGGTCAGGAATATATCCAACAGTTGGTTATTAAGGCAATTAACTCACTTATAGGATTACGTTCCTAGAGGAAGATTACGTCCAAGACTCCAAGAGGCAATTAACCTTGCCTATATTCTAGCTACGTGACAATAATTGCCTACGATATGTTATCAAGACTAATAAGTTTTTTGATTGTATTCAAGGCCAATAACTATGGCCTAAAATATAGTATATCCTTTAAGGTATTTCACTCCTATTTGGAAAGTGAATCTGCAGTAAGTAGCCTATATATAGATGTTAAAGACGAAATACAAGACACAATCTCTCAGTCAACTAATCGTACAGATTATCCAAAGTCTCTCCGGAGTAAACCTTTAACCTAGTTGAAACCAGCGAAGCCAGGGTAACGCCCTAGCAACCCAGTGAAGCTAAAGTCACGCTTTAGCAAAACCTTGTGTTTTCTCCTACTTTCCAGTGATTCCTCTGCTTAGCATACAATGCTAAATGCTAAGTATTGATTTGGTGACACAGAAGATCACACCAAAAGTCCTTATCCATAAGGCATAGAAAAGAACCTTGTGACGAGGTTGGTGCTCTCTTCGTCCATAGCGGAGACGCTCCAACGACTGCACCCTCGGTGTTGGCATGCTCACGCATCAGAAAAAAGACTGTTTGCTAGCCAAACTAGGTCGTAGCCAAAAGCTCTATCGAAGTCTTATCTTTTCTGGAACTTTTTCTCTCTTATTTTCAAGTATTCGTATTATTAGTGGATAAATCGTGCAACACAGATTATCAACCTCTAGCATAATGCTAAGATCATAACCGTCTTGTCTTGTATTCTTGGGTTTTTTTTTTTTGTCTGATTGTACTCATGTTGGTTGGCCTTCAAAAATTATGTTTCAACAAAATGGGAAATAAATAAAGTGATTATTTTATCAAGAGAAATTTTAAATACACACCCCTAATCACTTAATACACATTCCTATTATTTTATATTTCAAATTAAATTTTGTAGCTAGGTTAAATAACCAAAATAGACACCTATGCATTAGAAGACAAAAAAATAGTCATATTTTCCTTATATATATTATTCTATTTATGTATAAATAGTTAGATAAACACAACAAATTTCTATACATAGCCTCCTAATTTAATACAAGAAAAAAGTTAGAAACTATCTAATTTAATTTTTCCTTAAATAAATTGTAATTAAGTGAGGTTAGAAACCATAATATTTAGAATTTCAAAATCAATGGCATTTTTAAAACGGATCACTTTACTCCCATTTTTTAGTTATTTTTTTTCCTTAAGACATATGATTAATCCATTTATTTTCTAATATAAAACATCACGGTTGAAAAAACTTTGTAATTGTTAATTTGTTTGGCCCCTCTAATGACAACTTTATAATTCTGCCATTGTGGAGAAACTACTGATATAGTTTTGGTTAAATGTTCAACTCATAATTTTATACTTGATCAGCATGATGTTTGGTGGATGAGAACTCAAATAATACAGAACCTATTTATATGCATCTATTTAAAGGGAACAATAATAAATCTTTATACTAACACAAGTAATCAATATGGTTATTTACAAAACATCAAGTAATATACTAAAATATACTAATCATATTAAATAGTAGCCTTAATATAGTTAAATAATAGGATATTTCATGATTTTTGAGATTAAGGATATTTTAGGTATTTTGGGTTGTGTATTTAGTAAAATATTAGAATGAGAAATTAAATGGGTGGTGTATTTAGTATGGAGTGTGTATTAAGTAATTTGGAGTGTGTATTTAAAACTTCTCTTTTATCAAATCCATAATTCACATTAGATAAACGTCAACCGGGGACTGAAACAATAACCCAAACAAAGCAAAATCTAACCCATGATTTATTTGACAGTATCATGTGTCATGCTATGCTCTACTCAAAACAACGAATTCGATCTAGCAGACGAGGCAGCTATGCTAGATTGATCGCTCCCAAAGAACCAGCAACTATGTTAGCTCCATTTCATGGCTTGCACCCTTTTTAAGGTGGAGCCTATATATCTGCAACAATGAAAACCTAATAATTAAGCTGCAGGAATTATATACACAGAGACCCCAAAAGAAAACACGACTTAAAATAGCGTGTTGAACTTTGATTTAGCATCACTCACTAATCACTCTCTAATTCTAAGTATATTATGCCAAAATTTCAATGATAGGACATGCACTATGCATACCCGAATATTCGAAAACTTGTTTTAGGGGCAAGGAAAGATGATTGATCGAATACCTTTAGAAGTTTAGATGAGTGTCCACGTTTTCCATTGAAATCCATTCAACATCCATTAGGTCAAGTCGTCAAGAATGCCCTTAGGCTGTATTCAAGAAAATAATGAGAGAAGACCGAGAAAATGCATCAGCACATACGTCAAAATAAGATTCACCACATGATTAGCAGAAGAATACGTACTCACCTTCGATTCCCAAGAATCCCAACTGATTTACAGCTTCAACTAAGTGACAAACTTTATGTGTAGCCACTCAGGCCAAACCATTCGAGGCTTCCATGCCATGTCTTGATTGGAAGATAGCAAGAATCCCAAGAGAAACTCTTTTCTGAGAAGACTAATGACGAGTAGTTTTATACAGTAAACACTATGCTATAACCTTCCAATTAGTAGCTTAATCTTGTTATATGTCAATGTGGTTAACTAGCCTAATCTTGTTGAGATTTCGAAATGTTCTGTGTTTCTGTCAAGTCATTCTGTGTCTAGCAAATTCTTCAAAACTATTCGGATTGAAAGTTTAAATGGTGCTTCGGCCTATAGCAAGCAATGGTAGATCTCTTGGGCAAAATGCTCCTTTTCTTGATCCAAGAAAGAAAAAGCTGTGTGTTGGGCCGACAAGGTAATGAAAGCAAACCCATGTATTTTTTTTTTTTTTTTTTCTGAAACTGATGATGGTCTACATAAAAGCTCCTTTTAAATTATACATGCAAGCACTGGAAGATGGCTATCTGAAAGAACAACTAGATCAAACACTCTATGCATGATTCCTATCCGTTAATCTACCAAGAAAAACACCAAGCTTGATAGCTCCGGCAAACACTCGGTTCATGATACAAGGAATTGTAGCTATTAGTGGAGATAGGATCACACTGCAGTGGGATTCTCTGTTTACAATCCCTAATACTTCTCAAATGATGTAAAAAATAACCAGCTATTTCTTTCCAAATCTCAAGCACTTGTTGTGTTTTAATTCAATACTTGGGGTAGAAGTGAGTTCTTTCTTCGTTTGATTCGAGAGTGAGAGTTTCTCCATGGCATTTATGAACTTGCGCAAGTGCTTAATGTACTCTGGATACGTCTCTAGGTTGCAATGGCCTCCGCCCTTGACCCATAAGGGGTCATATTTTTCCTTGGCGAGTTCCCATAAACGCTTCCCATGGGACAAATCAACAATGTCATCTTCTGTTCCCTGCAAAGTCCATTGATAAACATGTATCACTAATAGCAGCATATAGATGAATCAAACCAGAAGCAACAATCAAGCTGAGAACAATAGGTTAGAAAACAGTTCTAACGTCAGTTTTTTTTATAAACATACTTTCTTTCACAATATCCGCCTAAAACAAGTATAATGAGAACCACCATTTGTTGAAGAATGGAGACTCTCCTAAAAAGTGAAGTTCTAAGGACTGGAGATCAACAACCAACCCACTAGAGAAAAATGGTTTACAGGTAGGGCAAAACTGAGCTTTTGAAACTTTTTTGACCAAGTTTTCACTTGTTGGAAAACCTAATAGCCTAATAAAAGTCTCCCTTGTGAAATATGTATGCCAGGTTCCAATGGGGAGTTACCAGTTTGTTTCCAAGCTTTCATATTTGACTAGGAAGTAGGATCCGTCACGAGTAGGATCGATCCCAAGTTCTACCTGTTACTGTGGCGCCCTTTACTAACTTCCTTGCAAAAGAATTCTTTTACAGTCCTTTCCAAAGGGCAACTACGAGACATTAAGCAAATGCAATAAGCTAGCTAGAGTTTAATAACCTTTCATTCTGTTTAGACGAAATATATTTATGGGCACTTTATCAGCCAAGTTGGTAACAAAAAAAAAAAATTCTGGTTGAGCAAAACAGTCGGTTAGGCATCTGGGGATAGGTTCATAGCAGTTAGCAGGGCATCCTCAGCAACTCTATGAAGATGAAATCAAATTTAAATGAAGTTTATGAAAACATCCTTTTCAATTGGTTGAATATGATATCACCCTTGACAGAATTGAAGTCTATAAATATCACATAATGTACATGCCTTAGAGGAGAGGGTCATCTGAGGAGGTATTTTCAGTTGACAGAACTAAAGAAAATTACAGGAGGAAGGGAAGAGGTACTTACATGTATAACTAAAACCGGACAGGTGACATGCCGTATTTTGTCTATATTCTGCACATATTGGACAAAGCTTTTCAATACAGGTTCTAAGTAAATGAGACTAGCACCAAAATGATAGATTCCAAGTGTACAATTCCAACTTACTTTAAAAATGTCAAACCAAAATGTCACTTTGATATTATACAAGACTCGTATGCCTGAAAGGATTGCACTATGGAGAACAACAGCTCTCAACCTCTTTAACTGAGAAGCCATGTGCAGTGTTGGTCCACTTCCAACAGATTGGCCGTAAAGTATCAAATCTTCTTGCTTTACTCCATATTCGCTCTTTAAGCAATTGTACACAGCTTCTATGTCATGATAGGTGTTGAACTCAGATGGCTAAACAATTACCAACATTAGCATCACTTGTCATTGGTAACAGTTACCTAAACAAGTTCAAGTCAATCACAAATGATCTTCATAGGTTACTTAATTCTTACCTTACCGCTGGATGCTCCATATCCTGAATAATCATAGCTGCCACAATGAAAAATAGGTGAAGTAAATATATGGAAAGGTTCATAATTACTGCAGCACAGCATATCAGCTTTTACTTTCTGAAGGTCCCGACTTTTTTTGATTCAGAAGATCCTTACTAATTAAAAATGAAAGGACGAATGCTGACATAGTAATTTCGATGTCTAAAAACATTCTCATCCTATGCATCTATTCCAGCCCCCAACCCCCACCAAAAAAAAAAAAAAACGAAAAGAATGAAGTTTGAGCTAAAGCTTTGTTCTTTGGTTGTAACAGCCATCAATATTGAAATTCTACATATTATATTAGCATTTTCGTTTCGCTTCCTTATCGGGTCAACAAAACAAGCATGGAAGATTATAAAGCCGGCAGCATTAAATTCAAGCCTCCTTCCAATAATAAAACTATAAAACTATGAGCAATGAAATGAATCAATAAACAAGAAACAGAGGAAACATGCAACAATGGAATAACAAATTCAGAAAATTTCTCAACTTTTATTAACAACTTAACCAAAGTATCAACCTTTAACAAAGAAGCCAACAAAAAAAAAACAGATGAACAAAATCAAAAATACAGAATGACTGTTCAATCCATCCCCACCCCCAAAAAAAAAAAAAGGAAAGGAAAATTATAGATTGGCCAAACCAGAAATAATCAAAATCCAACCCAACATCAAAAAACCCAGAACAGATTCCAAAACAAAAGAGAATAAACTCACCTCATGATATTAACCCTGAGGTGAGCCCTGAGCTCAATGAAGAGCTCATGCATCTGACCCAAATCAGCAGCATTGCCATGCGAGTAAAGAATGGTGAACCTGGCAAAAGGGTGCTTCCAAAACGAGGCAACGACTTTGTTTCCTCCTTTGGTCTCGACCAAATGCACATCCATGTTCTTATCACCGGAGACTCCAGAGAACACAAGCTTCCCTCCTTCGTCTTTCGACACATCATAAGTCGGCGGGTCTGGTGGAAAGAACGCAAACTTTGCAGCCACACCAGACGTTACATTGCCCATTAACGCAGACCCAGTTTGGATTCCAAGCCACAATACAGAAACAGCAAAACTGGGTATTGTTCAGGCATCAAAGACCTGAAACGGGTCCTCCCCTGTTTCTGTATTCGACTCCCGTTTACGTTGCTCTGTGTTTGTTGATGATGTTGGTGGAACAGAAGGTAACAAAATCAATATTTTTTTTGTTTTGGTTAATGGGGGTTTTGGTTTCTGTGAATTTTACTGGGGATGATGGAAAGGAAGGAAACAGGTGGCGTCGGATGAAATTAAAGGTGAAAGTGGTGAAGGGGGAAGAGAATAGATCCGATCTAAGCGGGTGAGGTGTGTTGAAGAGGAACAAGGAGGGAGGTAGCTCAGAATCAGAATCAGAATAACAATGGCATATATAAAAAACTTGCTAGTATTAGTTTTATTTTCCCTAAGGATGTTTGTTGTTTTTGTATACAAGGTATAATAACCTCTAAGCAAACAAGAGTAGGTTGTTGATGATACTTGATGAGGATGATGATGGTGACAGGTACAACTATTTCTCTCTATTTTTAACAGTTCCATGACCAGAGCCCCTTGTTTTTGAGAGATTGAAATGTCCTATATACCCAAGAGTGGTTTATTATCTTACTTTGGTAAAAAAAAAATATAAAAAAAAAAATGGTTCAACTCCTCACCTTCCACTAAGGGGATGGAGTAATCATATCATATTAATTAAGATTGAAGGGGTGGAGCTCATCACATTCACTTGTAATAATGCTAGTGAACGATATCACTATACTTATCAGATTTGTTCGCAAATAATAACTCATCATGAATTGAGTTGTTAGTATGACATAGTTTGATACTCTTTATTACCATATAGTTTTGCTCCCTTGAAATATGGAAAGTTACTTCATTTGTTAAATAATGTTGTTCTTCTTTGAGATATCGAGTTTCTAATTTTCCATGTGATTTGATAAAACAATAGCTCTACTATAAATTCTTTCCTCTTAAACAAGAACCAAAAGTGGATGGGGGTAGTAAAATGGAAAAATGGAAAGATATTGAATGGACGGGTGAGATTCAGTCAAAGACGGCAAGGATCTTCGAAGAAAGGGAAGATGGCAGAGTAATTGTAGGGTCAGAATTGTCAGACTGACATTCTTGATTTTGCTTTGTTCAGCAAATGTTGTGGACTCAGTCAATTCAATAACCCCCTTGTTGACCCAAATTTGCCAATTAACCCCCATTTTTTTGATGCTATAGCTTATTAGATTAAGATCCAAATCCTCTAGTCCTAGATGAAGAAACTATATATGATAAATGGATATAGCAGTGCATGTCACATCTTTCATGCTACTAGAGACATCAATAACTCAAAGTCTGGTTTCCACTTCTGTGTTTATTAATATAGAAATATACAAGTGCAAAGTTTGGAATTCAGTGGTTATTGTATTTAGATTAATGAGAGATCCAATGTTATGAAGGACTAATTGGGTCTAATACAATTTGACACATTGTTATAGAATTAGTAAGTGGACAAACTTGCTTTAGGTGACAATGTTGGATGAAAGACTGTAAAGTTGTGTCTTTTGATGTTAGCCTCCCACTGATTAAATAAAATGACAACTTTTGTATTAGTAGACAAATTGCATTAGAATGTTTAATGTAAAATTATATGGCAGCGAGTAAAATGGATTAATTTTCACAATCTATTACTCAAAATTTTAAGTTTTTTTTTTTTTTTGGATCAACTCAAAATTTTAAGTTCGATCCTGAATAATAGTAGCACATGTATCAGACGCTATCAGAAACCAAACCTATCACAAGTGAGAGTTGGAGTCAATAATTTGCTCAAGTACCATCTTTATTATAAGTGGATGACGTCTAAAACTCATTTAAGTTATGAAGAAAAGGAGTTGAGTAGTGGACCTTTGTGCTTTTGAGCTGAGGGACCAAATTAATGAACATGAAAACTGAAAGGAATAAAGTGACAATCCTCAAGTGTTAGATGAATGATCATATCACAGAATGATATGTCTCCTTTTACAAGTTTGAGCAAATGCAGATAAGGCTTTTCTTTGTTGGACGGCTGCAAATGCAATAAGAGAACCTCAATCCTATGATTAGATGAGTGGATCAAGACTCAAACTATGATTTATTTCAACCAATAGTTGACAAGGTTTTCTCAAAGTTGCTTACTCCAGTCTGAATTATGTGCACTCAGAAAAGGATACTGGGTCAAAAAAGGCCACAAGACTGCTTGGAAGCTGGGTCATGGTGATACCAAGGAAGAAAGGAAAGCAAAAGAAAGTTGGGGAATGGTGATGCCATTTCAATTCAATAATAATAATAATATGATGATACAATGGGAATTAATAAGCTGTTTATTGAAAACAATAATCCTTGTGTGTTATTACTTATTACTTGCTTTCTATAATATAATTGCAAAGTTTAGGAAATCTAGGAAATGGATAATAAACTTCACGTTATTAACAATAATAACTCCTGAGAAATGTGTTTTGATGATTTGATTAAAGAGAAAAGAAAAGGTTCTTTTGCAAAAGGACTTATTAGATTTTTGACCAACCTCATCATACATGTTCTTCTAAAGTATTCATTGTAGGGAGGAGTTTTAGGCCTAGTTTGTGATAGTTTAATTTAAATCACAATCAATTCTAACTTTTAGCTTATGAAAATTGAATTTTACTAATTTTTATAAGCAGCAGTTTAATAGTATAACTTTCAAAATAAACTTATAAGTAATATATAATTTATGCCAAACTAGGCCTTAGTCTTTTTCTACATGCATCTATTAATTACTATGAGTTCACTGCCATTTGGGCCTTCTTCCATGTCAAGTAAACTATGCCCATATGGATAACTTGGATTGCATAGTTGGGCTCTTCCGTTTTCAGATTTCTTTGGTGGAAAATTTTATGCGTGGGCCTAATACTAAGATGTGACGAGGCCCATATGGAAAAGAAAGAAGCAATCACGACTTGTCGTTTTGTTTTGATCATGTACGTGACGATGTCTGACATGTCGTCCCCGGAACAGAAGAACAGTGATTGACAGAGTGTACATACAGCATAGAATGTGGTCTGAAACTAAAATCTAAACCAGAAGAATCTAACTGCCACTTTTGAATAATATGTGCTCCTCTTCCAATTTGGTCCTATCACCCACAACAGAAACCCAAGTTTCAACAATCTTATCTACTCCTCCGTCCAAAATCTCCACTAAAGTGAAGGCTCGAATGGTGCCACGGGACTCCGGAGTTGAAAGACCGGGTTCATTATTCATGAAGCTTTTATTGCTAGTTCCTTGTTCATCATTTAGTCTCTTGACTCTAGGAACAATGGCCGCATTCAGGTATATAGTATTGTCAACTCCAACCACGATCATTTTCCGAAGACCATTTCCACCTGCTAGCAGTTTATGCATGTGACCAAACACTACCAATGGAACACAGGTTTTGCCGGACTCTTTTAGGAGGGACAGGGCTTGTGCTAGATCTGTACAAGAAGAAGGTGTTTACGTTTAGATGAACATATCTCGTAATCAAGGACTCATCTCCTTTCCACAACCAGATAAAACATCCACCAAGTTTACAGAGAAATAACAAAAGACCTCTATACTGAAGACTGAATTCCCACCATCGTACCCTTTATAGGGTTGGCAGCCAGAGAATTTGAGATATATACCTAGAGCTAAAAGCTTATTATTACCTGCATCACCATGATCTCCACCTCCAAAGTCCCAGTCTTTTCCACATATGTCATCCAAGTTAGAACCAAGACCTGAAACCAAAGCAGAGTCAGACCTCTAAATTTTCATTAAGTGGGAATTGGTCTGAAGAAGCCAGATTGTGTTTGATTTAAGCACTCTTAAACCTGTGGGTCCATTGTGTGCAAGAATAATGACCATATGGTCCTCTGGAGCACCCAAAGCTGCTTTGCAGATTCTCTTAGCACTTCCATCCATGTCATGGACTCCATACCTAAGTGGTTCATTTAAATTTTCAATACATTGTGCCATATACTAGCCAATAGTGCGAGCTACAGATTACATCAGGGAAAGGATAGCAGGAAGTTGCTGGACTTCTTCTGAGATTAGCTGATGTCATACTGAAAGATACCTAAGTGGTTCATTTAAATTTTCAATACATTGTGCCATATACTAGCCAATAGTGCGAGCTACAGATTACATCAGGGAAAGGATAGCAGGAAGTTGCTGGACTTCTTCTGAGATTAGCTGATGTCATACTGAAAGAGATAATGGTTCAACCAGCTGACACAACCATGTTGTCTTAAAGTCAAGTTTTATTTATTTTTATAACGGAAGAATGTTAAGACTAAATGCAATGTGATCTATTCAACTGATAACATCTTGCCAGATAAACCGAGGAGTTTTATCATTTTATATTATTCAATAGAGATAAAAGAGCTCTGAAAGGAAGTTAAATGAAAAGTAATTTAAGGACAACGGTTGAAGTTATTCATTTGAAGCATAAAGAGAACCTTATAAACATGCAATCAGGAAGTGAGTTTACAATTAAAAGTTCTTTACAGAAAATGTACACGTGATCAGATAACCTATTTTTTTTATTTTTAGTAAGAGGCCAAACAAATTGATAAGCTCAAGGTTCATCAACAGGAGCTATAAAGTATAAACAATACAAACCTTGCAGACAGAAGCTTTAATCGAAATAACTGGTTTCCCCCACTAGAAAAAGGTCGTCCACCAACAATGCTCAGTTTTACCGTAGCAAAGTCCAAACATCTGTAAGCTACATGCTCCTCGCCTAGACTGATTATATCAAATATAAATTGTCACCGACCTATAAAACCGTTGCAATAAACCAAGCATGACGCATAGACTCAGAATTTTCAAATGATTTTCAAATGCATGCTGCTAAATTAAAAAATAAAAAATTAAAAAAAAACTTCGTCAGAAACTTTCAGCCTGGTTTACTAATGATCATGTCTAGCAAACAAAAGCTCTCCCGGAGCACAGACTACGTGCTTTTAGTTCACTGGAAGCAGTTGGAATTACCTGTATAAACCTATGACAATTAACATGACACAATGGTTGCCAATCTAGAACAAAGACTAGAATACTCAATTCGGTGACCAACTAACCATAGAGTGTATGGGACTTTAATTTCTAGAAGTGAAATTTATAGAGAAAGTAGTTGGTATCCTTGACTCCCAACCATATAGTAAAATTACCTTTTCATTGACCTAACTGATGATATGTCATTCAAAAGATGATTTTAGAACATCTGACAATAATGAAGACAAGGCAAGCTCACCAGTCTAGCTGAAGTTGAACGCCGTCTTTTGTCCTGACAATCAAAATCACCATATTCAGAGTTAACACTTCCAATTTCATGATAATGGGTGTCTACATAAACTAAGAATGAATGAACCCTGTGAAACACATATACGAAACGAAAGAAAAGAGGAGTCAAATCGGGAGAAAAGTAACTTGACTGAGGACATAAAAACTTACTTTCCTGAAAACTTTTTTGTATGCCAGGCATCATGGTTTCCCAGAATAACTGCTTTAGCAAATTCAAGATTTGCAACGCTGCGAACAAGTTCAATGTTCTCTTCACCAAAATCACCTAAACAAAACAGAGGAAAAGAAAAGAGCAAAATCAAGATAAATAGAAATTTACATAAGAAAAGAAAAATTACCAGCCATGTTGGCGCAAAAACAAGAGGTAAATCCAGCTTCACCCAGACATGGCTAAACTTCTCATTTTGATATTCTTTCAAGATAATTAGTTAAGTCATTTCAAAATTGGGGACACAATGTGAACTCATCCGTGTTGCTGCTTACATTTTCGAATATGATAGTGCCATATTGTACTTAGACAAAGCTCTTTCACATATATACCAAAGTAACTTAGCTCACCAATTGGAAAAGGCAAGAAAGTGAAGGCAGTTGCCGATATGGAAAGCAAGAGGCACAAAAAACATTAAGTAGATGCATAGTGAAGGAGATTGGAACCTGCCTGTAAAAAGAACCAAATCTGGCTGCATTTCAACATAAACTTATATCAGATTCACAGCATACACAATTCTTTTGATAAAAAGGAGAACATAATGTATAAAATTCTGACTGCAGCAAGATTTCGGCCAGATTTCAAAATGAAATGAAAAAAAAGTAGGCTATTTCAAAGCAAAAAATTGGTATTTTCAACATAGTCGATTACTACGAACCATCGAGTCAGACAGATTTAGATATAATACAACAACTTTTCACTACTTCAAATCATATCCAATTCTTGATCAACATTTCTAAGCATAAGACTAAGAAACCTAAAATTGAGCTCAAATCCAAGCTTGGTCAAATACATAGTGATACTTATACAAGTTTAACTACTAGTATTAACTCCATCCGAGCTTGTATACACATTTCTCTATCGCCAAAAATTAGATTCATGATAAATAAAAAATTAAAAAATTAAAAAAAATTAGAAGAAGATGATGGAAATGTATACCTGCAGAAATCGTAGAGCTTTCGTGTCGTCTTCTAGATTCCACTGATCATGCTTCAGAAACCAAATCACGATTTGAAAATGTTACGGTAAGCTAGGGTTTTCAAAATTCTAAGCAGAAAGAGTGTGAGAGAGAGAGATGCTTACGACGTCGCCGACGACTGCGATTCGAGCTGAGGTGGCGGCGGCCATGGCAGCGCGCGTGGCGTTGTGGGTGGAGAAAAGGCGGGGAAGCGAGGCGGAGAGAAAAGCGAGTGGTGGCGCGTGTACTAATGAGCTTAGCATCACCTCTGGGCTCTGGCGCGAACTACTGGTCAAGACTAAGAAGGGGTAGAGGTCAACGAAATTGTTGTACCCAGGTGTGGAATCAGAGCCGTCCAATTCATTTGTGGGTCCCAAAGAATAAGGAGTACAACATGTCAGCATGTGCCGGAAACTGTAGAAACCCGAACCGGACCGACTTGGACCGAACGGGCCGATTTAATGAAAAAACTGAAAAATGTTTTAGGGAATCAGAAATTGAGAGATAATCGCTGTGTATTCTCATTGATAATAGGGGTCTCTTTATATGAGTAGTGTTCACCTGGTCAGTTGCTGACCAAAGAATTTATACTCAATAACCCTTAGATTTACATCCAAGGGTGGAAAACAAAACACCTAAACTTAATAATAATTCTCTCTACCATTGGATTTACATCCAAGGGTGGTTGAGCATTATTTTCTTGGTCAATAACTGACCAGGTGAACATTTTTGCTCTTTATATAGAGGATTACAATGCATAGAGTTAGAATCATACAAGGAAAGATAATCTCTAGATTCTTCTAATTGAACCCTATTACCACTAGGTCGAGTAACCTAGAGTTTGGATTAAACACAAATAGAGATATCCTTAAACACTTCCCCTTGTGTTGTCCAAACGCGGTGCTTCTCTCGTTGCCTCGTTAAAAACCTTGCCGAGTAACAAAAACCCAGTGGAACAAAAATAACCTCTGTCGAAGGGGAAAAAGAGCACAACACACCCTTCACGTTTCGAGGTGAACATGTAGACATCTCCCCCTGATGTCTGCGCCTCCCCCTGATGGCAACGATCATGGGAGTTCAGATAATTTCCACAAGCCAATTCTTGCCACATGTTTCTCGAACGTGGATTTGGGCAATGACTTAGTAAACAAGTCTGTCTCACTGTCCTCAGATTGAACCTAGTTCACTTTGATCTCGAGGAGAGTCTGTTGTTGCTGATTATGCTTGGTGTTGTCGCTTTTGATGTAGCCTAGCTTCATTTGTTCAAAACGAACAGCATTATCCTAAATGCTTGTAGGCTCATCTTGTGGTAGACTTCAAATCACAATTGTTCAAACATGCGTGATTATGGATCCAATCCATATACATTCACGAACCACTTTGTGAAGAGAAATGATCTCTGCATTGTTCGAAGATATAGCGACTAGGGTCTATTCTATAGACCTCCAAGATGTCACGATCTTTTCCCATGGTGAACACTTAACCGTATTGGGAATGACCTTTGTGTGGGTCAGAGAGATACCCAACATCAGCAAAACCTTCCAAAACACATGTCGTTTTGGGATGGGGATAGTGGACGCAGGCTAGTGTTGGCGGCGTACCTGGTATGTGATGGGTCCGAATCCATCATCTATTTGTAGGGATAAAACAAGCTCATATCAATCATACATCTCAAATATCGAAAGATATCTTTTACACCAATCCAATGGCATCGCGTTGGCGCAGAGCTATATCTAGCTAACAAGTTCACAACATATGAGATGTCCGGTCTTGTGCATTGGGATAAGTACAATATTTCGCCTATTGTACTAAGTAAGGCACTTCTGCCTCTAGCACATCTTCGTCATCATCCTTTCGACGAAGAGGATCCTTTTCAGGATCAAGACTTCGAACGATCAAGGGGGTGCTTGAAGGTTTGACCTTGTCAAATGCCTAAGCATCTATCAACACGATGCTCAAGTTCCAAACCGAGACATAATCGTGTTCTCCCAAAATACTTCATCTCAAACTCGGACTTCAAGTGTTCAGCGGTTTCCCTTAACTCTTTAAGGGCTTCTAATGAAGATCATGTCCAACATGAACCGCGATAGAATCTGAAACTTGTTATAGAAACGCGTGGGCATATTCCTTCCCAATCAAGTAGTCACTTTAGTGAGCGTTTCAATCTTATTGTAAACGCGCCCCGTGGTCTAGAGTCTCTTGACTTGGGTAAATGAAGTTCACTATGAACCTTCATGTATATTCCGTATCTAGATCCCTATAGAGATACGTAGTGACCACATTTGTAAGCTGCATGTTCAGTTATTCGGAAACTACCAAACTGACAAGGTAGTGGAGTGCAATGACATCCATTACAAGAGAATATGTCTCATCGTAGTCGATTCCAGGGCGTTTTGTGAGAAGCCTTGCGCCATAAGGCGAGATTGCCATCTCTTTTTCTCATCACGCTTTCTAACGAAGACCCATTAGTCAATAGGTTTTGTGTCAGGAGGTGTTGGCATTACTGGCTCAGAAAACCTTCTCTTCGTTAGAGAATCCAACTTAACCTGGATCGCATCTTTCCATTTAGGCCAAAACTCTCTACATTGGCATTCATTCATCAACGGAGCGTGGTTCGATATCATCTGACTCAACAAACTCATGCGCAACGAAATACGCAACTACATCATCAATTATGATGGAGTTTCTATCCCACGTCTCATGTACACTAGTGTAAGTTTCATAGAGCTCTATATTATCAAGAATAGGTTTTGACGTTTAGGCGTCCCCCAACGATAACCATAACCTGGAAGATTCTCATGAGACGGATTTTGAGTGTCGATGATTCAAGGATTGGTTTGTGCCAATGTATCCTTCGAACCCACGGGCCTCCCACGCATCCTAGCTGGGGCCATGGCCTATAACGCCAGAGTGCCACTCTCTTTGGCATTGGTGCAATGCCTACCTCCGTGTAGGGTGGCTCTACGTCCTCTCGTAGGGACGTCCTTCCTTGCAGGCATGTTTGCAGCATATTTGTGTGATCTCGTCACTGTAATAGGGATCAAGATGAGACATAGTGGGGACAGACCACGACAATTCCTGTCGTTCCTGTTAAACATCTGTGTTCTTATCTCCCCCTAACGACGAGAAGACTGTCTCATCAAAGTGACAACCCGCAAATCTAGCGGTAAGGAGATCGCCTGGCAAGGGCATTAAGTGGCGGACGATTGTTGGAGTTTCAAATCCAACGTAATTACCCATTCGTCTGTAAGGACCTATCATAGTGCGCTGTGGCAGCGCAATGGGCACATAAATGGCCAACTCAAATGTGCGTAAGTACAAAATACTTGTACCCAGTCACTAGATGTAACGCATGGGTACATTGAGTGGCGGTAGGTCGTAGACGAATTAGCATAGCTGCATGCGATATTGCATCACCTCAAGCGGATATAAGGAGAGTGGTGCGCATTACCAATGTCCAGACTATCATCGTAGTCGTTTCCGCGAGACCAATTGGGTGTGTACATGGGAATATGATGTCCAACATCAGTCCCAATGCAATAACCATCGAAAGTCTTCGATGTAAACTCTCCAGCATAGTCAAATCCAATTGACTGAATATGATGATTTGGGGAGTGAGCCCGTTGTCATATGATATGTGCTAGGAGTGTAGCATAAGCAGCATTACAAGTGGAAAATAGCACGACACGTGACCAGCGTGTTTGCGTGTCAACCATCATCATGAGATATTTAAACGTCCGCAGGTTGGTTGAATCAGTCCATAGAATCCCCCAAGGATTTGATGCAAGAACAAAATGAGTATTTTCATATCTTTTGCGTAGGACGGTCTCAGTCCTAAGTTCCCGAAGGAACTGGCTTTGCAAAATGAGCGAGAGGCTTTAGAAGCAACCAATGAGATTTTTGGTTGGGCCTGAGCAAAGGAACTCATCTCCTTTCTCTACATGCGTTTTCGCATGGAATCCGTTGGCTATTCATAGGACAATTTGCCCTAAGAGCGTAGAAAAGCTCGTAATTAAAAAGGAGTCATAAAGAAGAGAACTCAACTTTTATTCATAAGCCAACAAAGTACATCATTGTCTCTTAACCATTAGGAGAATCTAATCCAAATGCTAGCTAATGCAAAACAATGGTAGTCGTCTAACTTCTTTCGGTAATTCCAAAATAAATGTGACCAGGTGAGTAGAGAGATGTCGGTGGAGCAAGACTCGCTTAAGTACCACTAATCTCAGAACCTTCCTAGACATCACACTTACTTTGGGTGAGCCTACTTTGAAGAAAGACTAAACCATTGGCATTTACTACAAAGTATATGGCAATTGCCTATTACATCTCTTGGAAAAATAAAGACTTAAACAGAATTGGCGATCTATTGATCCCAGCCAGATTTGTAGTCTTCAACCCTTCACTCTAGATCATCTTCTTGATCTTCTTGTTCCACATAGTGAGCTTCTCTTGCTTCACAATATGCTTTGTAGGCGGTGACAAGTTCTTCACGAGCTCTACAAATGTGTGCCCAATGCTCAGACACTCCACATCGAGAACATACATCTCTTTGCTCGAACTCCATTGATTGAGGTGCTTTGAAAGCGTCATTTAGATGGCTCTTAGTGTTTGTGGCACCACCAACATGGCCAGAGGCGTTGCCTCCCTCTCTCTTTCCACGTTTACCTCTTCGGTTCCGTGTTTGCCTATTTTGGCAGTTACCTTCCCAAGTAGAGCGATTATATGGATCAGAATGTCCAGAAGTATACCTAAGATTAGGGTTTGGCTCTTGGCGCCCTCTCTTAGAGGTGCGATTATAATTGGATTCCGGAATATGCTCTGTTTCCACGGATCTCGAATTATAGTTCTTCACAAGGATATTGTCATGCTTTTCAGCGATATTCATAGCTCCAATGAGCTCATGAAACCTTGTGATCCGTCTTGCATTTACATCGATTCGATAGTTCTTAGCAACCATCAATGCAGAGACGGGGAAGGTAGAGAGAGTCTTCTCAATCAACATCACATCTGTGATCTCTTTACCACAGAATTCCATTAAGGATTTAATGCGAAGTGCTTCCGAGTTATAGTCAAGAACTGACTTGAAATCACAGAAGCGGAGGCTATGTCATCTCACTTCTAGGTCAGGAAGCAAGGAGTCACGGACGTTGCCAAATCTTTTTTCGAGTGAGACCCACAGCCTTCTGGGGTCTTCTTCATTCATATACTCGTACTGGAGCGAATCATCCATATGACGAGTCATTAGGATGATGGCTTTCGCCTTATTTGCCTCTAAGGCTGCTCTATTTGCTTCTAAAGCTTTAGCTTGCTCAACAGTTATCACGTCCTGGCTAGGCTCGAGAATCATATCCAAGATTCCTACAGCCTTGAGATGCTGGCGGATATCACGAACCCACCTGTGATATCCAGAGCCAGTTGTTCCCAATGGAGCAAAGTCCAATTTGTTCAGGTTACTCATCCTGAAAGAGAACAAGAAATTAGGGTTAGTTTCGGAGCGAAATAGGCTACCACGAAAACATATGAAATTTCTAAGCTTAATCGCTTCCAAGAAATTAGGAATTTCCGAGCGTAGTCGCTTCCAAGAAATTCGATTCCAAGGGATATTGGATTAGATCGAAACAATGATGTAAGTGGTCGATCATAAATTCTCTACAAAGTCTAAGTTTGGAGATCTCAACAAGCTCTAAGGTTGGAGTGAGCACGAACCCCCACAGTTCGGCTTAATTTGGTCTCCCCTATAATGAAGAAAGGGGGGTAGAAGAAGGGAGGTTGCAAGTCCCCGAGAAAAGAAGAAGAAATTAAAAAAAAAACTTCAAAAACGGGAACTTTTAGAAAAAATTACCTTAAAAATGGCCGGAACACTTGACCGAAAAGTTGGCCGGAAAAGTCGCCGGAAAGTGTTGACCGGAGTTGACCGGAGGGTTGACTGACCGTTGACCAGGGGTGCTGACGTGGCAGTCCGGATGATGACGTGGCAGCTGACTGGACGCCTGCGTGTATGCTGATGTGGCAGGAGATTCTGCGGCTTGGCGGCTCGGCTGATTCACTTGGGCTCCGCTGGGGCCTGCTGCACGTGGGCTCGACTGTGGGCTTCTGCAGTTTGGGCTTGGGCTGCACAAATTTCCTTTTTTTTTTTTTTCTTTCTGCCGGTTCAGGTTAGGTTGACGCCGGTGGCCGGTTCGGTTGAATTTTGGCCGGTTCCGGTGGTGAAATTTCAGATTCCGGATTCTGGGGACGAGGTGCAGCTACTGACAAAAGGGGGCCGTGAACGGTGGACGGGAAGGATGCGAAATCAGGCAGAAGGTCGACAGACTCTTCTTGGGGGCCGGTTCGGTCACTTCCGGTGGTCGGTTCAGGTAGATTCCGGCCGGTTCTGGGGGCAGCGCCGCCGGTTCTGGACTCCTGGAGGTGAGAGCTTCAAGGTGAGCGGCGGAGGTTTCTGGGATTTGAAGGCTACGAATCTAGGGTTTCAGGGTTAGAACTTCGTGCTGATAACGTGTTTTAGGGAATCAGAAATTGAGAGATAATCGCTGTGTATTCTCATTGATAATAGGGGCCTCTTTATATAGAGGATTACAATGCATAGAGTTAGAATCATACAAGGAAAGATAATCTCTAGATTCTTCTAATTGAACCCTATTACCACTAGGTCAAGTAACCTAGAGTTTGGATTAAACACAAATAGAGATATCCTTAAACAAAAAACACATTTGTTTTGTATTAAACTTCACCGTCGAATTTCCTAATGGTCTGATCTAGTTAGTCTTTAGATGTCACCGTTGAATTTCCTAATGGTCTGATCTAGTTAGTCTTCAGATGTCCGGTCTGTGCCGTCTCAAGCCGGAAATTACATATGTGAGCAATTTATATCTCAAGTTGTTAGTAAAGTCTTTAGTGAGACAGTATCGTCATTTGATATCTCAATTTCATCCATTACATTTTAGGAATATGTAAAAAATATCATACTCAAAACACCTACTATTGTGCAAGTGAAAACTCAAAATGCTATTACTTTCTATTAAAACATACATGCGGCGATTTTCTATCGGATGGACGAATGGTGTAATAAATTTGTGGCTAATGGAAGTGTTCCTCCAAAATACTAGATATGAGAAGGACTAAATTCAGTTTACCCCCTCCAACTTAGGGGTAAACATCAAATCAGTCCCTAAATTTTTTTTTTAATCAAGATCGTCCCTGAAGTTCTGTTTTTCATCATCTGCGTCCAAATCACAAAATTCTCTCTGATCATGACGTCACTTGCTGAGTTGGCCCCGACATGGGGCCCCACTTTTCAGTTTTTGGGCCTCACTTTAGATGAAATGTCGAAATTACCCTCATCTACCCCATACTATTTTCCTCGTCTCTCTTCCTCGGTTCCTCCTCCTCTTCTTCTTCTTTTTCTTTTTCTTCTCACTTCGCCGTCTCCACCCATTCACGGAGCTCACAGTCCGCGTCGCCATCCCACTTGGCCTCCACCTCTACTACCTCCTCCATCCACAAGCGCAAGATCGCATCTAAGGACTACGCGCCTCCCTTCCCTCCCTCATCCTTCTCCGCTGCCATGCTCGACGACGCTCTGACCTCCAGCGACGACCTCGAAACCATCTCAGCAAGCGGCAGCGGCCCTGATTCCAACTCATACAATCCATTCCTAAACTTCAAGTTCGAGTTTGTCTTCAGTGGAGACGACGTGGAGGAGGTGGGTTCCGGCGAGCTAGGCATGGGCCAGGCCGTGTTCGATGAGTAGGATTTTGTTGTCCAGGGTGGTGGTGTAGGCAGCCATAGTTGTAAAGCACAAGAAGACAAAGACGAAGATGATGAAGATGAAGGTCTCAGATTCGAGCAGCCCCATTTGGCCTTCCACCGACGGGATACCGGCCTCAAAAACTCCCTCAATCAATTTTCCAAGGTGGTTATTTCTAAAGCTTTGATCTTTCTCTTCTGGGTTTCTTTCATTTTGGCTAAAGTTTCAATCTTTGGTTCTGGGCTTTTATTTTTGTGTAGGTTTGCTCAGTTATGGAATCTGGGTTCTGAATCAGATCACTAAGTATCAGAATTCTTATTTGTTTTGTGTTTCTGTTGGTGGAATATAGTTTCTAGGTGGTTTCTTAAGCACGGGTTTGTTTTTCGAAGTTTGTACCTTGAGTCCTTGACTGAATTGAAGGTGAAGTGAAATCTGGTTAATTTTATGGTTTGGGTGGTGGGGGGATGCCTCTGGAGAGTACAGAGAGTGGGTTTGGGGAGATTGGGAGATGAGGGAGAGGAGAGAGTGTGTAGTCGGAAACTGGTTTTGATGGTGAAGAGATTGAGAGCGGGAAGTGAGGTAGGAGAGGAGGGTTGTGTTGCGCTCATGGTGGCGGTTGAGCGGAGCTGCAAAGGGATTTGTGTAACCCCAAAGGGGGTTGTGGGATGTAGGAGAGGTCGAGAGGAGGAGGGAGGAGAGGATCAGAGGAGGGTAATTTCGACATTTCATCTAAAGTGAGGCCCAAAAACTAAAAAGTGGGGCCCCATGTCGGGGCCAACTCAGCAAGTGACGTCATGATCGGAGAGAATTTTGTGATTTGGACGCAGATGATGAAAAACAGAACTTCAGAGACGATCTTGATTAAAAAAAAAATTTAGGGACTGACTTGATGTTTACCCCTAAGTTGGAGGGGGTAAACTGAATTTAGTCCATATGAGAATTGGAACTGTTAGTTGTATTGTCTTTGGGACGTATGTCAATGGCTATAGCATGCCACTCTTAGGTTGCTATGCCAAAGGGGATATATATATAGACCCATGACTGATGCCTAATTTATCGCAGTGGTCCAAAAACTACATAGACGTACTCATACGGCATAATTAGGGGTCACAACCAAGCAGTCAAGTAAAGATCCATAATGCTAAACTAGACCCTTGAGAGCTACCTGATTTTATTCCTTCATTCCATTCCCTCATCTGTTAGCTATGGTTTCACAGTTCCAATCTAAAACCTAATCAAGATGTCAACTATAGACAAGTTGCTTGTAGGTCGTTAGAACTATTTTATATAGAAGATACATTGGTTTAATCTATACTATTATTTAAGAGAATATACATAGTCAACCAAACTTAAAATTTTTGACAAAAAAGATATTGATAGATTAAAAGACTTTGAAAATTAATTTTATCATCTAAGACAGTTATTTTATTTTAAGGCCTTTCTAGCTATGTTTTCGATTCCTAATTTCCCTTGTTGGTCTTGACGGATTCCAAACAACAAAGAATAGCTAATTAATCTAGGTTTTATTCCCAATAACCAGGTGGCAACCATGGAGAAGTTGCTAACCACACAAGTATAAATATCTAACAAGGATCTGGTTCCTCTAAAGTGAGTAGAAGAGTGTGAAGTTATGTCAAGTTCATAAAATCATGACGCTCCACTTAATCTAAAGGTTCTATGACTTAACACACCATTATATCACTAAAAAGTCTAAACTACACTAACTTGCCATTAACTTAAAAAGAAAAAGAAAAAAAAAACAAAACGTTGTTCATTCTTGCCGTTGCGTTTGCCCTTCTTCTTTGTTTCGTTGTTCCAGTCATCCAATGGTACTTGAATTAATTGTTCATGAATTACCTAGAGTTCCATATAGCGAAAGCCATTAAAAAAGGTAATAAACTTTTACAAAATCAAAGTACGATGATTGTTGTGAATAAGAGCGTTGGCTGGGAATTTCTATAAATTAAGATAGGAGGAAGTGGACTCAACCGGTCTGAATGGAATTACTCAACCCATTTGAGGTTTTCTCAATTTGTACGTTGTTGTTTCTTGATAATCAATACAAATGTAAGAAGTCAATTCATGGTTCTTGCAACCATGGATAATTTTCCATTGAAGCACACAGAAATAGAAAACGCAACGGAAAGTCTTAGAGGGAAAAAGATAGACGAGAGCAGTTAAAATCCTAACTTGTCTTTTTTTTTCTTTTTTCTTTTTTAGAGTTAATGGTAAGTTAATTTGAGTTTAATTAAAATTCCTAGAATTGGAGATAAGTTTATGTGTTAACTAACCCTTAGATTAAGTGGAGCGTCAAAATCTTGACATAAGTTTACATTCTTCTCGCTTTAGAGGAGCCAGATCCATCCAGCAAATGCATATACTCTTAGATGCTTCTAGAGATCTATATCTTTTAATTTGACGTCTCAAATGCTCCATATACGTACATTGATCTTTTTAATTACCTGTGGATAATTTCAAGCTGACATTTTGGACCAAAATCAGTTTCTTCGGAATTGCGCAACTGATCTCTATTCAACAGTCTAATCCAACATGTGTGATGTAAGAGTCATGTCATCACCAGTCGGCAAAAGATTGTGAAGAGCTACCTGCGTACCTCCATTTCCATGCCAGTTTCTAATTTGGTCCTCTCTATCACAATAGACCGCACAAAAGTCTCCAAATCAAAGTTGAAATCCAGGATTTGCATCATGAAATTGACAAAGTACATGTTCGCTATATATATTTTCTGTACATCGATCAATCCCAGTACCAAGTATCTAATCCTCTTTTGCTTTCAATACAATGTCTTCCAAAACTAAAAATCTTCCATTTCTCTTCTCCGCCATCCTCTTCCTTATCCGCCTCAATGTCTCCGCCGCCCAAATCACCGTAGTTAAAGCCGCCTACTGGTTTCCGGACAGCGGCCAAGCAGTCTCCTCCATAAACTCCACCCTCTTCACCCATCTCTTCTGCGCATTCGCCGATCTCAACCCCACAACTTATCAAGTAACCATTTCCTCCGCAAACTCACCCCAATTCTCCACCTTCACGCAAACAGTCCGACAGAAAAACCCTAATGTCAAAAGCCTCCTCTCCATCGGCGGAGGAAACTCCAGCCCCTCCACCTTCGCCGCCATGGCCAGCCAGGCCACTCGGCGCAAAGCATTCATAGACACATCCATCAAATTAGCGAGGAACTACTCCTTCTACGGCCTTGACCTAGATTGGGAGTACCCTTCCTCCGCCACGGAGATGACCAACTTCGGCAGCCTCCTCACTGAATGGCGGTCCGCGGTGGCCAATGAGTCAAGCACCTCCGGCAAGACGGCGTTGCTGTTGACAGCTGCAGTCTTCCGCAATGCAGATTACTACAGCATAAACTATCCATTCCAGGCTGTTTCGAGCAGCCTAGACTGGATCAACGTCATGACGTATGACTATTACGGCCCGAGTTTCGCCGAAGGTAAAACCAACACTTACCCGCCAGCTGCATTGTACAACGGTGGATCCTCCAGTCTCATCAATGGAGACGCCGGAATCGTGTCGTGGATCAACAACGCCGGAATCTCAACCAAGAAGATAGTTATTGGTCTTCCGTTTTACGGGTACGCTTGGAAATTGTTAAACCCTAACAACCATGGATTTTTCGCTCAAGCTAATGGCTCGGCTATCGGTGCTTATGGAGACCAGGGCTACAACCAGATTACAGTTTTGATCAGCCGCGGGTTTCAGACGGTGTACAATGCCACGGTAGTTAGTAACTATTGCTACAATGGGACAACTTGGATCGGTTACGATGATACGCAGAGTATTAGCGCCAAGGTTTCGTACGCTAAAGGAAAGGCTCTTCTTGGTTACTTTGCTTGGCATACTGGTGCTGACACAACTACTTGGACTCTTTCTCAAACAGGTAAATACTTAATAAATTAGTAACAATTGAATCTTCATATAGTACTACCTCATACTATAATGGTTAACCCTCGCTAACTATTTTTCTCATCGAACTGTTGTTTTGCAGCTTTCAGTACATGGGGATGAGCAGTCATTGTTGATATGTAATATAGGATGTTATATATATGTTAGTCACCCACAATAAAGCCACAACTAGCTTTGCTGTGTTACTTGCATTGCAATATGGCTAATGATCCAGAGGTTAAATAAAACAATAATATTTCTGATGTTTGCAGTAAAATGAATTACATGCATGCACTGATTTACTAATTTAAGTGACACTAGCTACCAGAAAATGTGTGTCATTTTGGGCAAAGTCGGCTGCGAAAAGAAAAAAAAAATGGACGCGTAAAGGCATGGGCAATGCCTTCATATGAACCAAAAAAATCATTTAAACATATAGTCGATCATCAGAAAATTGAGACTTTAACGTTGGCAGATGCCCTCTAGTAAACCGATTGTATCTTTCAAAAGAAGTAGACAATTGGGGCTCCAAGAACTGAGAATCATTTCTTGCAGTACACTTCCATATTCAAGTAAAAACCTTGTGAAATTAATCACTCTCTCACTGATCAAACCAAGAAAAGCATCCTTCGATCTTAACCACCTTTAGGTGACACAGAAAGGGACTAAAAGTTTGAGCTTGACTTTCCCAAGTGCAATTGACATCATCCAACAAGATATTGTTCTGCCTCTGAAACTAGATTTTAATCATTGTTAGTTATATGTTTGAGTGCAAAAATGTGAAAAGTTCTGAAGCAGAATATGCCAAAACTTACATCTCTGTGTTTTGGCAAGAGACAAGTATGAATGATAAAGAGTGTGGACTGCTGGAGAGCTCTTGAATAAACATGCCATACCTGGGATGTCCCTTATGTCCAAATCAGTAGTATAGATACACAACGTCTTAAGATTCATAAATGAATATGAAAGACCACGCACCTCCATAGTATTTGGGCGATAGAACCTGCATGCATGGAAATATGGAATAGTAAAATCAGCAATATGCGACTCCCCGGAAAAGTTGCAGAACTTCTCTCGGATTGTAAACTAAAAAGTGCCGTGTACTAGGTTTAAAAGTTGAAATCAGAATGAAACTTTGTTAGCATGTACTCCCTCCGAAATCTTGAAATTTACTTTCTCATTTAAGCCAAGGTATCATTTTTATATATGTTCTATAAGAAAGATCCCAAACATTCGATCAAACCCTTTGTTAATGTCTAAAAGTCTAGCGGTAGCTGAACTTTAGTTAACGCTGATCCGGCGGGCGGATCGATACCTTTGTTGTGAGTGGTTCCCGTTATCTGTCAAATAAAATACAATGGGCGTCAGAGGGAGACCGCGCCGGGCGGTCTTCAACTCTCCGATGCCTAAGTTAGTCAATGTATTTATGTTGACAAAGTAACAGTAGGTAAGTATTGAATGCGTCATTAATGAGGAGAGAGGAGAGAACCTTTTATAGGTGAGGAAGAGGATGATCTTCTCTTTGTTTTCGATGTGGGACTGATGGTGCTTCAGTTCCCAGTTTCAGTAGCTTCTGATGCCATCTTGACACGGCGCGTGGCGGCGCGTCGGCGGTGCTTTGGGGTTGATCCGGGGCTCAGGCGGTAACCCGGCTAACTGTCTTTACGCCAGTCACTCATATGGTGGGCGTTGGTACCCCTGGTGGTACCATGAGCGTGGCTCATTATAGCTAATTATGCTTGCAAATGGACATGTATGTACAAGTCCCCCAAATCCCCAGTCAAGGAGGGCAATCTTGGTTGGGGAGTTGATCGGCGGTTTGAAGCGTTTCTCCCGCTAGACTTTGCAGAAGCATAATTAGCGTCAGTGCGTTGTCAACCATGGATTTACTGAGCAAACGCTTTGTGCCCTTTCGGGTGGGCCCCTGCTAGGCCCCCCAGGGAGTCCCCCACTCCCCGGCTAAGATGGACCTCCGGATGGTCGTTGTTATTGTTTGTTGAGGGGGAGCTGCACGGAGCAGCGCTGCACGGAGCAGAGGGTGTTGGGTTGCGAGCCCAATCTTAGCACCCAGGTGACGGGGGTCAACGTACCTGATCAGGGCTGTCGTAGACTGTTGACTAGTCCCCGTGTCCCGTAGGGACATTCTGACCGTAACCCCGCGTGGCGGCGTTGTCAGAGAGGCGTGGCCTCGGGATCCGCCGCTGGCGGAAGTCCCCCGCTAGATGTAGCAGGAAGCAGTGTCAAATAGACGTGCTTGGTATTTTATTGAGCGGTGTTGCGCTGAATAAAGTACGCAGCTTGTCAGATGAGAAATGGGGTCAGCCAGCGGTGCGCTGTGTAGCGGAGGACACCCCGTTTACCAAATGAGGAGAGAAGCTCCGCCGGCGGGGTTTCGCTCAGCGGAGACTCCGTCACTTGGGAGATGACAAGTGAGGATCCGCTGGCGGGGTTTCGCTCAGCGGAGACTCCGTCACTTGGGAGATGCAAGTGAGGATCCGCTGGCGGGGTTTCGCTCAGCGGAGACTCCGTCACTTGGGAGATGCAAGTGAGGATCCGCTGGCGGGGTTTCGCTCAGCGGAGACTCCGTCACTTGGAAGATGACAAGTGAGGATCCGCTGGCGGGGTTTCGCTCAGCGGAGACTCCGTCACTTGGGAGATGCAAGTGAGGATCCGCTGGCGGGGTTTCGCTCAGCGGAGACTCCGTCACTTGGGAGATGCAAGTGAGGATCCGCTGGCGGGGTTTCGCTCCGCGGAGACTCCGTCACTTGGGAGATGACAAGTGAGGATCCGCTGGCGGGGTTTCGCTCAGCGGAGACTCCGTCACTTGGGAGATGCAAGTGAGGATCCGCTGGCGGGGTTTCGCTCAGCGGAGACTTGCCATGGTTGGGGGTTTACTTGTCAGGTGGTGACTTCCCTTGGAAGCCAAAGAATGATGACGGTTGACACGTGGCTAACTCTGAGAGGGTTAGCGTCTGGAGGCTTGTCTCCTAAGCCTAGCCGTCTCCTCGTCATTAATGCGAGTAATGATGGATTTCGTAACCGAGGCGACGCCTCGGCTAACCCAGGGAGTTAATGAAGACGTGGGACACGTGTACGGTTGGTACGTGATGTAGTTTTGTAGCGGACGGCTCAGGATTATTTGATGTTGACATAAAAAGGGGGGAACTGAGCGAGTTTCGACATTTCTGGAAAATCTTCAAATCTGAGTTGCCTGCTTCGAGCCTTGTTCGCCTGCGAATTGCGAAGGAGATCCCCGGGTTTGCGTGGAGTAGTCGGGCTGGAGAGGACGAAATCTGTTAGTGAAGACGAGCTGCACTCCAAAGTCTTCGACGTGAGGTTGGTATTTCGGATCCTCTTCCTGTTTCATTGAATCTGCAATGGTGGTTTCTGGGTTTTGGTATTTCTGTTAATGGTATGATATTGCTTCTGTGTTGTTCTCGGAGGGTGTAGGGAGAGATTTGAGGGAGGTTATGGTGTTTGACAGAAAGTTGGGGTTTTGGGTTTTGCTAGACGGTCTAATCTGGGTTGAGCGTGCGGTTGTTTTTGTTTTGGTATTTTTGTGGGTAGTTGTTCTTGGCATCTTTGGCTATATCTGATGTGAGAGTAGGTTAGATATGTATTTGTGCTAACTGATGTGGGTTTTAGGGTTTGGGATGGCCAACGTCATAGATATTTCGAGCAGTGAGGATTCCGGGTCTGACGTGTCGTTCAGCGTGGCGGATATGACCTTTATTGACTCGTTGCGTCCGTCTGCCCATGCAGGAACCTCACTGCCAGAACCGCTTGAAGTTGAGCCACTTCGGACCATCCCCTGGGAAATAGCTATGGATCGTGGTTCGCGTCCAGAGAGCTCTAGGGCGGGTGAGGTTGCTAGGCGCGACGAGCGCTTGGCGAGCAATAGTGCTGCTAGCGGCTCCGCTGGCGAAGGGGAAGCGCCGGGCCAAAACGTCGAGTCGGCGTGGTACCTCTCAGATGGCACCGCCGTCGACGAGGCAGGTGGGCGGATGGATGCCGCCGCTGTTAACCGGATGAAGCGGACGTTCCGGTTGCCGGGCTCGGTGAAGCTGCGCCCCCCGACAGCGGATGAGAAGGCCTCGATGCTCCCAGCGGGATGTGCTGCCGTGCACGAGGCCATATTCCGCCAAGGAGTGACATTCCCGCTAGTGCCCAATCTCCAAATTCTTGTGTGCGAGTTTGGCCTTGCCTTTGGGCAGATCTGTCCCAACATGTGGCGGTTGATGTTGGCGATGAACTCCTTGTGGCGCTTGTCGGGGTGCGAGGGGCCTACCGTGGCGGAAGTGCTTCACTTCTACGAGCTAGTGTATGTGAAGCGCCGAGGTTGCAGAGGGTGCGTGAACCTGAGCCGCCGCCAGGGAGCGCCCAAGTTGATTGAGAATCTAAGGGACTCAATGTCCTACTGGCGGGGGACCTTCTGCGTCGCCACAGATGGCTGGGAGTACCACACTAGGTCGAATGTGGAGGGGCCGACGTTTAAGACTAAGTCGGAATTCCAGCCCATCCGAGGTTGGCAACTGGTTTCCGCTAAAACTAACTGGCGGTTTCAAACTTTTGCAAACCTGCGGTTTTTGTTAATGATTATTGTGTTTGTGCAGCGGGACTAAGGTACATTCTGACGCGCGAAGAGGAGTGTCGGGTGGCGAGGATCCGCGGCTGCTGGCGGAACCGCAATTTGCTTGACTTCCGTCTTCTGACCGGTTGGGAATTGCTGGTCGACCTGGGGCTAACTCGCTCTATTGGTGAGAGCCATTCCGCCACACCTCATTTTTTTTTTTTTTTTTTTTTTTTTAGTGATCCGGACTGACGGGTGTTTGTGTTTTTCTTTTCAGAAACCCCGCCCGGTAACAAATCTAGTCGCGACACTTTCGAAAAAGCAATGGATCGTGCCGAGATAGAAAATTTTCTGGAGGCTATGTATGCCGAGGGGCTGGCGGCCCAGCAGACGGTGGTGAACCCGGAGACGCTGGTGCTGAGCCAGTCTGAGGTTGCGGTGGAGCTGCCGATGCCGCACCACTCCCATCTGGGTGAGGATGGCCTGCCGGTAGTGCAGGCGGACACCCAAGTGGGCGGCGGGGAGAGGGGGATTGTTGGCACAAGGCCGCGGGAGCGGATGCCTACCACCCGGCGCGGTCCTCAAAAGAAGACGGTGCAGCCGACGGAGACTGCCACCGAGTCCCGGGGTGAGCCGCCGGTGCGGGTGACGAGGACCGCTGCTGGGACACAACGGGTGTTGGAGAAAAAACGCCGGCAGCCTGACTCCCCCGTCGAGGAAGAGGAAGAAGAGGTGGTGATCGGAGTCCGCCAACAAAAGAAGGCTCGACAAGCTGCGTCGAAGGGTGCAGTGGCGGAGGGAGAGGCAGCAGCCGTCAGTGATCTGGACTCCTTTGCCGAGTATGCGCCATTCATGACAGAAGGGGAGCGGGCATTCCTTTTCCATCTGTGCGAGCGGCTGGGGTTCGGGGTCTGGCGGGCATATCGCGCCCGACGGCAATTGACCAATCGCCCTTCAGCTCGGCGTTTGGTCAAATATCTGCGGGGTTACATGATATGTTCGAGGCGGCGTCTAAGCAGCCCCGGATTGAGGAAGAGCTCAGGGGAGAGATCGGAGGTCTCCAGAGGGAGCTGGCGGAGGCCAAGGAGAGATTGGCGGAGGCCGAGCGGGGGCTGGCCAAGGCGGAGTGTGACTATGCGGACGCCCGCGGCAAGCTTAATGCGGCCATAAGGCGGGACCTGGAGAGGAATGAACGCGTCTCCCAGTTGGAGCAAGAGATCGCATTGCTGCAGGAGCGGATAGCCGCTAAAGATAAGAAGCTCATTATTGTGCAGCGGGAGTCTGCCGCCAGACTGGGTGAGATGCAGCGGCTGGACGGGGAGGTCAACCGCCTGAAAAATGAACAGAGTTCTTCTGCAGCCGCCGCCGTTGAAGCGTTCAAGATGTCGGCGGAGTATAAAAAGACATTGACCGAAGCGGCGAAGTCTGGGGCCCGGGCCAATATAGACATGTTGACGCGGAAGGGCGCCATTGACTTTGTAAAGGCGTCACAGCCCGACGTGCCGGTGGTCGAGGGTGTCCCGCCGGAGACAGAAGTCGTGCCTCCCACTGCGGCAGGTACTCATTCGGGCAGCGGGGAAAGTGGCTCCCATCCGCCGGAAAGGTCCCAGCAGACTCCCCAGCAGACCCCGTCGGAGGTGTCACGTGCCGGCTTTCTGGAGGCACACACCCGGGCGGATGGTACAATGGAGACTCCCAGTCCGACAGCTCGAGGGTCCGATCAGGCGAGCCGATCGGTCGTGCCGCCGCCAGTTGAAGCCGGAGAAGCCGAAGACAACCGCTGAAGCTAGCTGAGACTTGCATAGGTTTTTTTTTTTTTACACTGTAATAATGAACTATTTTGGGTGGGGAGTCCCAGCCCTGAAATGAAATTTCAGAGTTTGACGTTTGTCATGATGTGTTTGTACCGCTAGAGTTTTGACGTAGAGATTTTTCTTTTGCCAAGCAATGAAACATTAAAGGAATTAAAATTGGTCCAAGTGCACCGCGTAGCGGACGTGGTCCGCTGACGATTCCTGGCGTTGCCAGTTGCCCTCAGTGCTAGACTTGGTAACAATGGTTTGAATAATTCCTCGTTTCATTGATAGCTGACTGATCAGCGTTTACAAAAGAGGGGTAGTACCCGTTGGGTAGCTTCCCTTAGCTAAATATTGAACAAAAATCTAGCTAAGTCAAGATGCTCTTGGGTAGCGGCATGACTATTTGTAATAATACCGAAGGTGTTCGGTATTCCAAGGGTGGGTCGTTGTGACGCCATCCTTGTCCATTAAGTAGAAGGTGCCTGGGCTAACGACTTCCACAATTTTGTATGGACCTTCCCAAGTTGGGCGAAGCTTTGTTGGCGGTGGAATGACTTCCTTCATTACCCAGTCCCCCAGTTGGAGGTTCCGGGCCTTGACTCTGGCGTTGTAGAAACGCGATACCCGCTGCTTGTTTTGCAGGTTGCATAGGTGGGCCCTGTGTCGCTTTTCCTCCAGGAGGTCCTTGTCCAGGTTGATGCCGTCAGTGTTGGTCTCTAGGCGGTAGCCCTCGACTCTGGCGGTAGGTTGAGAGACCTCAATGGGCAGGACAGACTCCGTTCCGAACATCATGCAGAAGGGAGTTTCACCAGTTGCGGAAGTTGGGGTTGTTCTGATGGCCCATAGAACTTCCGGGAGTTTCTCCGCCCATAGACCCTTTGCTTTGTCGAGTTTTTTCTTCAGCAGCCTTTTGATTATCTTGTTTGCTGCCTCGACCTGACCGTTGGTCTGGGGTGGGCGACAGATGCAAAACTCATCTTAGTACCCAAGTTGGCGGTGAAAGAGATGAGCTCCTTGTTGTTGAATTGTGTGCCATTGTCGGTGATTATCGTGTGTGGGACACCGTAACGGCAGTAGATGTTCTTCCAGAGGAAGTGAATTACCTTGGCGGTAGTTATTGCTGTTAGTGGTTCCGCCTCTATCCACTTGCTGTCGTAGTCGATAGCCACTATGATGTACTTGAACTGGCCCTTGGCGGTTTGAAATTTTCCCATCAGATCCAGGCCCCAAGTTGAGTGGATCCATGGGGCGACGATGACCGATAGTGGTTCCGCCGGTGCATGCGGGATGTCAGCAAATTATTGGCACTTGTGGCATGATCTTGATACCTGGCGGGCATCGTCGCCGAGAGTAGGCCAAAAATAGCCTTGTCGCATTGTGCGATTGGCTAAGGATCTGGCGCCTGAATGGTTTCCGCATTCTCCGCTATGAATTGCTGCCAGAACGACCTTTCCCTCCTCTGGGGTTAGGCAGCGGAGGTTGGGATGGGTGAGTCCCTGGCGGTACAGCTTGCCGTTCTGGATGTTGTAGCGGGTTGCCCTCCGCTGGAGTTGTCGCGCCTTAACTTTGTCGTCCCCCAATGTGCCGTTGCGCTTGTACTGAATGACATCGTCCATCCAGCTGGTATTGACCTCAATGTTGAAGATCTCCGCCAGGGTTTTTGTGATACTTGGCTTGTCAAGACATTCCACTCTTGTGTCCGCTGGACTCTGATGTGGCTGGGCGGTTGCTAGCCTTGCCAGTGAATCAGCCTTGGCGTTCTTTTCCCTGGGGATTTGTGTGATGTTATGAAATTTGAATTTCTTGAGGAGTGTCTTAACGTACCCCAAGTATGCCGCTAACTGTTGGTCCTTGGCCTGGAAGCTGTCATTGACCTGATTAACGACCAACTGGGAATCACTGAAGATGTTGACGCTGTCAGCCCCTGAATCGATGGCGAGGAGTAAGCCGGCAATGAGTGCTTTGTATTCCGCCATGTTGTTGGAGGCTTTGAAGTTGAATTTTAGTGCGTATTCCACATTCAGCCCCCCCGGGCCTGTGAGGATGACTCCTGAGCCGCTGGCCTTGGCGCTGGCGGAGCCGTCCACATGCAGGTTCCAATCTGATTGTAGGGGAGCTGGCTCCTTAGCGGTGACCATTTCCGTCCCGGGCTCATTCTCCGTGCTGGGACTGGGCTGACGCTCAGTGAGCTCGGCGATGAAGTCCGCTACCGCCTGACCCTTCATGGCGGTTCTTGGCTTGTAGTCTATGTCAAATTCACTGAGCTCGATGGCCCACTTGCTGAGGCGCCCTGAATGTTCAGGGTTCTGCATCACCTGTCTCAGTGGTTGATTGGTCAGCACGTGGATTGTGTGCGCTTGAAAATACTGGCGGAGGCGCCTGGCGGCAACGATGAGTGCAAGAGCTAGCTGCTCTAAGGGTGGATACCTTGTTTCTGCCCCGTTCATGCCCCTGCCGGCGTAGAAAACTGGGAGCTCGTCCTGTCCCTCCAGCCGGACAATGGCGCAACTCACCGCTGATACCGATACCGCTAGGTATATGAACAGTGTCTCTCCTTGCACAGGGATAGAGAGTAGTGGGACTGCCGCCAGATAATCCTTCAAGCCCCGAAACGCCGCCTGACATTCTGGGTTCCAGTTGATGACTTTCTTGTGAGTTGTTTTGAGGAGTTTGAAAAATGGGGCACACCTGTCAGTGAGCCTGGAGATGAATCGAGAGAGGGCGGTTAACTTGCCTTGGAGGCATTGGACGTGTACCTTATACTCAGGGTCTGCCAGGTCGAGTATGGCCTGCACCTTGTCCGGGTTAGCCTCGATGCCTCGTTCACTGACGATATAACCCAGAAATTTGCTGGCGGTGACGCCAAAGAAGCATTTTTCTGGGTTGAGGCGCATGCCATAGGCCAGGAGGATGGTAACTATGATCTTGAGGTTTGCCACGTGTCCGCTGACCTTTATACTCTTGACCAACATGTCGTCCACGTAGACCTCGATTATCTTGCCCAAATGTTCAGCGAACATAGCATTCATCAGCCGCTGATAAGTTGCTCCGGCGTTCTTCAGACCGAAAGGCATAACATTGTAGCAGTAGAGGCCCTTGTCGGTGGTGAAGGTGGTACACTCCTGATCGCTGGGATGCATCTTGATCTGATTGTAGCCGGAGAAAGCGTCCATCATGCTGAGGAGTTCATGCCCGGCGGTTGCGTCAACCAGCTGATCAATGCGTGGGAGAGGGAAACTGTCCTTTGGGCACGCCTTGTTGAGATTTTTGAAGTCGACACACATCCGCCACTTGCCGCTAGGCTTCTTGACCATGACCAGGTTGGAGATCCATTGGGGATAGATTACCTGGCGGATGAATCCAATGCCCTGGAGTTTGGCGACCTCTTCTCCTATGGCGCGGTATTTCTCCTCGTCGAAGGCCCTTCGCCTCTGCTTGATGGGATGGAAGGATGGCTTAATGGTTAGTTTGTGTGTGATGATTTCGGGAGAGATACCTGGCATGTCCGCATATGACCATGCGAAAACGGCGGCGTTGTCCCGCAGGAATTGAGTGAGTTCTGCGGCTACTTCTGGGTCTAGCTGAGCTCCTATGCGGACTGTCCGCTCTGGGTGCTCGTCAGAGATGCTGATGACCTTCAACGATGTTTCAGGATTGACCGGTTCCTTCCTTACGTATTTCTCCTCCTCATCCCTAGGATCCTCGAAGATATCTGGTGGCGGTGCCTGATTTCCTACCGTTAGGATTTCGTGGCGGCGGGTTGACCGCGCAATGGTGGTAGAGTAGCATTCTCGTGCCAGTTGCTGACTTCCCCTGACACAGCCCGTGCCGTTGGGTGTGGGGAACTTCATGAGAAGCATGTATCCGGCGATGATGCATTTGAGCTTGTTGAGTGCCGGCCGTCCTATGATGGCGTTATATGAACTGAAACAGTCCACAATTATAAATTCGGTATGTACCTCCGCCATACATGGACTGGAGCCGATGGTTAACCGCATGTAGTCAGAACCCAGCGGCTGAGTGATATCGCCGGAGAAGCTAAGCAATGGCTCATGGTCTTGTAGTAGTTTCTTGTTCCGCTTAAGGTTGTTGTAACAACCGCTGAATATGACATTGACAGCAGATCCGCTATCCACCAAGATTCTTCCTACTGACCATCTGTCGAGAATGGCATCGATCAGGAATGGGTCGTCATGGGGTAGATGTACTCCGCGCTCCTCCTCCTCTGAGAAGGTGATGGGCTCCCAACCAGACTTTGGGAGTTTGGTGGATCTCTCGTAGCGGATGTTACAGACTTCCTTTGGGTGATTGGCGCGTGCGTAACGCTTTCTTGCCCTGTGAGACATGTTGGTGATTGGAGCCCCGCCGTCGATGGTGTTGATGTGGCCCAGTGGCTCAATGTTGGCAATCACAGGTGGCGGTTGGCGCACCTTGAACTGATCCATCTTGCCGTCACGGTATAGGGTCTCAATGGTTGTTTTGAGAGCGTTGCAACTGTTGGTATTGTGACCGCTGTCCTCGTGGTACTTGCACCACATGCCGGTGTTTCTTGGCTTACCCTTTTTGGGGAATCTCGGTGAGGGTGGCGGTGGTATCTGATCCTTGCACTGATTGTAAATCTCCTCGTACGAGGCTGTGAGGACGGTGAACACTGCATACCGCTGAGAGGATTCCGTCTGCTTGTTGCGATTGTCCCCATGGGATTGGCGGTTGCCCTTGTAGTGGTTGTCTTTCTGCCTCTTGCTTTGGTAACCGCCCTGCTGCCACTCCCTCTTCTTGTCGGCTGGCGGTGCAGTGGGGGCTTTGCTGGCGGTCTCTTGATGGCTGGAGGAGGGTTGAGATGACTTTGTTGGTGTTGCTGGTGGCGGTGGGGTTTCTCCATATGTGATAAACTCTGCCTGGGCATGAATGACCGCCTCACTCATAAGGTGATCATACGCCGCATTTGGATGATTGTAGTTGAGGTGATAGAGGAATGGTCCCTTGAGGAGTCCCTGCTTGAAAGCCGCTGAAGCCATTGTTTTGTCGAGATCGCGGCACTGAGATGCTGCCGCTCGCCATCTTGTGACGAATGCCTTCAATGATTCGTCCCCTCCCTGTCTGACGCCAAACAACTGGCTCGTGTTGTGATGACCGGCGGACAACAAGATGAATCGAGAGAGGAAAGCATGAGATAATGCGTGGAATGAGTCGATGGACCCTGGCGGACACTCGAAAAACCAACTCATTGCCTCACTATCCAGCGTTTCGCTGAACAAGTGGCACAGGGTGGCGTCATCAAATCCCTTGTTGTTGGTGACCTTCTTGAACGTGTCCATGTGGACGAAGGGATCGGTCTTACCGCTATAATGTGACATTTTTGGGGTCTTTGCAAACGCTGGTCTGACGGCTTGCAAAATTGTGGCGGTGAATGGGCCTGGCCTGGACTCGAAGAGTGGGTTTGGGGCTGGCGCCGGGGTGCCTGCCTCCGCCAGGATTAATCTCCGTTCTAACTGCTGCATCCTCTCCAAAATTTGGGTGGTTGCGTCGCCAGCGGGGCCCGCTCGGGCGTTCCGCGGAGCGAACCCCCGCCCGGGAATGGGTAGATTACCCTCAGTCCTTGTTCTAGTCCTCGAGTGGTGGGTGCGCAGCGATGACTCCGCCTCCTGCTCCGGCAGTTGTGGGATAGGGGGTGGTCCCATTCCTGCCAGCTCAGGTGGGCTTAGCGGTACCTGCATTTGCACGATGGGTCCTATACCAGCGGTAGGCCGGCTGTGTCTGGTGCTGTGTGACTGCTCACTTCGTGCAGGGTTGGCGTTTGCGTCCAGCGTTCGCCTTAGCTCGTCGAAACGTGTCATCAGCGTGGCCACTTGGTTTTGGGCCTCCGCCTTCTCCTTGCGTTCCTGCTCGCGCTCTCTGTTTGCTTTGTGGAGGTCCGCCAGCGCCAGCTCATACAAGGCGGTGAGGTCCTGACCTGGGGGACGGCTGCTGCTTGGATTTGTTTCACCGCCTGGGTTGACCGGGGTGTTGAATAGTGCGCGGTTGATGCTTACCGCTGGGCGGGCGGGTTGGGGAACGGCGGACTGGTCTGCCTGCTCCCCGATATTTCCCCCACTACCGTTAGTCATGGTAATTGTGATGGGATGACCTTCTGTTCAAGGATTCCCACAGACGGCGCCAATGTTAATGTCTAAAAGTCTAGCGGTAGCTGAACTTTAGTTAACGCTGATCCGGCGGGCGGATCGATACCTTTGTTGTGAGTGGTTCCCGTTATCTGTCAAATAAAATACAATGGGCGTCAGAGGGAGACCGCGCCGGGCGGTCTTCAACTCTCCGATGCCTAAGTTAGTCAATGTATTTATGTTGACAAAGTAACAGTAGGTAAGTATTAAATGCGTCATTAATGAGGAGAGAGGAGAGAACCTTTTATAGGTGAGGAAGAGGATGATCTTCTCTTTGTTTTCGATGTGGGACTGATGGTGCTTCAGTTCCCAGTTTCAGTAGCTTCTGATGCCATCTTGACACGGCGCGTGGCGGCGCGTCGGCGGTGCTTTGGGGTTGATCCGGGGCTCAGGCGGTAACCCGGCTAACTGTCTTTACGCCAGTCACTCATATGGTGGGCGTTGGTACCCCTGGTGGTACCATGAGCGTGGCTCATTATAGCTAATTATGCTTGCAAATGGACATGTATGTACACCCTTCTACAAATGAAAATCTTATCTCAAACAGCTATAGTATATATCCCACCACAGCTGCATATTTTACCAGAGATAGACTAAAGAAAAGCACATAATTCCCGCTTTAATAGTGCACTTACAAAAAATACATGATCAATGGTTCAGTAACAAACTGATGCAGCAACAACATTTGTGTGTCAATTAACTTAGTCCAGAGAAATAACAAGCTCCTGCAGATAGCTAGAAAGAAACAGGTTTGCTGGTAGACTAATTTGGAAACTTAACTTTCAAAAATCCGAACAAGCTATCTATCGCATATATGTACAAGCTAGTCTCCAGTCTTGGAGATAAGAAAAACAAAAGAAATTTTACCCAGAGACCGCAGCCAATACTTATGTGAAGCTTTTGAACTTGGGACAAAGCCGAAAGAAGATTGATATCCAAAGGTATGTCAGTCGAAGTCATCGAAGCCAGAAAACTAATATCAGCTGTTCTCAAAATAGGAAAGCTCTGGAACGAACACATATTGGTAATGATATTACATGTCCACCGCAAAGTATGTAGATTTGGAGCAAAACTTAAAATTTCGCAACTATCGACTGGTAATATCTCCTGCCTTGTTCCAGATATGTCCAGGCTAGTTATCTTCATCATGAGAACTGTCAAATCGTTGAGGCTTGGACTTTGGACAGCTGATTTTGAGACAATTGATTCCTTTACTATGGTTTAAGAACATTTTCTAAAGACAAGGGAATGATTAGAACCATAAAACAAATCCACATTACCCAAATCGGCACTTTTCGAGAAATCCATATTAGCTAGAGACAAAGTGTGAACCAATCGGAGACCTCTTTTAGCCAAAACACATGGACACGCAAGCCCAAAGTATGGTCTTGATAGATTTCTTACTTTCCAATAATATGGACTATGGACTTGCAATGTGAGACTCCTCAATGAATCGCACTCAAATAGACACTCAGGAAACTCGAAACTATCACTTAACAACACGTAGAGCTCAGGTTCTACTACCCTATGGTTCACCAGCAGACGGATGAGATTATTCAAACGGGAAAAACTCAGATGGCCATAAACCCTAAAAACCTTGATGTTATAGTTTTCGTGGCGACGGGATAATAATGAGGTTATGAATTTCATTGCTTTAGAATGCTCATGATCAAGTGTTTGCTTAACTACCTCGGCCTCGGGAATGAGAATCTGAGGACAAGCCTTAGAGAAGTCAAGGACAGGAATTGAAGCCCATATATAACCCCATCTTCTAGCTAAAACACTGGTTTGTGCAATGGATTTGATGGATAAAAAAGAGAGAATGTGGTACAATATATCATCAGGAAGATCACTTATTGTGTCACTGCTCTGCTTCTTTTTGACGGTGAAACACTTAGATGCTATGTTTCCCATGGTATAAGAATAGGTTTTAGGTCCCTCTGAAAAGCTAAAACAATTTGAAGCTCTTGTTACAACCTAGGGTTTTTGGTAACCAACTTTTCTATTTTGGAAGGAAAATGAAAATATAAGACACTTACCTCCTAAGACAGAAAATGATCACTCTTGTGCTTCATCCCCAATTACTGAGTAGCTTTCTTCGAAGGTTTTAGCTTCAGATTTTTGGTGGGAGAGGTTCAGGGTTTTCACATCTCAACTTTGGACATGGATATATTTATCAGTTTTTAGGGTGAAAAAGAAGAAGCCCTAAACTTATCATATTTCCCCGCTCTTTTCTAATCAAATTTATTTCATAACTATTTTTTTTGTGCCAGTAGTAATGAGATTGTCCATAAACATAGAGAACTTCCCTTATACAAGTCGGTTAGTAGCAGATTTTCCTCCATCAGTACTAATTGATTACCCTTCTGCAAGATCAATCTTCTTCTAGTGAAATTTGGACATGTTTAATTTGCTGCTATTTATCTGGATTTATATGATTTGAAGCATATAGATATTGTTGCTGCTAGCTTCCATTTGCAACAAGGTAACAGTTTTAATCTTCACGTTACTTTAATTAATTTGTTTGATTTCATTATACTGTTTCTCCATTCTGTTTATCTCTTAATGCTGCTCTCCAAGGTAAGAAAAACATTTGACAGGTCATGGAGGCTCGGAGAGGGACATGGCGAGGCTCGCTACGGCGAAGTTTGGACTCGTAGCTGAGAACGGCGGTGAACGGGGGAGGCGAAGGCACTTCTGGAGGAAGGTGACGTAGAACATCCATCGCCGGAAACAAGGTTTGGAGACCACGATCGTGAATGGTGCAGCAGAGGGCGAACCCAATTTGGGTTGGGTGCCTAGATCAGTTTGGTGGCCCAATTTACGTTGGAGGCCCAATCTGTTTGAGTGCCTAAACTTTTTTGGGTGTCCAAACAAAGTTGGGTGCTCCAATTCAATCCTACTTTGGGACTTCAAATTTTGAGCTCTGGGTCTAGGGGGTTTCGGATTTGGGATCCAGGAGGATGGATCCAGCCAAACCTCCTAGCCCTAGCTTGGAAGGCAAGGAGAAAATTTATTTTTTGTTGAACTCTGCCTATTTACTATGTCTTAGATTTTTCATAGTTATCGGCTTGCTTTTGAATAAGTTAGCACTAGTTGTTTAATGAGTGGTGTTAACATGCCACGTTCTAAACTTGCTCATAGAGATGGCAAGAGAAGGTATGTATCTGTGTCATTCTGGCTTGAGTTGAATGAGAATTGATTTATTGATTAAAAAAAAAAGTAAAAAAATTTTGTTAAAATCTTTCTTTTGAAGTAGTTGCAATGGTTAAAAATCTTTATATTATTCCGTTACTATTAGATTGATTTTGTTGGATACAGTAAAACTAAGGAATGATATTCTTCTACTAGGGTTTCAGAGAACGCCTCCCATGGGTAGGCGATTCTGCACCTTCCTCCATCTCCGATGGAGTAAACTTCCGGCGCCTCCTTTGGTGTCGCAGACTTCGAGTACGGCCCATGCCGCCTCTTCCTTTATTCCTTTTTTCTCCAAGAAGCCGAGGTCCTTGACCCGTTTTGAGGCGATGGATTTCTCTTCTACCCAGACTGCTTCGCACTGGGGATTGGAATTGCTTTCGGTTCGGCGCACAGGATTGGTGGCTGCTAGTGGCTGGAAGGTTTGGGATCCAGGGACCCCAATGTCTTCGAGGTCAGGACTCAGATTAGGAGCGGCTCCGACAGGTCTGCAGTCGAATCGAGCCGTTTTCCTTCATCATGGATGGCAGCAGGCATGGCAGAACTATCTTTTGTCTGATCATCAGACGGGTTGGTGGTGCCGTCTTACTGAGATGGCAACGGGGAGAAATGACGTCGGCTTCGTTCTTGCTCGGCCGTTTGCGTGCTCTAAGGTCTATTCCTTGGTCCTACGTCGCCGACTTGATGGGTGGAGCAGGCGCAGCTACGACGTCAGTGATTGTAAGAGTAGCGACGGCGGGATGGATAAGAGCTCTGTTGGATTGGCTGCTAGGGTTCACTCTCTTTGGGCTTGGGCCTTGATCTGTTTTTCAGATTTGGGTTTGGGCCTTTGTTGGTGGATTAGGGCAGTATTACTTGTCAAGTTTGTCTTGACAGACATGATTTTGGATTTTGGCCGGATCTAGATCCGTATTTGGGACCCGGGTTGCATTCAAATCCGGATCTTGGATCCTAGACAGCTGCTCATATTGATCTGGTATTGGTTCTCAGAACAAACCAAGTTTCAATTCTCAGAACAACTCTGCTACTCAATTATTTTTTGTGTCAATGTCTCAATATTAGGTTCCAAACATCCCACCGTTGGTTTGAGCCTCCCCACATCAGATTTTACAGCAGCTACTTCGGACTTCAACAAAGAAATACCTTCAAACACACTAATGTGGAATCTAGTAGCAACATGAATCGATTTGTTGGCAACAAACCTTTCTCTGAGTGTTCTTCTCTTACTTCTCCCACAATTGTTGTCACTTGAGGCCTTTTGACGCCATCACCTGCATGCATATATGTCCAGTCGTAACTGAACAAGTGAGCCTGAACTCAAAATATCACTACTACGCCGTAGAGGAAATAATAAAACTTGAATACCTGAAATACTGAGCTGTTGCACACAAAGTTTCCAAAACTTTGAAGAACCGATGCATTTGGAGAATATCAAATGTGAGTTGCAACAATATAGAAAGCAGATTAAGGAGTTTGCTTGAAAAATACCCGAAGAAGTTTTCCCAAGTTGGACTTCAACTTCTGTACCAAATGAAATATTACTGGCTAGGGATTTGAGAGGATCTATAGTAGGATCAACAGAAAGCAAGCTAGGGTCTCTGGTGCATACACTAGCCTCCACCTTGCCTGACCAAACTCTCCGTTCCCTTCTATCATCGGCATTAGTTTTTCAATTGTTGTAGTTGCAAGCTTTTGAAATGCAAGTTGCCCATCACCTTCCAAGATGGACTCTGCCAATTGACTTTCAAAGACTCTAGCAGCCTATGTATAATGAACACATGGACCAGATTAAATTGTCAATTGCAGGCTATTAAAACTTTAATTAACTTCTGCAACTCCAAGTTATTAACTAATGCAGAACTTCAGGAGAAACAAAAGACTCTGAAACTGATAGAAATGAATGAAAAAAGATAGCTTGTGTTTGAAAAAATCCAGTCATTCCAGCAACTTAGTTTACATGCAGCTTTCCATGTCTTATCTTGTATAGTTATATCCAATTACATTGTGCAAATCAAATATTGGACTCATCATTTCATGCATTACAGAAGGAACTGAAAAATGAATTGCCAACATGAGAAGATATTACCTCAGTAGGTTAAAGGGCGTCCTTTCCACAGAACGGGTAGAGGTCACAACCAATTTTTCCTGCCAGTTGCTGGCTTGACTTTAAATCCAGAATTGCTACTCAGATCCCCACTAAAACTAGATCTAGCATTGGATCTAATCCATGTTTAGACCCCACTCATTGCAGCAACATAATTTTATCCATAAACTGGAATCAGAACTTATTCGAAACCCATACTATCTAAGCCAAAATTAGCCTAAAAATTAAAAAGCTGAAGAACCAAACACCGATTCCTCAAACCAAGTCTTTAAGAACCTTCAAAAGCAGAACAATGCATCTTTTCTTTACTAACTGCCTGCAAAAATCTGCAAGAACCCACTAAATCTTCTGGCAAAACTGACCTGCAACATTACCTGTAGAATGTAGATATACTAGAACAAACTGAATTCCTGAATTCCTCAACAAACCCAGTTCTGAATCCTTGAAAAACCTCTAGAACAACTCCCTTGAAGTACACCCACGTCCCAAAAGAAACCCAAATCTGAAACCGAAACCCCACTAACGTACTAGTCCAGCTAAAAGCCCCTTCAAAACCCATATTATCTAAAACTTATTCGAAACCACACCAAAACCCCGCTAAACTAGTCCAGCCGAAAAACCCTTTGAAACCCATACTATCTAAAGCTTATTCTAAACCACACTATCAACAGCTTCCAATTGACACTAGGTTCCTTCATAGTGGATTGCTCACTTTATTTCATCTCAAGATTCCATTCACACACGTTTCCAATAGGCACAGTGAGTTTGATTGATTACAATTATAGTCCAAGTTGTTGGAGCTCCAACAGATAAAGATCCTATTAAGATACAGCAGCCCAACTACCACTCAAGTTCCATTACAATGGGAGAAATAGAGTAGCTTATTTTCACTTAGATACAAGTTCCTAAATCATACAAAGACTAAGACCGTTGAACTTGAGATTTCACATTGGGTAAAGCTCCGTGACTCTTTCGTAATAACATAACTGTCAGTGAGTTCTGGCAGTTCAACATACTAGAGTTCACGGGAACTATGCAAGCAATACTCGAGACAAACTCCTAATTATATCATTACGGTTGAAAACATATATCAAATCAGCTTATAATCATTGTCTGAAATCTATAAATACAAGGTTGCATTGGACAGAAACATCTAAGGCTGGTATCATGAAACAGAAAATGAACTCAGAAGTCAGTATATTCAAGAAGAAGCAGCAGACACACATGCGAAGCTAGAAATTTCACTTATCAAGTGAAGGAATGGATGGATTTCAAAACTTTTTAATTAGTGCGGAATTAGTTTAACCATTAAACTACTAACTAAACATAAAATCCATTCCTTTAACCCATGATCTTGGCTTATTGTGATATGTATATAAACATAGCATGCATAGTAAGGAAGAACAAAGAAGTAGTTTATGTTCTACTCACCCTTGGAGCGTGATTTTAATCCGATCCAAGTGAACCACCAAAGTTCCTCTCCTTGATCTCTCCTTGTGTGTGTTTCCTTCACCTTGAAGCACCTTGGATTAAGAACTCCTTCTTGTGCTTGTAATTTTCTCTTTGATGTAACAAGTAAAGCCACAAAAGGATATGGCCTCTAAGGATCTTCACCAAGTGAATCAAGAGATGAAGAAAGATGAAAGAAAAGAAGAAATTATGCAAGTGTTCTTCTTTCCTTTAAGGGGAAATTACTGTTCACACCCTGTACTTTGGGTGCGTCGACAGTTCAGTCCCTAACATTTTAATTTTAACAGATAACTCCCTAGACATTCAAATTTCACACAATTTGATCCAAAATGACAATTTTACCCCTCATTCTCTCTCTTTTTTTTTTTTCTTTTTTTTTTTTAAATCCTTCTCTCTCTCTCTTTTTTGTTATTCTTCTGCTTCTCTCACTCGCTCGACTGAGAAAGACAGCGTCGTCTCTCCTCTCTCCCTCTCTCTCTCTTTTGCCAAGGTTCGCCTAGGCGCTAGGCGCCTCCACCCCGTTCCTCTGCGCCAAGCTATCCCTACTCGCCTCCACTCCCACCACCTCCTCCTCCTCCTCTTCCTCCACCGGCCTCGTCGTCGCAGACGAGTCCTTGACGTCGCCGGAGAAGTTCCTGTCCAGGGTCGTCATCCCAGAGTACAAGCTCCCGACGTAGCTACTCCCGCTCAACACCCTCGGCAGCGACACCTGCCGGTCAACGCTCATGTCAGCCTTGAACGACGTCATATCCAGCACCGCTGACGACACATCGACGGCCTCAGGCGGGAGAAGGAGCTCGCGATCCTCGTCGGGAACGTGGCAGGAGAACGACGACAGCGACGATCTCGTGCTCCTCACTCGGCTGGGTTTGGATCTCCGCTTGTTGGTGTTGTGCTTTTTCTCGGTGACAAACCAATCGGAAATGGCCGCCAGCTGTTGCTTTCTTGGTGGATTGCATGCTGGCGGCGCTGCTGGTACTACTTGTGGTGGTGTTGGTGTTTCGGCCGCCCGTGAAATATTGATCAGATACAGCATGCCTGTTGATTTCAGATTCTTCAGGTGGGTTCGATTTCGGATTTCTGGGTAACTTGCTTGGTTACTCACTTACTTGGTTCGGCTTTCTTCAAGCTTGGTTCGAATTGCATGATTTGCATCCCACAAGGCCATTATTTTACTACCTTTGTCTCATATCTTTTCTGCAATGCTAGAGCTCTAAAGCGGCGATAATTTATGCTTTTTCCAGTTTTCTTCATAGTTGTTATTGCTATCTCTGTGTGTGTGTGTGTGTGTGTGTGTGTGTGTGTGATTGTGTATCAGTAGTTGCTTTGAAATCATAGTTGCATTCAAAGCCCCAGAGCATACTATTTTTTGTTTAAGTGTTTGACAGAATTGACAAATGGTTCATTGTATAAATTGAGATGAAATTTGCATTTGTTTTGGTATGCTGGCATGCTGCCAGTTTTGGACTTTTGGTATGCTGCTTTGTTTCTGTATCTGTTATTTGTTATCAAGTGTATGTGCTAGTTTTGGTCATGTGCAAATGTATTGGCATGCTGCCAATTTTGGTAGGAAAGAAAAAATGGTTGTTGTCTTGTTGAGTTGTTGAACATCAATCATTGTATATTTGTGAGTGATGATTGGGTTTGTGCAGAGGAGAATGGGAGAGGACTTTGACAGTCAATGGGTTTTCTAAATCCAGTGGTAGGAGGGGGTTTGTGTGAAGGAGAGTGATGAGGGATAAACTTGTGTTCGAGAGAGAGAGAAGCAGAAAAATAACCCAAAAAAAAAAACAGAGAGAGAGAAGAAATTTTTTTTTTTTTTAAAAAGAAGAAGAAGAAGAGAAAATGAGGGGTAAAATTGTCATTTTGGATTAAATTGTGTGAAATTTGAATGTGTAGGGAGTTATCTGTTAAAATTAAAATGTTAGGGACTGAACTGTCGACGCACCCAAAGTACAGGGTGTGACCAGTAATTTCCCCTTCCTTTAATTTTGTGATGGACCAAGAGAGAACTCTTTCTCTCTCTCTCAAAACTGAAAATAATAGTGTGGAGACACACCTATTATTATGTCCATGCTTTCACTTTTATATAATAGGAAATAACTCCAATTACTAAAAGAAAAATATTGGCTTTCATAAAGCCAATATGTTGGCTGGTCCATACATGTTATTGGGCACTAAAAATGTGTCTTGGGCTTTCATTTAAATCTCACTTAGTGAAGCCCAAGTCCACACCAAAAAACCCGACAATCGTTTAGGCCCAATAGGTTCGGTTTTACCCGAAAATCCTAATTATGTCCAAATAATAAATCTAATTAATTATTTGGTCATAACCAACTCTTGTTTAATCTTCTTCATATACAATCTCAAGGATCCACTTATATGGTGTGCGATCTCTTAGGTTTTAATTAACAAGGCAGTGAAGTTTATAGAACCATTCTATTTTGTTTACGAATCAAAAACTCCATTTTTGATTCTCCCTTGTTATTAGGATTATAAATGTTTATTAATCCTCGGGGACTTCACAAGTCATGAGTGACGTCTCGCAACATATCATGACTACCCTAGTTAATGTAGAATGACAAAGAACCTATTCAATTGGAATTACAATACAATACGGTCCTTCTCTAACACTATGTTCTAAATCACATCATCGGGGTATGGAATTGATATGTCAATCCCCTAATGTGATTTTCATTCTTATGTGATTCTTAGAATGTGATTAGAAACTCTTTTTTAATCTCATTCAATGCTTTGGCCAAAGACTCATTGAATCACATCTTTGAACATACACCTTATTTACTTAAGGATAGAGATTCCTTATTGTACACTCACATGTCTCCATGACCGAATTGATTATACCAATGAATGCATCTATTATATCCATTAAGGGACACAATATTATTGCATCATCAAGAGATAATCAATTCACTCATAAGACAACTATGGTGTCTCAGGTCAAAGGACTAATTTGTATTATTGCAATTTAGAGTTCAAGTTTGACATGTAAGTAAGACTCCATACAAGAACTCTAATGATCGCGTTCAGTGTACTCTTTAAATTAAGAGCACCCACATACTTGTATTAGTGTCTCCACACAAATAACAAGAGACATATCATCCTCCATATTAAGCATACATAGTATGTGCTAGTCTTTCCGGATTATCAATGTCCAAGTGATAATCCTATGACTAGGAACTTTTTAGGATAAGAGTGTGAAAGAGTAAAGGTCTCACACATCTAACTCTTTAGATTACTTTCTCTTTAACTCATATTCCTTGGACCTTGTTCAATCAAATATTAAATATAAGCAATGAACAATAAACTTGCCCTTTTGATTAATAATCATTACAATAATAATTACATCAAAATGATTGTTTTAGGACACAATTCCTTCAATCTCCCACTTGTACTAAACCCAATCAGCCATGAAACGTACACCCATCTTCTCAAGATGTTGTTCTAGCTTTGCTTGTGATAAAGGCTTAGTAAATGGATCCGATATGTTATCAGCAGATGCTACTTTGAGAATGTTAATGTCTCCATGATTAACAATCTCCCTTATGATATGGAAACGTCTTTCGATGTGTTTGGATTTTTGATGAGACCTTGGTTCCTTGGCTTGAGCAATTGCCCCATTGTTGTCACAGTAAAGTGGAATCGGTGACTCAATGGTAGGAACAACATCAAGTTCAGTGATGAACTTTTTCATCCAAACTGCTTCCTTTGCAGCCTCTGATGCTGCAATGTATTCTGCCTCAGTAGTGGAATCTGCAGTAACGCTTTGTTTGCAGCTTCTCCAATTTACTGCACCTCCATTCAAGGTGAAGACAAACCCTGATATGGATTTTATGTCATTCACATCAGATTGAAAATCTGAGTCTATGTATGCTTCCACTTGCAACTCTGATTGCAAATCACCACCTCCATAAACGAGGAATAAATCTTTAGTCCTTCTCAAGTACTTAAGGATATTCTTAACAGCATTCCAGTGTTCTAAACCTGGATTGGACTGATATCGACTAGTTATGCTTACGCCATAACTGATATCAGGTCTTGTGCATAGCATCGCATACATGAGGCTCTCTATTGCAGATGCATATGGGATCTTGCTCATCTTTTGCACTTCCTCAATCGTTTGTGGGCACATTTTCTTAGAAAGGTGAATGCCATGTCTGACAGGCAGAAAACCCTTCTTAGATTGTTCCATGTGAAATCTATTCAGCACTTTGTCTATGTACAAGGATTGAGATAATCCAATTAATCATTTTGATCTGTCTCTATAGATCTTTATTCCTAGTACATAGGCAGCTTCTCCAAGATCCTTCATAAGGAAGGTCTTGGACAACCAAACTTTAATTGAAGATAACATTCCTACATCAGTCCCAAAGAGTAGGATGTCATCTACATAAAGTACAAGGAACACAACAGCACTCCCACTGACCTTCTTGTAAACACAAGGTTCATCTATGTTTTGTGTGAAACCAAAAGATTTGACTGCATCATCAAAACGGATGTTCCAACTCCTTGAAGCTTGCTTGAGTCCATAGATGGACCTATGAAGCTTACACACTTTATGAATGTCATCTTTAGACGCAAAGCCTTCAGGTTGATCCATATAAAGGTCTTCCTCAAGGTTGCCATTCAGAAATGCAGTCTTTACGTCCATTTGACATATCTCATAATCATAGTGAGCAGCTATAGCAAATAATATCCGAATGGATTTAACCATGGCAACAGGAGAGAACGTATCTTCATAGTCAATGCCCTCTCTTTGCTTATAGCCCTTTGCCACCAACCTAGCTTTGTAGGTTTCTATTTTACCATCTGAGCCTATCTTTTTCTTGAAGACCCATTTGTTTCCAATTGGTCTAATACCAGGTGGAGGGTCAACGAGAGTCCAGACTTGATTGGTATACATAGAGTCAATCTCGGATTCCATGGCTTCTTGCCATTTCTTTGAGTCAATGTTTGACATTGCTTCATTATAACTAGAAGGATCATGCAGGTTTTCATTGTCACCAAGGAGATTTAACTCCCCAAGGCTTTCATGACACAAACCATACCTCTTGGGAGGTATCCGGATCCTACTAGATATTCTTGGAGTTTGTGTTATAGTTGGTTCAGGAAGTTGTTCAACGGGAAATGAAGTGTTAGTTTGTGGCTTGTTGGACACTTCCTTGAGTTCTACCATTTGCTCAACATTTCCATCAAGGACGTAGTCCCTTTCAAGGAAAGTGGCATTCCTGCTAACAAACACCTTTTGTTCTTCAGGTTGATAGAAATAATATCCTAAACTATCTTTAGGATATCCCACAAATAAACACTTGCTTGATCTAGCTTCAAGCTTGCCTGCTTCTAGTCTTTTGACATAAGCTGGACAACCCCAAATCTTAATATGATTGAGACTTGGTTTCTTCCCATGCCACATCTCATATGGTGTAAGAGGGACGGACTTGGAAGGCACTCTATTCAACAAATAAATTGCTGTTTGAAGTGCATATCCCCAAAAGGATATAGGTAAATCAGTATAGCTCATCATGGAACGAACCATGTCTAACAAAGTTCGATTTCTCCTTTCAGAGACAGCATTGAGTTGTGGTGTTCCAGGAGGAGCTAATGAAGAAACAATGCCTTCTTGTTTGAGATAATCAATAAAGTCATTGCTTAAGTATTCACCTCCTCGATCAGATCTTAGAGCCTTAATACTCTTGTCGGTTTGTTTCTCAACTTCATTCTTAAATTCTTTGAACATTTCAAAGGCTTCAGATTTGTGCTTCATAAGGTATATATAACCAAATCGAGAGTAGTCATCGGTAAAGGTTATGAAGTATGAGAATCCACCTCTACTAATAGTGGACATAGGACCACAAACATCTGTATGTATTAGGCCTAGGAGTTCATTAACTCTTGTTCTTTGTCCACTAAAATGTGACTTGGTCATTTTTCCTTTTAGACAAGACTCACAAGTAGGCATAGGATCAGATCCTAATGACTCTAAGTATCCATTTTTGGATAATTTGTGAATTCTATCTTGGCTAATATGACCAAGTTTAAGGTGCCACATCTTAATGGGGTTAACCGTTCCTCGAGATCTCTTAGATCCCAAAGCATTTTCCTTCATACAGTTAATACTACCATCTAAAGCTAGATGAAAGAGACCATCAATAATATTAGCATGACATATCATGCGTTCATTAATAGATACAAAACCACTTAGTTTATCAAAAACTACTCTATAACCATCCTTCAAAAGCATGGAGATGGAGATAAGGTTCTTTATACATATAGGAAGATAAAGACAATTATTTAACTCCAATGTATCTCCTGATGGTAACTTCAAAATATAAGTCCCCACGGCTTTGGCGTCAACTCTTGTGCCATTTCCTACACGTAGGGTGATTTCTCCAGCTTTAAGCTTCCTTGCTCCCACTAGGTCCTGCAACGAAGTGCAAACGTGGTGGGATGCACCTGAATCAATTATCCAAGTGGAAGTATTATTAACTGTAAATATTGATTCAATCACATTGATCATACCTTCTGTTGAAGACTTATTCTTCAAGGATGCAAGATAAGCTTTGCAATTCCTCTTCCAGTGCCCATCTTTGTTGCAAAAGAAACAAATACCTTTTGGTTCCTTTTGTTCCTTCTTCTTCTTCTTTTGGACTGCTCCCTTAGGCTTTATCACTTGTTTCTTCTTCCCTTTGCCCTTACCTTTGGACTTACTAGATGAAGGAGAAGCGACAAAGGCCACACTCCCACTCTCTTTCTTGATTTGCTTCTCAGCTGTTACTAGCATATTGAGAAGATCAGAAAGGGTATGATCCATTTGTTGCATATTATAGTTCATTATGAACTGAGAAAATGAATCATCTAGGGAGGTTAGAAGAAGATCTTGAGCTAGCTCCGCATCAAGTGCAAATCCAAGGTCTTGAATTTGCTCAATAAGGCCTATCATTTTTAGACCATGTTGATGCACAGGTGCACCCCTCACTTGTTTTGTCTTGACAAGCTCATTGACTACTGTGAAGCGCACATTTCTATTTCTCTCACCAAACAATTCAGTGAGATGGAGTAATATAGAACTGGCGCTATCCATATTCTCATGTTGCTTATGAAGTTGTGAGTTCATGGATGCAAGCATAACACATTTAGCTTGAGTGTCATCATCCTTATGCTTTTGATAAGCAACACGTTGCTCATCGGTTGCATCTTGAGCCAAAGAGGTGTGAGGGGGTGCATTTTGTAAGACATAAGCGATCTTATCGAATGTCAATACAATTTTCAAATTGCGGAGCCAGTCATTGAAGTTTGGGCCCTCAAGACGATTTTCATTGAGAATTTTGGTGATAGGATGTTCTGACATATTGCAATCTACATAACATAAAAATAAAATAAATAAGATTTATTTTAAAACCAAGTGACTCGGGTCTTAAGAATCAAATGGCACCCTCTCACTATTTTATCAAATTCCAAATCCCTCAAGGAATTCGAGAGTATAAATTAAAACTCTTAGTGAGTATGGAAGACTCATTTTCATTAAGCCAACCGCATCATAATAGAACTATAAGTCAAATTAATTTCCATAAGAGGATACTCTTATCCAATCACATCAAATGTGAATATCCATAACTTTGGCCTCTAAAGTAAGTAAGTCTCACCATAATAGGATATTGATAAATTACTCTAGTTAAGCTATACCCATCATCTCATGTAAGTATAGAGATCAAAAATTAAATCTCATCATAATAGAATATTGACCAAGATTTGTCCCTACCTTACAACATCAAATGTTGAATAACCTCTTTTTAATCTTCCTAGCAAGAAATACCTCCGTTCGGAATGATATTCAGATGCAAGAACATCTAATAGGAGATTACAATGATGGAAGGCCACAAAGAAGCATCATAATGTCTTCTTCATTTTTCAACTTAATATCACTTTGAGGGAATTTTAAGGTCTCATTTTTAATAATCTCATTAATAACAATCACATTGCATTTGCTTTGATCCTAATGCAATCACACATTCATTATACTTGATCTATAATAAAATACTCCCACTAATTGTTTTCAGAAAACAATTTGATTTCATCAAAAACATTTTTCAAATGGAATCATGGGAAGTATAAAATTACTTGATCAAGTGCAATGAACATGCAATTACAATAGGTCACATAGGATGATTATGGACTTGTTGTTTGATCCAACATGAGCCAATATGTTGGATCAAGGTCATGTTTGGGTGGTTGATTTTAATTACGCGTAACGATTACGAAAATTAAATAACTAAGCTAAGCTATTACACTTTGCACTTGAACTTCTTTTAAGGCTAGATGACTTCAAACTTCTTCTTTGGATCATCCTCATGTGCATCCATCTTCGATTACAAGAGTGGATAAGGGGAATACAAGCTCCCATTTAAATTTAATCAAACTTGAATAAATTAAATAAGCTACTTAGTTACATAACCAAATGAATTAATTAAATTAATTACATAACCCAAATGAATTAACTACTTTAATTACATAACCACATTCATTCAAAATGAATAGTCGGCCAATCACATGCTCAATTATATTAGGCCATAGTCCATAATCATCCTTTAATTAACCAAAATTAATAAGGTTAATTAAACAAGCATAATTAACTCCATCAAAATAAGTTAACCACTAAATTACTTTAATTTAATGCAAGTAAATTAGTTGAGTGATTTAGGGGATGATGTCTTACATCATGCATCACTAACTTTTGGTGAGTAATTTAGGGGATGATGTCTCACATCACTTTTGATGAGTGATTTAGGGGATGATGTTTTACATCATGCATCACCAACTTTTGGTGAGTGATTTAGGGGATGATGTTTTACATCATGATTCACCAACTTTTGATGAGTGATTTAGGGAGACTAATAGTAAAGATGAATAACTCTACCAACTATTTGGTGAAGGAATCATGGAAATGATTTTATGTCATCACTAACTATTGGATAAATTTCAATTCATGAATTTATGGATCAAAAGTGAGAGCAAACACCATGAAAAATTAGCTAGTTCATAACTAGTTTAGACATGTTCCAAAGCTGGAAATAAAATTCCAGCTTTGTGTTCTTCCATTGAACATTTGTTTACTTCATCTTTGAAGCCAAAAATCATGCATACCCTAAAGCATATATAATCTAATATGTTTCTAAGATTAACACCTTAATTAAGAAACATATAGAATCCCTTAATACATTCTTATATGGATCAAAGTTTCATAAAACTTAAACCACTTCCTACATGTAATTTCCAGAAACTTTTTCTAGCTATTATAAAATCTACCTTACATTACATGCTTCATAACTTTTATGATAAAGCAAATTTTATGATCTAAATTACATATTACTCTAAGCTTAAGAAAATCACATCAACCAACATACTTAGCCATGTTTATAACATACCAAAATTAAGCCAATGACTCTGATACCAATTGAAGGAATGGATGGATTTCAAAACTTTTTAATTAGTGCGGAATTAGTTTAACCATTAAACTACTAACTAAACATAAAATCCATTCCTTTAATCCATGATCTTGGCTTATTGTGATATGTATATAAACATAGCATGCATAGTAAGGAAGAACAAAGAAGTAGTTTATGTTCTACTCACCCTTGGAGCGTGATTTTAATCCGATCCAAGTGAACCACCAAAGTTCCTCTCCTTGATCTCTCCTTGTGTGTGTTTCTTTCACCTTGAAGCACCTTGGATTAAGAACTCCTTCTTGTGCTTGTAATTTTCTCTTTGATGTAACAAGTAAAGCCACAAAAGGATATGGCCTCTAAGGATCTTCACCAAGTGAATCAAGAGATGAAGAAAGATGAAAGAAAAGAAGAAATTATGCAAGTGTTCTTCTTTCCTTTAATTTTGTGATGGACCAAGAGAGAACTCTTTCTCTCTCTCTCAAAACTGAAAATAATAGTGTGGAGACACACCTATTATTATGTCCATGCTTTCACTTTTATATAATAGGAAATAACTCCAATTACTAAAAGAAAAATATTGGCTTTCATAAAGCCAATATGTTGGCTGGTCCATACATGTTATTGGGCACTAAAAATGTGTCTTGGGCTTTCATTTAAATCTCACTTAGTGAAGCCCAAGTCCACACCAAAAAACCCGACAATCGTTTAGGCCCAATAGGTTCGGTTTTACCCGAAAATCCTAATTATGTCCAAATAATAAATCTAATTAATTATTTGGTCATAACCAACTCTTGTTTAATCTTCTTCATATACAATCTCAAGGATCCACTTATATGGTGTGCGATCTCTTAGGTTTTAATTAACAAGGCAGTGAAGTTTATAGAACCATTCTATTTTGTTTACGAATCAAAAACTCCATTTTTGATTCTCCCTTGTTATTAGGATTATAAATGTTTATTAATCCTCGGGGACTTCACAAGTCATGAGTGACGTCTCGCAACATATCATGACTACCCTAGTTAATGTAGAATGACAAAGAACCTATTCAATTGGAATTACAATACAATACGGTCCTTCTCTAACACTATGTTCTAAATCACATCATCGGGGTATGGAATTGATATGTCAATCCCCTAATGTGATTTTCATTCTTATGTGATTCTTAGAATGTGATTAGAAACTCTTTTTTAATCTCATTCAATGCTTTGGCCAAAGACTCATTGAATCACATCTTTGAACATACACCTTATTTACTTAAGGATAGAGATTCCTTATTGTACACTCACATGTCTCCATGACCGAATTGATTATACCAATGAATGCATCTATTATATCCATTAAGGGACACAATATTATTGCATCATCAAGAGATAATCAATTCACTCATAAGACAACTATGGTGTCTCAGGTCAAAGGACTAATTTGTATTATTGCAATTTAGAGTTCAAGTTTGACATGTAAGTAAGACTTCATACAAGAACTCTAATGATCGCGTTCAGTGTACTCTTTAAATTAAGAGCACCCACATACTTGTATTAGTGTCTCCACACAAATAACAAGAGACATATCATCCTCCATATTAAGCATACATAGTATGTGCTAGTCTTTCCGGATTATCAATGTCCAAGTGATAATCCTATGACTAGGAACTTTTTAGGATAAGAGTGTGAAAGAGTAAAGGTCTCACACATCTAACTCTTTAGATTACTTTCTCTTTAACTCATATTCCTTGAACCTTGTTCAATCAAATATTAAATATAAGCAATGAACAATAAACTTGCCCTTTTGATTAATAATCATTACAATAATAATTACATCAAAATGATTGTTTTAGGACACAATTCCTTCATCAAGTTCACACTTGACAAATTCCTAACCCAAAAATCTGGTTGTAATTCAAAGACCAAGCATAAATTTTATCAATGCATCTCCAATAAGTTATAGCAAGTCATCATAAAAACATTTAGATGCAATAAAAAGACAGAGAAATGGAGAGAATCCCTTTCCATGACCTCATTAAATAGATTAAGCAATAGAATGAGAGAGCAGTAGCTACAATATGTGTGTACGCTATATACTCTGATATTATCCAGTAATTCTCAAAATGTAAACTTTTAAGAGCTCCCGGTGCGAAAGTTTTGTCTTTCAATTTCCTTATATTAGCAGCCGCAGTATAGAGCCAACTCCAAATTGGTAAAACAGAAAGTAAAGAACCCACAAGGCTACATGTAGAGATTGATGAGATGATGCTGAATGCTAATATTGAATAGGTGATTTACTCACCCACTCAAGGGAAAGAGGGGAAAATTACAATTACAGTAATTGAAAAGAAAAATTAGAACAAATTGCAAGAAGGATTAAACAAAGAAGCACCCAAAAGGAAGTAAAGAACCGGTCAATAATATATATGAAGCCAAATATAGAGCGTAGCTTATACTTGTAGACATGTTGAATAGATGAAACCATTTGCATAACCTTTGTAGTTCCATTCCTCACTCCCCCATCACCTACTCTAGTTCTATCCATCATAGGTCTTCCAGCAACAAATTCGAACACAAAAAATAAAACAGTTGAATACCAAAACACAGACTTGGCAGTACTAAATGCAATTTGGTTAAAAATACTATGTGCACTGCAAATTGTAATGAAGCGAAACTAAATGTGTTTCTCATATGAATCAACAAATCAGAGATGAAATATAGAGATAAGGGTAATCCTAAGCTGGGTTATTCGGCCGATTTGAGCTGCCCACTCACTCCTAGAAGCATTTGTGTTTAAAAATTAACATACAGAAAGCACTAGTTTTACCTAAAATTAAGATGGAATGCTTGTTCTAAAAAACAAGACTAACAATCAGTCCCATCAAGAATCCACAGATATACACACAAAACTCAAATCTTCAACATCAGCAGCTCCATGAGGTATATCCCAAGTGCAGAAACATACGCATAATTAAATACCTCATGGAGCTGCTGAGGATGATAAGCTGATGGCATGGCGAGATTGAGGGTGATAGTGGTCTTTTTGATCAAATTATGAAACATGTGCACTGCATGTGAGTGCAGTAATTATAAATTTACTGACCGTTGGCCTTTGTTTTTTGGTATTCCTGACATAAACAGAGCGTGTTTAAATACCCAGTTGGACATCCACACGCGGTGGTCAGCAGACGCTCTTCAATTTCTGATCTCTCTCCCTCTCAACTCTTCGTCACTTTCAGATTGCATGACCCCTTTTCTCTATCTTTTCCTCTCCCCAGAATAAATCAAAGAAGTCTCCGTCTTCTCTGAAGATGGTCGAGCTATGGAGGAGAGAGAAAGGAACCTTCTGATGATCGGCATCAAAAACGTGAGCGAGAGGAGAGAGGACCTTTGAGTTGTCAACGGTGGGCGTCGACATCGATTGGTCAGAACTCAGAAACGAGAGGGAAATGAGAGAGGCAGCAAGAGTAGTGGAGAGAGAGATCGATGTCGACCGATTTGACTGCCTAGCCCAAACCCGCCTAAATTGCAAACGATTTTCTAACCATTTTTAGTCATTAATCCGGGCGGCTATGCACCTTCCAGCGCCTAGAGCCATTTTGTACACTAGTGCAGGTGGTGTCTCTGTCCATTATTTTCATGGGGCAACCTAAGTACCTAACTTTCTTGTTTTCTCATACACGCACGTCACAGAAATCTGGTACTTTTCCATGTCCACATTAAATTTTAGGTGTTTGTGACAGAGAAGAGAATCACTTTCATATGAAATTTGTTCACCAGATTTGTGATTGAAGGTTCTCCTTCTTCTTATGTTTCTGAAAACACTATTGACATGTGTTGTTGAAAATGCAATACCATTTATCAATAGCTACCAAAGTTCTCCTCCTCTTTCTCTTTTCTACGAACTTCAATTGTTCAAACACTCAGTCATGGATCAAAGCCGGTTACCATTACACAGGGGTTGATAATCGATTCTTTGTTTCTGACATAGATTCCACATTGTTCACTCACCTTATATGTGGTTTTGCCCATATAAACTCTTCCACTTACCAGCTCTCAATCGACTCCTCCGCCAAAAAAGAAATCTCCACTTTCACAAATTTTGTCAAGCGCAAAAACCCAGAAGTCACAGCCTTGCTATCCATCTGGGGTGGAGGAGAAGACTATTCAGTGTTGTTTTCATTGCTGAACCAGTCTTCTCACCGGAGATCTTTCATTGAATCTTCAATAACCACAGCTAGACTTTATGAGTTTGATGGGCTAGACCTTACAGGGGCTGTGCCAAGAACAAGCATGCACACCACATCTTTGGGAACATTTCTAAATGAGTGGCGTGCTGCGGTGGATTCTGAAGCAAAAAAGTCAGGAAAGTCAGGTTTGCTCTTGACAATGGCACTTTATCATCATATGCAGGTTATGGATACGGTGACTGATCCCATTGACTCAATTAGGAAGAACTTGAATTGGGCTCATCTTGTGGCATATGATTACTATCTTCCTAGAGAGGAAAACTTCACACACCCTCATGCTGCTTTATATGACCCAATATCAAATGGGACTAACACGGATAGTCGTGTTAAGGACTTGATAAGCAGAGGACTACCTGCTAGCAAGCTGGTTTTAGGCTTGCCTTACCATGGTTATGGTTGGACTCTTGTGAATCCCAACGACTATAATGTTGGTGCAGCGGCATCAGGTCCTGCCGTTACCATAGACGGGTCCATGGCCTATAAGTTCATCAAATCGTTCATTAAGACATATGGATCTGGTGCAGTTCCTATGTACAATGACACTTATGTGGTGAATTACTGCACAATTGGGTCAAGTTGGATTGATTTTGATGATGTAGAGGCTATCAGCGCGAAAGTGTCTTATGCTAAGAAGATGGGGCTTCTTGGCTACAATGTGTTTCAAGTTGGCAATGATGACAATTGGGTTCTCTCTAGGGCAGCAGGTAGGTTGATATTAGCTTCCAGCTGGTATTCAACATGTTTAATTTTGATAAAAACAATAGGTCATCACCATGTTTACCTTGACAGCTCAAGATGAAGGAGGTCAACAGAACAAGAAACGGTTATTGGTCATTGTTCTGGTCACAATTGCTATGATTATTATCCTACTGGGAACAATGATGCGTTACCTACAAAGGAGAGTACTCAAGTCAATTGGTAATCTTCTTAGACTGTAAACATATGTATTTATATGTTGAATCACTGTTATTTTCAATGTTTGTTCTCTGGCTAAACGTTGGGTGAAAAAAATTTCTAATTTGTTCTGTTTTTGCTTAGGGATTACAGACAATATCAAAAGATCAGTTTACAGGCTATTGAATATAGTTCCAGGTACAGACAGTTTTGACAGCAATGCTCCTAATCTGCAAGTATTCAGTTACACAACTATCAAAGCGGCTACAAATAACTTTTCGAGTCAGAATAAGCTTGGAGAGGGTGGCTTTGGCCCTGTATACAAGGTAGCATGCATCAATGACATTCATTATATAAATTTTGATGAAATGCAATGCAGAATCTTTACTTCATATTACTGTCTAAAGTTGGTGCTTTGAAGGAGTATGCTAATAATTGGTGTGGTTTTTCTAGGGTACATTAAGGAAGGGTCAGCAAATAGCAGTGAAAAGACTTTCGAAAACTTCAAACCAAGGCCTTGAAGAGTTTCAAAATGAGGTTACACTTACTGCAACGCTGCACCATGTGAATCTAGTTAGAGTTCTGGGATATTGCACCAAGAGGGAAGAAAAGATGCTGATATATGAGTACATGCCAAACAAAAGCTTGGATCACTACCTCTTTGGTATCTACATTCTCCTTTGCTTTGAATCACATTCCATTATTTCTATAGCTTAAAAAGGCATATTCTGCACTTCCATTGTTCCCTACAATGTCCAAAGGTGAAGCAACATTCATATAAGCTTGAAAGAAACCTGCTAAGAACAATTTAAGCTCATTTTGTCAATCTGATGTGTGTGAACGACTTTGCTATCTCAACATTGTGTACATGACTAATTGATCATGGTTGGTAATCTACCTTCATACAGATCCAAGTAGTTGTAATCTTTTGGATTGGGAGCAACGTGTCCACATCATTGAAGGGGTAATTCAAGGGCTTCTATATCTCCAAGAATACTCAAACTCTACAATAATTCACCGTGATCTGAAAGCAAGCAACATTCTGTTAGATGATGAGATGAAACCGAAAATATCAGATTTTGGTCTAGCCAGAGCTTTCAGAAAGAATGAACATGAGGCAAATACTGGTCGCATTGTAGGAACATAGTAAGTGAAATTGCTCTTCACATTTTCAGTAGATATGCTTCATATTTAGTATTGATCACAGACAAACAGTTTTTATATGAAATGCAGTGGCTATGTTCCCCCTGAATATGTAAGAAGAGGCATTTATTCAATGAAATACGATGTTTACAGCTTCGGTGTTCTGCTTCTGCAAATCATAAGTGGCAAGAGAAGTTCATGTTTGTATGGCTTAGATGGAAATTTAAACATTCTAGAACACGTAAGTTGATAATTACCAAAGCTTTCTGAGTTTTGCATTTTATATGCAAGAGTTGCATAACATTGACTCGGACTATTTCAGGCATATGAATTGTGGAAAGAAGGCCGAGGCATGGATTTCATAGATCCAACCCTTGATGATTCGACTTCGTCTTGCAAGCTCTTAAGATGCATGGTGGTAGCCTTATTATGTGTCCAAGAAAATCCAGTAGATAGACCATCCATGCTGGAGGTTTCTTCGATGCTCAAGAGCGAAAGTGCAGTCATCATTAGTCCTAAAAAGCCTGCTTTCTCGGTTAAGAAGGATGAAGATGAGGATCATATGTACAAAGAAATCTATTCAGTCAATGATGCAACAATGTCCGAAATTGTGCCCCGATGACAATTCTTTCTGAAACATACATGTAAAAGATCTGTATAGTAATTTCTTCTGTTACTATGTTACATCTATAACTAATTTCCTTGTTTAACATCTCTTTCTTTCTTTCCATTCACAACCAAATGTTAACAAATACAAATCTTTATAAATCAACTACATGCAGCAAACAATATATGAAACCAAAAATGGGTGCTTGTTCAATGTTAGATAGGAATAAACGGGACGCACTACCGCACCAATAGTATCCTTTTCTTCTACAGTTCACAATAACTTATGCGGCAGGTTGATTGGTCGGCAGAGGTACGGAAAAATCTCAATTATTGAGAATGTTGCAAGTCACAAAATCTCGGGTGCCCATTTATGATGAATGCAAACAACCCAAATTGTAATACTGGTTTTAAAATGAATGCAAACTCTGTCCAGAAGGACCCTGACATTATTTGCATTAATTATTTGAACACAGGACAAGCTTTATTGGATTTAACTAAGACAACCACAACATAGGGTTGCATTTCTTTATTTTGACGGATGTTTTGGCTGATTCATTCTCCTTTCAAAAAATTACATGCATAGACTGATTTTACTAATTTAAGTCACACTATCCAGGACATGTTTGTCATTTTGGGCAAAATCAGCTGGGAAAAGAAAAACAAATGGATGGGTATATAAAGGCATGGGCAATGCCCTCATATGAACCAGAAAATCATTTAAACATTTAGTCGATCATCAGGAAACTGAGACTTTAACGTTTGCAGTTGCACAAGGAAGCCCCTCTAGTAAACCAATTGTATCTTTCAAAAGAGGTAGACAATTGGGGCTCCAAGAACTGAGAATCATTTCTTGCAACACTACCATATTCAAGCAAAAACCTTGTGAAATTAATCACTCTCTCACTGATCAAACCAAGAAAAGCATCCTGATTAATCTGAATCTTAACCACCTTTAGGTGACACAGAAAGGGAATAAAAGTTTGAGCTTGACTTTCCCAAGTGACATCATCCAACAAAATATTGTTCCGCCTCTGAGACTAGATTTTAATCAGTATTAGTTATATGTTGAGTGCACAAATGTTCTAAAGCAGAAAATATGCTAAAACTTAGATCGCTGTATTTGGGCAAGAGACAAGTATGAATGTTGGTGTGGACAGCTGGAGAGCTCCTTGAATAAACATGCTATACCTGGGATATCCCTTGTATCCAAATCAGTAGTATAGATGCACAAGGTCTCGAGGGCAGATGGTGTACGTCTCTGTCCATCATTTTCATGGGGCAACCTAAATTTCGTGTCCACATTATTAACTTATATTTTAGGTGTTTGTGACAAAGAAGAGTATCATTTTCCTATGAAATTTGTACGCCAGATTTGTGATTGAAGGTTCTCCTTCTTATGTTTCTGAAAACACTATTGACATATGTTGTTGAAAATGCAATACCATTTATCAATAGCTACCAAATTTCTCCTCCTCTTTCTCTTTTCTACGAACTTGAATTGTTCAAACACTCAGTCATGGATCGAAGCCGGTTACCATTACACAGGTATTGAATTCCCTGTCTCTGACATAGATTCCACATTGTTCACTCACCTTATATGTGGTTTTGCCCATATAAACTCTTCCACTTACCAGCTCTCATTCAACTCCTCCACCCAACAAGAATTCTCCACTTTCACAAATGTTGTCAAGCGCAAAAACCCAGAAGTCACAGCCTTGCTATCCATCTGGGGTGGAGGAGGAGACTATTCAGTGTTGTTTTCATTGCTGAACCAGTCTTCTCACCGGAGATCTTTCATTGAATCTTCAATAACGACAGCTAGACTTTATGAGTTTGATGGGCTAGACCTTAAAGGGGCTGTACCAAGAACAAGCATGCATACCAGATCTTTGGGAACATTTCTAAATGAGTGGCGTGCTGCGGTGGATTCTGAAGCAAAAAAGTCAGGAAAGTCAGGTTTGCTCTTGACAATGGCACTTTATCATCATATGCAGGTTATGGACACCATGACGTATCCGATTGACTCAATTAAGAAGAACTTAAATTGGGTTCATCTTGTGGCATATGATTACTATCTTCCGAAAGAGGAAAAATTCACACACCCTCATGCTGCTTTATATGACCCAATATCAAATGGGACTAACACGAATAGCCGTGTTAAGGACTTGATAAGCAGAGGACTACCGGCTAGCAAGCTGGTTTTAGGCTTGCCTTACCATGGTTATGGTTGGACTCTTGTGAATACCAACGACTATAATGTTGGTGCAGCGGCATCAGGTCCTGCGGTTACCATAGACGGGTCCATGGCCTATAAGTACATCAAATGGTTCATTAAGACATATGGATATGGTGCAGTTCCTATGTACAATGACACTTATGTGGTGAATTACTGCACAATTGGGTCAAGTTGGATTGATTTTGATGATGTAGAGGCTATCAGCGCGAAAGTTTCTTATGCTAAGAAGATGGGGCTTCTTGGCTACAGTGTGTTTCAAGTTGGCAATGATGACAATTGGGTTCTCTCTAGGGCAGCAGGTAGGTTGATATTAGCTTCCAAGTATTTTCGGCATGTTTAAATTTGATAAGAAAATAGGTCACCACCATGTTTACCTTGACAGCTCAAAAGGAAGGAGGTCAACAGAACAAGAAACGGTTAGTGGTGATTGTTCTGGTCACAATTGCTATGATTATCCTACTGGGAACAATGATGTGTTACCTACAGAGGAGAGTACTCAAGTCAATTGGTAATCTTCTTAATCTATGCATTTATACATATATATATATAATTATATATATATATATATATATATATATATGTTGAATCACTGTTATTTTCGATGTTAGTTCTCTGGCTAAACGTTGGGGAAAGAAATTTTCTAATTTGTTCTTTGTTCTGTTTTTGCTTAGGGATTATAGACAACATAAAAAGATCAGTTTATAGGCTATTAAATATAGTTCCAGGTACAGACAGTCTTGACGGCAATGCTCCTAATCTACAAGTATTTAGTTATGCAACCATCAAAGCAGCTACAAACAACTTTTCAAGTCAAAATAAGCTTGGAGAGGGTGGCTTTGGACCTGTATACAAGGTAGCATGCATGACAATCATTATATAAATTTGAAATGCAATGCAGAACCTTTACTTCATATTACTGTCTAAAGTCAGTGCTTTGTGGGAAGACGCTAATGATTGGTGTGGTTTTTCTAGGGTACATTAAGGAAGGGTCAGCAAATAGCAGTGAAAAGACTTTCGAAAACTTCAAACCAAGGCCTTGAAGAGTTTCAAAATGAGGTTACACTTACTGCAACACTGCACCATGTGAATCTAGTTAGAGTTCTGGGATATTGCACCAAGAGGGAAGAAAAGATGCTGGTATATGAGTACATGCCAAACAAGAGCTTGGATCACTACCTTTTTGGTATCTACATTCTCCTTTGCTTTGAATCACATTCAATTTTTTCTATAGCTTAAAAAGGCATATTCAGCACTCCCATACGAGGTCCAAAGGCGAAACAACACTCATATAAGCTTGACAGAAGCCTGTTAAGACCAATTTAAGCTCATTTTATCAATTTGATGTGTGTGAGCCACTCTGCTCAACTTGTGTGCATGACTAATTGATCATGGTTGGTAATCTACCTTCTTACAGATCCAAGTAGTAGTAATCTTTTGGATTGGAAGCAACGTGTCCACATCATTGAAGGGGTAATTCAAGGGCTTCTATATCTCCAAGAATACTCAAACTCTACAATAATTCACCGTGATCTGAAAGCAAGCAACATTCTGTTAGATGATGAGATGAAGCCAAAAATATCAGATTTTGGTCTAGCCAGAGCTTTCAGAAAGAATGAACATGAGGCAAACACTGGTCGCATTGTAGGAACATAGTAAGTGAAATTGCTCTTCACATTTTCAGCAGATATGCTTCATATTTAGTACTGATCACAGACTCACAGTTTTTATATGAAATGCAGTGGCTATGTTCCCCCTGAATATGTAAGAAGAGGCATTTATTCCATGAAATACGATGTTTACAGCTTTGGTGTTCTGCTTCTGCAAATCATAAGTGGCAAGAGAAGTTCATGTTTTTATGGCCTAGATGGAAATTTAAACATTCTAGAACACGTAAGTTGACAAGTACAAAGCTTTCTGCGTTTTGCATTTTATATGCAAGAATTGCATAACATTAAGTCGGACTATTTCAGGCATATGAGTTGTGGAGAGAAGGCCAAGGCATGGATTTCATAGATCCAACCCTAGATGATTCGACTTCGTCTTGCAAGCTCTTAAGATGCATGGTGGTAGCCTTATTATGTGTCCAAGAAAATCCAGTAGATAGACCATCCATGCTGGAGGTTTGTTCAATGCTCAAGAGTGAAATTGCAGCCATCATTAGTCCTAAAAAGCCTGCTTTCTCGGTTAAGAAGGACGAAGATGAGGATCATATATACAAATTCAGGGAAGAAATCAATTCAGTCAATGATGCAACAATGTCTGAAATTGTGCCCCGATGACAATTCTTTCTGAAACATAACATGTAAGGGATCTGTATGGTAATTTCTTCTATTACAATGTTACATCTATAACTAATTCCCTTGTTTAACGTCTCTTGCTTTCTTTCTTTCTTTCCATTCACTATCAAATGTTAACAAATACAAGTCTTTATAAATTAACTACATGCAGCAAACTATGAAACCAAAAACAAGTGGTTGTTCAATGTTAGATCGCAACAAACGTGACACGCTACCGCATTGATAATATCCTAATCTTCAACAGTTCACAACAACGTATACGGCAGGTTGACAGGTCGGCAGAGGTAAGGAACTTGTCATACTTGCAGAAGAAAAATGTTACACATACTTCATATTAAATTCACACAAATTGACAGGGAGTCATATTAAACAACACTAGGTCCAACTCGTGTTATGAACAACCAGATCCATATGACCGCCTGTGAGATAAATCGATGAAGTTTGTACTCGAACAGTATCTTTGGGTACTCTGAAGTATGACATAGTCTGATAGTATGTTATTACATAAAAAAACACCTGTTGATGTTGTCCAAGGATTCTTCTATACTCTATAGCTTAGTCAACAATTGAAAATAGTTTCTTGCTTACGTTTTAAGGTTCATAATTTCCAAATGTGGTCCTTTTTTTCCAGAGAACATGATTGATGGAATGTGACAACAAGAAAATAGATGTGTATTCAATAGCCATTTGTCTTCCACATGATGATCAGTACGTTGGTATCCTTGTACCACAAATCAAAGTACCTATCTTTCCATGGAGTTTTCTAGTGGCTCATGCTTTGGTCAATATTGATCATTCTCGATTTCTCGTCCCAATTGTAGACTCTAGTCTAGCATGCTACATTTTCAGATTTTTAGAGACATAAATTTTGATCGTTTAAGTCTTGATTGTCCTAGAGGTTTATGAATTTTAAATTTTGTCATTTACTTTCTTATAAAAATAAAAAAAAAATCTTTCCTGTTGTAAAACAGAAAAATTTCTGAGAGAGAGAGAGAGAGAGAGTTTGGACACAGAGAATCAGATTGTGTGTCTTATTCATCTCACCATGAAGAGCCTTATATAGGACTACATGGTGTACACAAAAGGGTAATGCTTAATTACAATCCAATCACTCCTACAATTACAACCTATCAATCACTAATCTATAGGGATAGGCACCTATTACTCATCATTTATTTACATGATTATCCACAAATATTTACAACACTCCCCCTTGGATATTCCATGTCAATAGTGTTGCATAGGCTGAGCGCTTCTAAGTTGCCTCGTCAAAAACCTTGCCAAGTAATAAAAACCCTGTGGGAAAAAAACAATCTTGGTCGAAGGAGAAAAAGAGCACAACGCGCTTGAGTGTGGAGTAGCAGTATCACAGCTTTAGAGATAGGTGAAGTCTTCTTATCAGCACCATAAGTAGGTAGTATGTCTACGAGAGGGATGTATTAGAGTTGCTACACCAAAACCTTGCCCGGTAAACCCAGTGGGAGAAACCCGTGGTCGAAGGGAAAAGATGAGCAAATGCATGTATATGTCGAATCAAAGCATCTTCAGGATGTAGTATAAGTGGGGTGACCATCCTAAAGATGTGCCTCGTTAAAACCTTGCCAGGTAACAAAACCCAGTGGGACAAAATAACCTTGGACGAAGGACAAAAAGAGTACACGATGGTCAAGTGGGTATGCTTCAAGATACTCCCCCTGATTTCGACTCCCCCTGAAAAATTATATGTTAGGTAATTCAGATAGTTTACATAGACCAATACCTTGAACATGCTTCTGGAATGTAAACTTTGGTAGTGACTTGGTAAAGAGGTCTGCACGATTGTCTTCAAATCAAATATGCTTAACTTCAATCTTCTGATGCTCCTGTTGTTGCTAATTGAAGGAGAACTTCGATACAATATGTTTGGTGTTGTCTCATTTGATGAAACTCATCTTTATCTGCTCTATGTAAGCAGCATTATCCTCGTAGATAATGGTTGGTTCATCAGTGGTGAAATGCAGTCCACATGTGCTTCGAACATGGTTTGTAACGGCTCTTAGCCATGACATTCACATACTGCTTCGTGAAGAGCTAGTATCTCATCATGATTCGAAGAGGTAGCAACAAGTGTCTATTTCGTAGACCTCCAAGAAATTGCAGTATTCCCAATGGTAAAGACAGAACCAGTTTGGGAACATGTCTTGTCCGGGTCTGATAGATAGTCTATATCAGCATATCCAACAAGGCGAGCATCATTCTGAGGATCAAGGGGGTTTGATCCATTCCTTGATGCGTAGGGATAGAATAAGCCCATATCTGCCGTACCTCTAAGGTAGCGAAAAATGTCTTTTATGCCATTCCAGTGGCGGCATGTTGGCGCAGAGCTATATCTAGCTAAAAAGTTCACATCAAATGAGATGTCCTGTCTAGGGCATTAAACCAAGTACAATAATGCGCCTATTGCACTTAAATATGGGACTTCTAGCACCAATATCTCTTCGTTATCATCTGCAGGATGATACGGTTCTCTCTAGACTTCAGACGACCATGGGTGTGCTTGGTTTTATCCTCATTAAAGCATCTTAACATCTTCTGGATGTAATTTGGTTGATGGACCAAAATTTCATCTGCACTGTGCTCGGGCTCTAGGTCGAGACAATAATTTGTTCTCCCAAGGCCTTTCATCTCAAATTCCAACTTCAGGTGCTTTGCGGTTTCCTTGATCTCTTCAGGAGTATCGATCAAATTCATGTCATTGACATAGACCGCCACAATTCCAAACTAGGAACTTGTTTCCTTAATAAACACGCATAGGCATAGTTTATTATTCACATATCCCATCCCGATCAAATATTCACTTAGACGGTTATACCACCTCCGTCTAGATTGTTTCAATCCATAAAGTGAACGCCTCAAAACTAATGGAGAGCGTGTTCCGTGGTCTAGAACTATTTGCATCGGGTATATTAAGTCCTTCAGGAACTTTTATGTATATCTCTGTATCGTGATCCCCATAGAGATAAGTTGTGACCACATTCATAAGCTGCATATTCAGTTTTTCGGAAACTACCAAACTGATAAGGTAGCGGAACGTTATGACGTCCATTATGGGAGAATACGCCTCCTCGTAATCAATCACAGGGCGTTGAGAAAATATTTGCGCCACTAGATGAGCCTTCTGTATCACAATCTTGTTTTTCTCATTACGCTTCCTTACAAATACCCATTTAAATTCTACAGGTTTAACATGGGGAGGTGTAGGAACAACAGGTCCAAACACCTTTTTCTTTATCAAGGAATCTAATTCGACCTGGATTACTTATTTCCTTTTTGGCCAGTCGTCTCTTCGTTGATATTGATCAACAAAGCAAGGTTCGAGATTATCGCATATTATAGTTTCAGTGGCCACCGCAAATACTAATATATCATCGATGATAATCTCAACCCGATTCCAAATCTCACTAAATTTACCGAGATTTCTCTATTCTCGGGAGTGGGTTCAAATGTTGGAGCGTCCCCCAACATTGTCTCTTCTTGGACAGACCCATAATCCGGATTTATCTCATGAGATGGATCGGTTTGAGATTGCGATGTTAAGGGGATTCATTTGTGCCAAGTTTACCCTCTTCTGAAGATAAGAATCCTTCGAACCTAATGATCTACCTCACTTCAGGGCAGAGACATATGACTGGTTAGCCGCCATGGTCGTACCTCATCCATCTGGGACGACACATCCTACAGGGACGTGTATCCTTGCAGGCACATTTGCAGCAGGTATATATGATCTCGTCACTTTAGCTAGATCAGAGAAAGCGTCTGGCATATTTTGGGATACACTCTATAGATCTAGAATTCTCCACACTTCATTATCACATTGTGCGGTTCGGGGATCAAGATGAGACATAGTGGGGACATTCCACGTCAATTCACGTCGTTCATCAGGAACGGTAACGTTCTTATCTCCCCCTAACGGCAGGAAAACTGTCTCATCAAAGTGAAAATCCGCAAATCTAGCTGTAAAGAGATCGCCTGTCAAGGGCTCGAAAGAGCACATAATGGATGGGATTCATAATCGACATGTATGCCCATCCTTTGTTGAGGACCCAATTTTGTACGTTGTGACGGCACAATTGGCACGAGGACTGCATACCCAAATGCGCGTAAGTGCGAAACATCAGGTTCGTACCCAGTCACCAACTGTAACGCGGAGTAAGGTTGGGTAGCAGTGGGCCTCAACGGGACCAACATAGCTGCATGCAAGATTGCATAGCCCCACACAAAAACTAGGAGCTTGGTGCGCATTACCAAGATTCTATTTGCGAGACCATCTTGGATGTGAATATAGGGAACTATCTGTTCAGCATCAATCCCAAGGGATATGCAATAATCATCGAAAGACTTCGATGTAAACTCTCCGGTATTATCAAGTCTTATAGACTTTATGGGATAATCCGAGTGGTGAACCCTCAATTTCATGATCTGGGTGAGAGTTTAGCAAAAGAAGCGTTTTCTTGTGGACAATAGTGTAACATATGATCACTTTGACGATACATCAACCAAAACCATTAATATTTAACTGGTTCACATGGTGGTTGGATATGTCCACAAATTTCCCTTGCATTTTGTGCAGAAAAATGGTAGTGTATGTACTAGTCTTTGCATATGATGGTCTAGTATGGCATATACAAGACCCTTATTCAGAAGGGGGTGCACCTGCGATGAATTGAGGATACGGTGCATCATAATTTGACCTGGGTGTCCCAAAAGGTCATGCCATAGCAAGTAGTTGCTTGAATTAGTTAGCTTCTAGCTAACAGATTTCAATTTCTCCAATGTACGCTTCTGGCCGCACACTCGGAGGTTTATGCAAAGATATTCCACGCATTTTTCTCAGTGGTTACAACGTGGTAACTGTTGGTTCGAATATCCTTAATACTCAATAACGTTCTTCTGGAACGTGGAGATTATAAGGCCTCATTAATGGTAGGTTCAGTACCATTGGACAACATATAGTGGGTTTTGCCATAACCCTCTATCAGGTTGGATTGCCCTAATACGGTTGTCACAGAGATATGAATAGACAATAAGTTTGAAAAACATCTCCGATCTGGGAGTATGGTGTGTGTAATAGCACTTTTAACCAGACAACAAACTTCCCCACAGAATATGTCTATTCATTTATTTAATTCAATGGATCACATGTATAAATAAGTTTATTGAATTAAATACATTCGAACATAACCACATTTTCATAATTCAAAATGATTGAAAACATAAATCACCAAAAATAATCCGAAGATGTTTCATTCATTAAGATGAAATAGATATGACATAAGTGACCAATTATACCCATGTCTTCGAGTTCTAATCCTCGGTATGTTCAGTAACTGCCTGAAAATCCATGATCTCTAGTGTGGAATCGATAGAAAATTACCCTTCAATAAAGTTGGTATTTCGAGTTCCGCGACCGGCGTAATACTCATCTACTGCTTCGACTATCGCACAACAGGTGCGGGACCAGCAGTCAATTCCTCCACATCGATAACAAAGATCATGCTAATTCTGGTGGCAGCAGGCCGGACCAGTGTTTCTTTCAACTCGGGCTTGCTGAGTTATGGCATCATGGTTCCTACCACGTGGAGCCTAATTACGTGGCCTCTTGGACTTTGGCCAAGTGGAGACGGTCATATGGGTTAATTTCGTTCTGCCAATCATGTCTTGCTTCAAGCAAGAAATGGTCATCTGATGGTGAAAGTGTTCTTCCAGAGCGACCCAAAGAGTCTGTATATCCTCTTCATCGGATATTCAACTTGGAGTGTTTACTCCATATGTTTCCTTTTTGAAAATTATGGCACTCATATTAAAAGCCTCAATGATGACATTGTTAGCATTGATTGTTGATCTTATCTTCTTTGCAGTCAGATCAATTTTCTCATCTTGAGTTCACTTTAGATAGTTTCTTCTGGAGACCTCCAAAGCAACAAAATCAAACATGTTGAGATTTGACATTTCTTACAGGAAAGGAACAAATAATATTAGTGCTTTGGGTAATATCATCCATAAGCAAGTAATGAGAACTTCAGGTTCTATAACATGGTATGAAAAATCGGATTAGACATGTAAAATCTGCTGGTTTTATCATGTGTGGTGAATTTATGAAGGAAACTTCAAGTTTCTTAAATGGCATTATCGAAACTACAAGTTCGATTTATGTATGAACTACTGGTTCATCAGATACCTGCATTTTCTACACATATATTCTAATGCGAAAATTTGGCAAGTAACAAAATGATACTGAATAGAGCAAATTGTAATAATATCTCACAAATTGGCTAAATGAAAATCACAAATCAATTGAGATATTAATTGCATGCTAGTAATATAACATATTAATTATCACACAATTATGTGAATAAATGCTTCTGGCAATTAATTACACATATTAGATATGGTGAATCTATTTACAATATCAAATCATTTTTCCTTTTATTTTTTTATTCTGCTGGACCAAAGAAGGAGTGAGCTTGATAGTGAAGCCTATCAGGCTTAGTCTGCAGGCTTGTGACCCGGGCTTTCATGCGTAAGTCAAATGGTGTGTGAGGCCTGCTGGGCTACTTGGTCCCACAGAGGGAGAGTGGGTCTGCTGGGCTCAGGCTGGTCTGCCAAGGAATGAAAAATTATTACTCAACCCTTTCGGTAACTCCAATTGAATACGACCAGGTAAGGAAAGATGAGGTTTAGGTGGAGCAAGGCTCTCTTAAGTACACAGCCTCATCTTAACCTTTCCTAGACATTGCATCCAACTGGATGAGCCTAGTTTGAGAAGATTCATAACTTTTGTCATGGTAACATGTAGTGAGCTTCTATTCTGGCCTTGCAACTTGGGCCTGAGCTTCTGGCTCGAATTTGTTGCTATGACTTTGGGCTTGATTTGAGCTTCTGACTCAGCCTCTATTAATATTTACAATTATAACATAACCAAATTCAATATATGTTATTAAATCGTAACATAAATAAATTAATGCAGCGGTTATATACCTAAGGAAATGGGTTCAAATCCCATTAATGCTTCTGGCATTATGTACAGGTAATAAATTTGGCAAAATGCTTCTGGCACAATGTTTATGTAATAATCGCGTAATAATTTAGCCCATAATGCTTCTAGCATAAAGAATTATAATGGCAGATTCAAATTTGTGTAACCAAAAATGAAGCCCATAATTCTTCTATCATAATTCATGCAATAATTCAGAATTGTCTCAATGTGATAATGAAGTGATTGTGGTAATGAGCATAAATTACAATGGTAATTGCTTTGGATAAAGTCAACCAAAATCAAATCACGGGTTGATCAATCACCAATTAATTGGCCTAAAATCTGCTTCTGGCAGAATTAATACTAAATAGTGTTAACACATACTAACTTGCCATAGTGGTACAATGGACAACATGTTGAGTTGGTACCTATTTTATCTGGGTTCGAATCCCAGCAACTGCATAATCTGTTTTTTTTCTTTCTTGTTGAATTGATGTTACTGATATTGATTTGGTACTACTGGACCAAGTACTACAGATATATAGTTGTAGTCCATAAATTTTTCTCTTTTCTTTTCCAATCAAACAATCCCAAACACATGAACAAATATATACAAATACGTATACCAAGTAAATAAATCATGTAGGATTTGCTAGGGTTCATGCATTATGGTGATTTTTCATATTCAATCAATAGGCTCAATAAGCAAGAAGCATGAATATAAATTTAGGTTTTGGAAAAAATTACTTAATAAAGGACGGATAAATCTTCAGCTTATGTGTGCAGAACTGAGAAGGTTGTCTTCTCAGCCAATCCAAGAGCTATTCGCCTCTTCTGGACAGCTCCCACTTCGAATGGTGTACAAGTCTCAAAACAACTCCAATAGGGCTGAAATTTGGAGGTCAGATAGAAGAGGCAGAGACAAACAACTTTGATGAAGGAAAGATTTTGATCTGAGGTCCCGATCAAGAGGTTTCGGGGCCTGCAAACAGGCTGCAGCAGGGGGGTTTTTTTTTCCTCTGGCTAGGGCTTGGGTTAGAGTATTGTGCTGATAACGTGTTGTAAAACAGAAAAATTTCTGAGAGAGAGAGAGAAAGAGAGAGTTTGGACACAGAGAATCAGATTGTGTGTCTTATTCATCTCACCATGAAGAGCCTTATATAGGACTACATGGTGTACACAAAAGGGTAATGCTTAATTACAATCCAATCACTCCTACAATTACAACCTATCAATCACTAATCTATAGGGATAGGCACCTATTACTCATCATCTATTTACATGATTATCCACAAATATTTACAACATTTCCAAGGAGTCAAAACAATCCACCTGATCCTCCTCTTCATCTTCTTCATTTCTCCTCAGTTTCATTCTTCATATGCACAATCATGGATTAGAGCTGGTTACTGGTATGCCAGTAGTGGGTCTCTTATACCTGACATAAACTCTGCCTTGTTTACTCATCTTATATGTGGTTTTGCCAATGTAAGTTCCTTCAGCCACCAGCTCATCATTCCCTCAGCTGATCAGCAGTACTACTCCAGCTTCACCGACATCGTTAAGCGAAAAAATCCATCAATCATCACACTCCTGTCCATCTGGAATGGACAAGCTTCAATAGCTCAAGGAATATTGGGTGACAAGGCCAACTCATCAGTCTTGTCCTCCATGCTCAATCAGTCTTCTAGCAGGAGGTCCTTCATTGAGTATTCAATCCAAACCGCAAGGCGCTACGACTTTTTGGGTATAGACTTGTTTTGGCTGTGGCCTAACACAAAAGCAGATATGATCAATTTGAGAAAGTTGTTGGATGAATGGAGAGCTGCTGTGGATTCTGAGCCAAGAAACTCAAGTCAGTCGAAATTAATGCTGACAATGGCTGTTAAATATGTGCCTTCTTTCGGATCAATGACTTATCTGATTGAGTCTATGAAGAGGAACTTGGATTTTGCACATGCGGTGGCGTATGACTATCATCTGTCTTTGAAGGAAAATGTTACTGGCCGGTGCTCATGCTGCTCTATATAACCCAACAAGTCATGTTAATACAGACTATGTTTAAGAAGAAGAGAATTCGAGAGCGATTGATGAGAGAATTGTGTATTCCATTACTGAGAATAAGAGCCCTATATATAAGGATTACAAAGTACATGTTCTAATGATATAAGGAAAATTATTCCGAATAGGACTAGGAATTCTCTAACCTTCTCTCCTATTACAATCATAAAACTAATCCTACTTTGATAAGACACACAAAAGTCAATTTCCTTCAACACTCCCCCTTGTGTCTCTTAAACTTGGTGGTGACACTTTATCTGTTGCCTCATTAAAAACCTTGCTCGAGCGAAAAATCTTGTGGGACAAAAACAAGCTCGAGGAGGAGAAAAAGAGTATAACATGTCCTTCACTCTTTGAGATCGAACATGTAGACATCATACCTTCCTCTGATGTCGATATCTCCCCCTGATTGCTACAATCATGGGAGTTCGGATAATTTTCTCAATCTGATGCTCTTCACATGTTTCTCGAAGGTGGATTTAGGTAACGACTTAGTGAATAAGTCCGCTACATTATCCTCTTATCGGATTTGATTCACTTCAATCTTTAGAAGTGATTGTTGTTGCTGATTATAAAAGAATTTAGGTGATATATGCTTGGTGTTGTCGCCCTTGATGAAACCTAACTTCAGTTGCTCAATACAAGCTGCATTATCCTCATAAATGCATATAGGTTCTTCCGTGGTAGACTTCAAACCACAAGTTCCTCGAATATGTTTAATTACAGACCTTAGCCATATGCATTCACGCACGGCCTCATGTAGAGCAATAATTTATGCATGATTTGAGGAAGTAGCAACAAGGGTCTGTTTTATAGACCTCCAAGATATCACAGTGCTTCCCATGGTAAAGATATAACCCGTTTGGGAGCGACCTTTGTGAGGGTCAGAGAGGTACCCTGCATCAGCAAAACCCATCAAAACATCATTGTCGTTTTGATGGAGAGGAGGAGGAGGACGCTGGCCACCATGGGCGGCAGAGGCGCCGGCGGCAGCAGCATGGCAAGTGGCCTAACCTTGGACGGTGGTGGTTTGCCTTATGGGGTCCGTTCCCAAATTTCCGTCATTCATTTTCTCTCTGTAGGGATAAAATAGACCCATATCAATCGTACCTTTTAAGTATCGAAAGATTGTCTTTACACCAGTTCAATGGCGGCGTGTTGGCGCAGAACTATGTCGAGCTAACAAGTTCACTGCGAATGAAATGTCTGGTCTTGTGCATTGAGCTAAGTACAATAATGCGTCTATTGCACTTAAATAGGGAACTTTGGCCTCTAATAAATCTCCGTCCTCATCCTTTGGACGAAACAGATCTTTTCCGGGCTTAAGACTATAGCCAATCATGGGAGTACTCACAGGCTTTGCTTTATCTTCATTAAAGCGCCTTATAATTTTCTGAGTATATGCAGACTGATGGATCAAAATCCCATCACTACGGTGCTCGAGTTCTAAACCGAGACAAAACCGTATTTTCCCAAGATCTTTCATCTCAAATTTGGATTTCAAGTACTTAGCAGTTTCATTTAATTCATCTAGAGTTCCAATTAGGTTCACGTCATCGACATAAACTACTACAATTGCAAATCTGGAACTTGTTCTTTTAATGAACACACATGGGCATATTTCATTGTTAATATATCCCTTCCCAATCAAGTAGTCACTTAGACGGTTATACCACATCCGCCTGGATTGTTTTAATCCATATAGTGAGTGTTTTAATCTTATTGAAAACGCGATCCGTGGTTTCGAGTCACTTGATTTGGATAATTGAAGTCCATCTGAAACCTTCATATATATCTCTGAATCTAGATCCCCATAGATATATACAGTAACCACATCCATAAGCTGCATGTCAAGTTTTTCGGAAACTACCAAACTGACAAGGTAGCGGAACGTTATAACGTCCATTAAGGGAGAATATGTCTCCTCGTAGTCTATTCTAGGGCGTTGTGAGAAACCTTGAGCCACAAGGCAGGCTTTATATCTAAACACCTCATTTTTCTCATTACACTTTCTAACAAAGACCCATTTATGGCCAACAGGCTTTTTATCTGGGGGTGTCTGCTTTATAGGCCCAAATACGTCTCTCTTTGCTAGTGAATCTAATTCAGCCTGGATCGCATCTTTCCATTTAGGCCAATCCGCTCTTTGTTGACATTTTTTAACAGAGCGAGGTTCGATATCATCATATTCTATAATTCCTTTTGCAACATGATATGGAAATGCATCATTAATCGCAATAGAATTTCTATCCATCATCTCATGTACACTAGTGTAATTCATGGAGATCTCTCTATTCTCTGAAATTGGTTCTGACATTGGAGCGTCCTCCAATGATGTCTCTTGGACATAACCATAATCCGGAATATCTTTATGAGATGGATTATTTACATCGATGATTAATGAATTATTTTGTGCCAAACTCACTTTCTTTCTTGGGCAAGAATCCCTCAAACCTTTGGGTTTCCCGCGCTTCCTTGTATGGAGCCCGGCCTGAGCCACTGCGCCATCACCATTGTGGGCGTCGGCGCCGTGCCCAATGGCACTAGGGACAGTGCCATTGTAATAACCCGAAAATTAGTGTCAACTATAGAACACTATATTATTAACTATATTTGAAAAATCTTTGTTATTGAGCTCAAGACTCTCATCTATGTTATTTTTGTGATGCATGTCATTTTAGTACTAATTATTGTAATTTTTTTTTACTAAAGTTCTTTACTTATTAATTGGGTAAATGTGCATCTGGATGTGTATGTGAACATACATACATATATATATATATATTTAGCAAGTGGATTTATGCTTTCTTTCTTTTTATTTTTTTTTAATTTTATCTTATCATTTTAATCATTTAACCTAAATAGTAATTAGTCACTCACCTTATAATAATTTGCCACTTACTTATTTTATGCTTAATTCTAGCCTATTTAAGCATATGATCTGATCATACTTCTTACAAGCTTGAAGATCAAATGCAAAATTGATCAAACACTCCCTTAGTTGTAGAGAAAACTCAAGTTCCCACACAAATCCTTCATCCTTTTTCTCTTTAGAAGCTCCCTTTGTTTTTCTTAAAGAAGTCCAAGCTTGAATTCAAGACCAAAATCTTCACCTCACCCCTGAGTTTCTTAAGTAAGTACATGAATACATTTTTATGTTCTTTTGTTTTTAAGATTTATCAAACTACATAATCAATGATAAGATGGAAAATGATCTGCTTTACTGCAAACCAGTATTTTCGTATATAACAAAATCTGTTTTGTCAAAACTATTTACAGTATTAAATTCCTCATCAAAATTTCTTCAATTTAGGCTTTTGAATCACTAAAAAAGGTTAAGAAATGAAGAAGTTATGGCTAATCAAAGTTTCCAACTTTTAAACTTGCTGGAAATCTCATACAGCCATCACAACTTCAAAAATTCATATCTCCCTCATTTCTTATCCATTTTCTACAAAATTTATATCAATTTGAAACTTAGGACCTCTACTTCTGATCTGGAAAGTTTGAGAAGTAATGGTAAAATACACCGTACGTAATTACTTAGACATCAAAGGACAGTATTAAAAATATCGGTTTCTGCACTGTTATGGTTCTTCACCATTTCTGGACTATATCACTCTGATTTGGACTACATGACTTATACCATTGCATTCCTTGTGAAAAAACCTTTGAAATGGTGTACTCATTTGACTAATTCGGACTTGTGATGGACAACATAACATATTTTGAAGTTTGATGACTCTAATCGGAGAAACATGAACATGGTTGATGAACTTCAATGGATTTGGACATAAGGACTAAAATACTAACTATAATATAATTTTGTTTAAATTGTTTATAGTTACTTATTTAATGTTTGTGCTTTATTATTATCTATTTTACTTGATTTCAATTATGTATAAGCTTCTTTTTAATTATGTTGTTTGCTAGTGAATTTACTTATTTGTGATATACAATTATGTTATACATGTTTTCATATGAGATTATTCCTAAGTATATGTATCTATATGTGTGTGTACATATACATATATTACGATCTATAATTTATAAAGATTGTATGTTGTGAAATTGATTATGTCTGAAAAGTACAATTGTGAAGCCGGGTGATTACAACAACCCCGTGCTTAAGTGAATTACTGGTAAAACTGTTTTGGGTGTTATGATGACGTTAAGCTGTGGGCTCTAGTCCCTTCAGATAGTGCACTATTATACTCTTAGGAAGGGTGGTACTTTGAGTATACATACTTTGGAGAGTGGCCTTGGTATGCTGCGGCTTACCCGTGCTTTGGGATTATGGCCCTAGCACGTGGATTTATGATTTGATACCAGTCAACCTGGTTTTCCCGTGCTTTGGTATTATGGACCCTAGCACGTGGATTTATGATTTGATACCAGTCAACCTGGTTTTCCTGTGTTTTGGTATTATGGACCCTAACACGTGGATCTGTGATTTGTTACCAGTTAATCTGAAAATTCACTAAAAAGAGAATTGTACTTACGTTATTTTGATCAAATATCTATCCATGATATATTTTGAATATGTGAAGGTGTTATGTGAAATTGATCAAATATCTATCCATGATATATTTTGAATATGTGAAGGTGTTGGTAAAAAGAAAATCAAGCATGTATTGCTTTAAGGTTATTTCACATATTAATACTACAATATTTGTTGGTTTGATAAGAAGATGTGACTTTGTGATTTATTACCAAACCATTCACATGAATGAATATATTTGTATATATGTGTGTGTGTATTGTGTGTATATATATATACATATTTAAGAATTCGTATGAACATATAAATGGTTCTTGGTACATTTTACTTCGTTGTTTAGTTTTGATTTCTTATAAGACACATTAATATAAGAATGTAAGTTGTGTATTTACTGGGCTTGTGTTGCTCATGATGCTACACCTTCTTGTTTTCAGGTATTGAGTAGATGCTTGGGGAAACGGGATGAACCTACTAGATAAAATAATATTTTTCTACTACTATTTCTAGTAAATACCTGTACTGATTCGAATTTTGCTTAACTTTGGTTTTGTAAATATATTACCGATATTTGTTTTCTAATAAAAGTACTATTCAAACATGTCTATAATTTCTTTTACTTCCTGTTGATTTATTCAAGAAGAAAATTTTATTTGTTTTGACTCACGTCACAAATTCACGAGCCATATTTCAGTACAATATTGGCCTTGGATTTGGGGGCGTGACAGCCATGTCCTCTATTTTTAGGGACTTCAATCCTTGCAGCCACATTTGCAGCAGGTGTATGTGATCTCATCACTTTAGCGATATCAGAAAACGTATCAGGCATCGATTCTGCTACGTTCTGAAGATCGAGAATTCTCCACACTTTAATTTCAGACCGTGCGGTTCGGGGATCAAGATGAGACAGAGTGGGGACAGACCATGACAATTCCTGTCATTTTTGTTGAACATTTATGTTCTTATCTCCCCCTAACGACGGGAAGACTGTCTCATCAAAGTAACAATCCGCAAATCTAGCGATAAAGAGATCGCCTGTCAAGGGTTCTAAGTAGCGGACAATCGTTGGAGAATCATATCCAACATAAATGCCTAATCGTCTTTGAGGACCCATTTTGGTGCGCTGTGGCGGCGCAATTGACACATAAATTACACTCCCAAATATGCGTAAGTGTGAGACATCAGGCTCATACCCAGTCATCATCTGGGACGCAGAAAAGGGTTGAGTGGCACTAGGCCTCAGACGAATAAGCACAGCTGCATGCAATATTGCATAGCCCCAAGCAGAAATAGGGAGATTGGTGAACATTACCAATGCTCTATCGACCATTTGTAGTCGTTTAATGGCGGCTTCTGCGAGACCATTTTGGGTGTGAACATGAGGAACTGGATGTTCAACTTCAATCCCAATGGACATGCAATAATCATCAAAAGTTTTTGATGTAAACTACCCAGCATTGTCTAGTCTTATAGACTTAATAGGATGATCAGGGTGGTGAACCCTTAACTTAATAATTTGGGCTAGGAGTTTAGCAAATGCAGCATTCCTTGTAGACAATAGCATAACATGTGACCAGCGTGTCGATGCATCAACCAACACCATAAAATATCTAAATGGTCCGCATGGTGGTTGAATAGTCTACAAATATCACCTTGGATTATTTGCAAGAATGGTATATTTTCTTTAGTGTCCTTTGCATAGGATGGTCTCGATCCTAATTTTGCTAAAGAGCAGGCTTTGCAGAACGAATGATGGGCTTTAGAAACAACCAATGAGGATTTTGGTTGAGCCATGAAGTCACAATGGACTTAAGAAGTAGAAATTGGGGTCAAAGGAGCATGTGTGGCGTCAATGCCACCTTGTGGCCGCAGGGGGACAGCGGCATAGGCCATAGATGGCCGGATATGCATGGGATGGGAACGGTGCCGTGAGGCGCAGGGGCTCCTTCATGGTCCAAATTTTGAGTTTTACTTCTTTTCATTCTGAAGAATAGATGTCTGTGTGAAGTCTTTAAGATACGGATCATCATATCACGACCTGGATGCCAAAGCCTATATGTGTCAGAATCCCATAGATCATCTCTCATAACATGATTGGATTCAATGATTCTAATAGTGGTTGCATACAACCCACTAGATCGACACATAAGTTTCTCTAAGACTTTTTTATATCCATAGTCATTAGAGGTGATGCAAAGGAACTCTTATCGATTCTCACAATGTGTTTCTACATGAAAACCATTGGCTCTTATATCTTTGAAGCTCAATAGGGTTCTTCCAGCCCTAGGAGCATAAAGAGCTTTGGTGACATTAATATTTGTGCCATTTGGCAACATAAATTGGGTTGTCCCGCTACCATGAATCAATTGAGATGATCCAGCCATTGTAGTCACAGAAGATCGAGTAAGCGTCATCCATAGGAATATTTGTCTATTTTGAAGTATTGTATGTGTAGTTGAACTATCCACGAGATATTCTAGCTCTCTGGGAAACATACTGAAAGATAATAAATTAAGTTCGAAATTAAAATCTGTCCAAGACATTGAATAAAATAAATCGAGACTTTATTAATAATAACCAATGATTACACAAAGTTTCTTGACAAAAATCTAATCCAAAACAAAAATCAAACTCTTTGACAAATTGTAGTCACTCAATCCGTTTGGTAACTCCAATTTGGTTGTGACCAGGTAAAGTAAGGCGAGATTTTGGTGGAGCATTGCTCACTTTTAAAACCGTTCTCTTAGTTCAAACCTGTCCTAGACATCACAATTACTCTTGGATGAGTCTAGTGAGAAAGAGTTAATACAAAATATAATTTTATTGATTTAAGACATAATTTCCATTACATAATTCTTGAAAAAATAAAGGACTGCACTAATCAAAATCTGCGGCATCCTTGTGCGCTACTTTTTCATATTTTAGTCTGCTATAGTGAGATTAACGTCGGTGTCATCACCCTCATCTTCTTCTTCGGCAAAGTGTGTCTCTTGCTCTCTTGGTTCTCTATATGCTCTATAATGTGCAGCTAATTTGTTGCTTGCATTGCATTGTTTGAACCAATGTTCAATCGATCCACATCTATGGCATGTATCATTGTGATTTCCTCCCTTGAATTAAGGTGCATCTTGTGCACGAGGACGGGGTTGGCGTCCATATTGGACGATGGCACCACCTCTATGGCCGGCGGCTTGTTGTCCACCTCTCCCACGTTGGCTTTTGTTGCCACGTGTTCCCGCTCCATTTTGGCAGGTACCTTCCTTTGTAGTGTGGTTATATGGACCAAAACATCTGTTTTGTCCCTTAATTTTAGGGTTTCGCTCCTTGCGCCCTCCTTTGGGTACTTTATTATAATTTGCCTCTTGAACGCTCTTAGTTCCGACAAGTCTTGAATTATAATTCTTCACGAGGATGTTATCATATTTCTCAGCTACAGATATGACATTAATTAGCTGATGAAACCTCGTGATCCGTCCAACATTGTACTCACCTCTGTATTGCTTTGATGCCAAGATTGCTGAGACGGGGAAGGTGGAGAAAGTTTTCTCAATTAGCTCTTGCTCTGTGATGGGTTGTCCACAGAATCCCAACATGGTTTTGAGACGAACTTGAAGTCAGCGAATCGTAAATTGCTCCATTGAACTTTCAAGTGGGGAGGAGGGAATCCTTGACATTACCAAAATGCTCTTCTAGCGCAACCCATATATAGTTCTCTAGCATCCTTGATAGCCATGTATTCCAATCGGAGTGATTTATCCATGTCTCATCAAGATAAGGGCAGTGGCATTATTTGTAGCCCTGCGCTTAAATATGAGCTCAGGGTTTGGTGCATGAATTATGGGTAGGATCCCTTTCGAAGTGAGATGATTCTCAACACCCGTGACCCAACTGTGATATTCCGAGCCAGTTGAATCAAGCATAGGAAAGTCGAGCTTCGGTTTCGGCATCTTGAAAGCAAGAAGAAGAAATAGATTAGTTTCAGAGTCAAAGCTTCCACGACAACTAGTAAATATTAAGATTTCCGAGCTATGCTACCAAGAAATCGATTTCCAAAAATTTTTGGATTAGATCGAAACAATGATGTTTATATGGTCATAAATCGATGCTTACGGACGCTCTTAGTCCGAAGTCTTAAGAACACTCTTAGTTAGTTTGTAGCGTGAATCCTCACGATTCTGCTTTTCAAAGAATCAAACCCACGTTATAAGAAATGTGGGATGTAGAAGAAGGAAGGTTGCAAGTCCCTAAGAAAATAAAAGAAATTTAAATTGTAGAAAGCAGGAACTTTAATTTAAAACTTACTTGTTGATTCGGAGCTTGAAACCTTGAAACTTTAATTTTTGAAGTTTGGAGACGATGTAGGTCGAGTTAGGTAACCTTAGGTGGCTCAATGATGCTTGACTTGGAGGATGCATGCAGCGGTGGACGTGATCGAGAGTATGTGGCCGGTCGGCTGGTTATTTGGCTGGCCGAGGAGGCAGCAGGGGCAGTAGGGACGTGCGGAGGAGCTGCAGGGGCAGCGGGTGTGCGGCAAGGCTAGCGTGGGCTAGGTGCTGTGGTAGTGAAGCTAGTGGTGAAGAAGGTTTTCAAGTTTTTGGTTTTTATTTCAAGGTTAGGGCTCGTGCTGATAACATGTTTAAGAATAAGAGAATTCGAGAGAGATTGATGAGAGAATTGTGTATTCCATTATTGAGAATAGGAGCCCTATATATAGGGATTACAAAGTACATGTTCTAGTTATACATGGAAAATTATTCTGAATAGGACTAGGAATTCTAGAACATTCTCTCCTATTACAATCATAAAACTAATCCTAGTTTGATAAGGCACACAAAAGTCAATTTCCTTCAACAGACTATGGCATAAGGCAGTGGCTAAACAATTCATTTTCGGGTAGCAAACTGGTTATGGGATTGCCTCACCATGGCTATGTGTGGACGCTTGCGAACCCGAATGACAATGGAATTGGAGCTCCTGCAGCTGGTCCAGCTGTACCACAATAGGTATACTCAAGAGCGAAAGTGCAGCCATCAATGCTAGAGGTTTGTTCAATGCTCAAGAGCGAAAGTGTAGCCATCAATATTAGTCCTAAAAAGCTTGCTTTCTCAGTTAAGAATGATGAAGATGAGGATCATATGTACAAATTCAAGGAAGAAATCTATTCAGTCAATGATGCAACAATGTACGAAATTATGTCCCGATGACGAATCTTTCTGAAACATAACATGAATAGACGCCTATTGGAGCAATAGAGGTTAATTGCCCCTCTATTGGGAAACAATAGATGTCTAGGGGCAATAGAGGTTTTTTTTTAGAAAAATCCGCTGGGCAGCGGCCGGTGACTGGAATCTGGCGAAAGTTGGCCAGAATCCGGCGACCAGTGACAGGATTCCGGCGATCGGTGTAGGGCTCCGGCGAAATCTCCTATGGTTTCTCTCTCTTCCATTTTCTCTCTCTAAGTAACAAAGGGGGTGAGGGTAAAATGATATTAAAAAAAAAATTAATGGAGTATTAGGGAAGACTTTCTTAGAGTGTTTTAGATAAGAGAGAATTAAAAAAACTTAATAGGATAAGTGGAAAAGAAATCCCTAAAAATAGGTTAAATGGACAAAAACCCAACATACATATGTAAAGGATCTAAATAGTAATTTCTTTTGTTACAGTGTTGCATCTATAACTAATTTCCTTGTTTAACATCTCTTTCTTTCTTTCCATTCACAACAAAATGTTAACAAATACAAATCTTTATAAATTAACTACATGCAGCAAACTATGAAACCAAAAACGGCACCCGGTTTAATGTTAGACCGCAACAAACGTGATGCACTACTGCACCAATAATATCCTATTCTTCAACAGTTCACAATAACGTATACGGCAGGTTGACTGGTCGGCAGAGGTAAGCAAAAATCTCAATTATTGAGAATGTTGGAAGTCACAAAATCTATGGTGCCCAATTATTATGATGAATGCAAATAACCCCAAAATTGTAATACTGGTTTTAGAATGAATGCAAACTCTGTCCAGAAGGACCCTGACATTATTTGAATTTTGAACACAGGGCAAGCTTTATTGGATTTAACTAAGACAACCACACGTAGGCGGAAGCCTCCTCAAGGAATGGCCAGTCCACGGTGGCCAACGAGTCCAGCACCTAGTGCAAGACCGCCTTGCTGCTGACCGCTGCAGTCTTCCGCACACTACTACAGAAAACCCATTTAGAGACAAAAAATTTTGGGACGGACCAATTTTTCGTCCCCCAAACACATAATTAGGGACAAATTTTTTGATTTTGTCCCTAAAAGTTTTGAACGCTATTAGAGACAAATAAATATCAATTGGGGACAAATATTTTTTGTCCCCAAATTTAATTGGGGATGAGATTTAATTTGGTCTCCTATGTTTTTCTAATTTGTAAATAATTGGTAAAAAAAAAAAAATTGAGAATAATAATTGGTAAAAATTTGAGCGGGGAATTATGCTGAATTTCAAATTTTGGACGAAAAGAAATAGGGACGAAATTTTTTGCCTCTAAATATGTTGGCGATATTTTTGTTTTATTGAAGTTTATTTTTGGCAGGGTTTAGCCAAGTTAATAAATATTTTGCTTTATTTACTTTTGTTTTTGGCGGGATTTTGCAAAGCTAATAAAACTTGGAGGGAATAAAGAGCGGTAATTATCATTTAGGTCTCTATAAGTAGGAAATCTTTTATTCTGTTTCCCTATTCACGCCTAATATTGATCACGGCATCAATACCGCTCTGCGTCTTCTCCATACGCCTCCGAAACACCAATACCTCCAAGCAACAAGGTCTCCGTCATGTAATCCCTCTTCTCTCTTAGTTTCCTTTTGCCTAGCCTCTTGAATTAGAATTTTTCATGTTTGTAATGGAATATCAATCAATATTTTTTTTCACTTTTGGTATTGCTGATTTTTGTTTTCAATACAATATTGCAGCTAGGTTCTGCTGATTCGGTCATATATCTGGTAATACACTGGCTTGATGGCTCTTGAGTTGTTTGTAAATTGTTTACTGGCATATGATTCGCCTTGATTGAAAGAACTATTATCCTAGATTGACTTGGTGACATAGTTGGGCCTTCGTGTCCCAAGAAAACATGGTGACCATCATCTCTTTGCTAATCTTCGTCTCAAAACTTCCCTTACCCTTGTTCTCCAACCTGATAACTTTTAGAATCTTAGAATCCTTGCTTCCTCTTTTGACAAACTATTCTAAACCTAGGTAGTAGAGTTGGTGCTGGTATGGTAATTTGATATGTATCTCGCAAGGATTTATTGAGCCCTGCTATCAACTCCGGGAGCCCTTTCAACAAATCCACCATCTTCTCCACCAAACTTGCCAAGTCGATTTCTTTGTTCTTGAGTAGTCTTCTTACTTTTGACAAATATTTAATTTGGGTTTCCTGCTTGCAAGGGTTTGCAAGTACTCAAGAGTCTCATATGCATACGTGCTGACTCTTTCCCTGACCCTATAAATACGACTATATATGCCTCTTCAACTTCAAACTTAACCTGCTAGCTACAACTCATTCATATGTCTCTTTGCTTGCTTGGTTAATTGCTGGTGTTGTAAAATATGTTTAACAATTTCGCAAACATTCCCTCTATCCCCAAGTTCAGTGGAAATATATATGAAATAGAGGATAGGCATGTGTTATAGACTTATAGGGCATGAACAATTGCGATTTAATATGTTTTTTTTCATTGCAGGTAGCAATTTGTGATTTCTTTGCAGTACAATGGAAAGGTAGAGTTTTATTTACAGGTTCTAATAGTGTTTCTTTCTTTCTTCCTTTTTTTCTTATATTTTATTTTATTTCATTTATTTATTTTTTCATGTGTCCTACTAATGCTTTATGATGATTGAAACTTATATTGCTCTTGTTATTAGAAGATAGCAGCCTATATTACAGAGTTTGTTATAGAAGAGGTTACAAGCTGAGAGACATGCAGAGTTGTGCAAAGCATGTTGAAGAATGAGTAAATATCTAGATAGAAGATGTGCATGTATTTCAGTTTATGTAATATCGACATATAGAATTCTGTATGGTAACATATAAACGATGACATATATCTAAAGAACCTACTAATCCGTCTAAACCAAATTTAGGTAAATAAACGTCTGATATTTTGTTAATTATATAAACTCAATATAGATAGGACACTGGAGGTGAACAATGGGGTCTTTGGTCGTGAACTGTCTGTAGAGATGAAAACAACAATTCTGAAAATAAGATGAAAACAGCAATTCTGAAAATAAAAACATTATTATAATGTTAATAGTTAGTCCGTTATTTATTTATTTATCTTTCTAATGTTGTCTGTTAGGATCTTGAAACCAACCAATGCATCCGCCAATAACAAGAAGAAGAGGTTATCAATTGCAAGTCAGCCACAACAATTCACTCAGTCTCAGCCACGGAATATGACTCAACGACGCGTTCAACCACTGTCGTACCAACAGCCTCCTCTACAACTAGATCATGCAACTAGGGCAGAACACCCAACATGTAAGGCATATATGATGGTTTACTTGAAATTCTATAGATACATTATTTTTATAGAAGTATGCTTAAATGGATTGATTGTACTTGTTTCTCATAGGCAAGGTGGGTCAAGATGTGGCTTCTTCACAGGTCAAGAAAACTCGTGGCATTACAAGAGGTGTAGGAACTCATGCTGTTGTCAATGCAGCAAAAAAGAGAATTTCAATTCGGATGGATCATGAACAAAAACTCCCTAAGACCATCCAAGCTAATGCTATGTTTAGTTCTGAGATTGGATCGCTAACGCGCAAACATGCTCCACTTATTGTCAAGACTTGGAAAAAAGTCTCTAAAAATGATAAGACTACTATCATAACAGCTTTGACAGTAAGTTACTTTTTATATTCATATTTTGTAAATCATTTGATTTGTAGGCTCACTTGTTTTTTGTTTTGATATCAGACAAAGTTTGAGTTTGACGAAACAGACCCTGATATAATGAAGTACATTGAAGATCATATGGCGAAGTCGTATAGACAATGGAAATGCAAGCTTCACAAACACTTTAAGCTCCATGCCGATAACCTTGAGTATGCACGAGCACACCCTCCTCCAGAGAAACTGTGGGGTAAAAGACAGATGGCAGAGTGGGAGTATTTATGTGATGAGTTGTTTACTACGGAGAATTATCAGGTATATTAGTTTATTACAATGTTTTGTTTTATGACAAAGAAGCATAAAATTAGGGTGGTCTTGGTGGCCATTGGGCAAGAATAAGGCAATGTCATGTACTTTAATATGTTCAAATTGCATAACATTTTGTCATTGTTCTTGTTTATCTTTCTTCCCAATATTAATGACAGAAGAACCTATGCCTATGTCCAAGAAGTAAAAGTTTTTTGGTACCACGTACGTTTTGAAAGATGTGGTCACTCTTTCAAAGCTTCTCATATATTTTATATTATTAATTGTTTTAATGCAGAAACGTTGCAAAACCAATGCTGAGAACCGAAGTAACTTAAAATACAATCATTGTGGGGGTTCAAGGCCATTCCAAAAACATATGGAAGCTGCACTAGAGGTAAACTTATTAATCTTATTTCTCCGAGTCAGAACATTTGAGCATATATATTTATTCATAATTGTTTCCTGATTATGTAATTTATTTTGTGAGCAAATGCAGAAGGGTAAGGATATGACAATTGTTGAGAATTGGGGTATCATGCATCAACATCAAGGTGGCTTGGGTGCATGGGTTAACGATGAAGCAGAAAATATAGGGGTTAGTACTATTTAGTTGACTCCATTCACTATGAAAAAAATATATTATCTTTTAATGTCTAATAAGTTCTTCTTCTTTCTCATTTTTTTTAGAAGAAAATGTTGGATGAATTGGAGAAGGAAAAGCAAAAATTGGCTGAAATTCAAAGTATGTCAACTGACGAAATTTCGGTTCCTCTCCCAACACAATTGGAGATTTTGGCGAAAGGGGTTGGAGTCATGAAGGGCAAGACCATTCGGGGCATAGGATATGGCCTTCAAAGGGAGACTATTTATACTGCTGCCAATTCTTCAAGCACAAGTGAGTACACAACAGAGGAGTTGTTGAGCACAATGGGGAAGATGGCATTGAAGATAGAAGAATTGGAAGCTAAGTTTGCAGCTTATGCAAAAGCAAATATGTGTCCTCCTTGTGATGATGGTATTGGTGAGAATGATCAAGAAATGGATACCGAAGATGATGAAGATGAGGAGGATCATGGCTATATGCATTAAGTGTATTAAGTTTTCATAAGTTATTATTTGTTATGACATTATTTACCTTATTTCAACATATTTATGTTTTATGGAGGTTTTCATAAATTTTTTCTATTTGAAGACTTAATAAAGCAGCAGAAGTGCTTAGTTTGTTGAAGACTTTAAGTTGATGTAGTTGGAACAAAAAATTGATTTTTTTTTTTTGAGGCAATGATCCATCTATTTAGTGGTTCACAATGGGGACGAAATGAATATAAGAAGGTACAATATGGTGGAGGTCAGTGGTCACAATCAAACAGTCGCCACAAAAATTGATTTTGCATGTACTTGTGTGATGCATGAGCTATAAGACGCAGACCACATACATTAAGCAAATGAATACTGAAGGAAAACCCAAAAACGTAGAGCGGTAGTGGATGAGTATCCATCAAGAAAGAAAAAAAAAATTCCTTCAAAATGGCCATGGGAAGTTCTCATAGCCATTTTCACAAACATCTTGCGTGCATTCAATTTTAGCTAAGAGCCCGGTACGAGCCAATTAGCCAAGTGCAAAGGCTCGCTTCCCATCTGCCAATTTCTGTAGCATAGGACCAAATCATGGTTTGGGGTTTCCTTATTACTTCTAATCTCTAATTTTACTTGTTTACCCTTCTAAATTAATGTGGTTTTCATTGTATATGTATAAGGGGTATTTAAGTAAAAAAAGGTTATCTATTTATTATTTTTTCATAATTATATTTATCATATATAATTTATCTTTAATTAAAATGTACTCGGACATTTAATTCAGCCAATTTGCAATGAAGATTTGAGTCTCTAGATAGTCCCAGGGGTAGATGCACATAGAGCCCACCTTAGGCACTTGCTTAGATTGAATTTTGAGTTTACATAGATTTGGTATAGGCAAACTATGTGAAAATAGCAGAAATATGGCAGGAATATGGTAAAATAGGCAATCTTGGTACTGAATATATCCTTAATAGGTTTGGCATAGGCAAGCTGTATATGTGAAAATGGCAGATATAAGTCAAAATGACATAAATTTGGCAGAAACGAGCAAAATAGGCAAGCTTCGTAGGATATATTGACCTACTGAATATATCCTTACTATTTACTTTGAGTCTTGCCTTACCTTGAGAAACATTTCTGAATCCGCCCCTGGATAGTCCGACCTTAACAAGTGTGATCGAGTTCTTCAACTTAAGTGATATGAATATCAACATATTAGATTTACATATAACAAAATATGAATGTTAACTTCATTTACGTCTAAAAAGATACTATAGGTGGTTCCATCAAGTTTTTAAATTACAATGAGTTACTTTTTGAGACATGGCTTCATCAAGTTTATTTTCTTTTGCTAAAATTGCTTCATCATGAATTCTCCTCACCCAAATTCGTCTTGAGGGAATTTCTCTTCAACTGGATTTCACTCCTCACTCGGACACTACAAAAAAGAATTCATTTTGCCACGGCTTTGTACCGTCGCAGAAAGTCTGATTGCCGTCGCAAAACACCAATGGCGACGGCTAGGCGACGGCAAATACACCGTTGTTGTTGGTGGCGTCGCCATTGGTCGTGGCTACGGCAAAACGCCGTCGCAACAAGATTTAGCTACGGCAACGAGCGTAGCAATCCATTGGTCGCTTATTAGGCGACGGCATGTAGCGACTGAAAACGCCGTCGCAAGTAACCTATTTGCTACGACAGATGTCGTTGCTTGCAACAAATTATTTTTTCAAATATTTTTTTTTCCAGAAATTTTCCCTCCAAATTTATTAGAAATAGGTTGGAAATTGATTTTCCCTCCATAATTGCGACGGCGTCATTGCCGTCGCCACCTCAAGTATTTTTCATATGAAGCTTTAGCAACAGCTAATGACCGTCGCAACTAATTGGCCACCCAATTTTTTTGAAACCAAAATGTTTTCTGCCGTTTTACACACCTAATCAAAAGATATAGTAAAACAATATAAAGCATCAAAACAATCACTTCAATCATAGTATCTCACAACTGAAATTATATAATCAAAAGATAAGTGCCAAGTTATACTTCATTACCAACAAACCAAACCAACCACATTTCATAATTATAAGGTCCTACCATACTTGATAACTGAAAGGAAACATTGCCAAACTTAATATTGTTCAAAAGCATCCTTGACCACAATACTAGTTATCATTAACTAGAGGGGCTTGGTGAGTACTGGAGCATGATCAATTTCTTGATTACTAGTTGAATGTGGATGAACTCCTTCTCCTATGGACTCCCTTCTAACTTCATGGCCACTAGTTGCATCTTGAACCTATCACATAATGTACAAGTCTACAAATATCAAACCGGATTCACATGAAAATGAAACATGAATAGATCGGATACTATCACATGTAGTTTGAATTCAAAATCTGGGATTTTATCCTAATACTGATAAGGATCAACTGTTACATATAAATCTCAAGTCATATAATTGTGTACGGTCTATTATCAATAGCCTTTTAGTAATGAGCCCAATGTGTAGCATTGAACAACCTACAAGTAATCTGGACTGTTTTTTTTTTCCTCCTCCATTTTTAATCGAAAACAGAAAGTGTCAGAAACATGTATTTGTTATTTGTTAAAGAACTACTGCATGAAGGTAATCCTCATGATATTGGTAATAGAACATGATGATTTTGGCTACAGAACATGATGGTTTTGGCTTACTCCATACTCATATAACATGCATTTGTTATGAAACATTTGACACATAATAGATGATACAAAATCATTGAAGCACACAAACACAACTTCCCTTTCTTTCTTCAAAACTGGGAAAAAAAACAATTCAACTTGCAGCAAGAGTTTCATCAACTGTCATACCATAAACGATATTGAAATGATATTAGACTCATACTTTATCCTCTCAGCCATATGAAAAACCTAAAGCTAACATAGTTTGTTCATAAACTCAAAATCAACAACCAAAACTGCAACCAAGTCTGCAACCTATCTGAGCTAGCAATCTCAATATCTCCACAGATCGTTTTATACACATTCAATATTTACATAATCATGCATATATATACACAAACATGTATATAAACAAATTTGTCGAAGATAAAAATAGTCAATTGTTGTAACAAATAATATTATGGATTTGTGTACCAACCTGTCCACATGGATTTCTGTTTTGCCCCTCATTGCTCTCTAAAAAGCTAATCCGAGCTTGAAGCATATCTAATTGGTCCTGCATCTTCCTTGTGAAAGCCTCTTTCACTTTCTCTGTAACCTCTTCAGTTATTTTCTGTATGAGGTCATTGGTCTTATGAGAAGGCATTGATTCCTGTGGATACACCAAACTGTGATGCACAGTAGAACCATAGGTACGACAATAACCATGACCATCTTCCCCAAGCAAGCAAACTAGTCAGATGAGTATAGCAAGCAAGTATTTCAAACCAGTCCGATTCCATCACTTTCTTCATTCCAAACTAACAAAATTGAACTAACAAGATAATTAGATATGATGCAGTACGAGTTTGTGACTAGATACAATTAGATATGAAATGAACTACTTATCAATCTCATAATTCTAGACTTTTTGTTTTCATTTTTTGAAGTTATACATGTCTTCGTTGCTGCCATGGGTGAAGTTAAAAGCAATTGAGAGCTTTTATTTTGCTAAGAGATAATTAAAAATAAAACTTTTGGCTACTTGTGGTGGTGGTGTTAGCACTTAGCAGATAAGAAATGGAATCATGCACTAGCCAAATATAATGGCTTCTTGTCAAAATCTTCTGGACTCTTGTTTGCATAAATGAAACTTTGTCATGCAGCGGTGGCTTTTGGGATTTATCATGAGGTTTTAATCAATTGTAATCAAAACTGAACAAGACAAAAGCTATAATCTTGAGGTCTGGAGTGCAGGAACAAAACAAAAAAGTTGTAATGGACTCAAATGATATTAATTGACTAACAACTTTAATTGACTAACAACTTTAATTGCTTGGGTAATCCTGATATATGCATAAGTTCCAATTTATGAATCATAAATTGACTAACAACTTGACATATTTATGGACCAACACTAACATTTCTGCAAAGCAACCAAAAAAAAAATCATATCAAGAAGAATTGAGCATGCAGATCTAGGAAATGAGATTCACTTACAGCAGAGACTGATTTGTTGAGGCAATGTTTCTGTGCTTCTCTCTAAACTACTCCTTATTCAAAACCAAAACAAAATGCCAGCAAATTAAATAAATTCACAACAACAAAAAAAAAGTAAAATTTTCAAACTTACCCAATATGGATCGCTTACCTTTGAGATCAGTTCTCAAGCAGACTCGAGCAATATTTTAGTCCAAGAGTTGCAGCAACAGATGCAAAGAGACTGATACCCTGCATGAGCAGAATATACAGGAAGTAAAGATGTGTACAGTTTCAATACAATGTTTGTCAAGCAAGTTTACCAAAAGGGAGATGTCACAACAAATAGGCATTTAAGAACAGATAATTCTCCAGCCTGCATAACCTTATCATTATCAATAGATTGATAGTCCATTTTCAAGAACTATTTTTTGCTCGACTGACAATTACTTTAGAATGATGTTTTTACCTTGAAATAAGTTACTTTATAGTTAAACAGAGAAGGACCACAAGGTCTGCGAGTCAGCAAATTCAATAAATAACTTATCTTTGGTGATCTGAAGTGTATAAGACGGAACCGGTTCCACTCTAAGCATACCATAACTACTGACTTTAACACAAATGACACATCTTTAACATAGCACATAGTTCATGAAATACAAGGTGTCAGACTGGGGAGCTAAAATGACATTTGATATATGCCAGAATTTGCTTGTTGAAATCCGAAAACAAGAAGAGAAAGCACTTGTAAGATGTACCAACCAAATAGCATACAAATTTAATGATGAAATTTAGCCGCGGAAACTATTCCGGTTTTGAAAAACCTAACTCAGATTTGATTTTTATTGCTAAAATTGAGAAGAAGAGAACTAGTAGGAAAAAAAAATGAACAATGACTTCCCATACAAATGCAATAGAGGCTTTACCATCAATTGTCTCCACCATTGTTAACTGTTGCCAGTCTATCCTACGAGATACAATCCCCAATGCAACATTACGAACCTACCAACAAATTGTTATAAGTATATTGCAAACAGGGTACATATCAATTTGAGTGTATTTTAGAACTAAATCAACATCAGTGTTCTATCAAAAAAATAAATTCAAATCATCTTTAAAATTAAAATAAAGACTGTTGACCAACTATCATACCTCATCAAACACAAGACTGATGAACCTCAACGAAAGCATGAGTGTAAGAATAACTTCAGCCACTGGAACTCCAAGATTTGTCAAAGGGAGCATAAACCACCGCAAGGCAAATGCAAGTTCTTCAGGGGTTGTGGTTGTTTGACAAAGGCTCGCACTTTGGAAAACCTTTCACAAAAAATGAGCCCTAGTTTTCAGAATAATCAAAAGCTTGTATTCAATTTGAATACTTACACATGTATCTGGTAAACAACTTTGCTTCTTATGAATTGTATAATTAAAATAACTATATATATGCCCGTTCTTGTTTTAAGTTTTACCACTCCATTTGATTTGTTTCAGATCAATCAGCAACTAAGCATGTCCTTACTATATGAAAGGAAAAAGGTGTGCCAGATAGAAATAACTTACCGTAAAGGTTAAACAAGCAGCTGTGCTTGCTACAGACAAGCCCTTCCTTGTAAACTGTATTGGTCCTAGCTTAAAAATTAAATATGAGTAGCCTGCCAGAGATGCAGGAAGATTTGATAATCCTGTGATTGCAGGAGGAGGAGTTCTCAACTGAACAAGGGCTGGTGCGCCATCTACACCCAGCCCTAGCATAATGAACAAAAGTCCAGAAATTAAAGACACTCTTCCCAATTGATCCTGCAACCAAGAAAAACTTCCTGCATTAGAACAGGACTATTTATTCATAAATAAATTTAAAAAGCAAAAAATAGAAAGAGATGCAGGATGCATCACTAAGGCCCTATTAATATAATTCAAATGAAATTTAGACCAAATCAGAACTAGAAAAACGATTGTGCTTAGTTACTTACCATCCACGCATGTCTCGGCAGAACCCATATTGACAAAATGGCCAAGTAAACAACTAATCCAAAACGAAGTATTATGTGTGACCTCGCTGGTAACACAACTAGAGCCAAAAGCCAAACCTTCATGATCAAGATGACAGTATATCAATATTGTATCTAAAACTGTTATAAAACAGAATATACAGGGAGTAAAGATGTGTACAGTTTCAATACAATGCTTGTCAAGCAAGTTTACCAAAAGGGAGATGTCACAACAAATAGGCATTTAAGAACAGATAATTCTCCAGCATGCATAAGCTTATCATTATCAATAGATTGATAGTCCATTTTCAATAACTATTTTTTGCTCAACTGACAATTACTTTAGAATGATGTTTTTACCTTGAAAAAAGTTACTTTATAGTTAAACAGAGAAGGACCACAAGGTCTGCAAGTCAGCAAATTCAATAAATAACTTATCTTTGGTGATCTGAAGTGTATAAGACAGAACCGGTTCCACTCTATCATCTCAAATTTTAGGGGGCACTTGCAACATGCTAATAAGATGTCACTAAACTTCTCCAAGTTCACCACTTAAACTACAACTAGGATACTAAGGAAGCCTTTATATATTCAGTAACTCTCTATTTGCTTCACCAGAACATGAAAAGAATACATTCTTTCATTTAATTTCTTTCTAAAAACATGTAAAGTTCAGAAGACCCAAGTTGTACCCTATTACAAGAGTTACCTTACTATTTCTGATATCTTTCTACACTTAGAAAATCAAAAGGAACAGTTTCTTATCATAAGCAGATCAAACTAGTAAAATGTGAAACTCTATCGTGAAGAACAAACCGACAATACCCAAAACCCACAAACCAAATTCTATCACCAAAACTTAAACAGTCAAAAACCTGCAAAACCAAAATTAGACCAAACCCACCAAATAGAATCAAAAACCAAGCATTACCCATCAAAATAGAGCATACCAATTTGACTATGGGGTCGAGAGAATGAAGAAAAGTGACGGGTTCCGACACGTACTGGCCAATGGGGCTAGCGGTGGCACCGGAGATCAATCTGAGAACTTTATCGGATCTCAAAGCTTGGGCGGGCAACAGGTTCGCCCACCACAGCGGTTGGCTATTATCGCTGGCGGCGGAAGCTCTAATTCGGAAGCTTGATTTAGGGTTTACAGAAATAAGGGTTTTGTTGTTGTTGTTGTTGAATGAACGAAGGGGAGTGAAGTTTGGGGTTTTGGGAGGAAGAAGAAAAATAGGAAGGAGGTGGAGCTGAACTAGCAGATGTCGACTTCGCAGATTGCTATGGTTGACTTCGTTGTCGGGACTGGATGGAGGGAGCGGGAAATAGCAGATGGAGGGAGCGGGAACAAGAACAATGTTCATGAACTCAAAGTTTTTGCTGACATGTTTAATTTTGGCACCTATATTCATCCAAAAGTCAAAAAAAAAAAAATGTATAAAAGGAAAATACACGACGGCACATTCTACCGTAGTTAAAAGTAGAGAAATTTAGCGACGGAAAAAATATGCCGTAGCAATTGAAGGTACATTTATGCGACGGCGACGCCTTGCCGTGGCAAATAATTTTTCTCTTTGCGACGCGGCATTTGCCGTAGCAAATTTTTGATCAATGGCGACGGCATTCTAACGCCGACGCTAACTGGTGAAGCTAATTGAATTCTTTTTTGTAGTGGGATTTCCCTTAAAAAGAATACTCCTCACCTAGATTCTGTTTTAGGAGATTTCTCCTCACCTGGACTCCACTCTTCACTCGGATTTCCCTCAAAGGGAATACTCTTCACTCAGATTTTCTTTGAGAAGATTTCTCCTCACTTCAATTCCACTCTTCACTCGGATTTCCTTCGAAAGGAATATTTCTCACCCAGATTCTCTTTTAGGAGATGAGAGATTTCTCCTCACACAAATTTGTATTTGAGGAGTTACTTCTCACCTAATTTATAGGGTAGTGTTTGTTTGTAAATGTCAGGGGATCCAAAATGAATAGAGAGTGGATTCATTCCAAAAACAAACTCAGCCAAGAATACAAGGATGGTATTAAGTCTTTCATTGATGTTGCAAAACATCATTTGAATGCAAATAATGAGACATTATGTCCTTGTGTTAAGTGTCAGAATTATGAACCACATTCTCTTTCAGTTATAAGATACCATTTGGCTAAGAATGGGATGGCAGTGACTTATGAGAAATGGACTGAACATGGAGAAACAAAGACACCGCAAATGGATGTCGGTCAAGAGGAGCGTGGACCCAATGATGATGTGTTTGATATTTTGAATGATGTATTCCCACAAGAAAATCAAACGGATCAAGACTTAGAGGGGGATGATGATTCATTGGGAAGTAGTCAAGAACATGCTGAGGTGGATGATGGGTCCAATATGCATAGGGTAGAAGCTGATAAGTATGAAAAATTGCTTGCTGAAGCTGAAAGAGAGTTCTTCCCTGGTTCTCAATTTAGTGTTTTAACGGCTATGGTAAAGCTGATGCATTGCAAAGTCCTCAATCATTGGACTAATAAGTCTTTTGATATGTTGTTAGAGATATTAAGTCTGTGCTGTCCGAAGCCAAATAACATTCCACCATCATTCTATGCTGCGAATAAGATGTTGAAAAGTTTGGGTTTAGGATATGAGAAAATTGATGCTTGTAAGCATGATTGTGTATTATTTTACAAGGAGCATGAAGACAAAGAAAAATGTCCGGTGTGTAATGAGTCAAGATATAAGCCTACTGTTGATTCAGATAATGGGAAAAAGAAAAAAAAGATCCCCCAAAAAGTGCTACGCTATTTTCCATTAAAGCCCAGATTACAGAGGTTGTTTTTGTCAAAACATACGGCTATTAATATGAGGTGGCACAGTGATAAAAGGAAGGATGTAGCTGGTACTCTGAGTCATCCGGCGGATTCTATTGCATGGAAGGAATTTGATAGAATGTATCCGAACTTTGCAGGAGAGTCACGAAATGTCAGATTAGGCCTTGCAACTGATGGATTTAATCCATTTGGAAACATGAGTCTTTCTTATAGTATGTGGCCAGTAATAGTGGTTCCATATAATTTACCGCCTTGGATGTGTATGAAAAGCCAATTCTCGATGATGACTTTGCTAATTCCGGGGCCGAGTGCACCAGGTAAAGACATTGATGTCTTTTTGCGTCCCTTGATTGATGAACTGAAGGAGTTGTGGGAAATTGGTGTTCAAACTTATGATAAATCTACCGATTCTAGTTTTATCTTAAAAGCTGCTGTGCTGTGGACCATTAATGACTTTCCAGCTTATGCCAATTTATCTGGTTGGAGCACTAAGGGTTTTCTGGCATGTCCTGTGTGTAATAAAGATACCAGATCTCAGCCTCTAAGGAGTAAAATTTGTTACATGGCGCATCGTTCCTGGTTGAGAAAAAATCATCCATGGCGCAAACTTCCAGAATTATTCAATAATGAAGTTGAGACAAGAAGACCTCCAAAAGAGTTGTCTGGTGATGACGTATTACTTCAGCTTACTCAGCTTCGACCTTGTAGGCCGGGTAAACACAAAGATAACCCTGATAAGAATAGGAAGCGATTAGCAGTTGAACTGAATTGGACAAAGAAGAGTATAATTTGAGTTGGAGTATTGGTCCAAGTTGAAAATTAGACACAACCTAGATGTAATGCACATTGAAAAAAATGTATGTGATGCAGTTGTTGGAACGTTGTTGGGCTTAGATAAATCCAAAGATACAATTAAAGCTCGATTAGATTTGCAAGACATGGGAATACGTGAGAGCTTGCATCTAGAAAAGCACGGTGAAAAGTTCAAGAAGCGCCTTGCCTACTATACTATAACTCCACCACAACGACTACAATTCTGTGAATGGATGAGCACTACAACATTTCCTGATGGGTATGTATCCAATATATCTCGAAATGTTAAAGATGAGAAAATCACAGGTTTAAAGACTCATGATTGCCATGTGTTGCTACAACGACTACTTCCAGTTGGAATTCTGCCATTCTTGAGCAAAGATGTTTGTGATCCTATAGTTGAATTAGCAAGTTTCTTTGAACAGATTTGTGCAAAAACATTAAAGGTAGCAGACTTAGACCGATTGCAGCGTGACATTGTGGTTATTTTATGCAAGCTTGAGCAGATATTCCCGCCTGCATTCTTCGACATTATGATCCACTTAGCTGTGCATTTGCCACAAGAAGCCAAAATTGCAGGACCAGTTGGATATAGATGGATGTTTCCAATAGAAAGGTAATAAAAATTATTCTTGCTTGTTTTTTTATTGATTTATTCTAATATTTATTGACTATCACATTACTATCTACTTGGTAGGAAACTTGGGGATTTACAGGATTACGTACGTAATAGAGCTCGACCCGAAGGTTCTATTGCTGAGGGTTATATTGCAGAAGAGTCACTAACCTTTTGCTCAATGTATCTAAATGATATTGAGACGGTTTTCACTCGACCTGAACGAAATTATGATGGGGGTGAAACAACTGCAACGTTGTCGGTTTTTGCTCAAAATGTACGACCACTAGGTGGGTACAAAATGGTTGATTGGTCAGATGAAGAGAAGGAACCTGCTTATTGGTATATCTTAGACAATTGTGATGAAGTTGAACCCTTTAAAATGTGAGTGATTAAGTTTTTATTTATTATCAATTTTATGTTTTGCTTATATATTTAATAACACTTTTCATTTATGTGTATGTAGTCAACATTATGAAATTTTGAAAAGAGAGAGTCCAGTCAAGCTAGAAGAGAGACAAAGAGATCAGTTTCCTTCATGGTTCAAGACTCATATTACAGAATTATATAACCTGGGTTCAAGTGATGTGACCAAAGAATTATATGCATTAGCATTTGGTCCAGAGGATAGTGTTGGTACCTACACGATTTGTAATGCAAATGGTGTTCGATGGCATGTCAAACAGCTCGAGCAAACCAGAACAATGCAGAATAGTGGGATCATGGTTCCAGGATCACATAATAACAGTGAAAGTGACTTTTACGGGCAGTTGGTTAGCATCGTCAAATTAGACTTTCCGTACGGCTATTCAGTTTTTCTATTCAAAGGTGAGTGGTTTAGTACAATAAATACCAAGAAGAGAAGAAGAACCATTTGTGATTACCATTTGACATCGTTGAATGTAAACGATAAATGGTATGTAAAAGATCCGTATATACTTGCAAAGCAAGCACAACAAGTGTTTTACCTTGATGATCTGAAGTTAGGTGCTGGTTGGAAAGTCATTCAAAAGATTCGACACAGACATATATGGGATGTGCTTGAGAATGAAGAATCTCATGATACCGAAACAAGTTATGTTGATGGAGTAGACCAAGAAGAAGAGGCTAGCAATATCACTCATCCCATTGAAGAGAATGTTAATTCAATGCCAACACTTTGTAGAAGAGATGTCGAACCTGAAATTGTTGGTTTGAGTAGCAAAGATATTGAACAAAGCAACATAAGTGATGATGATTTTATCGATGATAATCCCCTACAAGAGGAATTACTATCAGGAGATGAAGATAACACTCGAGAAAGTGATGGATACAGTGACTTGGATTAAGGTAAACAATTTTAAATGTACGTGGCTCAATAAGTGCATGCAAATCATCATTAGTTACTTTTCTCTATATGGTTATGCCTTCCTAATTCATAATTAAATATCTTTCGGTCGTTATCATAATTATATATTACTGTTAACCTAGATGTAATGCACATTGAAAATTAGACACTAAGGGTTTACTCCTTTCAATATTCCTTTATTAAGGTCCAACATATATTTTCATCTCCTCAGTTTCATGAATTTTCTTGGAGTCAGTGGTATTTTATGATTAAAGCTTTTGGTGCAGGTATACTGATCAGACACATGTTTAAGGATTGTCCGTATGCCTCTGGTTCTCCATCAAAAGCCGTCTGCATTATTGATCTTAATTTGTTACAGATATTATTTATAGTTGAAGACTTGTGAAGCATACTATGAAAGTGCTCAATTTGTTCATGTTTGTTGGATTTGAAAAAAAAGTTGATGTTAGGCTCTGTTTATTACTATTATCCATAATAAATTCAAATTTTTGGTAAAAACAAATTCTATTTATATAATTGGCGACAACCATTAGATTTGTTGTCTAATATAATTCAATAATTTATTAAAAATAAAAATTAAATTTAAAAATAATTTAAAATTTGAGAATAAAAGGAGACGAAGTGAGTTTCGTCCCCTATTAGTTTGATTGGCACCATTAAATTTAAAATATAAAATAAAAAAATAAAAGGAGACGGAGTGTGTTTCGTCCCCTATTTGTCCGATTGGCGCCATTAAATTTGAATTTTATTTTTTAATTTGAAGAAAAGGAGACGGAGTGAGTTTCGTCTCCTATTTGTCCGATTGGCGCCATTAAATTTGAAAAAAAAATATGAATAAAAGGAGACGGAGTGAGTTTCGTCCCCTATTTGTCTAATTGGCGCCATTAAATTCGGAAAAAATTTGAATTTTGAAAATAAAAGGAGACGAAGTGAGTTTGTCCCCTATTCCTCTGATTGGCGCCAATTTATTTTATTTTCCCTCCATTCTCTCAATGCTCAATGAGAATTGGGGATGAAATTTCATTGAATAGGGGACAATTTTTATTTCTTCTCCAAATTCATTAGGAGACGGAATTTATCGGTCGTTGCCTTAAACAATTTGGGACGAGCTTTAGGAGACGACTTTAGCCACAAAACGATTCCGTCTCAAATTTTTTTAGGGGACCAATTCTCAGCTATTAGAGACAATATCAATTTGTCTCTGAATGGGTTTTCTCTAGTAGTGGCAGTGCGGATTACTGCAATGTAAACTATCCATTCCAGGCCGTTTCAAGCAGCCTAGACTGGATCAACATCATGACGTATCACTAGTACAGCCCTAGCTCTGCAAAAGGCAAACCAACACTTATCCACCAGCTGCATTATACAACGGTGGATCAACCAGTCTCATCAACGGAGACGCCAGAATCGTGTCATGGATCAACGACGCGAGTCTCAACCAAGAAGATATAGCTATTGGTCTTCCGTTTTACGGGTTCGCTTGAAAATGGTTAAACCCTAACAACCATGGATTTTTCGCTCAGGCTGATCGCTCGGGTATCGGGGCTGGAGACCAGCGCTACAATCGGAATAGGAGGCGTATCATACATGCTGGTCAGTAAATATTGCTACAATGGAAGGACTTGGATTGGTTACGATGATACGCATAGTATTAGGTCCAAGGTTTCGTATGCTAATGGAAAGTCTCTTCTTGCTTACTTTGCTTGGCATATTGGTGCTGACACAAGTCACACAACTACTCGGACTCTTTCTCAAACAAATAATTACCCTATAAATTAGTAACAATCACATCTCCTTAGCTAACTATTTTGTCGATCTGAACTCCATATTTGTACTGTTTTGCAGCTTCCAGTACATGGAGATGAGCAGTCATTGTTGATATGTAATATAGGATGTTATAATATATGTTAGTGAATAGTGACCCACAATAAAGCCACAACTAGCTTTGCTGTCTTACTTGCATTGCAATATGGCTAATGATCGATCCAGAGGTTAAATAAAACAATAATATTTCTGACGTTTGCAGTAAAATGAATTACATGCATGGAGAAAAAAGAAAAGGAAGTTTCGAAACCTTCGAGCAGAGTAGTTCCTCTGCTCTAGCCTCCATCGCCTCGTCGCGGCTTCCAGCAGAGCAATTCGTTTGCTCTAGTCTCCACCGTCGCGGCTTCCATCCCTTGCTCTAGTCCCACCGCTTCCGGCGCGACTTCCAGTTTTCCTTGCCTCCATCGCTTCCGTCGCGGTTCCAGCTCACCATCTACATTCCCACCCAACGCCGCCCACTGGTTCAAAGCATCGACGTCGTCGATCCAGTCTGGTCGGCTTTCCTTCTAGTCGCTAAGCATTGTCTGCGGGGGAGGTCGCTCTCCAGACGTCTGTGTTGATGGTGCTGGTTAAAAAAGAAAAAAGTGTTGATGGTGCTGGAGTGGGCCCATGTAGCCGCCTCTTGAAATTGGGGCTTTGAGCCTAGTTTCAAGGGGGAGGTGATTGTTCTGGTTTAGTTGGGTCGAGGTGTCTGGTCTAGCGTAACTGAAGATCTTTTATGAGTGTTTTGAAAAGTGTTATTTATTTTTCGTACCACAATTGCGTGCTCGGTGAGAAGTAGATAACAACTTATATGTTCTTTTGAAGGTGAAGTTTTCTTTTGTTAGATTTAGACTTTGTGATTTATTGTCTATGAAGTAGTTTGTTTATCATTTTAGGTGTAAGCCTATGTTTATGTCTATTTTGGCGGATGTACTATTTCGACCGTTACAGTTGATTCATTTATAAGAATGATTCATTCTCTTAAAAAATTACATGCATGGACTGATTTACTATTTAAGTGACACTATCCAGGACATGATTTTGCTGCAAAAAGAAAAACAAAATGAACGTGTATATAAAAGCATGGGCAATGCCTTCATATGAACCAAAAAATCATTTAAATATATAGTCGATCATCAGAAAACTGAGACTTTAACATTGGCAGATGCACGAGAAAGTCCCTCTAGTAAACCGGCCAATTGTATCTTTCAAAAGAGGTAGACAATTGGGGCTCCAAGAACTAAGAACACACTACCATATTCAAGCAAAAATCTTGTGAAATTAATCACTCTCTCACTGATCAAACCAAGAAAAGCATCCTGATTAATCTGAATCTTAACCGTCTTTAGGTGACACAGAAAGGGAATAAAAGTTTGAGGGGTAAAATCCTCAAATTGTATCTGAATTATCACGAAATGCACTTTTTAGTACCTATAATTTTGTAGAGAGTCTAGTGGTACCTGCACTATTCCTCCGTTAGCCCCTATGGTATATCCGTCTATTATTCCGTTAAATAGGCCTACGTGGCAGCCATGTGAGACTCATGTGAGTAAAATAACAAGGGTAAAATAGTATTTTCATTCATATCTAGAATTATAGTATTAAATATATTGAAGGTCTATAATTAAAAAGTAATTTGACACATAAAAAATAAAAATAATACCCAATCCGTTCTTCCCTATTCTCGGGTTACTTGGGGTAATTAATTTAAGTATTTTGTTTGTGTTTAGTTATTTTTTATAAAAATTAATATATATTCATTTGGTTAACTAATGAGATGATTTTTTCTCAAACAATTAATAGGATTAACCAATGGAAGTAGTAAGTAAATGGTAAATGTAGATATTTACTAATTAAATTCAATTCTAGCTCTTTTTTTTAACCAAGTTTAATTTAGTTTTATAAAAAATTTGTAAAAAATAGGATTTTTACGATTTTATCCCTCCTTTAACGGAATAATTGACGGAAGTACTAAAAGGGTTAATGGAGAGATACTACAGGTACTACTAGACCCCTTGAAAATTTGTAGGTACCAAAAAGTGCATTTCGTAATGGCTCAGGTACCATTTGAGGATTTTACCCAAGTTTGAGCTTGACTTTCCCAAGTGCAATTGACATCATCCAACAAATATTGTTCCGCCTCTGAAACTAGATTTTAATCATTATTAGTTATATGTTCGAATGCACAAATGTGAAAAGTTCTAAAGCAGAAAATATGCTAAAACTTACATCGCTGTGTTTGGGCAAGAGACAAGTATGAATGTTAAGAGTGTGGATAGCTGGAGAGCTCTTGAATAAACATGATATACCTGGGATGTCCCTTATATCCAAATCAGTAGTATAGATACACAAGGTCTCAAGAGTCATAAATGAATATGAAAGACCACATGTATAGTATTTGGGCGATAGAACCTGCATGGAATAGTAAGTTCAGCAACATGTGACTCCCCGGAAAAGTTGCAGAACTTCTCTCGGATTGTACAAAAACTAAAAAGTGCTGTGTACGAAGTCTAAAAGTTGAAATCAGAATGAAACTTTGTTTGTAAGTACTCCAAATCTTGAAATTTACTTTCTCATTTAAACCAAGGTATCATTTTATATATGTTGATTATGTTCTATAAGAAAGATCCCAAACATTCAATCAAACCCTTCTTCAAATGAAAATCTTATCTCAAACAGCTATCCTGTGCCACCATAGCTACATATTTTACCACAGATCGACTTAAAAGAAAAGCACATTAATTCCTGCTTAGGGCCGGCCCTGTGAGTTTAGAGGCTCAAGGCGGGAAAAAATTTGAGGCCCCAAAATAAATGCTCAAACATTACAAAAGAAAACAATATCTCAATTTCAAAGTATCACTGAAATATGACTCGTCTTGCATTTTTAGATGTAAAGGTACTAATCAAATTTACATAATCAAGTTTTCCAACAATATCTTTTTCAATAGATATCATAGCCAAACCACTCAATCTCTCTTGTGACATAGTAGATCGAAGGTAATATTTGATCAATTTCAACTTTGAAAAACTTCTTTCTGCAGAGGCAACTGTGACTGGTATAGTTAGCAAAATCCTATAAGCAATCCAAGCATTTGGATAACAGCCATCAACTTCTTTTATATAATTCAACACATCAATAGCTCTTTTTGTTTCATTGGGTAAATCTTCACTCAACATTCGTAAGTCATGATATAGATCATCTTCATTAAGATCAGAAATCTCGCCATGCTTCAATAAATTTGTAAGGTTAGCACAAAAACTCTTCAAACTATCTCTATCTGCAGACCTTAACTTGTCCAAATCAAACAAAAGCCCAAAATTCTCTTCAAAAGTCTTAAATTGCTCAAACATGGTTTAGAAAAAAAGAAGATGAAGTTCAATAAACTATATAAACATGTCACACCCAAAACAACGGCTTCTCTGCTTGGATTCTCTTTGCTATAATCTGCTTAGATATCATTAAGTTGGATAAATCAAGTGGTAGGTACAGAGTTGTTCAATTTGAAGAAACTCACAGCTATGATCTTGTAATACAAGAGTGTGCTCACAGTTACTTGGTCAGTGACATGGTCAGTTACGTGACCAGTTACAGTTAATTGGTCGGTGACATGGTCAGTTACGTGACCAGTTACAGTTACTTGGTCAGTGACATGGTCAGTTACTTGACCAGTTACATGACCAGTTACAGTTACTTGGTCAGTGATATGGTTAGTTACGTGACCAGTTACATGACCAGTTACTTGGTCAGTGACATGGTCAGTTACATGGTCAGTTACGTGACCAGTTACAGTTACTTGGTCAGTTACATGGTCAGTTACGTGACCAGTACATGATCATCAGCTTGCTCAAAACATCATGCTCATTAACTGATTATATTAAATTTGAATGAAATTGTGCTAACCTGGTTTTGAATGAAGAAATAGCTTGATCAACTATGTAGAGAAAATAGTTGACTTTAAAGGATTCTGCAGCTGATTGTGTCACCGCTTCGCTAGAGCTTTCACCAAATTGTCTCTTTTTGTGAATTGTCCGTTTTTCCATGAATACCGGTTCAATCCCCATCTCACTTGCAATCTCTTTAGGGTCAATCAAGGACTCCTCAAATCCAGTTTCTCTAAACTTTTGAAGAAAGGAAAGAAGACGTTCCAATTCTTTGATGGCAGTATCAACATGCATATCTTCAGTTTGCAGAACTTTGCTGACATTGTTAACAGCATGTAACAATTCATACCATATAATCATACCGAACAATAACTCAAAATTCTGAAGATTATATGTTGCTAAAGTCTCAGCATCATACCAACTCTTCAATCTCTTGAATTTACTTTTTCATCTGATCCTCTCAATCACAATTGGATTTTCGATAGCCACCGAGGAAACCTTATGAGATGTTCAATCACAATTGGATTTTTGTCTTGGATTGAGAAAGAGCTTCAAAAACTTGAACTTAGAAAGAGGAAAATCATCTCCTCTCTGCTGCTTTGCGTCTCAATCTGATGGAACTATGGAAGTATTGAAAACAGAGGGCCATGTTGCGTGTACAAAGACACAAAGTGGTTTAGATTGATTCCTTTTTTTTTTTTTTATCTGCAGGCCTACATAATAAAAATTTTTGAGGCCCCTAAAATATGAGGCCCTAGGCTTGGGCCTGCTTCGCCTAGCCTCAGGGCCGGCACTGCCTGCTTTCATAGTTCACACACAAAAAACAAAAAAAAACAAAAAAACATGATCATGTTGTAGTATATATGACTCATGTTGTAGTATGTATGAGTCATAGTATAAATGTCTATATCATGTATAAGATAGGTGCTTGAGTGTATAGATAGGTATAGTGACTTGTGTGACAAGCTTTATACCAAAAGGGAACAAGTATGGCAATCATCATCATCACAAGCCACAATGTGAAGCTACAAATGAAGATGCTATCAAGTTGTATTATTCTTTAAGCACTCACACTTCAAATGTATTCCTATAAATACCCTATTGTATGAGATGAATAAACACACATGAATTCTCATTCTCTCTGCAACATTACTCTCTCTCTCTCTCTGTTAATATGCTTGTCCTTAAACACGTTATCAGCACGAGCTCCTAGCCCTTGCTAGCCATACCGTGCGCTGCCCCTGCGCTCGTTCCTGTGCAGATCAGCCTGTTTGCACACCCCGAAAAATCTTGTTCATAACCTCTGATCAAAATACTTTCTGCATAAATGTTGTTCATCTATGTCTCTTCTATCTGACCTCCAAATTTCAGTCTTATTGGAGTGGTTTTGAGACCTGTACACCATTCGAAGTGGGAGCTGTTCAGCACGCTCATTCCTGTGCAGATCAGCCTGCTTGCACGCCCCGAAACATCTTGATCGGGACCACAGATCAAAATCCTTCCTTCATCAAAATTGTTCATCTCTGTCTATTCTATCTGACCTCCGAATTTCAGCCTTATCGGAGTTGTTTTGAGATGTTCACTATTCCGCCAAAAGCAAGCAGCACCTCCGGCCGAGCCTAACTTTTCCGGCTACTTCCGGACACTTTTCCAGCAACTTTTCAGGCGACTTTCCAGACACTTTTCCGGAAGCTTTCTCGGACACTTTTCCAGCGACTTTCCAGGCATTTTTCCGGCGACTTTCCGGACACTTTTCCGGCAACTTTCCGACCATTTTTCGGCGATTTTTGGGCAACTTTTCGGTCATTTCCGACAATACTATTTCAAGGTATTCTTTACTAAAGGTTCCCACTTTTGAGTTTTTATTTATTTTTTCTCCTCCTTTTTCTTTTTCGGGAACTTGCAATTAAAAAGCGGAATTATAGAAATTCACGCTAAACGAACTAAGAGCGTTCGTAATCTATGAACTAAGAGTGTTCATAATATTCGGACTAAGAGCGTCCGCAAGTATCAATTTATCAACTAAAAGCGGAATCGTGGGGATTCAAGCTAAACGGACTAAGAGCGTTCGTAATCTATGAACTAAGAGTGTTCATAATATTCGGACTAAGAGCGTCCGCAAACATCATTGTTTTGGTCTAATCCAAATATTTTTGGAAATTAATTTCTTGGTAGCATAGCTCGGAAATTTTATTATTTTAGTTTTTCGTGGAAGTTTAAACTCCGAAACTAATATATCTTCTCTTCCTACTTTTAGGATGTCGAATGAACCTAGACTCGACTATCCAATGCTTGACTCAACAAGCTCGGAATACCATGGCTGGGTAACCAACGTTGAGAACCATCTCACTGCAAAAGCTCTTCGCCTCAAAGCCATGCTGAGGTTCTGTAAAAAACCTCTCACAGAAGAAGAACTAATTGAGAAAACTCTCTCCACCTTCCCCGTCACAGCACTTGTGATATCAAAGCAATATCGCACTGAAGTCAATGCTGGACGAATTACGAGTTTAATGAAATCATCAATGTTATGTCAGTGGCTGAAAAGCACGACAACATCCTCGTAAAGAATTATAATTCATGGCCCATTAAGAACCAAGAGCGTTCGTGAGGCGAATTATAATGCACCCAAAAGAGGGTACAAGGAGCGGTACCCTAATAACAGGGGATATGAAAGACGAATGGGTCCATATAAACCGCCCCAATAAAGGAAGGAAACCACAAACTTTAGAGCGGAAACACGTGGTGGAAACTCCACACGTGGGAGAGGTGGATATGGCAACACCATGGGCCGTGGAGGTTGCACTATGAGACATGATAGTAACAGCAACCCTACCAGGAAATATCCACAACGTGCACAACCTGCACCTCAAATAAAGGGAGATAACCACAATGACATATGTCATCGATGTGGATCAATTGAGCATTGGTTCAAGCAATGCCATACAAATACCCAAACTAGCTGCAAGCTACAAGGAGTATAGGCAATTGAGAGAGCAAGAAACCAATCTTGCTGAAGATGAAGATGGTGAAGATGTCACTCTCACCACTGAGGACTTCAAAGCTGTAAATGAAGAGCACGAGGATGCCACAGACTTTGATTAGAATAGTCCTTTCTATTTTCCAATAAAACGGCAAATGTGCCTTAGTCAATAAATGACAATTGTATTGACTCTTTCTCATGTGGCGTACCCAAAAAAGTATGATGTCTAGGAAAGTAATTGAGATCGGGGTATTTAAGCGAGCCTCGCTCCACCAACATCTCTCTACTTCCCTGGTCATATTTCAATGGAATTACCAAACGGATTGAGCAATTACAATTTGTATAAATTTGATTTTATTTTGGAACAGACTTTGGAAACTTTGATGTAATCATTGGCTATTAATAAAGTGTCGCATTATTATTCAATGTCATGGACATGTGTTAAATTTCAAACTTTATTACTTGAAAGATATAAGAGCCAATGATTTTTATGTGGAAACACATTGTAAGAATGGACAAAAGTTCCTTTGCATCGCCTCTAATGACTACGGACATAAACAAGTATTAGAGAAACTTATGTGTCGCTCTAGTGGGTTGCATGCAACCACTATTCGAGTCATTGAATCAAACCATGTCATAAGAGATGACTTATGGGATTCTGACACATATAGGCTTTGGCAAGACCGTTTGGGATATCCAGGTCGTGATATGATGTTCCGTATATTAAAGACTTCACGGACATCCATTCCTCAAAACGAAAAGAAGTACGAACCAAAGATTGGTCCAAAGAGTTACTTCGTTTTGCAAAGCTTGCTCTTTAGCAAAGATAGGATCGAGACCATCCTATGCAAAGGACACTAAAGAAAATATACCATTCTTACAAAGAACCCAAGGTGATATTTATGGACCTATTCAACCAACTTGCGGACGTTTGAATATTTCATGATGTTGATTGACACGCAAACACACTAATCACGTGTTGTGCCATTGTCCATCTATAAAAGCTGCTTATGCTATACTCATAGCACATATAAATATGACAACGGGCTCACTCCCCGGATCATCCTATTTAGTCAAATGTATTTTGACTATGCTAGTGAGTATACATCGAAGATTTTCGATGGTTATTGCAAAGGGAGTGATGTTGGACATCACATTCCCATATACACACCTAAATGGTCTCGCGGAAATAACTACGATGGTAGTTAAGACATTGGCAATGCGCACCAATCTCCTTATATCTGCTTGGGGTGATGCAATATCGCATACAACTATGCTAATTCCTCTACGACCTACCGCCACTCAATGTATCCCTGCGTTACAGCTAGTGACTGGGTACAAATATTTTGTACTTACGCACATTCGAGTGAGCCATTTATGTGCCAATGTGAGCCATTTATGTGCCAATTGCGCCGCCACAGCGCCTATGGCAGGTCCTTAAAAACAAGTGAGCAACTTGGTTGGATTTGAGACTCCAACAATCGTCCGTCACTTAATGCCCTTGCCAGGCGATCTCCTTACCGTTTGATTTACGGATGTCACTTTGATGAGACAGTCTTCCCGTCGTTAGGGGGAGATAAGAACACGAATGTTCAGCAGGAACGACAGGAAAAGTCGTATCTTGACCCCACTATGTCTCATCTCAATCCCTACCTATTGAAGTGACGAGATCACACACATTTGCTGCAAAAATGCCTGCAAGGAAGGACGTCTCTACAAGAGGACGTAGCGCCACCCTACACAAAGGTAGGCAAGGCACCAATGCCATAGAAAGTGGCACTCTGGCGTTATAGGCCATGGCCCCAGCTAGAATGCGTGGGAAGCCAGTGGATTCGAAGGAGACTTTGGCATCCTTGGATCATCGACACTCAACATCCGTCTCATGAGTATCTTCCAGATTATGGTTATCGTTGGGGGACGCCTCAACGTCAGAACCTATTCCTGAGAATATAGAGCTCTATGAAATTACACTAGTGTACATGAGACGTGGAAAAGAAACTCCATCATAATTGATGATGTAGTTGCGCATTCTGTTGCACATGAGTTTGTTGAAACCGATGATATCGAACCACACTCCGTTGAAGCATGAATACCAACATAGAGAAATTTAGCCTAAATGGAAAGATGCGATCCAGATCAAACGAAGAGGAAGGTTTTTGAGCCAGTGATGCCAACACCTCCTTACATAAAACCTATTGATTAATGGGTCTTCGTTAGAAAGCGTGTTGAGAAAACGAGATGGCAATCTCGCCTTATGGCGCAAGGCTTCTCACAAAACGCACTGGAATTAACTACGATGAGACATATTCTCTCGTAATGGATGACATTACATCCACTACCCTGTCAGTTTGGTAGTTTCCAAATAACTGAACATGCAGCTTATAAATGTGGTCACTACGTATCTCTATGGGGATCGAGATACGAAATATATATGAAAGTTCATAGTGAAACTTTATTTACCCAAATCAAGTGGCTCTAGGCCACGGAGCGCGTTTGCAATAGAGTTGAAACGCTCACTTAAGTGACTACTTGATTGGGAAGGGATATGCCCGCGCGTTTCCATAACAAGTTTCGGATTCTATCGCGGTTTTCATGTTGGACATGATCTTCATTAGAAGCCCTTAAAGAATTAAGGGAAACCGCTGAACACTTGAAATCCGAGTTTGAGATGAAGGATTTTTGGGGAACACGATTAAGCCTCGTTTTTTGAATTTGAGCACCGTGTTGATAGATGCTTAGGCATTTTGACAAGGTCAAGCCTTCAAGCACCCCATGATCATTCATAGTCTTGATCCTGAAAAGGATCCTCTTCGTCTAAATGGATAATCGGACGAAGATGTGCTAGAGAGGCTGAGGTGCCTTACTCAAGTACAATAAAGCGCATTATTGTACTTAGCTCAATGCACAAGACTGGACATCTCACTTTGCCATGAACTGGTTAGCTAAAGGTATAGCTCTGCGCCAACGCGACGCCATTAGATTGGTGTAAAAGATATATTTCGATAACTTGAGATGTACGATCGATATGGGCTTATTCTATCCCTATAGAAAGATGATGAATTCGGACCCATCACACACTAGAAACGCCGACAAACGCTGGCCTGCTTTTTCTATCTCTACCCCAAAACGACATTAGTGTTTTGGAAGGTTATGCTGATATTGGGTATCTCTTGACCCATACAAAGGTCTTCCCAAACTGGTAAAGTGTTCACCATGGGTAAGATCGTGATATCTTGGAGGTCTACAGAATAGACCTTAGTCGCTATATCTTCGAACAATGCAGAGATTATTGCTCTTCACGAAGAAGATCGTGAATGTATATGTTACGCATGTTCGAACAGTTGTGGTTAATTTGAAGTCTACCACAGATGAGCCTACAAGCATTTAGGATAATGCTGCTTATTTTGAACAAATGAAGCATGGCTACATCAAAAGCGACAACACCAAGCATAAATTAGCAAACAACTGACTCTCCTCAAAAGATCAATCAGAGGGGGAGATGTCTACATATATGGTCTCGAAACATGAAGAGTGTGTTGTGCTCTTTTTTCCTTTCGACCGAGGTAATTTTTGTCCCACTGGGTTTTTGTTACTCGACAAGTTTTTTTAATGAGGCAACAAGAGAAGCACCATGTTTGGGAGACACAATAAGGAGTCTAAATCAACGGAAGTTGAAATCAGGGGGAGTATCCAGAAGCATACTCACTTAACCATCGTGTACTCTTTTGTCCTTCGACCAGGATTATTTTGTCCCACTGGGTTTTGTTACCTGGCAAGGTTTTAACGAGGCACATCTTTAGCATGGTCGCCCCACTTATAATACATCCTGAAGATGTTTTGATTCAACATATATGCATTTGCTCATCTTTTCCCTTTGACCACGGGTTTTTCCCAATGGGTTTACCGGGCAAGGTTTTGGTGTAGCAACTCTAAATGCATCCCTCTCGTAGACATATATACTACCTACTTATGATGTTGATAAGAAGACTCCACTTATCTCCGAAGCTATGATATTGCATACTCCACACTCAACGCGCGTTGTGCTCTTTTTCTCCTTCAACCAAGGTTGTTTTTCCCACAGGGTTTTATTACTTGACAAGGTTTTTAACGAGGCAACTTCGAAGCGCACGGCCTAGACAATACTATTAACATGAAATATCCAAGGGGGAGTGTTGTAGTATATATGACTCATGTTGTAGTATGTATGAGTCATAGTATAAATGTCTATATCATGTATAAGATAGGTGCTTGAGTGTATAGATAGGTATAGTGACTTGTGTGACAAGCTTTATACCAAAAGGGAACAAGTATGGCGATCATCATCATCACAAGCCACAATGTGAAGCTACAAATGAAGATGAATCATCATCATCACAAGCCACAATGTGAAGCTACAAATGAAGATGCTATCAAGTTGTATTATTCTTTAAGCACTCACACTTCAAATGTATTCCTATAAATACCCTATTGTATGAGATGAATAAACACACATGAATTCTCATTCTCTCTGCAACATTACTCTCTCTCTCTCTCTGTTAATATGCTTGTCCTTAAACAGATCAACGGTTAAATAACAAACTGATGCAGCTACAGAATTTGTGTGTCAACGAAGTCCAGAAAAATAACAAGCTCCTGCAGATAGCTAGAAAGAAAAAAGTTTGCCGGGAGACTAGCTAATTTGGAAACTTTACTTTCAAAAATCCAAACAAGCTATCTATCGCATGTATGTACAAGCTAGCTAGCTAGTCTCCAAACTTGGAGATAAGAAAAAAGCAAGAAATTTTACCCGGAGACAGCAGCCAATACTTACGTGAAGCTTTTGAACTCGGGACAAAGCCGAAAGGAGATTGATATCCAAAGGTATGTCAGTTGAAGTCATCGAAACCAGAAATCTAATATCAGCTGTTCTCAGGATAGGAAAGCTCTGGAACGAGCACATTTTGGTAATGATATTACATATCCACTGCAAATTTTGGGGCAAAAATGTTGACCCAGCTTCCAATTTTGCAACTATTGACTAGCAATACCTCCGTTCTCGTTCCAAATATATCCAGGCTCGTTACCTTCATCCTGAGAACTGTTGAACCCAGAGACAGTTTGCTACCCAGACTGGTTTGGAGCGAAACAAGAACAGTCAAATCTTTGAGGTTTGGACAGCTGATTTTGAGACAAGTGATTCCTTTACTATGGTTTATGAACAATTTCTCAAGACAAGGGAATGCATTAGAACCACAAAACAAATCCACATTACCCAAATCAGCACTTTCCGATAAATCCAGATAGCTAGAGACAAAGTGCATGTGAAGCAATCGGAGACCTCTTTTAGCCAAAACACATGGACATGGAAACCCAAAGTATGGTCTTGGATTTCTTACTTTCCAATAATATGGACTGGACTTGCATTGTGAGACTTCTCAATGAATCGCACTCAAATAGACACTCAGGAAACTCGAAACTATCAGTTAACAACACGTCTAACTCAAGTTCTACAATCCTATGGTTCACCACCAGACTCTATTCATTAGAATTCTCATGATCAAATGTTTGCTTAACTACCTCGGTCTTGGGAATGAGAATCTGAGGACAAGCCTTAGAGAAGTCAAGGACAGGAATTGAAGCCCATATATAACCCCATCTTCTTGATAAAACGCTGATTTGTGCAATGGATTTAATGGGTAAAAAAGAGAGAGTGTGATACAATATATCATCTGGTAGCTCACTGATTCTGTCACTGCTCTGCTTCACTTTGACGGTGAAACAGTTAGAAGCTATGTTTCCCTGTCCCATGGTATAAGCTACAGGGTTTTGGGTCTATCCTAGTTACAATGTGAAGCTCTAGTTACAACCTAGGGTTTTTGGCAACCAACTTTTTCTATTTTGGAAGGAAAATGAAAAGATAAAAGAAACCTACCTCCTAAGACAGAAAATGATCACTCTTGTGCTTCATCCCAAATTACTCTCATTAGCTTTCTTTTAGCTTCAGATTTTTGGTGGGAGAGATAGAGAATCGATTTAGGGTTTTCACACCACTATTTCTACAATTACATTCCTTTCGACTGAAATGGGCTTGGATCAAAAATTCATATCTCAACTTTAGACATGGACATATTTATCAATTTTTAGGGTGAAGAAGAAGAAGCCCTAAACTTCCATGTTCTAGATCAAATTTATTTCATAACTATTTATTTTGTGCTAGTAATAATGAGATTGTCCTCAAACATAGAGAACTTCCCTTATACGAGTCGATCAATAGCAGATTTTCCTCCATTAGTACTAATTGATCCGGATTTATATGATTTGAAGCATATATATAGATATTGTTGTTGCTAGCTTCCATTTGCAACAAGGTAACCGTTTTATTCGAATTCTTCACGTTACTTCAATTCATTTGTTTGATCTCATATTAGTATTGCTCCATTCTGTTTAATCTCTTAATGCTGCTCGATCTCCAAGGTAAAAAAATTTCAGTGAAAATCTTCCTTTTGAAGTAGTTGCAATGGTTTAAATTCTTTCTATGAGTCGATCACTATTAGATCGATTTTGTTGGAAGACAGTAGAAACAAAGGCATTTTTTCCCCCGTGGGGGGGGGGGCCGGGTTGGGATGGGAAGGCGGTTAGGGTTTGTTCAATGTTGGTTGCTTACTACAACATTTACATTGAATATGCTTTTCTTGTTTAACCATTTAGTTAATTACTCTGAGTTATACATGTAGATAGACAGGCTTCTTTTTTTAAATTTTTTTTATTTATTTAAATATTTTAGGAGAAATGAGAACACTTTCATTAACATTGAAGGCTTGAAGCAATAATTGCAAGAAGTCAACCGTGGTCTGGAAATAAGCCTCTATCTAGTAACATGCACTCTAAAGCCCTCAACCAAAAAAGCCCAAGTACACAGAACAAGATTGGGGTAAAGCCGATCACGACCATACTAAAAAAGAAACCTCCCCACTATTGAACTGTGAAAAATCAAAAATAACCCAACCACGAAACAGAGAATCCCCACCTCTGACCCGCTTGGTTAACGACCTATACCCAACAGGTAGAGAATTTATTGAGAACAAATACAACTGAACAAAGGAAACACCAAGCCCATCAAAAAAGAGCCCGATGACAAAACCTAGCCCAACCACCAACAACCGCACAGCAAGGAGTAGGCAGATTTCTTTTGAGTGCATTTGTAATGCATTCACATATGCACGAGTCAAGTAAAATAACTTTAACCAGATAAAGATTAGATTTAATGGTTTGTCTGGTTTTTAGTTGTAAAGTGTCTATATAAGAGTTGTATGTTCATCATCTTAATATCATAAATAAGATCAAGAGGAATGATATTCTTTCTCTCATATTTTATCAGATTAATTTTCTTGTTTTTATTTGTTTATAATTCTGAATTGGCTGTTTCAGTTAAGGAATGACAGGAAACTTGAAGCTGTGAAGAATGAGAAGTCAGTTGAAGAGTTACAGATAGAGGAGCTCTTTCGAGGACACAAAATGAAACCTGTTGACATCTGTGGTAGGCAATTTAGTTTACGCCCAAGTCCATTTTGATATGTAAAATAGTTACCATGGTGAGATAGTATTCCAATTAGTTCACATATGAAACCTGTTTGGATTTTAATATCTCATTTTTTTATTTCGATGATAATTTTAATATCTCGTTTACCACTGGAAGTTTTAGACTTTTTGATGTCAATCATCTATGAATTAAGAATTTCATTTCTCTTTTGCAGAAACAAATGGAGGAACTTAATTTCTACACGAGGGCAGCTGGCCGGTCTACGTGTCTGTCCATCATTTTCATGGGGCAACCTAACTTTCGTGTTTTCTCGTACACTTGACAAAAATCTGGTAGCTTCCAAAAGCAAAAAAAAACAAAAATCTGGTACGTACTTTTCCATGTCCACATTATTAACCTATATTTTAGGTGTTTGTGACAAAGAAGAGCATCACTTTCCTACTAAATTTGTACACCAGATTTGTGATTGAAGGTTCTCCTTCTTATGTTTCTGAAAACACTATTGACATATGTTGTTGAGAATGCAGTACCATTTATCAATAGCTACCAAAGTTCTCCTCCTCTCTCTCTTTTCTATGAACTTCAATTGTTCAAACACTCGGTCATGGATCAAAGCCGGTTACCATTACACCGGTGATGAATTCCCTGTTTCTGACATAGATTCCACATTGTTCACTCACCTTATATGTGGTTTTGCCTTTATAAACTCTTCCACTTACCAGCTCTCAATCAACTCCTCCACCCAACAAGAATTCTCCACTTTCACAAATGTTGTCAAGCGCAAAAACTCAGAAGTCACAGCCTTGCTATCCATCTGGGGTGGAGGAGAAGATTATTCAGTGTTGTTTTCATTGCTGAACCAGTCTTCTCACCGGAGATCTTTCATTGAATCTTCAATAACGACAGCTAGACTTTATGAGTTTGATGGGCTAGACCTCACGGGGGCTGTACCAAGAACAAGCATGCACACCACATCTTTGGGAACATTTCTAAATGAGTGGCGTGCTGCGGTGGATTCTGAAGCAAAAAAGTCAGGAAAGTCAGGTTTGCTCTTGACAATGGCACTTCATCATCATATGCAGGTTATGGATACGGTGACTTATCCCATTGACTCAATTAAGAAGAACTTGAATTGGGCTCATCTTGGGGCATATGATTACTATCTTCCTAAAGAGGAAAACTTCACACACCCTCATGCTGCTTTATATGACCCAATAACAAATGGGACTAATACGAATAGTCGTGTTAAGGACTTGATAAGCAGAGGACTACCTGCTAGCAAGCTTGTTTTAGGCTTGCCTTACCATGGTTATGGTTGGACTCTTGTGAATCCCAGCGACAATAATGTTGGTGCAGCGGCATCAGGTCCTGCGGTTACCATAGACGGGTCCATGGCCTATAAGTACATCAAATGGTTCATTAAGACAATTGGATATGGTGCAGTTCCTATGTACAATGACACTTATGTGGTGAATTACTGCACAATTGGGTCAAGTTGGATTAATTTTGATGATGTAGAGGCTATCAAGGCGAAAGTTTCTTACGCTAAGAAGATGGGACTTCTTGGCTACAATGTGTTTCAAGTTGGCAATGATGACAATTGGGTGCTCTCTAGGGCAGCAGGTAGGTTGATATTAGCTTCCAGGTATTTTCGACATGTTTAAATTTGATATGAAAATAGGTCACCACCATGTTTACCTTGACAGCTCAAAAGGAAGAAGTGTTAGAGTGGACTGATAATAGTTACTTAAAGCATAACAACTGTTATTTAAAAGCAGGATAAATAACATGAGATAATTAATAAACTTAAACTTGATGATATCTATCTAATATATTCTGTTTAGATAAATACAAGAGGCTTATGCATTTATCTGGTATAACAAGATAAATGAAGATATGTACATGCAGTAGAGTTGGATTGAAACTCTAACTCCTTGATGGGACTGAGCTTAGAGTGATCTACTTCTCTGTATAAATAGGAGTCCCTGTGTTCACTCAATATACGTTGAAAATACAGCAGTAATACCATCTAGCTTTTCACATATTGAGTGCTTCACAGAAGGCTTTTGTTGAGTTCCTCATTTCAGCTCCTGCCATCATTTTCCAGCTGCACTCTTCTCATTTCAAGATGGCTCTCCAAGCAACTGAGAAAGGTTGGTTTTCCAAGTCACTTTATCATGCTTATATCAATGTGTATTCTGGTGTGTGCTCATTGATATGTATATGACATGTTTGTGTGTGTTTGTGATATCAAATGATTGATTGTTTATTTTGTGGCAACAAGTGGTATCAGAGCCACAAATCATTTTGCACAAATCGTTGTTAACATGTTATGTTATTTTCAGAAATGTTTCTTTTGTTGAAAATGAAATTAAGCAAATTTTTGGGCTTAGACCCGTTTCTGGACCAAAAGAGCATGACCAAAAAAAAAAAAAAAAAAAAGAAAAGGAACAAAACAAAACGTGCAATCAGACTCCTTTTTGGTTTTTTGGTTGACTGTTCCTTTTTTTTTTTTCGTTCAACTGAGAAAGATGCACAGAATTGGGGCTAAGGGTTTTCTTTAAAAGCTCAAATTGATTGATGATACTTGTTCAAACTGGTTTGATATCATGCTGGTATAAGAATTGCTTCCGCTCACACTTGTTATGCAGCGCTGGAAAGCATCCGGGTATGTTTTCTGTGAAAATTGAAATTTCTGTTAATTTCTTTTTGAATTACATGTTAAGAACCCTAGAGCTCTCCTGGGGGGCATTTAAGCCACTAGGTTGGTGCCCAGATGAAATTTAAATTTCGAATTGTACTTGATAATTGTTTTCATGTTATTGGTTGATTAGCTTTGCTTATATATATTGAACGACTTGAATGATTCTTTCAAAGTTGCTTTCAATGAAATTGTATGATTATATAATTGCTTAATGCTGTAGACTGCAGATTGTATAATTGCTTGATGACATGATTGTAAAATCCACTTGTGAGATTTTTTTTGACCTTTAAATGATTGTGACTATCTCCCTGTTGCAAGTTTGATTGTCAATTCTTTATTGCAAGTAAAAGAGAGTTCCTAGTAAACATTTGTTTATGGTCTGGAGCATATGGATACCAGTTTTCATTTGAATATCAACTTAAGTCTTTTTAATTTTCATATTGCACACAACAAAGAATTTTGGAAAATTTTTGTTGATTGTGAAGATATTAAAACTGGAACATTGCATTGATTGTGTTTAGATAATGATTGTATCATCCACAGATGGCTATTAACTCTACATCATTTAAACACAAACTGTGGTTTTTGCACATATTGTATTCAGACATATAAAGCATAATTAGACACTTTCTTTTTGCCAAACAGGTATTGATTTGTCTATTTATATCGTGTTTGTTTTCAATGTGGTACAATTAAAAGAAAATCAAGAATAGCATGTATTTTGCCACACAGGTACTCTTGCTATTGAAAACGATTTCAGTATGCCTAGATTTATATATCAATGTTTCTGATATGCATATTGTAACTTAATGTGTTATGCTGCTGATGGTTGATGGTATTGATATGGAATGAGACTCTGAATGTCTTGTGTACAGGTTATAATTTCATGGCTTATGACCTTGAGAATATTAAGTTTTCTGGTTATTTTCTTGTTTTGAATTTAACTAGAAATGAGACTTAGACCTTCCTATTTTCTTTATTTTCAGTTTTGAGCATCAACACCATAGTTCAGCTGAATGGTAGTAACTACAGGAAGTGGAGGACTGACCTAGACCTTTATTTGCTTGACCAAAGTGTGGACTGGTGCTTAACTGTGGCTGAACCTGTAGTAACCAATGAGAGTACAGACCAAGAAAAGGAACTTCATAAAGATTGGGCCAGGGCAAATAGAATCTGTAGATTGTCCATTATGAAAACTTTGTCTGACACAGTGAGGGGTGCCATTCCTGAGAAAGCCTTAGCTTCAGAGTACCTTCAAAGCATAGCTGAGAAGTTCACTACCAATGACAAAATAGAGGCTAGTATGCTGCTAGACAAACTGACCAGCATGAAGTTTAGCATGAATCAGAATATGAGAGAACACCTTATGGAGATGATGAATATTCAAGGTCAGCTAGCCAACCTTGACATGAGAGTAGATGAGGGGTTCTTTATTCAGCTTGCCTTTAAATCCCTGCCTGACCAACACTTTGAGAGTCTGAAAACCACCTACAACACTCAGAAGGATAAGTGGAACCTAAATGAATTAATTGCAGTTTGTGTGCAAGAACATGAGAGGCTTAAGAAAGGGAAAGAGGTGACTGTGAATTTGGTTGCTAAACCTCAGTGGAAAAAGGGAAAGTCTGGAAATCAGTCTAAGGCAAACCACCACTTGCATAAGAAACCAGAAAACCTGAAAACGAAGAAAGGGGGCTTCAAATGTTTTTTCTGCAAGAGAGAGGGTCACATGAAGAGAGACTGTGAGGCCTATAAGACCTGGAAGGCTAAGAAAGGAGGTAACAAATTAGCTTTTTCCATTGAAGTTAATTTAGTTAACACTAGTTCTAGTTGTTGGTGTTTTGATACAGCCTCACCAATCCATATTACAAATTCCTTGCAGGGGTTCCAAAGCCAGAGGCATCCAAGGCCAAATGAAGTCAGTATCCATGTAGGAAATGGGATGAGGGTAGCTGTGAAGGCAGTTGGGACAGTGAAGTTAGAGTTTAGGCCTAGTGTTTTCTATTATTTAGAAGATGTTTATTATATTCCTTCAATGAGAAGGAATCTGATTTCAGTTAGTGTTTTGGTCAAGAAACAGTTCAGTTTTTTAGTAGATTTTTCTGGAATAAAAATTACCCTCGGATCCCAGTTTGTTGGACATGCTTCTTTCATTAATGATTATTGGGTGCTTCCTGCTTCATCTTCTATTGCATCTTCAGCTTCTAAACAAGTGCTTTTGCTTGAAAATGTGAATGGTGTGGTTGATGGTTGTATTGATTCTGCTATTGGTTCTAAAAGAAAGTTTTCAGAAAATTCTGCCTTTTTGTGGCACAGACGGTTAGGCCATGTTTCTAAAGAGAGACTGCTTCTTCTAGTTAAACAGGGAATTCTTCCTAAACTTGATTTCTCCGACTTGACTGATTGCATTGAGTGTGTTAAGGGCAAGTATGCCAAACAGAAAAAGAAAACAGCAACTAGAAGTACAAGTGTGTTGCAACTGGTTCACACAGACATTTGTGGACCTTTTGCGACTCAGACTTTATGTGGTAATAAATACTTTATCACATTCATAGATGACTACACAAGATTCTGCCATGTTTATCTCATCTCAGAAAAAGCACAAGCCTTAGAGAAATTTAAGATTTATAAAGCTGAAGTAGAGAAAGAGTTGAACACCGTCATTAAAACAGTCAGATCAGATAGAGGGGGTGAGTTCTATGGGAGGTACACTGAGCTTGGCCAGCACAAAGGGCCTTTTGCCTTGTTTCTGCAAGAACAAGGCATCCAGGCGCATTACACTACACCTGGAACTCCCGAGCAAAATGGGGTTGCAGAGAGGAGAAACAGGACTTTTATGAATATGGTGAGGTGCATGATGTGCACTTCAGGTCTTCCTAGGATGTTGTGGGGAGAGGCACTTAAAACAGCCAATTATTTGACCAACAGGACACCTAGCAAAGCAGTGAGCAAAACACCTTTTGAGCTTTGGAAAAACAGAAAACCTAGTGTGCTGCATACTCATGTTTGGGGTTGCAAGGCAGAAGCTAGACCTTATAATCCTCAAGAGTCTAAACTTGATTCCAAGACTGTTTCTGCATTTTTTATTGGCTATCCAGAGAATTCTAAAGGCTTTAAGTTTTATTGTCCTACACATACATCCAGAGTCATCGAAACCAATAAGGCAGTATTCATTGATGAGGTAAACTTTACAGATAAGTTTGAGGATTTTGAATTTGATGAATTACCTGAGATTGAGTCAGATGTTGTAGATGCTCCTATTTCAGAACCAATAGTTGTTTTATCTGATTTTGGTACTAAACCTGCACCTGTAACTCAAAACCATGCTCAAACTGATGTTGTGGATGCACCATTAGTTCAAGAACCAGCAAATGCACAGCCACCACCACAACCTGTTCTTAGAAGATCACAAAGAGATAGAAGATCAGCCTTAGAGGCTTTAGCTGCAGATTTTCAGATTTATTTACAGGAGGCAGATTTTGACATTGGTGAGATTAATGATCCCTTAACTTTCAAACAGGCCATTGAAAGTGAAAGATCTCACCAATGGGAGGAGGCAATGGTCTCTGAGCTAAAGTCTATGCATATTAACAAGGTGTGGACACTTGTTGAGCTGCCAGAAAATCACAAAGCTATAGGTTGTAAATGGGTATTTAAAACCAAAACCAAATCTGATGGGAGTATAGAGAGGTTTAAAGCCAGGCTAGTAGCTAAAGGCTTCACACAGCAAGAAGGCATTGACTTTAACGAAATATTTTCTCCTGTTTCAACAAAAGATGCTTTTAGAGTTGTCATGGCCTTAGTTGCTCATTATGACATGGAGCTGCACCAAATGGATGTCAAGACAGCTTTCTTGAATGGTGAGCTTGAGGAAGAGATTTACATGAAGCAACCTGAGGGCTTCATTGAACCTGGAACTGAGAAGTTAGTGTGTAAGTTGAATAGATCCATCTATGGTTTGAAACAGGCTTCAAGACAGTGGTACTTGAAGTTTGATGCAGTGGTTAGTAATTTTGGCTTTAAAGAAAATCAGGTGGATGAATGTGTGTACATGAAGATAGAAGGGAAAAATTTTATTTTTCTAATACTGTACGTTGATGATATTCTGCTTGCTAGTACCAGCTTGAAGTTGTTGAAAGCTACTAAGGATTTCTTGTCAAAGAAATTGACATGAAAGATTTAGGTGAGGCCAGCTATGTCTTGGGGATTGAGATCAAGAGGGATAGAACAAAGTGTTTGTTGGGGCTATCACAACAAGGTTATATTAATAAGGTTCTGAAGAGATTTGACATGCAGAGTTGTGCAAATGGAGAGGTTCCCATGTCAAAGGGTGACAAATTGACTAAGGAACAATGCCCTCAGAATGATATAGAAAGAGAGAATATGAAGACTAAGCCTTATGCACAGCTTGTAGGTAGTTTGATGTATGCGCAAGTGTGCACTAGACCTAACCTAGCCTATGCAGTAGGCATTTTGTCAAGATTTCAGTCCAATCCGGGTCCTGAGCATTGGATAGCAGGCAAGAAGATTTTGAGGTACCTTCAGAGAACCAAAGACCATCTGTTAGTGTATAGAAGAGTCAAGGAACTTGACGTTATAGGCTACTGTGATTCAGATTTTGCTAGTCACTTTCCTTCCTCCAAAAAGTCTACCTCAGGTTATGTTTTTACACTTGCAGGAGGAGCCATTGCTTGGAGAAGTGTCAAGCAAACCTTGATTGCCACTTCTACAATGCAGGCTGAGTTTATAACTATTTATGAGGCTGTTTGTGAAGGACTTTGGTTGAAAAATTTTCTGGTTCAAACCAAGGCAATTGACAGCATTGTTTCAAAACCTTTGAAATTTTACTGTGACAATTCAGCTGCAGTGTTCTTTACCAGGAACAATAAGAGGTCTACTAACTCCAAACACATAGACCTTAAGTATTACAGTGTGAGAGAAAGAGTCAAGCATAGGGAAATTGAAGTTTTGAAGATTGGTACTGATTTTCAGTTGGCTGATCCCTTTACAAAGGCCATGACAGTGGCTGCTTTCAAGCAACACGCTATTGAAATTGGCATTTTGCCAAACTTGGATGCTTGAGATCAGTGGGAGTGCTTTGTTTTTGAATAAGATAGTTTGTTTTCTGGAATTTTCTCATTGCATTGAATTTTAAGTTTGATTGAGAATTTTGGAATTCAATGAAATTGAATTTTCAGTTTTGAGTTGCAGCTTTACAGTTTGTTTTACATATTGAGATTCATATTTTGATTGATTGAATATGATATGACTGCTGTAGCTTTTGCTTTGATATGTTGCTGCAATATATACCTGTTTTATAGTGCTTACAGGTTGTTAAAGTGAGTACATGAAGAAAAAAAAAAATTCAGACTGAAAATAATGTATTCTGGTTCATACATACAGAATCTTAAAGAGGACCGTCTTGCATTAATGTCGAGTTTACAGAATAATCAAGAACACTTTTGCAAGATTATATTAATGTCTTCAGTGATTCATGTGAAATGCAGGACTGATACTTGTAGTTTTGTAGCTACTGTGTTTAGATAAGCACAGTTTGTCTCTTAACTCTGTGTTATATCAGCATTTTGACAGTTCATGATTATAAGTCTTAAAAGCTTGTTATTTATCTCACTGCGCACTAAAGAATGTTATTAAACCTGAGACATTATGACTTCTTGTTATAGTAACCATTCACAGTCCAAGTGGGAGAATGTTAGAGTGGACTGATAATAGTTACTTAAAGCATAACAACTGTTATTTAAAAGCAGGATAAATAACATGAGATAATTAATAAACTTAAACTTGATGATATCTATCTAATATATTCTGTTTAGATAAATACAAGAGGCTTATGCATTTATCTGGTATAACAAGATAAATGAAGATATGTACATGCAGTAGAGTTGGATTGAAACTCTAACTCCTTGATGGGACTGAGCTTAGAGTGATCTACTTCTCTGTATAAATAGGAGTCCCTGTGTTCACTCAATATACGTTGAAAATACAGCAGTAATACCATCTAGCTTTTCACATATTGAGTGCTTCACAGAAGGCTTTTGTTGAGTTCCTCATTTCAGCTCCTGTCATCATTTTCCAGCTGCACTCTTCTCATTTCAAGATGGCTCTCCAAGCAACTGAGAAAGGTTGGTTTTCCAAGTCACTTTATCATGCTTATATCAATGTGTATTCTGGTGTGTGCTCATTGATATGTATATGACATGTTTGTGTGTGTTTGTGATATTTTTTTTTTTTTTTTTTTTTTTAGCAAACCTCGACAAGGCGAGGTAAAAATCCTCGACAAGGCGTGGTGTGTGTTTGTGATATCAAATGATTGATTGTTTATTTTGTGGCAACAAGAAGGTCAACAGAACAAGAAACGGTTAGTAGTGATTGTTCTGGTCACAATTGCTATGATTATCCTACTGGGAACAATGATGTGTTACCTACAAGGGAGAGTACTCAAGTCAATTGGTAATCTTCTTAAGACTGAACATGTGTATTTATATGTTGAGTCACTGTTATTTTCGATGTTTGTTCTCTGGCTAAGCGTTGGGCAAAAAAAAATTTCTAATTTGTTCTTTGTTCTGTTTTTGCTTAGGGATTATAGACAACATCAAAAGATCAGTTTACAGGCTATTGAATATAGTTCCAGGTACAGACAGTTTTCACAGCAATGCTCCTGTTATACAACCATCAAGGAGGCTACAAATAACTTTTCGAGTCAGAATAAGCTTGGAGAGGGTGGCTTTGGACCTGTATACAAGGTAGCATCAATGACAATCATTATATAAATTTTGAAATGCAATGCAGAATCTTTACTTCATATTACTGTCTAAAGTTGGTGCTTTGTAGGAGTATGCTAATAATTGGTGTTGTTTTTCCAGGGTACATTAAGGAAGGGTCAGCAAATAGCAGTGAAAAGACTCTCGAAAACTTCAAACCAAGGCCTTGAAGAGTTTCAAAATGAGGTTACACTTACTGCAACACTGCACCATGTGAATCTAGTTAGAGTTCTGGGATACTGCACCAAGTGGCAAGAAAAGATGCTGATATATGAGTACATGCCAAACAAAAGCTTGGATCACTACCTCTTTAGTATCTACATTCTCCTTTGCTCTGAAAGTTTGAATCACATTCAATTATTTCTGTAGCTTAAAAAGGCATAATCAGCACTTCCATATGAGGTCCAAAGGTGGAGCGACACTCATATAAGCTTGCACGAAGCCTGCTAAGACCAATTTAAGTTCATTTTATCAATCTGATGTGTTTGTGAACCACTCTGCTCAACACTGTACATAACTAATTGATCATGGTTGGTAATTTACCTTCACACAGATCCAAGTAGACACAATCTTTTGGATTGGGAGCAACGTGTCCACATCATTGAAGGGGTAATTCAAGGGCTTCTATATCTCCAAGAATACTCGAACTCTACAATAATTCACCGTGATCTGAAAGCAAGCAACATTCTGTTAGATGATGAGATGAACCCGAAAATATCAGATTTTGGTCTAGCCAGAGCTTTCAGAAAGAGTGAACATGAGGCAAACACTGGTCGCATTGTAGGAACATAGTAAGTGAAATTGCTCCACATTTTCAGTAGATATGCTTCATATTTAGTATTGATCCCAGACTCACAGTTTTTATCTATATGAAATGCAGTGGCTATGTTCCCCCTGAATATGTAAGAAGAGGCATTTATTCCATGAAATACGATGTTTACAGCTTCGGTGTTCTGCTTCTGCAAATCATAAGTGGCAAGAGAAGTTCATGTTTTTATGGCTTAGATGGAAATTTAAACATTCTAGAACACGTAAGTTGATAAGTACCAAAGCTTTCTGCGTTTTGCATTTTATATGCAAGAATTGCATAACATTAAGTCGGACTATTTCAGGCATAGGAGTTGTGGAGAGAAGGCCAAGGCATGGATTTCATAGATCCAACCCTAGATGATTCGACCTCGTCTTGCAAGCTCTTAAGATGCATGGAAGTAGCCTTGTTATGTGTCCAAGAAAATCCAGTAGATAGACCATCCATGCTGGAGGTTTCTTCGATGCTTAAGAGCGAAAGTGCAGTCGTCATTAGTCCTAAAAAGCCTGCTTTCTCAGTTCAGAAGGATGAAGATGAGGATCATATATATAAATTCAGGGAAGAAATCTATTCAGTCAATGATGCAACAATGTCCGAAATTGTGCCCCGGTGACAATTCTTTCTGGAACATAACATGTAAAAGATCTGTCTAGTGTTTAAGGACAAGTAAATTGACAGAGAGAGAGAGATTATAGAGTTTCAAGTGTGTCTTTCATTTCATTCAAAGGAGGTATTTATAGGGATACATTTTGAAGTAATTAATGATACAACTTGATGGCATCTTCAATTGTAGCCTCATCTTGTGGCTTCTTCATTTGCAGCTTCACATTGTGGTTGTGATGATGATGATTGCCACACTTGTTCCCCATTGGCATAAAGCTTGACTCACAAGTCACTATACCTAAAATACCTATCTTATACATGACATAGACATTTTATACTATGAACAATACAATATGTTTCATATATACTACAACACTCCCCCTTGGATATTTCATGTCGATAGTATTTGTCTAAGTCGTACGCTTCGAAATTGCCTCGTTAAAAACCTTGCCAAGTAATAAAACCCTGTGGGAAAAAACAACCTTGGTCGAAGGAGAAAAAGAGTGCAACGCGCATTGAGTGTGGAGTATGTTTCTAGATACTCCCCCTGATTTAGACTCCCCCTGAAGATCATGAGAGTTCGGATAATCTTCTTAATCCGATACTCTTCACATGTTTCTCGAAAGGGGTTTTTGGTAACGACTTAGTAAATAAGTCCGCTACATTATCCTCTGATCGGATTTGATTTACTTCAATGTTTAGAAGTGTTTGCTGTTGCTGATTGTAGAAGAATTTCGGTGATATATGTTTAGTATTGTCACCCTTGATAAAACCTAATTTCATTTGCTCAATACAAGCTGCATTATCTTCGTAAATGCATGTAGGTTTATCTGTGGTAAACTTCAAACCACAAGTTCCTCGAATGTGTCTATTTATAGACCTTAGCCATATGCATTCACGCACAGCTTCATGTAGAGCAATAATCTCTGCATGATTTGAGGAAGTAGCGACAAGTGTCTGTTTTGTAGATCTCCAAGATATCGCCGTGCTTCCCATGGTAAAGACATAACCAGTTTGGGAGCGACCTTTATGGGGGTCAGAGAGATACCCTGCATCAGCAAAGCCCATCAAAACATTATTTTTATTTTGATGGAGGGGAGGAGGAGAACGTCGGTCACCATGGATGGTGTTGCCGGCGTCTGTATTACGGAAGGTGGCTTTTTGCCTCATAGGGTCTGATCCCAATCTTCCGTCTTTTATTTTCTCTCTGTAGGGATAAAACAAGCCCATATCAATCGTACCTTTTAAGTATCGAAAGATTGTCTTTATGCCAGTCCAATGGCGGCGTGTTGGCGCAGAACTATGTCGAGCTAACAAGTTCACTGCGAATGAGATATCTGGTCTTGTGCATTGTGCTAAATACAATAATGCGCCTATCGCACTTAGATAAGGTACTTCAGCCTCTAATAATTCTTCGTCCTCATCCTTTGGACGAAACGGATCTTTTGTGGGCTCAAGACTTCGGCCGATCATGGGAGTACTTACAGGCTTTGCTTTATCTTCATTAAAGCGCCTTAGTAATTTTTGAGTATATGCTGACTGATGGATCATAATCCCATCACTACGGTGCTCGAGTTCTATTCCGAGGCAAAACCGTGTTTTCCCAAGATCTTTCATCTCAAACTCGGATTCCAAATATTTAGCAGTTTCCTTTAACTCATTTAGAGTTCCAATTAGGTTCATGTCATCGACATAAACTGCTACAATTGCAAATCCGGAACTTGTTCTTTTAATGAACACGCAAGGGCATATTTCATTGTTAATATATCCCTTTCCAATCAAGTAGTCACTTAGACGGTTATACCACATCCGTCCGGATTGTTTCAATCCATATAGTGAGCGTCTTAATTTTATTGAAAACGCGCTCCGTGCTTTAGAGCCACTTGATTTTGGTAATTGAAGTCCATCAGGAACCTTCATATATATCTCTGAATCTAGATCCCCATAGAGATATGCTGTAATCACATCCATAAGCTGCATGTCAAGTTTTTCGGAAACTACCAAACTGACAAGGTAGCGGAACGTTATAATGTCCATTACGGGAGAGTATGTCTCCTCGTAGTCGATTCCAGGGCGTTGTGAGAAACCTTGTGCCACGAGGCGGGCTTTATATCTCATCACCTCATTTTTCTCATTACGTTTTCTAACAAAGACCCATTTATGGCCAACAGGTTTTATATTTGGTGGTGTCAGCATTATAGATCCAAATACCTGTCTCTTTGTTAGTGAATCTAATTCAGTCTGGATCGCATTTTTCCATTTAGGCCAATCCGCTCTTCGTTGACATTCTTCAACAGAGCGAGGTTCGATATCATCATATTCTATGATTCCTTTTGCAACATGATATGCAAATGCATCATCAATTGCCATAGAATTTCTATCCATCATCTCATGTACGCTATTGTAATTTATGGAGATTTCTCTATTCTCTGGAGTTGGTTCTGACATTGGAGCGTCCTCCAATGGTGTCTCTTGGACATAACCATAATCCGGAATATTCTCGTGGGATGGATTATTCATATCTATGATTAATGGATTATTTTGTGCCAAACTCGCTTTCTTTCTTGGGCGAGAATCCATCGAACCTATAGGTCTCCCGCGCTTCCTGGCAGAAGCCGTGGGCCTAGCCAATGTGTCACCCATAGAGGGAATGTTGGCGCCATTCTCATGTATTTTTGAGATGGCATTATGTCTTTTAGGGACATCAATTTGCAGCAGGTATGTGTGATCTCGTCACTTTAGCGATATCAGAAAACGCATCAGGCATCGATTCTGCTACGTTCTGAAGATCGAGAATTCTCTGCACTTCTTTTTCAGATTGTGCAGTTCGGGGATCAAGATGAGACAAAGTGGGGACAAACCACGACAATTCCTGTCCTTTTTGTTGAACATTAGTTATGTTCATGTCTCCCCCTAAAGACGGGAAGACTGTCTCATCAAAGTGACAATCCGCAAATCTAGCGGTAAATAGATCACCTGTCAAGGGTTCTATGTAGCGGATTATGGTTGGAGAGTCATAGCCAACATAAAGGCCTAATCGTCTTTGAGGACCCATTTTAGTGCGCTGTGGTGGCGCAATTGGCACATAGACTGCACACCCAAATATGCGTAAATGTGAGACATTAGGCTCATACCCAGTCACCATCTGGGATGCAGAAAAAGGTTGGGTGGCAGTGGGCCTTAGACGAATAAGCACAGCTGCATGTAATATTGCATAGCCCCAAGCAGAAATAGGGAGATTGGCGCGCATAACCAATGCCCTAGCAACCATTTGAAGTCTTTTAATGGCAGCTTCTGCGAGACCATTTTGGGTATGTACATGAGGGACGGGGTGTTCAACCTCGATCCCAATGGACATGCAATAATCATCAAAAGTTTTTGATGTAAACTCCCCAGCATTGTCAAGACGAATTGACTTAATAGGATGATCAGGGTGGTGAGCCCTTAACTTAATGATTTGTGCTAGGAGTTTAGCAAATGCAGCATTTCTTGTGGATAAGAGCACGACATGTGACCAACGTGTCGATGCATCAACCAACACCATAAAATATCTAAATGGTCCGCAAGTTGGATGGATAGGTCCACAGATATGACCTTGTATTCTTTGCAAGAATGGTATATTTTCTTTAATGTCTTTTGCATAGGATGGTCTCGATCCTACTTTTGCTAAAGAGCAAGCTTTGCAAAACGAATGATATGCTTTAGAAGTAATTCTTTGAACCTCTTTTTGGTTCGTATTCCTCTTTGTTTTAAAGAATGGATGTCCGTGTGAAGTTTTTAATATACGGATCATCATATCACGACCTGGGTGTCCCAAACGGTCGTGCCACAGCCTGTATGTGTCGGAATCCCATAAATTTTCATTCATGACATGGTTGGATTCAATGACTCTAATAGTGGTTGCGTACAATCCACTAGAGCGACACATGAGTTTCTCTAATACTCGTGTATTTCCGTAGTTATTAGAGGTGATGTAAAGGAACTCTTGTCCATTCTCACAATGTGTTTTCACATGAAAATCATTGGCTCTTATATCTTTAAAACTTAATAGGGTTCTTCCAGCCCTTGGAGCATATAAAGCTTCGGCGACATTAATATTTGTGCCATTCGGCAATAGAAATTGAGCTGGTCCACGACCATGAATCAATTGAGATGGTCCTGCCATCGTGGTCACTGAAGATTGACTAGGCGTCATCCATAAGAATAATTGCCTATGTCGTAATATAGTATGTGTGGTGCCACTATCTAGAAGGCATTCCAATTCTCCTGAAGACATACTGAAAAAATAAAATTCGGAATATTAACACATGTCAATGACATTGATAATGCGATACTTTATTAATAGGGAAAATAGTCAATGATTACATCAAAGTTTCCAAAGTTTATTCCAATATAAAATCAACCTTTATACAAATTGTAATTGCTCAATCTGTTTGGTAATTCCAATAAAATATGACCAGGTAAGTAGAGAGATGTTGGTGGAGCGAGGCTCGCTTAAGTACCCGATCTCAATTACTTGCCTAGACATCATACTTCATTGGGTACGCCACATGAGGTTATTTGACTTAAGGCACATTTGCCGTTTTATTGGAAAATAGAAAAGACTATTTTAATCAAAGTCTGCGGCATCCTCGTGCTCTTCATTTTCAGCTTTGAAGTCTTTTATGGTGAGAATAACATCTTCACCATCATCTTCTTCAGCAAGGTGAGCTTCTTGCTCCCTCATTTCCCTGTACTCCTTGTAGCGTGCAGCTAGTTGTGTACTTGCTTGGCATTGCTTAAACCAATGCTCGATTGATCCACACCTATGACACATGTCATTGTGGTTGACTTTCTTTATTTGAGGTGCACGTTGTGGATATTCCCTAGGCGGGTTGTTGCTGCTACTACCACGGCGTATTATGCGACCTCCACGGCCCACAGTGTTACGGCCCATGGTGTTGTTATATTCTCCTCTCCCACGTGTGGATTTGCCACCACGTGTGCCCGCTCCAAAGTTGCGGTTTCCTTCTTTATTGGGGCGGTTGTATGGACCCATGCGTCCGTCATGTCCCTTGTTAGGGTATACATGCCCCTCATTAGTAGGGTACCGCTCCTTGCGCCCTTTCTTGGGTGCATTATAATTCGCCTCACGAACGCTTTTGGTTCCTACGGGCCTTGAATTATAATTCTTTACAAGGATATTGTCGTGCTTCTCATCTACCGACAAAATATTGATAAGCTCATTGAACTTCGTAAGTCGTCCAGCATTATATTCAGTGCGATATTGCTTTGATAGTATAATTGCTGCGACGGGGAAGGTGGAGAGAGTTTTCTCAATTAGCTCTTCTTCTGTGAGAGGTTTTTCACAGAACTTCAGCATGGCACTTAGCCGAAGAGCTTCTAAATTGTATTCAGCAACAGACTTGAAGTCGGAGAAGCGTAAATTGTTCCATTGAACCTTCAAGTCAGGGAGGAGGGAATCTTGGATATTATCAAAGCGCTCTTCTAGAGCTACCCATAGGTCCCTTGCATCTTTGATGGACATATACTCCAATCTGAGTGCTTTGTCCATATGGCGTCGCATCAAGATAATTGCTTGTGCATGTTTTATGGGTGTTCGTTGGAACACAAGGCCTGCATTTGGTGCCTGGATTATGGGCAATATCCCTTTTGATGTGAGATGGTTCTCAACGTCGGTTTTCCAACTATGGTAATCCGAACCAGTTGAGTCAAGGATTTGAAAATCGAGTCTAGGTTCATTCGACATCCTTGAAATATAAGAAGAAAAAGATGTATTAGTTTCGGAGTTTAAAACTTCCACGAAAAACTAAAATAATAAGATTTCCGAGCTATGCTACTAAGAAATCAATTTCCAAGAATATTTGGATTAGACCGAAACAATGATGTTTAATAGGGTCATAAATCGATGCTTGCGGACGCTCTTAGTCCGAATATTATGAACACTCTTAGTTCATTGACTACGAACGCTCTTAGTTCGTTTAGCGTGAATTTCTATAATTCCGCTTTTTAATTGTAAGTTCCCAAAAGAAAAAGAGGAGAAAAATAAATAAAAACTCAAAAGCGGGAACTTTTAGTAAAGAATACCTTGAAATAGTGTTGTCGGAAATGACCGAAAAAGTTGCCCAAAAGTCGCCGGAAAAGTCACCGGAAGTGGCCGGAAAAATCGCAGGAAAAGTGTCGGGAAGTCGCCGGAAAAGTTGCCGGAAAGTGTCCGAAAAGTCGCCGGAAAAGTGTCGGAAAGTCGCCGGAAAAGTGTCCGAAAAGTCGCCGGAAAAGTCGCCGGAAAAGTGTCCGAAAAGTCGCCGGAAAAGTGTCCGAAAAGTCGCCGGAAAAGTTGTCGGAAAGTCGTGTCAACAGATGCTCGGCAGCAACTCGGCAGCTGCTAGGCAGCAGCTCGGCAGGTGCTGTGCAGGGGTCTCGGCAGCTGCTCGGCAGCTTCTCGGCAGGAGCTAGGCAGGGGCTCGGCAGGCCTTCGGCAGCAGCTCGGCAGGTCCTTTCGACAGATATCGACAGCTGCTCGGCAGGTCTTCGGCAGGTCCTTTCGACAGATATCGACAGCTGCTCGGCAGGTCTTCGGCAGCAGCTCGGCAGGTGCTCGGCAGGCCTTCTGCGCAGCTGCTCGGCAGGACTCGGCAGCAGCTCGGCAGGACTCGACAGCGGTCCGGCAGCGGTTCAGATCTTCCGGCAGCCGGTTCGAGCGGTTTCCGGCCGGTTCTTGGGGTTCTGAAACCGGTTCTGGGCTTCTTGAATCAAGGGCTTTGATATGAGCTAGGGTTTGGAGGTTTTTTGTAAGTTTGAGAAAATGGCTTCGATTGGATTATGAACTACCTCTTCTCTTCTCAACTTCGATCCTAATTCTAGAGCAATTTCGTGCTGATAACGTGTTTAAGGACAAGTAAATTGACAGAGAGAGAGAGATTATAGAGTTTCAAGTGTGTCTTTCATTTCATTCAAAGGAGGTATTTATAGGGATACATTTTGAAGTAATTAATGATACAACTTGATGGCATCTTCAATTGTAGCCTCATCTTGTGGCTTCTTCATTTGCAGCTTCACATTGTGGTTGTGATGATGATGATTGCCACACTTGTTCCCCATTGGCATAAAGCTTGACTCACAAGTCACTATACCTAAAATACCTATCTTATACATGACATAGACATTTTATACTATGAACAATACAATATGTTTCATATATACTACAACATCTAGTAATTTCTTCTGTTACAATGTTACATCTATAACTAATTTCTTTCTCTCTCCATTCACAACCAAATGTTAACAAATACAAATCTTTATGATTAACTAGATGCAGCAAAATGAAACCAAAAACGGGTGGTTGTACGTTCAATGTTAGATAGCAACAAATGTGACACACTACCGCATCGATAATGTCCTAATCTTCAACAGTTCACTATAACGTATACGGCAGGTTGATTGGTCGGCAGAGGTTACAAAAAAGAAAAAATCTCAAATCTTGAGAATGTTGCAAGTCACAAAATTTAGGATGCCCATTTATCATGATGAATGCAAACAACCCAAAATTGTACTACAGGTTTTAGAACGAATGCAAACTCTGTCCAGAAGGACCCTGACATTATTTGCATTATTTGAACACAGGACAAGCTGTATTGGATTTACCTAAGACAACCACAACGTAGGGTTGCATTTTTCTAACGTCGCTGACCTTGTCACAGATATTTATAGTGTGAAACCTTAACAATGACCAAACCAAGACAAACGCAAACTTGTCATACTTGATCATTTCTGAGAAGAAAAATGTTATACAAACTTTATATTAAACTCACACAAATTACATATAGTCAAACTCATGTTATGAACAACCAGACCATATGGGTTAAATCGCTGAAGTTTGTTACTTGACGATGCTTTTTTGATACTCCGAAATATGACATATTCCGATGGCATGCGTCAGGTATGCTTTAGTTGAATGCATGTTCTTACATAAAAAAACACCTCTTGATGTTGTTTAAGGATTCTTCTACTCTCTATAGCTTAGTCAACGATTGAAAATAGTTTCTTGCTTACGTTTCAAGGTTCATACTTTCCAAATGTGGTCCCTCTTTTGCAGAGAACATGAATACATGATCGATGAAATGTGTCAACAAGAAAATAGGGTGGTGTACCATAGCCATTTGTCTTCCACATGATACAAGTACGTTGGTCACCTTGTACCACAAATCGAAGTACCTATCATTCCATGGAGTCTTCTACTAGCTGATGCTTTGGTCAATATTGATATTCTTGTCCCAGTTGTAGATCTTAGGCTAGTATGCTACACTTTCAGGTTTCTAGGGTCATAAATTTTGATTGTTTCGGTGTCAGTTGTCCTAGACGCTTCTGTATTTAAAGCATAATTTTCTTTCTTATTTAAAAAAAAAAAAAAACAACCAAAAAAAAAAAATCTTTCCATGGAGTCAAAAACAATCCACCTGATCCTCCTCTTCATCTTCATTTCTCCTCAGTTTCATTCTTCATATGCACAAACATGGATTAGAGCTGGTTACTGGTATGCCAGCGGTGAGTCTCCTATTCCTGACATAAACTCTGCCTTGTTTACTCATCTTATATGTGGTTTTGCCAATGTAAGTTCCTCCAGCTACCAGCTCATCATTCCCTCAGCTGATCAGCAGTACTACTCCAGCTTCACCGAAATCGTTAAGCGAAAAAACCCATCAATCATCACACTCCTGTCCATCTGGAATGGACAAGCTTCAACAGCTCAAGGAATATTGGGTGAAAAGGTCAACTCATCAGTCTTGTCCTCCATGCTCAATCAATCTTCTAGCAGAAGTTCTTTCATTGAGTCTTCAATCCAAATCGCAAGGCGCTATGGCTTTTGGGGTATAGACTTGTTTTGGCTGTGGCCTAACACAGAAGCAGATATGATCAACTTGGGAAAGCTGTTGGATGAATGGAGAGCTGCTGTGGATTCTGAGCCAAGAAACTCAAGTCTGTCGAAATTAATGCTGACAATGGCTGTTAAATATGTGCCTTCTTTCGGATCAATGACTTATCCGATTGAGTCTATGAAGAAGAACTTGGATTTTGCACATGTGGTGGCATATGACTATCATCTGCCTTTGAAGGAAAATGTTACTGGTGCTCATGCTGCTCTGTATAACCCAACAAGTCATGTTAATACAGACTATGGTATAAGGCAGTGGCTAAACAATTCATTTCCTGCTAGCAAACTGGTTATGGGATTGCCTTACCATGGCTATGCGTGGACTCTTGCGAACCCGAATGACAATGGAATTGGAGCGCCTGCAGCTGGTGTAGCTGTGACACAAGATGGTTCCATGAGCTATAAGTACATCAAGTGGTATACTCGAAGCTACGAAGCTAAAATAATGTATAATGCTAGTTATGTTGTGAATTACTGCATCATTGGATTGAACTGGATTGGATTTGATGATGTTGAAGCTATCAGAGCTAAGATTGCATATGCCAAGGAAAAGAAGCTACTTGGTTACAATGTGTTTGTAGTCACCAATGATGACAACTGGGCGCTTTCTTGGGCAGGTACACATTTCTTACTCCCCACCAATAATGTTCTTACCTCAACATTTATAAAGAGCATGAAGCAGGCTTAATTGTGATAGAAGTTATTTTTGAAGAGCTCAAATACAAAACACTTACGACAATGTTCTTGACCTCCCTTGTTCAAATGTTTTCTTTGCAAAATGTTGAATTCTGCATCATGTTGCTTTCTACTGCTTTATGATTGACAGCTCAGGATGAAGAAAATGCTCACGGAAAGAAGAGGCGGTTATTGCTGATAATTTTCCTTCCAATTACTATGATCATCATCCTCATAGCATCTGTGGTGTGTTACCTGCAAAGAAAATTGTTGAAGACAAAAGGTTCTAATATCAATTATATCATGCTCAATAGAAGTTTTTTAGTTAGTATGCACATACATGCAACAGATATGCATTTTCATTTTGTTATTTGGTATCTCTTCTGATTTCAGGGAAGATAATTCTGCGCAAGTTATATCGATCAGAATCAGCTTTTACTAGTGGTTCTCCAAGTCTGCAAGAATTCAGCTTCTCCACTATCAAAGCTGCTACAAATACCTTCTCAAGTGAAAACTTGCTTGGAGAGGGTGGGTTTGGTCCTGTTTATAAGGTAACGTGTTATATATTATTTAAATACTTCAACAGTGTGGGAACTGGGATTTAAAACAAGGATATATGCAGACATTTGTAGTTTTGTATGGAATTAACTCATTAAGTGTTCCGAGGTACTATGATCTGTTAAGCATTATATAAGTTACAAAATGAAACAGAGCTACACCAGAAGTAGGGATATTGTGATAGTAATAACTAATAATTGAAGAAAGAAAAAAGAAGATGTTTAAGTACAACTATAAAATGAAACAGAGAGAGAGAGAGTAATCCAAAGAGAGAATGGAGTTTTCAAGTGTGTTTATTCATCTCATTCAAGGAGGTATTTATAGGAATACATTTGAGATGTGAGATGCTTAAAGAATGAAATACAACTTGGATGACAGCTCCATTTCTAGCTTTCTCATGTGGTATTGTGGCTGTGATGATAGAGATAACCATGCTTGTTCCCCTTTGGCATAAAGCTTATCATACAAGTCACTTATTCCTATCTTTACACTTAAGCATCCCCCTTTATACATGAGATAGACATATAAATATATATATACTACAACACTCCCCCTTGGATATTTCATGCCAATAGTATTGTCTAGGCCGTGCGCTTCGAAATTGCCTCGTTAAAAACCTTGCCAAGTAATAAAACCCTGTGGGAAAAAACAACCTTGGTCGAAGGAGAAAAAGAGCACAATGCGCATCGAGTGTGGAGTATGTGTATGGATACTCCCCCTGATTTAGACTCCCCCTGGAGATCATGGGAGTTCGGATAACCTTCTCAATCCGATACTCTTCACATGTTTCTCGAAAGGGGATTTTGGTAACGACTTAGTAAATAAGTCCGCTACATTTTCCTCTAATCGGATTTGATTTACTTCAATTTTTAGAAGTGTTTGTTGTTGCTGATTGTAGAAAAATTTTGGCGATATATGCTTGGTATTGTCCCCCTTGATGAAACCTAATTTCATTTGCTCAATACAAGCTGCATTATCTTCGTAAATGCATGTAGGTTCTTCTGTGGTAGACTTCAAACCACAGGTTCCTCGAATGTGTCTATTTACAGACCTTAGCCATATGCATTCACGCACAGCTTCATGTAGAGCAATAATCTCTGCATGATTTGAGGAAGTAGCAACAAGGGTCTGTTTTGTGGATTTCCAAGATATCGCGGTGCTTCCCATGGTAAAGACATAACCTGTTTGGGAGCGACCTTTGTGAGGGTCAGAGAGATACCCTGCATCAGCAAAACCCATCAAAACATCATTATCATTTTGATGGAGGGGAGGGAAGGTGGCTTTTTGCCTTGTGGGATCTAGTCCCATAATTCCTTCTTTCCTTTTCTCCCTGTAGGGATAAAACAAGCCCATATCAATCGTACCTTTTAAGTATCGAAAGATTGTCTTTATACCAATCCAATGGCGGCGTGTTGGCGAGGAACTATGTCGAGCCAACAAGTTCACTGCGAATGAGATATTCGGTCTTGTGCATTGAGCTAAGTACAATAATGCACCTATTGCACTTAGATATGGCACTTCAGCCTCTAATAAGCCTTCGTCCTCATCCTTTGGACGAAATGGATCTTTTCTGGGCTCAAGACTACGGTTGATCATGGGAGTACTCACAGGCTTTGCTTTATCTTCATTAAAGCGCCTTAGTAATTTTTGAGTATATGCTGACTGATGGATCATAATCCCATCACTACGGTGCTCGAGTTCTATTCGGAGACAAAACCGTGTTTTCCCAAGATCTTTCATCTCAAATTCGGATTTCAAATATTTAGCAGTTTCTTTTAACTCATTTAGAGTTCCAATTAGATTCATGTCATCGACATAAACTGCTATAATTGCAAATCCGAAACTTGTCTTTTTAATGAACACGCATGGGCATATTTCATTGTTAATATATCTCTTCCCAATCAAGTAGTCACTTAGACGGTTATACCACATCCGTCCGGATTGTTTCAATCCATATAGTGAGCGTTTCAATCTTATTGAAAACGCGCTCCGTGGTTTAGAGCCATTTGATTTGGGTAATTGAAGTCCTTCTGGAACCTTCATATATATCTCTGAATCTAGATCCCCATAGAGATATGCTGTAACCACATCCATAAGCTGCATGTCAAGTTTTTCGGAAACTACCAAACTGACAAGGTAGCGGAACGTTATAACGTCCATTATGGGAGAATATGTCTCCTCGTAGTCGATTCCAGGGCGTTGTGAGAAACCTTGCGCCACAAGGCGGGCTTTGTATCTAACAACCTCATTTTTCTCATTACGCTTTCTAACAAAGACCCATTTATGGCCAACAGGTTTTATATTTGGTGGTGTCAGCGTTATAGGCCCAAATACCTGTCTCTTTGTTAGTGAATCCAATTCAGTCTGGATCGCATCTTTCCATTTAGACCAATCTGCTCTTCGTTGACATTCTTCAACGGAGCGAGGTTCGATATCATCGTATTCTATAATTTCTTTTGCAATATGATATGCAAAAGTATCATTAATAGTCATAGAATTTCTATCCATCATCACATGTATACTAGTGTAATTCATGGAGATCTCTCTATTCTCTGGAATTGGTTCTGTTATTGGAGCGTCCTCCAATGATGTCTCTTTGACATAACCATAATCCGGAATATTTTCATGAGATGGATTAATTGTATCGATGATTAATGGATTATTTTGTGCCAAACTCGCTTTCTTTCTTGGGCGAGAATCCATCGAACCTATGGGCCTCCCGCGCTTCCTGGCGGGAGCCGTGGGTCTAGCCACTACGTCACCCATATAGGGGACGTTGGTGCCATTCTCATGTACTCTTGAGATGGCATCATGTCCTCTAGTGTTAGGGACATCAATCCTTGCAGGCACATTTGCAGCAGGTATATGTGATCTTGTCACTTTAGCGATATCAGAAAACGCATCAGGCATTGATTCTGCTACGTTCTGAAGATCGAGAATTCTCCGCACTTCTATTTCAGATTGTGCTGTTCGGGGATCAAGATGAGACAGAGTGGGGACAAACCACGACAATTCCTGTCTTTTCTGTTGAACATTACCGTTCATGTCTCCCCCTAATGACGGGAAGACTGTCTCATCAAAGTGACAATCCGCAAATCTTGCGGTAAATAGATCGCCTGTCAAGGGTTTTATATAGCGGATAATGGTGGGAGAGTCATACCCAGTATAAAGACCTAATCGTCTTTGAGGACCCATTTTGGGGCGCCGTGGCAGCGCAATTGGCACATAGACTGCACACCCGAATATGCGTAAGTGTGAGACATCGGGCTCATACCCAGTTACCATCTGGGAGGCAGAAAATGGTTGGGTGGCAGTGGGTCTAAGACGAATAAGCACAGCTGCGTGCAATATTGCATATCCCCAAGCAGAAATAGGGAGATTGGTGCGCATAACCAATGCTCGAGCAACCATTTGAAGTCTTTTAATGGCAGCTTCTGCGAGACCATTTTGGGTGTGTACATGAGGTACAGGGTGTTCAACCTCAATCCCAATGGACATGCAATAATCATCAAAAGTTTTTGATGTAAACTCTCCAGCATTGTCAAGACGAATTGACTTAATAGGATGATCAGGGTGGTGAGCCCTTAATTTAATGATTTGTGCTAGGAGTTTAGCAAATGCAGCATTTCTCGTGGATAATAGCATGACATGCGACCAGCGTGTCGATGCATCAACCAACACCATAAAATATCTAAATGGTCCGCAAGTTGGTTGAATAGGTCCACAAATATTACCTTGTATTCTTTGCAAGAATGGTATATTTTCTTTAGTGTCCTTTGCATAGGACGGTCTCGATCCTACCTTTGCTAAAGAACAAGCCTTGCAAAACGAATGATATGAAGTAGTTCTTTCGACCAATCTTTGGTTCGTACTTCTTTTCGTTTTGAAGAATGGATGTCCGTGTGAAGTTTTTAATATACGGAGCATCATATCTCGACCTGGGTGACCTAAACGGTCGTGCCAAAGTCTATATGTGTCAGAATCCCATAAATTTTCATTCATAACATGGTTGGATTCAATTACTCTGATAGTGGTTGCATATAATCCACTAGAGCGGCACATAAGTTTCTCTAATACTCGTTTATTTCCGTAGTTATTAGAGATAATGCAAAGGAACTCTTGTCCATTCTCACAATGTGTTTCCACATGAAAATTATTGGCTCTTATATCTTTAAAACTCAATAGGGTTCTTCCAGCCCTAGGAGCGTATAGAGCTTCAGTGATATTAATATTCGTGCCATTTGGCAACAAGAATTGAGCTGGTCCTCGACCATGAATCAATTGTGATGATCCTGCCATCGTAGTTATTGAAGATCGACTAGGCGTCATCCATAAGAATAATTGCCTATGTCGTAATATAGTATGTGTGGTGCCACTATCAAGAAGGCATTCCATTTCTCCGGAAAACATACTGAAAAAGAATAAAGTTCGGAATATTAACACATGTCCATGACATTGAATGCGATACTTTATTAATAAGGGAAATAACCAATGATTACATCAAGGTTTCCCAAAGTCTATTCCAAAATACAATCAAACATATACAAATTGTAATTGCTCAATCCGTTTGGTAATTCCAATGAAATATGACCAGGAAAGTAGAGAGATGTTGGGGGAGCGAGGCTCGCTTAAATACCTTGATCTCAATTACTTTCCTAGACATCATACTTCATTGGGTACGCCACATGAGAGAGAGTCAATACAATTTGATTAAGGCACGTTTGCCATTATTGGGAAATAGAAAAGACTATTTTAATCAAAGTCTGCTGCATCCTCGTGCACTTGTTTAGCTTTGAAGTCTTCTATGGTGAGATTGACATCTTCATTCTCTTCATCTTCGGCAAGGTTGGCTTCTTGCTCCCTGAATTGCCTATACTCTTTATAGCTTGCAGCTAGTTGAGTACTTGCATTGCATTGCTTGAACCAATGCTCGATTGATCCGCACCGATGACACACGTCATTATGGTTGCCTCCTTTCATTGGAGGTGCAGTTTGTCCACGTTGTGGATATTCCCTAGGAGGGTTACTGCTACTACCACGTCTTATGATGCGACCTCCACGGCCCTTATTGTTATCGTATCCACCTCTCCCACGTGTGCAGTTGCCACCACGTGTGGAGTTACCACCACGTGTGTCCGCTTTAAAGTTGCGGTTTCTCTCTTTATTGGAGTGGTTATATGGGCCCGTACGCCTTTCATGTCCCCTGTTATTCGGGTATTGCTGCTTGCGCCCTCTTTTGGGTGCATTATAATTTGCCTCACGGACGCTCTTGGTTCCGATGGGCCTTGAATGATAATTCTTTACAAGGATGTTGTCGTGCTTTTCAGCTACCGACAAAAGATTAATAAGCTCATTAAACCTTGTAATTCGTCCAGCATTGACTTCGGTGCGATATTGCTTTGATATCACAATTGCTGAGACGGGAATGGTGGAGAGAGTCTTCTCAATTAGCTCTTCTTCTGTGAGAGGCTTTCCACAGAACCTCAACATGGATTTGAGGCGAAGAGCTTCCGAGTTATATTCAGCAACAGACTTAAAGTCGGAGAAGCGTATATTATTCCACTGAACCTTCAAGTCAGGGAGGAGGGTATCTTGGATATTGCCAAAACGCTCTTCTAGCGCTACCCATAGGTCTCTTGCATCTTTGATTGACATGTACTCTAATCTGAGTGCTTTATCCATATGGCGCCGCATCAAGATAATAGCTTGTGCATGCTTTGTAGGTGTTCGTTGGAACACAAGGCCTGGATCAGGAGCTTGAATTATGGGCAATATTCCCTTTGAAGTGAGGTGGTTCTCAACGTCGGTTACCCAACTATGGTATTCCGAACCCGTTGAGTCAAGTATTTGAAAGTCGAGTCTAGGTTCATTCGACATCCTGAAGATAATAAGAGAAGATATATTAGTTTCGGAGTTTAAAACTTCCACGAAAGCTAAAATCAATAATATTTAGACCAAAACAATGATGTTTTGCGGACGCTCTTAGTCCGAATATTATGAACACTCTTAGTTCATGATTACGAACGCTCTTAGTTCGTTTAGCGTGAATTACGGTAATTCCGCTTTTAATTGTAAGTTCCCGAGAAAAAGAAAGAGAGGAAAAATGAAGTAAAAACTCAAAAATGGGAACTTTTAGTAAATAATACCTTGGAATAATTGCCGGAAAAAGTCGCCGGAAAAGTGTCCGAAAGTCGCCGGAAAAGTGTCCGAAAGTCGCCGGAAAAGTGTCCGAAAGTCGCCGGAAAAGTGTCCGAAAGTCGCCGGAAAAGTGTCCTGAAAGTCGCCGGAAAAGTGTCCGGAAAGTCGCCGGAAAAGTGTCTGAAAGTCGCCGGAAAATTGCTCGACAGATCTGTCGACAGATGTGTCGACAGCTGCTCGGCAGCAGCTCGGCAGCTGCTGCGCAGGTGCTAGGCAGGCTGCTCGGCAGATGGCTCGGCAGCTGCTCGGCAGATGGCTCGGCAGCTGCTCGGCAGCTGCTGCGCAGGTCCTCGGCAGATGCTCGGCAGCTGCTGCGCAGGGGTATGCAGGGGGTAGGCAGGGGCTATCGGCAGCACTTTGGCAGGGGCTCGGCAGCACTCGGCAGCACTTCGGCAGGGGCTCGGCAGCACTCGGCAGGGGCTCGGCAGCACTCGGGCAGCGGTTCAGAACTTCCGGCAGCCGGTTCGGGTGGTTTCCGGCCGGTTCTGGGGGTTCTGAAACCGGTTCTGGGCTTCTTGAATCAAGGGCTTTGATATGAGCTAGGGTTTGGAGGTTTTTTGTAAGTTTGAAAAAATGGCTTCGATTGGATTATGAACTACCTCTTCTCCTTTCAACTTCGATCCTAATTCTAGAGCAATTTCGTGCTGATAACGTGTTTAAGTACAACTATAAAATGAAACACAAAGAGAGAGAGAGAGTAATCCAAAGAAAGAATGGAGTTTTCAAGTGTGTTTATTCATCTCATTCAAGGAGGTATTTATAGGAATACATTTGAGATGTGAGATGCTTAAAGAATGAAATACAACTTGGATGACAGCTCCATTTCTAGCTTTCTCATGTGGTATTGTGGCTGTGATGATAGAGATAACCATGCTTGTTCCCCTTTGGCATAAAGCTTATCATACAAGTCACTTATTCCTATCTTTACACTTAAGCATCCCCCTTTATACATGAGATAGACATATAAATATATATATACTACAACAGAAGAAGAAATTTTGGACTGAAAGCTGTGTATGATCGATTATTGGCTACTGCATAAATGAACTAAAAGCTTATCCATCAATATTCTCAGTAATTTTTCAATGAAATCTACGTAAAGTGCTAGAAATGTTGGTGAATAATCAGTGTGTATATTTGTAGAATTCATCTTTGGAGCAACTAACAATTTGATTTCTTATCGAACCATATATGCTAACCATAGCTTTTCAAATATTGCAGGGAAAATTGCGAAATGGACAGGAAATAGCTGTGAAACGTCTTTCAAAAACATCAACTCAAGGACTTGAGGAATTCAGAAATGAAGTTACACTCACTGCAAGACTAGAACATGTAAATCTAGTTCGCGTTCTTGGGTTTTGCAGTAAGAAGGAAATGCAAATGCATCATCAATCGCCATAGAATTTCTATCCATCATCTCATGTACACTAGTGTAATTTATGGAGATCTCCCTATTCTCTGGAGTTGGTTCTGACATTGGAGCGTCCCCCAATGATGTCTCTTGGACATAACCATAATCCGGAATATTCTCATGAGATGGATTATTTATATCGATGATTAATGGATTATTCTGTGCCAAACTCGCTTTCTTTCTTGGGCGAGAATCCATCGAACCTATAGGCCTCCCGCGCTTCCTGGCAGGAGCCATGGGCCTAGCCACAACGTCACCATCACTGTGAGAGGGGACGTTGGCGCCATGCTCAAATCCTCTTGAGTTAGCGTCATGTCCTCTAGTTTTAGGGACATCAATCCTTGCAGGCACGTTTGCAGCAGGTATGTGTGATCTCGTCACTTTAGCGATATCAGAAAACGACAATGATTAGTATAGTCCTTTACTTTTCCAAGAATTATGTAATGGCTATTATGCCTTAAATCAATAAAATGACTTATTGTATTAACTCTTTCCCTCTAGGCGTACTCAAGAGTACTTGTGATGTCTAGGCAAGGTTTGATCTGAGAGAACGGTTTTAAAAGTGAGCAACGCTCCACCAAAATCTCGCCTTACCTTACCTGGTCACAACTAAATTGAAATTACCGAAAGGATTGAGTGACTACGATTTGTCTACGGTTTGATTTTTATATTGGATTAGATTTTGGTCAAGAAACTTTGATGTAATCATTGGCTATTATTAATAAAGTATCGATTTATTTTAATGTCTTGGACATATTCTAAATTCGAACTTTATTATTTTTCAGTATGTTTCCCGGAGAGCTCGAATGCCTCGTGGATAGTGCTACTACACATACCATCCTTCGAAACAGGCAGCTATTCCTATGGATGGCGCCTACTCGATCTTCTGTGACTACGATGGCTGGACCATCTCAATTGATTCATGGTCGAGGACCAGCTCAATTTATGTTGCCTAATGGCACTACCTTGAATGTCACCGAAGCTCTTTATGCTCCTAGGGCAGGAAGAACCCTATTGAGCTTCAAAGATATAAGAGCCAATGGTTTTCATGTGGAAACACATTGTGAGAATGGACAAGAGTTCCTTTGCATCACCTCTAATGACTACGGACATAAACGAGTATTAGAGAAACTTATGTGTCGCTCTAGTGGGTTGTATGCAACCACTATTCGAGTCATTGAATCCAACCATGTCATGAGAGATGATTTATGGGATTCCGACACGTATAGGCTTTGGCACGACCGTTTGGGACACCCAGGTCGTGACATGCTGATCCGTGTATTAAAGACTTCACACGGACATCCCTTTTTCAGAACGAAAAGAAGTAAAACTCGGTTTTTGGACACCGAAGGAACCCCTGCGCCTCACGGCGCCGTTCACCCCCAAATCCGGCCATCCTTGGCCGGCGCCGCCTTCCCCCTGCGGCCTCAGGGTGGCATTGACGCCACCAAGGGTCCTTTGTCTCCAACTTTTACTTCTAAGGTCACTTGTGACTTTGTGGCTCAACCAAAATCCTCATTGGTTGTTTCTAAAGCCCATCATTCGTTCTGCAAAGCCTGCTCTTTAGCAAAGTTAGGATCAAGACCATCCTATGCAAAGGACACCAAGGAAAATATACCATTCTTGCAAAGAATTCAAGGTGATATTTGTGGACCTATTCAACCACCATGCGGACCATTTAGATATTTTATGGTGTTGGTTGATGCATCGACACGCTGGTCACATGTCATGCTATTGTCCACAAGGAACGCTGCATTTGCTAAACTCCTAGCACAAATCATTAAGTTACGGGCTCACCACCCTGATCATCCCATTAAGTCTATAAGATTAGACAATGCTGGGGAGTTTACATCAAAGACTTTTGATGATTATTGCATGTCCATTGGGATTGATGTTGAACATCCTGTTCCTCATGTTCATACCCAAAATGGTCTCGCAGAAGCCACCATTAAACGACTTCAAATGGTTGCTCGAGCATTGGTGATGCGCACCAATCTCCCTATTTCTGCTTGGGGCTATGCAATATTGCATGCAGCCGTGCTTATTCGTCTGAGGCCCACTGCCACTCAACCCTTCTCTGCGTCACAGATGGTTACTGGGTATGAGCCTGATGTCTCACACTTACGCATATTTGGGTGTGCAGTCTATGTGCCTATTGCGCCGCCACAGCGCACCAAAATGGGTCCTCAAAGACGATTAGGCCTTTATGTTGGATATGATTCTCCAACGATTATCCGCTACATAGAACCCTTGACAGGCGATCTCTTTACCGCTAGATTTGCGGATTGTCACTTCGATGAGACAGTCTTCCCATCGTTAGGGGGAGATAAGAACATCAATGTTCAACAGGAACGACCGGAATTGTCGTGGTCTGTCCCCACTCTGTCTCATCTTGATCCCCGAACCGCACAGTCTGAAATTGAAGTGCGGAGAATTCTCGATCTTCAGAACGTAGCAGAATCGATGCCTGATGCGTTTTCTGATATCGCTAAAGTGACGAGATCACACATACCTGCTGCAAACGTGCCTGCAAGGATTGATGTCCCTAAAACTAGAGGACATGACGCTAACTCAAGAGGATTTGAGCATGGCGCCAACGTCCCCTCTCACAGTGATGGTGACGTTGTGGCTAGGCCCATGGCTCCTGCCAGGAAGCGCGGGAGGCCTATAGGTTCGATGGATTCTCGCCCAAGAAAGAAAGCGAGTTTGGCACAGAATAATCCATTAATCATCGATATAAATAATCCATCTCATGAGAATATTCCGGATTATGGTTATGTCCAAGAGACATCATTGGGGGACGCTCCAATGTCAGAACCAACTCCAGAGAATAGAGAGATCTCCATAAATTACACTAGTGTACATGAGATGATGGATAGAAATTCTATGGCGATTGATGATGCATTTGCATATCATATTGCGAAAGGGATTATAGAATATGATGATATCGAACCTCGCTCTGTTGAAGAATGTCAACGAAGAGCAGATTGGCCTAAATGGAAAGATGCGATCCAGGTTGAATTGGATTCACTAACAAAGAGACAGGTATTTGGGCCTGTAACGCAGACACCCCCAAGTGTAAAGCCTGTTGGCCATAAATGGGTCTTTGTTAGAAAGCGTAATGAGAAAAATGAGGTGGTAAGATATAAAGCCCGCCTTGTGGCGCAAGGTTTCTCACAACGCCCTGGAATCGACTACGAGGAGACATATTCTCCCGTAATGGACGTTATAACGTTCCGCTACCTTGTCAGTTTGGTAGTTTCCGAAAAACTTGACATGCAGCTTATGGATGTGGTTACAGCATATCTCTATGGGGATCTAGATTCAGAGATATATATGAAGGTTCCAGATGGACTTCAATTACCCAAATCAAGTGGCTCTAAACCACGGAGCGCGTTTTCAATAAGATTAAAACGCTCACTATATGGATTAAAACAATCCGGACGGATGTGGTATAACCGTCTAAGTGACTACTTGATTGGGAAGGGATATATTAACAATGAAATATGCCCATGCGTGTTCATTAAAAGAACAAGTTCCGGATTTGCAATCGTAGCAGTTTATGTCGATGACATGAACCTAATTGGAACTCTAGATGAGTTAAAGGAAACTGCTAATTACTTGAAATCCGAATTTGAGATGAAAGATCTTGGGAAAACACGGTTTTGTCTCGGTTTAGAACTCGAGCACCGTAGTGATGGGATTTTGATCCATCAGTCTGCATATACTCAGAAAATTCTAAGGCGCTTTAATGAAGATAAAGCAAAGCCTGCAAGTACTCCCATGATCGGCCGTAGTCTTGAGCCCGGAAAAGATCCGTTTCGTCCAAGGGATGAGGACGAAGAACCCCTAGAGGCCGAAGTGCCCTATTTAAGTGCAATAGGCGCATTATTGTACTTAGCTCAATGCACAAGACCGGATATCTCATTCGCAGTGAACTTGTTAGCTAGACATAGCTCTGCGCCAACACGCCGCCATTGGATTGGTATAAAGACAATCTTTCGATACCTAAGAGGTACGATTGATATGGGCTTATTCTATCCCTACAGAGAGAAAAGGAATGACGGAAAATTGGGATCGGACCCAAAAAGGCAAAACGCCCCCGTCCATGGAATGGCCGCCGGCCATGTTGCCGGCACAGGCGCCGCCGCCGCTCATGGTGGCCGGCGTCCTCCTATCTCCCTCCATCAAAACGACAATGATGTCTTGATGGGCTTTGCTGATGCAGGGTACCTCTCTGACCCTCACAAAGGTCGCTCCCAAACAGGTTATGTCTTTACCATGGGAAGCACTGCGATATCTTGGAGGTCTACGAAACAGACCCTTGTTGCTACTTCCTCAAATCATGCAGAGATTATTGCTCTACATGAAGCTGTACGTGAATGTGTATGGTTAAGGTCTGTAATTCGACACATTCAAGGAAGTTGTGGTTTGAAGTCTACCACAGATGACCCTACATGCATTTATGAGGATAATGCAGCTTGTATTGAACAAATGAAGTTAGGTTTCATCAAGGGTGACAACACCAAGCATATATCGCCTAAGTTCTTTTATAATCAGCAACAACAATCACTTCTAAAGATTGAAGTGAATCAAATCCGATCAGAGGATAATGTAGCGGACTTATTCACTAAGTCGTTACCTAAATCCACCTTCGAGAAACATGTGAAGAGCATCGGATTGAGAAAGTTATCCGAACTCCCACGATTGTAGCAATCAGGGGGAGATATCGACATCAGGGGGAGTTATGATGTCTACATGTTCGATCTCGAAGAGTGAAGGACGTGTTGTGCTCTTTTTGTCCTTCGACCAGGATTATTTTTGTCCCACAGGGTTTTTGTTACCTGGCAAGGTTTTTAACGAGGCAACGGATGAAGCGTCACCACCAAGTTTGAGCGGCACAAGGGGGAGTGTTGAAGGAAAATCAAGTTTAGTGTGCCTTATCAAACTAGGAATAGGAATAGGAGAGAAGGTTCTAGATTTCCCAATCCTACACGGATTGGTATTCCTTGTAACATTAGATTATGCACTTTGTAATCCCTATATATAGGGCTCCTATGATATCGAACCTCGCTCTGTTGAAGAATGTCAACGAAGAGCAGATTGGCCTAAATGGAAAGATGCGATCCAGGTTGAATTGGATTCACTAACAAAGAGACAGGTATTTGGGCCTGTAACGCAGACACCCCCAAGTGTAAAGCCTGTTGGCCATAAATGGGTCTTTGTTAGAAAGCGTAATGAGAAAAATGAGGTGGTAAGATATAAAGCCCGCCTTGTGGCGCAAGGTTTCTCACAACGCCCTGGAATCGACTACGAGGAGACATATTCTCCCGTAATGGACGTTATAACGTTCCGCTACCTTGTCAGTTTGGTAGTTTCCGAAAAACTTGACATGCAGCTTATGGATGTGGTTACAGCATATCTCTATGGGGATCTAGATTCAGAGATATATATGAAGGTTCCAGATGGACTTCAATTACCCAAATCAAGTGGCTCTAAACCACGGAGCGCGTTTTCAATAAGATTAAAACGCTCACTATATGGATTAAAACAATCCGGACGGATGTGGTATAACCGTCTAAGTGACTACTTGATTGGGAAGGGATATATTAACAAGTTCATCGTCCAAGGGATATTTTATGGGACCGTTTGGGCGAGTGAATGTGTCTTTACCATGCTGATTATAAAAGAACTTAGGCGATATATGCTTGGTGTTGTCACCCTTGATGAAACCTAACTTCATTTGTTCAATACAAGCTGCATTATCCTCATAAATGCATGTAGGGTCATCTGTGGTAGACTTCAAACCACAACTTCCTTGAATGTGTCGAATTACAGACCTTAACCATACACATTCACGTACAGCTTCATGTAGAGCAATAATCTCTGCATGATTTGAGGAAGTAGCAACAAGGGTCTGTTTCGTAGACCTCCAAGATATCGCAGTGCTTCCCATGGTAAAGACATAACCTGTTTGGGAGCGACCTTTGTGAGGGTCAGAGAGGTACCCTGCATCAGCAAAGCCCATCAAGACATCATTGTCGTTTTGATGGAGGGAGATAGGAGGACGCCGGCCACCATGAGCGGCGGCGGCGCCTGTGCCGGCAACATGGCCGGCGGCCATTCCATGGACGGGGGCGTTTTGCCTTTTTGGGTCCGATCCCAATTTTCCGTCATTCCTTTTCTCTCTGTAGGGATAGAATAAGCCCATATCAATCGTACCTCTTAGGTATCGAAAGATTGTCTTTATACCAATCCAATGGCGGCGTGTTGGCGCAGAGCTATGTCTAGCTAACAAGTTCACTGCGAATGAGATATCCGGTCTTGTGCATTGAGCTAAGTACAATAATGCGCCTATTGCACTTAAATAGGGCACTTCGGCCTCTAGGGGTTCTTCGTCCTCATCCCTTGGACGAAACGGATCTTTTCCGGGCTCAAGACTACGGCCGATCATGGGAGTACTTGCAGGCTTTGCTTTATCTTCATTAAAGCGCCTTAGAATTTTCTGAGTATATGCAGACTGATGGATCAAAATCCCATCACTACGGTGCTCGAGTTCTAAACCGAGACAAAACCGTGTTTTCCCAAGATCTTTCATCTCAAATTCGGATTTCAAGTAATTAGCAGTTTCCTTTAACTCATCTAGAGTTCCAATTAGGTTCATGTCATCGACATAAACTGCTACGATTGCAAATCCGGAACTTGTTCTTTTAATGAACACGCATGGGCATATTTCATTGTTAATATATCCCTTCCCAATCAAGTAGTCACTTAGACGGTTATACCACATCCGTCCGGATTGTTTTAATCCATATAGTGAGCGTTTTAATCTTATTGAAAACGCGCTCCGTGGTTTAGAGCCACTTGATTTGGGTAATTGAAGTCCATCTGGAACCTTCATATATATCTCTGAATCTAGATCCCCATAGAGATATGCTGTAACCACATCCATAAGCTGCATGTCAAGTTTTTCGGAAACTACCAAACTGACAAGGTAGCGGAACGTTATAACGTCCATTACGGGAGAATATGTCTCCTCGTAGTCGATTCCAGGGCGTTGTGAGAAACCTTGCGCCACAAGGCGGGCTTTATATCTTACCACCTCATTTTTCTCATTACGCTTTCTAACAAAGACCCATTTATGGCCAACAGGCTTTACACTTGGGGGTGTCTGCGTTACAGGCCCAAATACCTGTCTCTTTGTTAGTGAATCCAATTCAACCTGGATCGCATCTTTCCATTTAGGCCAATCTGCTCTTCGTTGACATTCTTCAACAGAGCGAGGTTCGATATCATCATATTCTATAATCCCTTTCGCAATATGATATGCAAATGCATCATCAATCGCCATAGAATTTCTATCCATCATCTCATGTACACTAGTGTAATTTATGGAGATCTCTCTATTCTCTGGAGTTGGTTCTGACATTGGAGCGTCCCCCAATGATGTCTCTTGGACATAACCATAATCCGGAATATTCTCATGAGATGGATTATTTATATCGATGATTAATGGATTATTCTGTGCCAAACTCGCTTTCTTTCTTGGGCGAGAATCCATCGAACCTATAGGCCTCCCGCGCTTCCTGGCAGGAGCCATGGGCCTAGCCACAACGTCACCATCACTGTGAGAGGGGACGTTGGCGCCATGCTCAAATCCTCTTGAGTTAGCGTCATGTCCTCTAGTTTTAGGGACATCAATCCTTGCAGGCACGTTTGCAGCAGGTATGTGTGATCTCGTCACTTTAGCGATATCAGAAAACGCATCAGGCATCGATTCTGCTACGTTCTGAAGATCGAGAATTCTCCGCACTTCAATTTCAGACTGTGCGGTTCGGGGATCAAGATGAGACAGAGTGGGGACAGACCACGACAATTCCGGTCGTTCCTGTTGAACATTGATGTTCTTATCTCCCCCTAACGATGGGAAGACTGTCTCATCGAAGTGACAATCCGCAAATCTAGCGGTAAAGAGATCGCCTGTCAAGGGTTCTATGTAGCGGATAATCGTTGGAGAATCATATCCAACATAAAGGCCTAATCGTCTTTGAGGACCCATTTTGGTGCGCTGTGGCGGCGCAATAGGCACATAGACTGCACACCCAAATATGCGTAAGTGTGAGACATCAGGCTCATACCCAGTAACCATCTGTGACGCAGAGAAGGGTTGAGTGGCAGTGGGCCTCAGACGAATAAGCACGGCTGCATGCAATATTGCATAGCCCCAAGCAGAAATAGGGAGATTGGTGCGCATCACCAATGCTCGAGCAACCATTTGAAGTCGTTTAATGGTGGCTTCTGCGAGACCATTTTGGGTATGAACATGAGGAACAGGATGTTCAACATCAATCCCAATGGACATGCAATAATCATCAAAAGTCTTTGATGTAAACTCCCCAGCATTGTCTAATCTTATAGACTTAATGGGATGATCAGGGTGGTGAGCCCGTAACTTAATGATTTGTGCTAGGAGTTTAGCAAATGCAGCGTTCCTTGTGGACAATAGCATGACATGTGACCAGCGTGTCGATGCATCAACCAACACCATAAAATATCTAAATGGTCCGCATGGTGGTTGAATAGGTCCACAAATATCACCTTGAATTCTTTGCAAGAATGGTATATTTTCCTTGGTGTCCTTTGCATAGGATGGTCTTGATCCTAACTTTGCTAAAGAGCAGGCTTTGCAGAACGAATGATGGGCTTTAGAAACAACCAATGAGGATTTTGGTTGAGCCACAAAGTCACAAGTGACCTTAGAAGTAAAAGTTGGAGACAAAGGACCCTTGGTGGCGTCAATGCCACCCTGAGGCCGCAGGGGGAAGGCGGCGCCGGCCAAGGATGGCCGGATTTGGGGGTGAACGGCGCCGTGAGGCGCAGGGGTTCCTTCGGTGTCCAAAAACCGAGTTTTACTTCTTTTCGTTCTGAAAAAGGGATGTCCGTGTGAAGTCTTTAATACACGGATCATCATGTCACGACCTGGGTGTCCCAAACGGTCGTGCCAAAGCCTATACGTGTCGGAATCCCATAAATCATCTCTCATGACATGGTTGGATTCAATGACTCGAATAGTGGTTGCATACAACCCACTAGAGCGACACATAAGTTTCTCTAATACTCGTTTATGTCCGTAGTCAATAAAATGATTACACCAACATAAAGGCCTCAAAACCAACTCCAGTGCACCTGTGCCTAAAGTTTCTATAATGAACGAGCCTCTTAGGCCAATCTGCTCTTCGTTCACTTCTATGTCCGTAGTGTGCCTTACACGTTATCTTTAGAAGTGATTGTTGCCCTAGGGGCTGCATTATCCTCATAAATGCATGTAGGGTCATCTGTGGCAGAAATAGGGAGATTGGTGCGCCATGCTCGAGCATTGGTGATGCGCACCAATCTCCCTATTTCTGCTTGGGGCTATGCAATATTGCATGCAGCCGTGCTTATTCGTCTGAGGCCCACTGCCACTCAACCCTTCTCTGCGTCACAGATGGTTACTGGGTATGAGCCTGATGTCTCACACTTACGCATATTTGGGTGTGCAGTCTATGTGCCTATTGCGCCGCCACAGCGCACCAAAATGGGTCCTCAAAGACGATTAGGCCTTTATGTTGGATATGATTCTCCAACGATTATCCGCTACATAGAACCCTTGACAGGCGATCTCTTTACCGCTAGATTTGCGGATTGTCACTTCGATGAGACAGTCTTCCCATCGTTAGGGGAGATAAGAACATCAATGTTCAACAGGAACGACCGGAATTGTCGTGGTCTGTCCCCACTCTGTCTCATCTTGATCCCCGAACCGCACAGTCTGAAATTGAAGTGCGGAGAATTCTCGATCTTCAGAACGTAGCAGAATCGATGCCTGATGCGTTTTCTGATATCGCTAAAGTGACGAGATCACACATACCTGCTGCAAACGTGCCTGCAAGGATTGATGTCCCTAAAACTAGAGGACATGACGCTAACTCAAGAGGATTTGAGCATGGCGCCAACGTCCCCTCTCACAGTGATGGTGACGTTGTGGCTAGGCCCATGGCTCCTGCCAGGAAGCGCGGGAGGCCTATAGGTTCGATGGATTCTCGCCCAAGAAAGAAAGCGAGTTTGGCACAGAATAATCCATTAATCATCGATATAAATAATCCATCTCATGAGAATATTCCGGATTATGGTTATGTCCAAGAGACATCATTGGGGGACGCTCCAATGTCAGAACCAACTCCAGAGAATAGGGAGATCTCCATAAATTACACTAGTGTACATGAGATGATGGATAGAAATTCTATGGCGATTGATGATGCATTTGCATATCATATTGCGAAAGGGATTATAGAATATGATGAACGCCTCATCAAGATGAACTTTAAGCTAACGATGAACAATACTCGTTAGCAGAATGACCCTTTCAGGTTCAATGAGATAAGTTAATAAAGTAAATCTCCTAATTCTCGATGGATCAAGTAAATGCGTATATATCAGACATAACCAGTCCTGACGGATACGTGTCCATGACGCATTGTGGGGATCTAGCTCAATGCGCGTACATGGTAAAGACATAACCAGTTTCCGCGCAGTGACTTTCTCAATCAGATATCCCTTTCACTGCTAATTCTCATGTGGCGCTTCGAGAAATACACCAGATCAATGTTCATCGGATAACTTTCTCAATCCGATGCTCTTCACATGTTTCTCGAAGGTGGATTTAGGTAACGACTTAGTGAATAAGTCCGCTACATTATCCTCTGATCGGATTTGATTCACTTCAATCTTTAGAAGTGATTGTTGTTGCTGATTATAAAAGAACTTAGGCGATATATGCTTGGTGTTGTCACCCTTGATGAAACCTAACTTCATTTGTTCAATACAAGCTGCATTATCCTCATAAATGCATGTAGGGTCATCTGTGGTAGACTTCAAACCACAACTTCCTTGAATGTGTCGAATTACAGACCTTAACCATACACATTCACGTACAGCTTCATGTAGAGCAATAATCTCTGCATGATTTGAGGAAGTAGCAACAAGGGTCTGTTTCGTAGACCTCCAAGATATCGCAGTGCTTCCCATGGTAAAGACATAACCTGTTTGGGAGCGACCTTTGTGAGGGTCAGAGAGGTACCCTGCATCAGCAAAGCCCATCAAGACATCATTGTCGTTTTGATGGAGGGAGATAGGAGGACGCCGGCCACCATGAGCGGCGGCGGCGCCTGTGCCGGCAACATGGCCGGCGGCCATTCCATGGACGGGGGCGTTTTGCCTTTTTGGGTCCGATCCCAATTTTCCGTCATTCCTTTTCTCTCTGTAGGGATAGAATAAGCCCATATCAATCGTACCTCTTAGGTATCGAAAGATTGTCTTTATACCAATCCAATGGCGGCGTGTTGGCGCAGAGCTATGTCTAGCTAACAAGTTCACTGCGAATGAGATATCCGGTCTTGTGCATTGAGCTAAGTACAATAATGCGCCTATTGCACTTAAATAGGGCACTTCGGCCTCTAGGGGTTCTTCGTCCTCATCCCTTGGACGAAACGGATCTTTTCCGGGCTCAAGACTACGGCCGATCATGGGAGTACTTGCAGGCTTTGCTTTATCTTCATTAAAGCGCCTTAGAATTTCTGAGTATATGCAGACTGATGGATCAAAATCCCATCACTACGGTGCTCGAGTTCTAAACCGAGACAAAACCGTGTTTTCCCAAGATCTTTCATCTCAAATTCGGATTTCAAGTAATTAGCAGTTTCCTTTAACTCATCTAGAGTTCCAATTAGGTTCATGTCATCGACATAAACTGCTACGATTGCAAATCCGGAACTTGTTCTTTTAATGAACACGCATGGGCATATTTCATTGTTAATATATCCCTTCCCAATCAAGTAGTCACTTAGACGGTTATACCACATCCGTCCGGATTGTTTTAATCCATATAGTGAGCGTTTTAATCTTATTGAAAACGCGCTCCGTGGTTTAGAGCCACTTGATTTGGGTAATTGAAGTCCATCTGGAACCTTCATATATATCTCTGAATCTAGATCCCCATAGAGATATGCTGTAACCACATCCATAAGCTGCATGTCAAGTTTTTCGGAAACTACCAAACTGACAAGGTAGCGGAACGTTATAACGTCCATTACGGGAGAATATGTCTCCTCGTAGTCGATTCCAGGGCGTTGTGAGAAACCTTGCGCCACAAGGCGGGCTTTATATCTTACCACCTCATTTTTCTCATTACGCTTTCTAACAAAGACCCATTTATGGCCAACAGGCTTTACACTTGGGGGTGTCTGCGTTACAGGCCCAAATACCTGTCTCTTTGTTAGTGAATCCAATTCAACCTGGATCGCATCTTTCCATTTAGGCCAATCTGCTCTTCGTTGACATTCTTCAACAGAGCGAGGTTCGATATCATCATATTCTATAATCCCTTTCGCAATATGATATGCAAATGCATCATCAATCGCCATAGAATTTCTATCCATCATCTCATGTACACTAGTGTAATTTATGGAGATCTCTCTATTCTCTGGAGTTGGTTCTGACATTGGAGCGTCCCCCAATGATGTCTCTTGGACATAACCATAATCCGGAATATTCTCATGAGATGGATTATTTATATCGATGATTAATGGATTATTCTGTGCCAAACTCGCTTTCTTTCTTGGGCGAGAATCCATCGAACCTATAGGCCTCCCGCGCTTCCTGGCAGGAGCCATGGGCCTAGCCACAACGTCACCATCACTGTGAGAGGGGACGTTGGCGCCATGCTCAAATCCTCTTGAGTTAGCGTCATGTCCTCTAGTTTTAGGGACATCAATCCTTGCAGGCACGTTTGCAGCAGGTATGTGTGATCTCGTCACTTTAGCGATATCAGAAAACGCATCAGGCATCGATTCTGCTACGTTCTGAAGATCGAGAATTCTCCGCACTTCAATTTCAGACTGTGCGGTTCGGGGATCAAGATGAGACAGAGTGGGGACAGACCACGACAATTCCGGTCGTTCCTGTTGAACATTGATGTTCTTATCTCCCCTAACGATGGGAAGACTGTCTCATCGAAGTGACAATCCGCAAATCTAGCGGTAAAGAGATCGCCTGTCAAGGGTTCTATGTAGCGGATAATCGTTGGAGAATCATATCCAACATAAAGGCCTAATCGTCTTTGAGGACCCATTTTGGTGCGCTGTGGCGGCGCAATAGGCACATAGACTGCACACCCAAATATGCGTAAGTGTGAGACATCAGGCTCATACCCAGTAACCATCTGTGACGCAGAGAAGGGTTGAGTGGCAGTGGGCCTCAGACGAATAAGCACGGCTGCATGCAATATTGCATAGCCCCAAGCAGAAATAGGGAGATTGGTGCGCATCACCAATGCTCGAGCAACCATTTGAAGTCGTTTAATGGTGGCTTCTGCGAGACCATTTTGGGTATGAACATGAGGAACAGGATGTTCAACATCAATCCCAATGGACATGCAATAATCATCAAAAGTCTTTGATGTAAACTCCCCAGCATTGTCTAATCTTATAGACTTAATGGGATGATCAGGGTGGTGAGCCCGTAACTTAATGATTTGTGCTAGGAGTTTAGCAAATGCAGCGTTCCTTGTGGACAATAGCATGACATGTGACCAGCGTGTCGATGCATCAACCAACACCATAAAATATCTAAATGGTCCGCATGGTGGTTGAATAGGTCCACAAATATCACCTTGAATTCTTTGCAAGAATGGTATATTTTCCTTGGTGTCCTTTGCATAGGATGGTCTTGATCCTAACTTTGCTAAAGAGCAGGCTTTGCAGAACGAATGATGGGCTTTAGAAACAACCAATGAGGATTTTGGTTGAGCCACAAAGTCACAAGTGACCTTAGAAGTAAAAGTTGGAGACAAAGGACCCTTGGTGGCGTCAATGCCACCCTGAGGCCGCAGGGGGAAGGCGGCGCCGGCCAAGGATGGCCGGATTTGGGGGTGAACGGCGCCGTGAGGCGCAGGGGTTCCTTCGGTGTCCAAAAACCGAGTTTTACTTCTTTTCGTTCTGAAAAAGGGATGTCCGTGTGAAGTCTTTAATACACGGATCAGCATGTCACGACCTGGGTGTCCCAAACGGTCGTGCCAAAGCCTATACGTGTCGGAATCCCATAAATCATCTCTCATGACATGGTTGGATTCAATGACTCGAATAGTGGTTGCATACAACCCACTAGAGCGACACATAAGTTTCTCTAATACTCGTTTATGTCCGTAGTCATTAGAGGTGATGCAAAGGAACTCTTGTCCATTCTCACAATGTGTTTCCACATGAAAACCATTGGCTCTTATATCTTTGAAGCTCAATAGGGTTCTTCCTGCCCTAGGAGCATAAAGAGCTTCGGTGACATTCAAGGTAGTGCCATTAGGCAACATAAATTGAGCTGGTCCTCGACCATGAATCAATTGAGATGGTCCAGCCATCGTAGTCACAGAAGATCGAGTAGGCGCCATCCATAGGAATAGCTGCCTGTTTCGAAGGATGGTATGTGTAGTAGCACTATCCACGAGGCATTCGAGCTCTCCGGGAAACATACTGAAAAATAATAAAGTTCGAATTTAGAATATGTCCAAGACATTAAAATAAATCGATACTTTATTAATAATAGCCAATGATTACATCAAAGTTTCTTGACCAAAATCTAATCCAATATAAAAATCAAACCGTAGACAAATCGTAGTCACTCAATCCTTTCGGTAATTTCAATTTAGTTGTGACCAGGTAAGGTAAGGCGAGATTTTGGTGGAGCGTTGCTCACTTTTAAAACCGTTCTCTCAGATCAAACCTTGCCTAGACATCACAAGTACTCTTGAGTACGCCTAGAGGGAAAGAGTTAATACAATAAGTCATTTTATTGATTTAAGGCATAATAGCCATTACATAATTCTTGGAAAAGTAAAGGACTATACTAATCAAAATCTGCAGCATCCTTGTGCAATTCTTTGTCAGATTTGAAGTCCGCTATGGTGAGATTGACGTCGGCATCATCACCATCTTCTTCTATATTTTCGGCAAAATTGGCTTCATGCTCTCTGAAGTCTCTAAATGCCTTGTGGATAGTGCTACTACACATACCATCCTTCGAAACAGGCAGCTATTCCTATGGATGGCGCCTACTCGATCTTCTGTGACTACGATGGCTGGACCATCTCAATTGATTCATGGTCGAGGACCAGCTCAATTTATGGGGATCTAGTGACATATATCACTGTGATATATGTTCCGTGACTTGAAAGAACAAGTATAAGTTGACCCTAATTGGAACATAGCTCCCCATGAATTAAATAGGTCGCGTTGCTGCTAATTACTTGAATGCTATATATGTCACTAGAGCCCGGAATTAACGGACCACGTGAGCGCCTAAGTGATTAGGTACATGTACCTTATATGGGGAGCTATGCTACCAAGAAATCGATTTCCAAGAAAATTGGATTAGACCGAAACAATGATGTTTATTAGGTCATAAATCGATGCTTGCGGACGCTCTTAGTCCGAAGTCTTACGAACGCTCTTAGTTCGTTAATTGCGTGAATCCCCACGATTCCGCTTTTCAATAATCGCTATCAATCGTACCTCTTAGGGCAATCAACCTTGCTCCATGATCACCTTGGCACATCGAAGCAACATCGAACAGTTCTATATGTGCCCTTAGACGTTTAGGTAACGACTTAGTGAATAAGTCCGCTACATTATCCTCTGATCGGATTTGATTCACTTCAATCTTTAGAAGTGATTGTTGTTGCTGATTATAAAAGAACTTAGGCGATATATGCTTGGTGTTGTCACCCTTGATGAAACCTAACTTCATTTGTTCAATACAAGCTGCATTATCCTCATAAATGCATGTAGGGTCATCTGTGGTAGACTTCAAACCACAACTTCCTTGAATGTGTCGAATTACAGACCTTAACCATACACATTCACGTACAGCTTCATGTAGAGCAATAATCTCTGCATGATTTGAGGAAGTAGCAACAAGGGTCTGTTTCGTAGACCTCCAAGATATCGCAGTGCTTCCCATGGTAAAGACATAACCTGTTTGGGAGCGACCTTTGTGAGGGTCAGAGAGGTACCCTGCATCAGCAAAGCCCATCAAGACATCATTGTCGTTTTGATGGAGGGAGATAGGAGGACGCCGGCCACCATGAGCGGCGGCGGCGCCTGTGCCGGCAACATGGCCGGCGGCCATTCCATGGACGGGGGCGTTTTGCCTTTTTGGGTCCGATCCCAATTTTCCGTCATTCCTTTTCTCTCTGTAGGGATAGAATAAGCCCATATCAATCGTACCTCTTAGGTATCGAAAGATTGTCTTTATACCAATCCAATGGCGGCGTGTTGGCGCAGAGCTATGTCTAGCTAACAAGTTCACTGCGAATGAGATATCCGGTCTTGTGCATTGAGCTAAGTACAATAATGCGCCTATTGCACTTAAATAGGGCACTTCGGCCTCTAGGGGTTCTTCGTCCTCATCCCTTGGACGAAACGGATCTTTTCCGGGCTCAAGACTACGGCCGATCATGGGAGTACTTGCAGGCTTTGCTTTATCTTCATTAAGCGCCTTAGAATTTTCTGAGTATATGCAGACTGATGGATCAAAATCCCATCACTACGGTGCTCGAGTTCTAAACCGAGATATCGACACATGGATTAGTGTTTTCTAACGGTTTTCCCCTTAGAAATTAACCATGGAGAACTAATAGATTAGTGCTCGAGTTCTAAACCGAGACAAAACCGTGTTTTCCCAAGATCTTTCATCTCAAATTCGGATTTCAAGTAATTAGCAGTTTCCTTTAACTCATCTAGAGTTCCAATTAGGTTCATGTCATCGACATAAACTGCTACGATTGCAAATCCGGAACTTGTTCTTTTAATGAACACGCATGGGCATATTTCATTGTTAATATATCCCTTCCCAATCAAGTAGTCACTTAGACGGTTATACCACATCCGTCCGGATTGTTTTAATCCATATAGTGAGCGTTTTAATCTTATTGAAAACGCGCTCCGTGGTTTAGAGCCACTTGATTTGGGTAATTGAAGTCCATCTGGAACCTTCATATATATCTCTGAATCTAGATCCCATAGAGATATGCTGTAACCACATCCATAAGCTGCATGTCAAGTTTTTCGGAAACTACCAAACTGACAAGGTAGCGGAACGTTATAACGTCCATTACGGGAGAATATGTCTCCTCGTAGTCGATTCCAGGGCGTTGTGAGAAACCTTGCGCCACAAGGCGGGCTTTATATCTTACCACCTCATTTTTCTCATTACGCTTTCTAACAAAGACCCATTTATGGCCAACAGGCTTACACTTGGGGGTGTCTGCGTTACAGGCCAAATACCTGTCTCTTTGTTAGTGAATCCAATTCAACCTGGATCGCATCTTTCCATTTAGGCCAATCTGCTCTTCGTTGACATTCTTCAACAGAGCGAGGTTCGATATCATCATATTCTATAATCCCTTTCGCAATATGATATGCAAATGCATCATCAATCGCCATAGAATTTCTATCCATCATCTCATGTACACTAGTGTAATTTATGGAGATCTCTCTATTCTCTGGAGTTGGTTCTGACATTGGAGCGTCCCCCAATGATGTCTCTTGGACATAACCATAATCCGGAATATTCTCATGAGATGGATTATTTATATCGATGATTAATGGATTATTCTGTGCCAAACTCGCTTTCTTTCTTGGGCGAGAATCCATCGAACCTATAGGCCTCCCGCGCTTCCTGGCAGGAGCCATGGGCCTAGCCACAACGTCACCATCACTGTGAGAGGGGACGTTGGCGCCATGCTCAAATCCTCTTGAGTTAGCGTCATGTCCTCTAGTTTTAGGGACATCAATCCTTGCAGGCACGTTTGCAGCAGGTATGTGTGATCTCGTCACTTTAGCGATATCAGAAAACGCATCAGGCATCGATTCTGCTACGTTCTGAAGATCGAGAATTCTCCGCACTTCAATTTCAGACTGTGCGGTTCGGGGATCAAGATGAGACAGAGTGGGGACAGACCACGACAATTCCGGTCGTTCCTGTTGAACATTGATGTTCTTATCTCCCCCTAACGATGGGAAGACTGTCTCATCGAAGTGACAATCCGCAAATCTAGCGGTAAAGAGATCGCCTGTCAAGGTTCTATGTAGCGGATAATCGTTGGAGAATCATATCCACATAAAGGCCTAATCGTCTTTGAGGACCCATTTTGGTGCGCTGTGGCGGCGCAATAGGCACATAGACTGCACACCCAAATATGCGTAAGTGTGAGACATCAGGCTCATACCCAGTAACCATCTGTGACGCAGAGAAGGGTTGAGTGGCAGTGGGCCTCAGACGAATAAGCACGGCTGCATGCAATATTGCATAGCCCCAAGCAGAAATAGGGAGATTGGTGCGCATCACCAATGCTCGAGCAACCATTTGAAGTCGTTTAATGGTGGCTTCTGCGAGACCATTTTGGGTATGAACATGAGGAACAGGATGTTCAACATCAATCCCAATGGACATGCAATAATCATCAAAAGTCTTTGATGTAAACTCCCCAGCATTGTCTAATCTTATAGACTTAATGGGATGATCAGGGTGGTGAGCCCGTAACTTAATGATTTGTGCTAGGAGTTTAGCAAATGCAGCGTTCCTTGTGGACAATAGCATGACATGTGACCAGCGTGTCGATGCATCAACCAACACCATAAAATATCTAAATGGTCCGCATGGTGGTTGAATAGGTCCACAAATATCACCTTGAATTCTTTGCAAGAATGGTATATTTTCCTTGGTGTCCTTTGCATAGGATGGTCTTGATCCTAACTTTGCTAAAGAGCAGGCTTTGCAGAACGAATGATGGGCTTTAGAAACAACCAATGAGGATTTTGGTTGAGCCACAAAGTCACAAGTGACCTTAGAAGTAAAAGTTGGAGACAAAGGACCCTTGGTGGCGTCAATGCCACCCTGAGGCCGCAGGGGGAAGGCGGCGCCGGCCAAGGATGGCCGGATTTGGGGGTGAACGGCGCCGTGAGGCGCAGGGGTTCCTTCGGTGTCCAAAAACCGAGTTTTACTTCTTTTCGTTCTGAAAAAGGGATGTCCGTGTGAAGTCTTTAATACACGGATCATCATGTCACGACCTGGGTGTCCCAAACGGTCGTGCCAAAGCCTATACGTGTCGGAATCCCATAAATCATCTCTCATGACATGGTTGGATTCAATGACTCGAATAGTGGTTGCATACAACCCACTAGAGCGACACATAAGTTTCTCTAATACTCGTTTATGTCCGTAGTCATTAGAGGTGATGCAAAGGAACTCTTGTCCATTCTCACAATGTGTTTCCACATGAAAACCATTGGCTCTTATATCTTTGAAGCTCAATAGGGTTCTTCCTGCCCTAGGAGCATAAAGAGCTTCGGTGACATTCAAGGTAGTGCCATTAGGCAACATAAATTGAGCTGGTCCTCGACCATGAATCAATTGAGATGGTCCAGCCATCGTAGTCACAGAAGATCGAGTAGGCGCCATCCATAGGAATAGCTGCCTGTTTCGAAGGATGGTATGTGTAGTAGCACTATCCACGAGGCATTCGAGCTCTCCGGGAAACATACTGAAAAATAATAAAGTTCGAATTTAGAATATGTCCAAGACATTAAAATAAATCGATACTTTATTAATAATAGCCAATGATTACATCAAAGTTTCTTGACCAAAATCTAATCCAATATAAAAATCAAACCGTAGACAAATCGTAGTCACTCAATCCTTTCGGTAATTTCAATTTAGTTGTGACCAGGTAAGGTAAGGCGAGATTTTGGTGGAGCGTTGCTCACTTTTAAACCGTTCTCTCAGATCAAACCTTGCCTAGACATCACAAGTACTCTTGAGTACGCCTAGAGGGAAAGAGTTAATACAATAAGTCATTTTATTGATTTAAGGCATAATAGCCATTACATAATTCTTGGAAAAGTAAAGGACTATACTAATCAAAATCTGCAGCATCCTTGTGCAATTCTTTGTCAGATTTGAAGTCCGCTATGGTGAGATTGACGTCGGCATCATCACCATCTTCTTCTATATTTTCGGCAAAATTGGCTTCATGCTCTCTGAAGTCTCTAAATGCCTTGTAATGCGCAGCCAATTGTTTGCTTGCGTTGCATTGTTTGAACCAGTGCTCACTAGATCCACATCGATGACACATGTCATTGTGATTTCCTCCCTTTAATTGAGGTGCATTGTTTGCACTTGGGTGGCGTCCCCCATAGGAGTTGGCGCCATTCCCACGGCCCTGGGTGGTTCCTCCATGTCCTGGAGCCCCACGGCCTCCTCTCCCACGTTGCCATGTATTGCCACGTGATCGTCCTTCATTCTGACGAGTACCTTCCTTTGTAGGGCGGCCAATGCGTTTATGTCCGAAATTTCATGCGGACATTTCATGAGAAAACACGGTTATATTATTGATGGATCGAGTATATCTCCTTGAATCGAGTATAAAGGGTGGGCGAGTCTGCATATTTCACACTAATCTAGATTGATTCGGCCCTGAAACACTAATCTATAATGAAATACACTTCTCTCAACCAAAATCCTCATTGGTTCGTGATGCGCACCAATCTCCCTATTTCTGCTTGGGGCTATGCAATATTGCATGCAGCCGTGCTTATTCGTCTGAGGCCCACTGCCACTCAACCCTTCTCTGCGTCACAGATGGTTACTGGGTATGAGCCTGATGTCTCACACTTACGCATATTTGGGTGTGCAGTCTATGTGCCTATTGCGCCGCCACAGCGCACCAAAATGGGTCCTCAAAGACGATTAGGCCTTTATGTTGGATATGATTCTCCAACGATTATCCGCTACATAGAACCCTTGACAGGCGATCTCTTTACCGCTAGATTTGCGGATTGTCACTTCGATGAGACAGTCTTCCCATCGTTAGGGGGAGATAAGAACATCAATGTTCAACAGGAACGACCGGAATTGTCGTGGTCTGTCCCCACTCTGTCTCATCTTGATCCCCGAACCGCACAGTCTGAAATTGAAGTGCGGAGAATTCTCGATCTTCAGAACGTAGCAGAATCGATGCCTGATGCGTTTTCTGATATCGCTAAAGTGACGAGATCACACATACCTGCTGCAAACGTGCCTGCAAGGATTGATGTCCCTAAAACTAGAGGACATGACGCTAACTCAAGAGGATTTGAGCATGGCGCCAACGTCCCCTCTCACAGTGATACAGGTTCACAGTGATCCTAAACCTAATTGGAACTTATCGCCTAAGTTTACCAATACAAGGAATAGGTAAGTAATTAGCAGCTACACGAGGATTGGGATTACAGGCCACTACCTCGTCAGTTGACCTGCGCATTTCATTGAACTAGTAATTAGCAGCTACAATTTCATTCATGGCGAACATGTACCCTATATAAGCGTTCAGGGTCAATTAAACCTTATAGTAATTAGGTTTCCCCATAGAGATAATTCAGGGTTGCTCCAGGGAGGAGGGTATCCGCATAGCGCAGAGCGTTTTAATCGATGCCCAGCTCAATTTATGGGGACTTTCCTATATACTCGAGTAACATAGTAAAGTTAATACTTGATCCGGATATCTCATTCGCAGTGAACTTGTTAGCTAGACATAGCTCTGCGCCAACACGCCGCCATTGGATTGGTATAAAGACAATCTTTCGATACCTAAGAGGTACGATTGATATGGGCTTATTCTATCCCTACAGAGAGAATCGATTAATAAGGTGCCAAGGTGATCACCTAAGGTTTCCTCAAGGGCACATCGAAGGTGGACTTATTCACTAAGTCGTTACCATTTGAAGTCGTTTAATGGTGGCTTCTGCGAGACCATTTTGGGTATGAACATGAGGAACAGGATGTTCAACATCAATCCCAATGGACATGCAATAATCATCAAAAGTCTTTGATGTAAACTCCCCAGCATTGTCTAATCTTATAGACTTAATGGGATGATCAGGGTGGTGAGCCCGTAACTTAATGATTTGTGCTAGGAGTTTAGCAAATGCAGCGTTCCTTGTGGACAATAGCATGACATGTGACCAGCGTGTCGATGCATCAACCAACACCATAAAATATCTAAATGGTCCGCATGGTGGTTGAATAGGTCCACAAATATCACCTTGAATTCTTTGCAAGAATGGTATATTTTCCTTGGTGTCCTTTGCATAGGATGGTCTTGATCCTAACTTTGCTAAAGAGCAGGCTTTGCAGAACGAATGATGGGCTTTAGAAACAACCAATGAGGATTTTGGTTGAGCCACAAAGTCACAAGTGACCTTAGAAGTAAAAGTTGGAGACAAAGGACCCTTGGTGGCGTCAATGCCACCCTGAGGCCGCAGGGGGAAGGCGGCGCCGGCCAAGGATGGCCGGATTTGGGGGTGAACGGCGCCGTGAGGCGCAGGGGTTCCTTCGGTGTCCAAAAACCGAGTTTTACTTCTTTTCGTTCTGAAAAAGGGATGTCCGTGTGAAGTCTTTAATACACGGATCAGCATGTCACGACCTGGGTGTCCCAAACGGTCGTGCCAAAGCCTATACGTGTCGGAATCCCATAAATCATCTCTCATGACATGGTTGGATTCAATGACTCGAATAGTGGTTGCATACAACCCACTAGAGCGACACATAAGTTTCTCTAATACTCGTTTATGTCCGTAGTCATTAGAGGTGATGCAAAGGAACTCTTGTCCATTCTCACAATGTGTTTCCACATGAAAACCATTGGCTCTTATATCTTTGAAGCTCAATAGGGTTCTTCCTGCCCTAGGAGCATAAAGAGCTTCGGTGACATTCAAGGTAGTGCCATTAGGCAACATAAATTGAGCTGGTCCTCGACCATGAATCAATTGAGATGGTCCAGCCATCGTAGTCACAGAAGATCGAGTAGGCGCCATCCATAGGAATAGCTGCCTGTTTCGAAGGATGGTATGTGTAGTAGCACTATCCACGAGGCATTCGAGCTCTCCGGGAAACATACTGAAAAATAATAAAGTTCGAATTTAGAATATGTCCAAGACATTAAAATAAATCGATACTTTATTAATAATAGCCAATGATTACATCAAAGTTTCTTGACCAAAATCTAATCCAATATAAAAATCAAACCGTAGACAAATCGTAGTCACTCAATCCTTTCGGTAATTTCAATTTAGTTGTGACCAGGTAAGGTAAGGCGAGATTTTGGTGGAGCGTTGCTCACTTTTAAAACCGTTCTCTCAGATCAAACCTTGCCTAGACATCACAAGTACTCTTGAGTACGCCTAGAGGGAAAGAGTTAATACAATAAGTCATTTTATTGATTTAAGGCATAATAGCCATTACATAATTCTTGGAAAAGTAAAGGACTATACTAATCAAAATCTGCAGCATCCTTGTGCAATTCTTTGTCAGATTTGAAGTCCGCTATGGTGAGATTGACGTCGGCATCATCACCATCTTCTTCTATATTTTCGGCAAAATTGGCTTCATGCTCTCTGAAGTCTCTAAATGCCTTGTAATGCGCAGCCAATTGTTTGCTTGCGTTGCATTGTTTGATAGTGCTACTACACATACCATCCTTCGAAACTGCTAATTACTTGAATGCCTCCTGGAGTGATTGGTCCAATTAGGTATACGTCCAAGGCATTGAACCTGATATATGTCTTCGTGTACCTAGATCCCCACAGGTTCATCGTTTATATATCAGAATGACCCCTTTCAGGTTCATCGTTTATTAACTTATCCATGAGAATTAGCAGTTTCCTCATGGGCTGTTCAATAAATTCTATTTCTCACGACCCTTTACACCAACATACGCCTGTAATCAAAATCGCCTTTATGTTAGATTAGTGTATTTCTTATACGGCCCTATTCCTCTCCCACTCATGTTTCAAAGGTTCGTAGATTTACAATCCAATCAACTCGTTTATTGATCTTCAGAACGTCCGTTGTGTCCCTTATCCTGAGAACTTTTGAGTACCGTAGTGTGCCTTATCAACGCCTGTAATCAAGTTTAGTGTGCCTTATCAACGCCTTCTCAACGATGCCTCTAGTGATTCACTTCAATCTACGATTCGCCGACTTCAAGTCTGTAGCTGAATATAATTCAGAAGTTCTACGCCTCAAAACCATGTTGGGGTTCTGTGGACAACCCGTCACAGAGCAAGAACTAATTGAGAAAACTCTCTCCACCTTCCCCGTCTCAGCAATTTTGCTCTCAAAGCAATATCGAACAGAATTCGATACTAGACGGATCACGAGATTTCATCAGCTCATTACTATTATGTCTGTAGCTGAAAAACATGATAATATCCTCGTGAAGAATTATAATTCAAGGCCTATCGGAACTAAGAGCGTTCATGAGGCGAATTATAATAATGCACCCAAAGGAGGGCGCAAGGAGCGGAACCCTAAGAATAAGGGACACAACGGACGTTCTGGTCCATATAACCGCCCTACAAAGGAAGGTACTCGTCAGAATGAAGGACGATCACGTGGCAATACATGGCAACGTGGGAGAGGAGGCCGTGGGGCTCCAGGACATGGAGGAACCACCCAGGGCCGTGGGAATGGCGCCAACTCCTATGGGGGACGCCACCCAAGTGCAAACAATGCACCTCAATTAAAGGGAGGAAATCACAATGACATGTGTCATCGATGTGGATCTAGTGAGCACTGGTTCAAACAATGCAACGCAAGCAAACAATTGGCTGCGCATTACAAGGCATTTAGAGACTTCAGAGAGCATGAAGCCAATTTTGCCGAAAATATAGAAGAAGATGGTGATGATGCCGACGTCAATCTCACCATAGCGGACTTCAAATCTGACAAAGAATTGCACAAGGATGCTGCAGATTTTGATTAGTATAGTCCTTTACTTTTCCAAGAATTATGTAATGGCTATTATGCCTTAAATCAATAAAATGACTTATTGTATTAACTCTTTCCCTCTAGGCGTACTCAAGAGTACTTGTGATGTCTAGGCAAGGTTTGATCTGAGAGAACGGTTTTAAAAGTGAGCAACGCTCCACCAAAATCTCGCCTTACCTTACCTGGTCACAACTAAATTGAAATTACCGAAAGGATTGAGTGACTACGATTTGTCTACGGTTTGATTTTTATATTGGATTAGATTTTGGTCAAGAAACTTTGATGTAATCATTGGCTATTATTAATAAAGTATCGATTTATTTTAATGTCTTGGACATATTCTAAATTCGAACTTTATTATTTTTCAGTATGTTTCCCGGAGAGCTCGAATGCCTCGTGGATAGTGCTACTACACATACCATCCTTCGAAACAGGCAGCTATTCCTATGGATGGCGCCTACTCGATCTTCTGTGACTACGATGGCTGGACCATCTCAATTGATTCATGGTCGAGGACCAGCTCAATTTATGTTGCCTAATGGCACTACCTTGAATGTCACCGAAGCTCTTTATGCTCCTAGGGCAGGAAGAACCCTATTGAGCTTCAAAGATATAAGAGCCAATGGTTTTCATGTGGAAACACATTGTGAGAATGGACAAGAGTTCCTTTGCATCACCTCTAATGACTACGGACATAAACGAGTATTAGAGAAACTTATGTGTCGCTCTAGTGGGTTGTATGCAACCACTATTCGAGTCATTGAATCCAACCATGTCATGAGAGATGATTTATGGGATTCCGACACGTATAGGCTTTGGCACGACCGTTTGGGACACCCAGGTCGTGACATGCTGATCCGTGTATTAAAGACTTCACACGGACATCCCTTTTTCAGAACGAAAAGAAGTAAAACTCGGTTTTTGGACACCGAAGGAACCCCTGCGCCTCACGGCGCCGTTCACCCCCAAATCCGGCCATCCTTGGCCGGCGCCGCCTTCCCCCTGCGGCCTCAGGGTGGCATTGACGCCACCAAGGGTCCTTTGTCTCCAACTTTTACTTCTAAGGTCACTTGTGACTTTGTGGCTCAACCAAAATCCTCATTGGTTGTTTCTAAAGCCCATCATTCGTTCTGCAAAGCCTGCTCTTTAGCAAAGTTAGGATCAAGACCATCCTATGCAAAGGACACCAAGGAAAATATACCATTCTTGCAAAGAATTCAAGGTGATATTTGTGGACCTATTCAACCACCATGCGGACCATTTAGATATTTTATGGTGTTGGTTGATGCATCGACACGCTGGTCACATGTCATGCTATTGTCCACAAGGAACGCTGCATTTGCTAAACTCCTAGCACAAATCATTAAGTTACGGGCTCACCACCCTGATCATCCCATTAAGTCTATAAGATTAGACAATGCTGGGGAGTTTACATCAAAGACTTTTGATGATTATTGCATGTCCATTGGGATTGATGTTGAACATCCTGTTCCTCATGTTCATACCCAAAATGGTCTCGCAGAAGCCACCATTAACCGACTTCAAATGGTTGCTCGAGCATTGGTGATGCGCACCAATCTCCCTATTTCTGCTTGGGGCTATGCAATATTGCATGCAGCCGTGCTTATTCGTCTGAGGCCCACTGCCACTCAACCCTTCTCTGCGTCACAGATGGTTACTGGGTATGAGCCTGATGTCTCACACTTACGCATATTTGGGTGTGCAGTCTATGTGCCTATTGCGCCGCCACAGCGCACCAAAATGGGTCCTCAAAGACGATTAGGCCTTTATGTTGGATATGATTCTCCAACGATTATCCGCTACATAGAACCCTTGACAGGCGATCTCTTTACCGCTAGATTTGCGGATTGTCACTTCGATGAGACAGTCTTCCCATCGTTAGGGGGAGATAAGAACATCAATGTTCAACAGGAACGACCGGAATTGTCGTGGTCTGTCCCCACTCTGTCTCATCTTGATCCCCGAACCGCACAGTCTGAAATTGAAGTGCGGAGAATTCTCGATCTTCAGAACGTAGCAGAATCGATGCCTGATGCGTTTTCTGATATCGCTAAAGTGACGAGATCACACATACCTGCTGCAAACGTGCCTGCAAGGATTGATGTCCCTAAAACTAGAGGACATGACGCTAACTCAAGAGGATTTGAGCATGGCGCCAACGTCCCCTCTCACAGTGATGGTGACGTTGTGGCTAGGCCCATGGCTCCTGCCAGGAAGCGCGGGAGGCCTATAGGTTCGATGGATTCTCGCCCAAGAAAGAAAGCGAGTTTGGCACAGAATAATCCATTAATCATCGATATAAATAATCCATCTCATGAGAATATTCCGGATTATGGTTATGTCCAAGAGACATCATTGGGGGACGCTCCAATGTCAGAACCAACTCCAGAGAATAGAGAGATCTCCATAAATTACACTAGTGTACATGAGATGATGGATAGAAATTCTATGGCGATTGATGATGCATTTGCATATCATATTGCGAAAGGGATTATAGAATATGATGATATCGAACCTCGCTCTGTTGAAGAATGTCAACGAAGAGCAGATTGGCCTAAATGGAAAGATGCGATCCAGGTTGAATTGGATTCACTAACAAAGAGACAGGTATTTGGGCCTGTAACGCAGACACCCCCAAGTGTAAAGCCTGTTGGCCATAAATGGGTCTTTGTTAGAAAGCGTAATGAGAAAAATGAGGTGGTAAGATATAAAGCCCGCCTTGTGGCGCAAGGTTTCTCACAACGCCCTGGAATCGACTACGAGGAGACATATTCTCCCGTAATGGACGTTATAACGTTCCGCTACCTTGTCAGTTTGGTAGTTTCCGAAAAACTTGACATGCAGCTTATGGATGTGGTTACAGCATATCTCTATGGGGATCTAGATTCAGAGATATATATGAAGGTTCCAGATGGACTTCAATTACCCAAATCAAGTGGCTCTAAACCACGGAGCGCGTTTTCAATAAGATTAAAACGCTCACTATATGGATTAAAACAATCCGGACGGATGTGGTATAACCGTCTAAGTGACTACTTGATTGGGAAGGGATATATTAACAATGAAATATGCCCATGCGTGTTCATTAAAAGAACAAGTTCCGGATTTGCAATCGTAGCAGTTTATGTCGATGACATGAACCTAATTGGAACTCTAGATGAGTTAAAGGAAACTGCTAATTACTTGAAATCCGAATTTGAGATGAAAGATCTTGGGAAAACACGGTTTTGTCTCGGTTTAGAACTCGAGCACCGTAGTGATGGGATTTTGATCCATCAGTCTGCATATACTCAGAAAATTCTAAGGCGCTTTAATGAAGATAAAGCAAAGCCTGCAAGTACTCCCATGATCGGCCGTAGTCTTGAGCCCGGAAAAGATCCGTTTCGTCCAAGGGATGAGGACGAAGAACCCCTAGAGGCCGAAGTGCCCTATTTAAGTGCAATAGGCGCATTATTGTACTTAGCTCAATGCACAAGACCGGATATCTCATTCGCAGTGAACTTGTTAGCTAGACATAGCTCTGCGCCAACACGCCGCCATTGGATTGGTATAAAGACAATCTTTCGATACCTAAGAGGTACGATTGATATGGGCTTATTCTATCCCTACAGAGAGAAAAGGAATGACGGAAAATTGGGATCGGACCCAAAAAGGCAAAACGCCCCCGTCCATGGAATGGCCGCCGGCCATGTTGCCGGCACAGGCGCCGCCGCCGCTCATGGTGGCCGGCGTCCTCCTATCTCCCTCCATCAAAACGACAATGATGTCTTGATGGGCTTTGCTGATGCAGGGTACCTCTCTGACCCTCACAAAGGTCGCTCCCAAACAGGTTATGTCTTTACCATGGGAAGCACTGCGATATCTTGGAGGTCTACGAAACAGACCCTTGTTGCTACTTCCTCAAATCATGCAGAGATTATTGCTCTACATGAAGCTGTACGTGAATGTGTATGGTTAAGGTCTGTAATTCGACACATTCAAGGAAGTTGTGGTTTGAAGTCTACCACAGATGACCCTACATGCATTTATGAGGATAATGCAGCTTGTATTGAACAAATGAAGTTAGGTTTCATCAAGGGTGACAACACCAAGCATATATCGCCTAAGTTCTTTTATAATCAGCAACAACAATCACTTCTAAAGATTGAAGTGAATCAAATCCGATCAGAGGATAATGTAGCGGACTTATTCACTAAGTCGTTACCTAAATCCACCTTCGAGAAACATGTGAAGAGCATCGGATTGAGAAAGTTATCCGAACTCCCACGATTGTAGCAATCAGGGGGAGATATCGACATCAGGGGGAGTTATGATGTCTACATGTTCGATCTCGAAGAGTGAAGGACGTGTTGTGCTCTTTTTGTCCTTCGACCAGGATTATTTTTGTCCCACAGGGTTTTTGTTACCTGGCAAGGTTTTAACGAGGCAACGGATGAAGCGTCACCACCAAGTTTGAGCGGCACAAGGGGGAGTGTTGAAGGAAAATCAAGTTTAGTGTGCCTTATCAAACTAGGAATAGGAATAGGAGAGAAGGTTCTAGATTTCCCAATCCTACACGGATTGGTATTCCTTGTAACATTAGATTATGCACTTTGTAATCCCTATATATAGGGCTCCTATTCTCTATAATGAAATACACTTCTCTCATCAATCTCTCTCAATACCAATATACTTAAACACGTTATCAGCACGAGCCCTAAACCACAAATAGCCAAAAAGCCAAAAACCCGAAAAGAATTTCATATCGCCAAAACTGCCGCAGCCCCTTGCCCGTGCTAGCATCAGGGGGAGATATCCTAATAAATCCTCATCCAAAACACGGAAATAGGGGACAAAACCGAGACTGAAGATCTTCCATAGTAATAAAGGGTGGGCGATCCATCAATAATACTCGATCCATCATTAGCAGTCTCGGTTTTACGTGTCGCCTGAACCTGAAAGGGGTCGTTTATCCATGAGATAAACGAGTATATCTCAATTGATAGGAAACATAGGAACCTGTATCCTATAAACACGGAACGTGTATCCGTCAGGACATGGCGGCGTATCCGTAATTGGACGAGTACCTAACTATAAGTTCCGGAGAACGCTCATAACGGACCTTAGCCATAGGAATAGGAAACTTGGTGATCTACTTCCTCAAATCATGCAGAGATTATTGCTCTACATGAAGCTGTACGTGAATGTGTATGGTTAAGGTCTGTAATTCGACACATTCAAGGAAGTTGTGGTTTGAAGTCTACCACAGATGACCCTACATGCATTTATGAGGATAATGCAGCTTGTATTGAACAAATGAAGTTAGGTTTCATCAAGGGTGACAACACCAAGCATATATCGCCTAAGTTCTTTTATAATCAGCAACAACAATCACTTCTAAAGATTGAAGTGAATCAAATCCGATCAGAGGATAATGTAGCGGACTTATTCACTAAGTCGTTACCTAAATCCACCTTCGAGAAACATGTGAAGAGCATCGGATTGAGAAAGTTATCCGAACTCGGATTTATGACCTAATTGGCTCCGGGTTGCCCCATGATTTGGAACATGTACCTTATAGATTTACTCCATCATTATAGAGAATAGGAGCCCTATATATAGGGATTACAAAGTGCATAATCTAATGTTACAAGGAATACCAATCCGTGTAGGATTGGGAAATCTAGAACCTTCTCTCCTATTCCTATTCCTAGTTTGATAAGGCACACTAAACTTGATTTTCCTTCAACACTCCCCTTGTGCCGCTCAAACTTGGTGGTGACGCTTCATCCGTTGCCTCGTTAAAAACCTTGCCAGGTAACAAAAACCCTGTGGGACAAAAATAATCCTGGTCGAAGGACAAAAAGAGCACAACACGTCCTTCACTCTTCGAGATCGAACATGTAGACATCATAACTCCCCCTGATGTCGATATCTCCCCCTGATTGCTACAATCGTGGGAGTTCGGATAACTTTCTCAATCCGATGCTCTTCACATGTTTCTCGAAGGTGGATTTAGGTAACGACTTAGTGAATAAGTCCGCTACATTATCACCTTGTGCCAATCATGGAGCAATCAACCTTGCTCCATGATCACCTTGGCACATGGGATTGTGCCATCTTATTCAAAAACCGTGTGCCCTTAGAAGGTTTTTCCCAAGATCTTGGGAAAACCGTTAATTTCATGCTCCATGATCACCTTCTAACCATGTGCCCTTAGAAGGTTTCAGATAGCAATCATGCGCAGGTCAACCATGTTGGATATGGATTCACTATATGGATTCACTATAGTGATTGACCCATAACTTCTAAGGGGAAACACTAATCTATTAGGATTGCGCAGGTCAACCATGAATTAAAGTAACCCGGAGGTACATTATCTCTGCTAATTACTTGGACCCTATATGGATTCACTATATGGATTTACTTGAATGCCTCCTGGAGTGGAACATATACCTAAGACATATTACTTTGGTTCATTTAGAATATACTGCGTTTTAATCTTATAAACACGGTTAATTCAGGGGGCAAAACGACCCCTTTCAGGTTCAGTTAACTTTACTATGTTACTCGAGTTTTACAATACCAACAATCACTTCTATAGAACAAATGAAGTTAAGTCCCTTGATGAAACCTAACTTCATTTGTTCAATACAAGCTGCATTATCCTCATAAATGCATGTAGGGTCATCTGTGGTAGACTTCAAACCACAACTTCCTTGAATGTGTCGAATTACAGACCTTAACCATACACATTCACGTACAGCTTCATGTAGAGCAATAATCTCTGCATGATTTGAGGAAGTAGCAACAAGGGTCTGTTTCGTAGACCTCCAAGATATCGCAGTGCTTCCCATGGTAAAGACATAACCTGTTTGGGAGCGACCTTTGTGAGGGTCAGAGAGGTACCCTGCATCAGCAAAGCCCATCAAGACATCATTGTCGTTTTGATGGAGGGAGATAGGAGGACGCCGGCCACCATGAGCGGCGGCGGCGCCTGTGCCGGCAACATGGCCGGCGGCCATTCCATGGACGGGGGCGTTTTGCCTTTTTGGGTCCGATCCCAATTTTCCGTCATTCCTTTTCTCTCTGTAGGGATAGAATAAGCCCATATCAATCGTACCTCTTAGGTATCGAAAGATTGTCTTTATACCAATCCAATGGCGGCGTGTTGGCGCAGAGCTATGTCTAGCTAACAAGTTCACTGCGAATGAGATATCCGGTCTTGTGCATTGAGCTAAGTACAATAATGCGCCTATTGCACTTAAATAGGGCACTTCGGCCTCTAGGGGTTCTTCGTCCTCATCCCTTGGACGAAACGGATCTTTTCCGGGCTCAAGACTACGGCCGATCATGGGAGTACTCGCAGGCTTTGCTTTATCTTCATTAAAGCGCCTTAGAATTTTCTGAGTATATGCAGACTGATGGATCAAAATCCCATCACTACGGTGCTCGAGTTCTAAACCGAGACAAAACCGTGTTTTCCCAAGATCTTTCATCTCAAATTCGGATTTCAAGTAATTAGCAGTTTCCTTTAACTCATCTAGAGTTCCAATTAGGTTCATGTCATCGACATAAACTGCTACGATTGCAAATCCGGAACTTGTTCTTTTAATGAACACGCATGGGCATATTTCATTGTTAATATATCCCTTCCCAATCAAGTAGTCACTTAGACGGTTATACCACATCCGTCCGGATTGTTTTAATCCATATAGTGAGCGTTTTAATCTTATTGAAAACGCGCTCCGTGGTTTAGAGCCACTTGATTTGGGTAATTGAAGTCCATCTGGAACCTTCATATATATCTCTGAATCTAGATCCCCATAGAGATATGCTGTAACCACATCCATAAGCTGCATGTCAAGTTTTTCGGAAACTACCAAACTGACAAGGTAGCGGAACGTTATAACGTCCATTACGGGAGAATATGTCTCCTCGTAGTCGATTCCAGGGCGTTGTGAGAAACCTTGCGCCACAAGGCGGGCTTTATATCTTACCACCTCATTTTTCTCATTACGCTTTCTAACAAAGACCCATTTATGGCCAACAGGCTTTACACTTGGGGGTGTCTGCGTTACAGGCCCAAATACCTGTCTCTTTGTTAGTGAATCCAATTCAACCTGGATCGCATCTTTCCATTTAGGCCAATCTGCTCTTCGTTGACATTCTTCAACAGAGCGAGGTTCGATATCATCATATTCTATAATCCCTTTCGCAATATGATATGCAAATGCATCATCAATCGCCATAGAATTTCTATCCATCATCTCATGTACACTAGTGTAATTTATGGAGATCTCTCTATTCTCTGGAGTTGGTTCTGACATTGGAGCGTCCCCCAATGATGTCTCTTGGACATAACCATAATCCGGAATATTCTCATGAGATGGATTATTTATATCGATGATTAATGGATTATTCTGTGCCAAACTCGCTTTCTTTCTTGGGCGAGAATCCATCGAACCTATAGGCCTCCCGCGCTTCCTGGCAGGAGCCATGGGCCTAGCCACAACGTCACCATCACTGTGAGAGGGGACGTTGGCGCCATGCTCAAATCCTCTTGAGTTAGCGTCATGTCCTCTAGTTTTAGGGACATCAATCCTTGCAGGCACGTTTGCAGCAGGTATGTGTGATCTCGTCACTTTAGCGATATCAGAAAACGCATCAGGCATCGATTCTGCTACGTTCTGAAGATCGAGAATTCTCCGCACTTCAATTTCAGACTGTGCGGTTCGGGGATCAAGATGAGACAGAGTGGGGACAGACCACGACAATTCCGGTCGTTCCTGTTGAACATTGATGTTCTTATCTCCCCCTAACGATGGGAAGACTGTCTCATCGAAGTGACAATCCGCAAATCTAGCGGTAAAGAGATCGCCTGTCAAGGGTTCTATGTAGCGGATAATCGTTGGAGAATCATATCCAACATAAAGGCCTAATCGTCTTTGAGGACCCATTTTGGTGCGCTGTGGCGGCGCAATAGGCACATAGACTGCACACCCAAATATGCGTAAGTGTGAGACATCAGGCTCATACCCAGTAACCATCTGTGACGCAGAGAAGGGTTGAGTGGCAGTGGGCCTCAGACGAATAAGCACGGCTGCATGCAATATTGCATAGCCCCAAGCAGAAATAGGGAGATTGGTGCGCATCACCAATGCTCGAGCAACCATTTGAAGTCGTTTAATGGTGGCTTCTGCGAGACCATTTTGGGTATGAACATGAGGAACAGGATGTTCAACATCAATCCCAATGGACATGCAATAATCATCAAAAGTCTTTGATGTAAACTCCCCAGCATTGTCTAATCTTATAGACTTAATGGGATGATCAGGGTGGTGAGCCCGTAACTTAATGATTTGTGCTAGGAGTTTAGCAAATGCAGCGTTCCTTGTGGACAATAGCATGACATGTGACCAGCGTGTCGATGCATCAACCAACACCATAAAATATCTAAATGGTCCGCATGGTGGTTGAATAGGTCCACAAATATCACCTTGAATTCTTTGCAAGAATGGTATATTTTCCTTGGTGTCCTTTGCATAGGATGGTCTTGATCCTAACTTTGCTAAAGAGCAGGCTTTGCAGAACGAATGATGGGCTTAGAAACAACCAATGAGGATTTTGGTTGAGCCACAAAGTCACAAGTGACTTAGAAGTAAAAGTTGGAGACAAAGGACCCTTGGTGGCGTCAATGCCACCCTGAGGCCGCAGGGGGAAGGCGGCGCCGGCCAAGGATGGCCGGATTTGGGGGTGAACGGCGCCGTGAGGCGCAGGGGTTCCTTCGGTGTCCAAAAACCGAGTTTTACTTCTTTTCGTTCTGAAAAAGGGATGTCCGTGTGAAGTCTTTAATACACGGATCAGCATGTCACGACCTGGGTGTCCCAAACGGTCGTGCCAAAGCCTATACGTGTCGGAATCCCATAAATCATCTCTCATGACATGGTTGGATTCAATGACTCGAATAGTGGTTGCATACAACCCACTAGAGCGACACATAAGTTTCTCTAATACTCGTTTATGTCCGTAGTCATTAGAGGTGATGCAAAGGAACTCTTGTCCATTCTCACAATGTGTTTCCACATGAAAACCATTGGCTCTTATATCTTTGAAGCTCAATAGGGTTCTTCCTGCCCTAGGAGCATAAAGAGCTTCGGTGACATTCAAGGTAGTGCCATTAGGCAACATAAATTGAGCTGGTCCTCGACCATGAATCAATTGAGATGGTCCAGCCATCGTAGTCACAGAAGATCGAGTAGGCGCCATCCATAGGAATAGCTGCCTGTTTCGAAGGATGGTATGTGTAGTAGCACTATCCACGAGGCATTCGAGCTCTCCGGGAAACATACTGAAAAATAATAAAGTTCGAATTTAGAATATGTCCAAGACATTTGAATAAAATAAATCGATACTTTATTAATAATAGCCAATGATTACATCAAAGTTTCTTGACCAAAGTCTAATCCAATATAAAAATCAAACCGTAGACAAATCGTAGTCACTCAATCCTTTCGGTAATTTCAATTTAGTTGTGACCAGGTAAGGTAAGGCGAGATTTTGGTGGAGCGTTGCTCACTTTTAAAACCGTTCTCTCAGATCAAACCTTGCCTAGACATCACAAGTACTCTTGAGTACGCCTAGAGGGAAAGAGTTAATACAATAAGTCATTTTATTGATTTAAGGCATAATAGCCATTACATAATTCTTGGAAAAGTAAAGGACTATACTAATCAAAATCTGCAGCATCCTTGTGCAATTCTTTGTCAGATTTGAAGTCCGCTATGGTGAGATTGACGTCGGCATCATCACCATCTTCTTCTATATTTTCGGCAAAATTGGCTTCATGCTCTCTGAAGTCTCTAAATGCCTTGTAATGCGCAGCCAATTGTTTGCTTGCGTTGCATTGTTTGAACCAGTGCTCACTAGATCCACATCGATGACACATGTCATTGTGATTTCCTCCCTTTAATTGAGGTGCATTGTTTGCACTTGGGTGGCGTCCCCCATAGGAGTTGGCGCCATTCCCACGGCCCTGGGTGGTTCCTCCATGTCCTGGAGCCCCACGGCCTCCTCTCCCACGTTGCCATGTATTGCCACGTGATCGTCCTTCATTCTGACGAGTACCTTCCTTTGTAGGGCGGTTATATGGACCAGAACGTCCGTTGTGTCCCTTATTCTTAGGGTTCCGCTCCTTGCGCCCTCCTTTGGGTGCATTATTATAATTCGCCTCATGAACGCTCTTAGTTCCGATAGGCCTTGAATTATAATTCTTCACGAGGATATTATCATGTTTTTCAGCTACAGACATAATAGTAATGAGCTGATGAAATCTCGTGATCCGTCTAGTATCGAATTCTGTTCGATATTGCTTTGAGAGCAAAATTGCTGAGACGGGGAAGGTGGAGAGAGTTTTCTCAATTAGTTCTTGCTCTGTGACGGGTTGTCCACAGAACCCCAACATGGTTTTGAGGCGTAGAACTTCTGAATTATATTCAGCTACAGACTTGAAGTCGGCGAATCGTAGATTGCCCCATTGAACTTTCAAGTCAGGGAGGAGGGTATCCTTGATATTTCCAAATCGCTCTTCTAGCGCGACCCATAATTCTCTAGCATCCTTGATTGCCATGTACTCCAGTCGGAGTGATTTATCCATGTGGCGCCTCATCAAGATGAGGGCGGTGGCTCCCGCGCAATATGATAATTCTAACAATTCTCATGTGGATCGAGTATACTATGCCCCTGCTCATAGAATTAACGATGAACCTGAAAAGGACCCTGAACCTGAAAGGGGTCGTTTTGCCTTTTTGGCCTTTATGTTGGTCAAATCAACGAGTATTAGAGAAACTTATGTGTCGCTCTAGTGGGTTGTATGCAACCACTATTCGAGTCATTGAATCCAACCATGTCATGAGAGATGATTTATGGGATTCCGACACGTATAGGCTTTGGCACGACCGTTTGGGACACCCAGGTCGTGACATGATGATCCGTGTATTAAAGACTTCACACGGACATCCCTTTTTCAGAACGAAAAGAAGTAAAACTCGGTTTTTGGACACCGAAGGAACCCCTGCGCCTCACGGCGCCGTTCACCCCCAAATCCGGCCATCCTTGGCCGGCGCCGCCTTCCCCCTGCGGCCTCAGGGTGGCATTGACGCCACCAAGGGTCCTTTGCATGGGAGTACTCCCTATTCCAATGCTCGAGCATGGCGCACCAATCTCTAATACTCGTTTACTGCTGTATCCGTGTATCCCCTAGAGGCTCGTTCACTGTGAGAGGGGACGTTCACCCCCAAATCCGGCCATCCTTGGCCGGCGCCGCCTTCCCCCTGCGGCCTCAGGGTGGCATTGACGCCACCAAGGGTCCTTTGTCTCCAACTTTTACTTCTAAGGTCACTTGTGACTTTGTGGCTCAACCAAAATCCTCATTGGTTGTTTCTAAAGCCCATCATTCGTTCTGCAAAGCCTGCTCTTTAGCAAAGTTAGGATCAAGACCATCCTATGCAAAGGACACCAAGGAAAATATACCATTCTTGCAAAGAATTCAAGGTGATATTTGTGGACCTATTCAACCACCATGCGGACCATTTAGATATTTTATGGTGTTGGTTGATGCATCGACACGCTGGTCACATGTCATGCTATTGTCCACAAGGAACGCTGCATTTGCTAAACTCCTAGCACAAATCATTAAGTTACGGGCTCACCACCCTGATCATCCCATTAAGTCTATAAGATTAGACAATGCTGGGGAGTTTACATCAAAGACTTTTGATGATTATTGCATGTCCATTGGGATTGATGTTGAACATCCTGTTCCTCATGTTCATACCCAAAATGGTCTCGCAGAAGCCACCATTAAACGACTTCAAATGGTTGCTCGAGCATTGGTGATGCGCACCAATCTCCCTATTTCTGCTTGGGGCTATGCAATATTGCATGCAGCCGTGCTTATTCGTCTGAGGCCCACTGCCACTCAACCCTTCTCTGCGTCACAGATGGTTACTGGGTATGAGCCTGATGTCTCACACTTACGCATATTTGGGTGTGCAGTCTATGTGCCTATTGCGCCGCCACAGCGCACCAAAATGGGTCCTCAAAGACGATTAGGCCTTTATGTTGGATATGATTCTCCAACGATTATCCGCTACATAGAACCCTTGACAGGCGATCTCTTTACCGCTAGATTTGCGGATTGTCACTTCGATGAGACAGTCTTCCCATCGTTAGGGGGAGATAAGAACATCAATGTTCAACAGGAACGACCGGAATTGTCGTGGTCTGTCCCCACTCTGTCTCATCTTGATCCCCGAACCGCACAGTCTGAAATTGAAGTGCGGAGAATTCTCGATCTTCAGAACGTAGCAGAATCGATGCCTGATGCGTTTTCTGATATCGCTAAAGTGACGAGATCACACATACCTGCTGCAAACGTGCCTGCAAGGATTGATGTCCCTAAAACTAGAGGACATGACGCTAACTCAAGAGGATTTGAGCATGGCGCCAACGTCCCCTCTCACAGTGATGGTGACGTTGTGGCTAGGCCCATGGCTCCTGCCAGGAAGCGCGGGAGGCCTATAGGTTCGATGGATTCTCGCCCAAGAAAGAAAGCGAGTTTGGCACAGAATAATCCATTAATCATCGATATAAATAATCCATCTCATGAGAATATTCCGGATTATGGTTATGTCCAAGAGACATCATTGGGGGACGCTCCAATGTCAGAACCAACTCCAGAGAATAGAGAGATCTCCATAAATTACACTAGTGTACATGAGATGATGGATAGAAATTCTATGGCGATTGATGATGCATTTGCATATCATATTGCGAAAAGGATTATAGAATATGATGATATCGAACCTCGCTCTGTTGAAGAATGTCAACGAAGAGCAGATTGGCCTAAATGGAAAGATGCGATCCAGGTTGAATTGGATTCACTAACAAAGAGACAGGTATTTGGGCCTGTAACGCAGACACCCCCAAGTGTAAAGCCTGTTGGCCATAAATGGGTCTTTGTTAGAAAGCGTAATGAGAAAAATGAGGTGGTAAGATATAAAGCCCGCCTTGTGGCGCAAGGTTTCTCACAACGCCCTGGAATCGACTACGAGGAGACATATTCTCCCGTAATGGACGTTATAACGTTCCGCTACCTTGTCAGTTTGGTAGTTTCCGAAAAACTTGACATGCAGCTTATGGATGTGGTTACAGCATATCTCTATGGGGATCTAGATTCAGAGATATATATGAAGGTTCCAGATGGACTTCAATTACCCAAATCAAGTGGCTCTAAACCACGGAGCGCGTTTTCAATAAGATTAAAACGCTCACTATATGGATTAAAACAATCCGGACGGATGTGGTATAACCGTCTAAGTGACTACTTGATTGGGAAGGGATATATTAACAATGAAATATGCCCATGCGTGTTCATTAAAAGAACAAGTTCCGGATTTGCAATCGTAGCAGTTTATGTCGATGACATGAACCTAATTGGAACTCTAGATGAGTTAAAGGAAACTGCTAATTACTTGAAATCCGAATTTGAGATGAAAGATCTTGGGAAAACACGGTTTTGTCTCGGTTTAGAACTCGAGCACCGTAGTGATGGGATTTTGATCCATCAGTCTGCATATACTCAGAAAATTCTAAGGCGCTTTAATGAAGATAAAGCAAAGCCTGCGAGTACTCCCATGATCGGCCGTAGTCTTGAGCCCGGAAAAGATCCGTTTCGTCCAAGGGATGAGGACGAAGAACCCCTAGAGGCCGAAGTGCCCTATTTAAGTGCAATAGGCGCATTATTGTACTTAGCTCAATGCACAAGACCGGATATCTCATTCGCAGTGAACTTGTTAGCTAGACATAGCTCTGCGCCAACACGCCGCCATTGGATTGGTATAAAGACAATCTTTCGATACCTAAGAGGTACGATTGATATGGGCTTATTCTATCCCTACAGAGAGAAAAGGAATGACGGAAAATTGGGATCGGACCCAAAAAGGCAAAACGCCCCCGTCCATGGAATGGCCGCCGGCCATGTTGCCGGCACAGGCGCCGCCGCCGCTCATGGTGGCCGGCGTCCTCCTATCTCCCTCCATCAAAACGACAATGATGTCTTGATGGGCTTTGCTGATGCAGGGTACCTCTCTGACCCTCACAAAGGTCGCTCCCAAACAGGTTATGTCTTTACCATGGGAAGCACTGCGATATCTTGGAGGTCTACGAAACAGACCCTTGTTGCTACTTCCTCAAATCATGCAGAGATTATTGCTCTACATGAAGCTGTACGTGAATGTGTATGGTTAAGGTCTGTAATTCGACACATTCAAGGAAGTTGTGGTTTGAAGTCTACCACAGATGACCCTACATGCATTTATGAGGATAATGCAGCTTGTATTGAACAAATGAAGTTAGGTTTCATCAAGGGTGACAACACCAAGCATATATCGCCTAAGTTCTTTTATAATCAGCAACAACAATCACTTCTAAAGATTGAAGTGAATCAAATCCGATCAGAGGATAATGTAGCGGACTTATTCACTAAGTCGTTACCTAAATCCACCTTCGAGAAACATGTGAAGAGCATCGGATTGAGAAAGTTATCCGAACTCCCACGATTGTAGCAATCAGGGGGAGATATCGACATCAGGGGGAGTTATGATGTCTACATGTTCGATCTCGAAGAGTGAAGGACGTGTTGTGCTCTTTTTGTCCTTCGACCAGGATTATTTTTGTCCCACAGGGTTTTTGTTACCTGGCAAGGTTTTTAACGAGGCAACGGATGAAGCGTCACCACCAAGTTTGAGCGGCACAAGGGGGAGTGTTGAAGGAAAATCAAGTTTAGTGTGCCTTATCAACGCCTGTAATCATTTACGACACAACGATGATTTCAAGTGATGAATAACGTGTTTAAGTATATTGGTATTGAGAGAGAAATAGGGGATACCATAGTTTAATGGCCCGTGTTGAAGATCAATGTTCAACAAAGGAAGTCAGAATAAATCCCTAGACAAAACACGGTTAACTTTACTATGGAAGATCTTTCACGACCCTTTCGCAATATGAGGAAACTGCTAAGGCGACACGAAGGACCAAAATCCGGAATATTGTTGATCTTCCAATATGGACCTAATTGGAAAGGGATATAGGTTGAAGTGAAGGACGGAACAATCACTCGAGTTTCAGATATCCCTATATCTGAAACCTTCATCGTTTATTAACTTATCCATGAGAATTCAGGGGAGCTGAATTCAGGGGATTTAGGAGGCATTCAAGTAATAGGCTTCAAGATTGGACGCCATGCGTTTTATTCTAGCCACGGAACATAACCAATTAGGATTGGGATATCTCTATGGCGCAGAGCGTTTTATATAGGATTGGAAACTATATGTTTTAATCATTGAACTTAATTCATGGTTGCTCCATATGGATTCACTATATGGATTAATGTAAACCATGTGCCCTTAGAAGGTTTAGGTAACGACTTAGTGAATAAGATGTTGCTCCATGAATTGCTACCTGAAAACACGTGCCCATGATCCATGTGCCAAGGTGATCATGGAGCAAGGGTGACACTAATCGAAGAGTGAAGGTTGATTGCTCCACATGGAGCAATCAACCTTGCTCCATGATTCACTCCCCCTTATTCTATCACCTTGGCACATGGTTATCAGCACATAAGATTAATAAGGTCCAATTCAACCTGGATCGCATCTTTCCATTTAGGCCAATCTGCTCTTCGTTGACATTCTTCAACAGAGCGAGGTTCGATATCATCATATTCTATAATTCCTTTTGCAATATGATATGCAAATGCATCATCAATCGCCATAGAATTTCTATCCATCATCTCATGTACACTAGTGTAATTTATGGAGATCTCTCTATTCTCTGGAGTTGGTTCTGACATTGGAGCGTCCCCCAATGATGTCTCTTGGACATAACCATAATCCGGAATATTCTCATGAGATGGATTATTTATATCGATGATTAATGGATTATTCTGTGCCAAACTCGCTTTCTTTCTTGGGCGAGAATCCATCGAACCTATAGGCCTCCCGCGCTTCCTGGCAGGAGCCATGGGCCTAGCCACAACGTCACCATCACTGTGAGAGGGGACGTTGGCGCCATGCTCAAATCCTCTTGAGTTAGCGTCATGTCCTCTAGTTTTAGGGACATCAATCCTTGCAGGCACGTTTGCAGCAGGTATGTGTGATCTCGTCACTTTAGCGATATCAGAAAACGCATCAGGCATCGATTCTGCTACGTTCTGAAGATCGAGAATTCTCCGCACTTCAATTTCAGACTGTGCGGTTCGGGGATCAAGATGAGACAGAGTGGGGACAGACCACGACAATTCCGGTCGTTCCTGTTGAACATTGATGTTCTTATCTCCCCCTAACGATGGGAAGACTGTCTCATCGAAGTGACAATCCGCAAATCTAGCGGTAAAGAGATCGCCTGTCAAGGGTTCTATGTAGCGGATAATCGTTGGAGAATCATATCCAACATAAAGGCCTAATCGTCTTTGAGGACCCATTTTGGTGCGCTGTGGCGGCGCAATAGGCACATAGACCGCACACCCAAATATGCGTAAGTGTGAGACATCAGGCTCATACCCAGTAACCATCTGGGACGCAGAGAAGGGTTGGGTGGCAGTGGGCCTCAGACGAATAAGTACAGCTGCATGCAATATTGCATAGCCCCAAGCAGAAATAGGGAGATTGGTGCGCATCACCAATGCTCGAGCAACCATTTGTAGTCGTTTAATGGTGGCTTCTGCGAGACCATTTTGGGTATGAACATGAGGAACAGGATGTTCAACATCAATCCCAATGGACATGCAATAATCATCAAAAGTCTTTGATGTAAACTCCCCAGCATTGTCTAATCTTATAGACTTAATGGGATGATCAGGGTGGTGAGCCCGTAACTTAATGATTTGTGCTAGGAGTTTAGCAAATGCAGCGTTCCTTGTGGACAATAGCATGACATGTGACCAGCGTGTCGATGCATCAACCAACACCATAAAATATCTAAATGGTCCGCATGGTGGTTGAATAGGTCCACAAATATCACCTTGAATTCTTTGCAAGAATGGTATATTTTCCTTGGTGTCCTTTGCATAGGATGGTCTTGATCCTAACTTTGCTAAAGAGCAGGCTTTGCAGAACGAATGATGGGCTTTAGAAACAACCAATGAGGATTTTGGTTGAGCCACAAAGTCACAAGTGACCTTAGAAGTAAAAGTTGGAGACAAAGGACCCTTGGTGGCGTCAATGCCACCCTGAGGCCGCAGGGGGAAGGCGGCGCCGGCCAAGGATGGCCGGATTTGGGGGTGAACGGCGCCGTGAGGCGCAGGGGTTCCTTCGGTGTCCAAAAACCGAGTTTTACTTCTTTTCGTTCTGAAAAAGGGATGTCCGTGTGAAGTCTTTAATACACGGATCATCATGTCACGACCTGGGTGTCCCAAACGGTCGTGCCAAAGCCTATACGTGTCGGAATCCCATAAATCATCTCTCATGACATGGTTGGATTCAATGACTCGAATAGTGGTTGCATACAACCCACTAGAGCGACACATAAGTTTCTCTAATACTCGTTTATGTCCGTAGTCATTAGAGGTGATGCAAAGGAACTCTTGTCCATTCTCACAATGTGTTTCCACATGAAAACCATTGGCTCTTATATCTTTGAAGCTCAATAGGGTTCTTCCTGCCCTAGGAGCATAAAGAGCTTCGGTGACATTCAAGGTAGTGCCATTAGGCAACATAAATTGAGCTGGTCCTCGACCATGAATCAATTGAGATGGTCCAGCCATCGTAGTCACAGAAGATCGAGTAGGCGCCATCCATAGGAATAGCTGCCTGTTTCGAAGGATGGTATGTGTAGTAGCACTATCCACGAGGCATTCGAGCTCTCCGGGAAACATACTCGAGTAATTAGCAGTTTCGAAGGATGGTATGTGTACCCAGGAGATAATTCAGAAGCCTATTACTTGAATGCCTCCTAGTTTGTTCTATTCCTAGTTTCTAACGAGTGATATAGGAACTATATGGGTCTTTGTTACTTGGCCATAAATGGGTCTTTGTTAGAAAGCGTAATGAGAAAAATGAGGTGGTAAGATATAAAGCCCGCCTTGTGGCGCAAGGTTTCTCACAACGCCCTGGAATCGACTACGAGGAGACATATTCTCCCGTAATGGACGTTATAACGTTCCGCTACCTTGTCAGTTTGGTAGTTTCCGAAAAACTTGACATGCAGCTTATGGATGTGGTTACAGCATATCTCTATGGGGATCTAGATTCAGAGATATATATGAAGGTTCCAGATGGACTTCAATTACCCAAATCAAGTGGCTCTAAACCACGGAGCGCGTTTTCAATAAGATTAAAACGCTCACTATATGGATTAAAACAATCCGGACGGATGTGGTATAACCGTCTAAGTGACTACTTGATTGGGAAGGGATATATTAACAATGAAATATGCCCATGCGTGTTCATTAAAAGAACAAGTTCCGGATTTGCAATCGTAGCAGTTTATGTCGATGACATGAACCTAATTGGAACTCTAGATGAGTTAAAGGAAACTGCTAATTACTTGAAATCCGAATTTGAGATGAAAGATCTTGGGAAAACACGGTTTTGTCTCGGTTTAGAACTCGAGCACCGTAGTGATGGGATTTTGATCCATCAGTCTGCATATACTCAGAAAATTCTAAGGCGCTTTAATGAAGATAAAGCAAAGCCTGCAAGTACTCCCATGATCGGCCGTAGTCTTGAGCCCGGAAAAGATCCGTTTCGTCCAAGGGATGAGGACGAAGAACCCCTAGAGGCCGAAGTGCCCTATTTAAGTGCAATAGGCGCATTATTGTACTTAGCTCAATGCACAAGACCGGATATCTCATTCGCAGTGAACTTGTTAGCTAGACATAGCTCTGCGCCAACACGCCGCCATTGGAGTATACTTGATGAAGCCCATAAATCTAGAACAAATTCATGGGGAGCGATAAGTTCCATTGGACCTGATATAGTGAAATGCGCAGAATGAAGGACGATTATATTCAAGTACCTTATAGATTAATTCATTAGCCATAAATGAATAGGAGCCCTATATCACTCGTAATTGACCCATTTGTACGGACCTTAGCCATATGGAGCAACCCGGAGGATACCCTCCTCCCTGACTTGAAAGTTCAATGGGGCAATCTACGATTCGCCGACTTCAAGTCTGTAGCTGAATATAATTCAGAAGTTCTACGCCTCAAAACCATGTTGGGGTTCTGTGGACAACCCGTCACAGAGCAAGAACTAATTGAGAAAACTCTCTCCACCTTCCCCGTCTCAGCAATTTTGCTCTCAAAGCAATATCGAACAGAATTCGATACTAGACGGATCACGAGATTTCATCAGCTCATTACTATTATGTCTGTAGCTGAAAAACATGATAATATCCTCGTGAAGAATTATAATTCAAGGCCTATCGGAACTAAGAGCGTTCATGAGGCGAATTATAATAATGCACCCAAAGGAGGGCGCAAGGAGCGGAACCCTAAGAATAAGGGACACAACGGACGTTCTGGTCCATATAACCGCCCTACAAAGGAAGGTACTCGTCAGAATGAAGGACGATCACGTGGCAATACATGGCAACGTGGGAGAGGAGGCCGTGGGGCTCCAGGACATGGAGGAACCACCCAGGGCCGTGGGAATGGCGCCAACTCCTATGGGGGACGCCACCCAAGTGCAAACAATGCACCTCAATTAAAGGGAGGAAATCACAATGACATGTGTCATCGATGTGGATCTAGTGAGCACTGGTTCAAACAATGCAACGCAAGCAAACAATTGGCTGCGCATTACAAGGCATTTAGAGACTTCAGAGAGCATGAAGCCAATTTTGCCGAAAATATAGAAGAAGATGGTGATGATGCCGACGTCAATCTCACCATAGCGGACTTCAAATCTGACAAAGAATTGCACAAGGATGCTGCAGATTTTGATTAGTATAGTCCTTTACTTTTCCAAGAATTATGTAATGGCTATTATGCCTTAAATCAATAAAATGACTTATTGTATTAACTCTTTCCCTCTAGGCGTACTCAAGAGTACTTGTGATGTCTAGGCAAGGTTTGATCTGAGAGAACGGTTTTAAAAGTGAGCAACGCTCCACCAAAATCTCGCCTTACCTTACCTGGTCACAACTAAATTGAAATTACCGAAAGGATTGAGTGACTACGATTTGTCTACGGTTTGATTTTTATATTGGATTAGATTTTGGTCAAGAAACTTTGATGTAATCATTGGCTATTATTAATAAAGTATCGATTTATTTTAATGTCTTGGACATATTCTAAATTCGAACTTTATTATTTTTCAGTATGTTTCCCGGAGAGCTCGAATGCCTCGTGGATAGTGCTACTACACATACCATCCTTCGAAACAGGCAGCTATTCCTATGGATGGCGCCTACTCGATCTTCTGTGACTACGATGGCTGGACCATCTCAATTGATTCATGGTCGAGGACCAGCTCAATTTATGTTGCCTAATGGCACTACCTTGAATGTCACCGAAGCTCTTTATGCTCCTAGGGCAGGAAGAACCCTATTGAGCTTCAAAGATATAAGAGCCAATGGTTTTCATGTGGAAACACATTGTGAGAATGGACAAGAGTTCCTTTGCATCACCTCTAATGACTACGGACATAAACGAGTATTAGAGAAACTTATGTGTCGCTCTAGTGGGTTGTATGCAACCACTATTCGAGTCATTGAATCCAACCATGTCATGAGAGATGATTTATGGGATTCCGACACGTATAGGCTTTGGCACGACCGTTTGGGACACCCAGGTCGTGACATGCTGATCCGTGTATTAAAGACTTCACACGGACATCCCTTTTTCAGAACGAAAAGAAGTAAAACTCGGTTTTTGGACACCGAAGGAACCCCTGCGCCTCACGGCGCCGTTCACCCCCAAATCCGGCCATCCTTGGCCGGCGCCGCCTTCCCCCTGCGGCCTCAGGGTGGCATTGACGCCACCAAGGGTCCTTTGTCTCCAACTTTTACTTCTAAGGTCACTTGTGACTTTGTGGCTCAACCAAAATCCTCATTGGTTGTTTCTAAAGCCCATCATTCGTTCTGCAAAGCCTGCTCTTTAGCAAAGTTAGGATCAAGACCATCCTATGCAAAGGACACCAAGGAAAATATACCATTCTTGCAAAGAATTCAAGGTGATATTTGTGGACCTATTCAACCACCATGCGGACCATTTAGATATTTTATGGTGTTGGTTGATGCATCGACACGCTGGTCACATGTCATGCTATTGTCCACAAGGAACGCTGCATTTGCTAAACTCCTAGCACAAATCATTAAGTTACGGGCTCACCACCCTGATCATCCCATTAAGTCTATAAGATTAGACAATGCTGGGGAGTTTACATCAAAGACTTTTGATGATTATTGCATGTCCATTGGGATTGATGTTGAACATCCTGTTCCTCATGTTCATACCCAAAATGGTCTCGCAGAAGCCACCATTAAACGACTTCAAATGGTTGCTCGAGCATTGGTGATGCGCACCAATCTCCCTATTTCTGCTTGGGGCTATGCAATATTGCATGCAGCCGTGCTTATTCGTCTGAGGCCCACTGCCACTCAACCCTTCTCTGCGTCACAGATGGTTACTGGGTATGAGCCTGATGTCTCACACTTACGCATATTTGGGTGTGCAGTCTATGTGCCTATTGCGCCGCCACAGCGCACCAAAATGGGTCCTCAAAGACGATTAGGCCTTTATGTTGGATATGATTCTCCAACGATTATCCGCTACATAGAACCCTTGACAGGCGATCTCTTTACCGCTAGATTTGCGGATTGTCACTTCGATGAGACAGTCTTCCCATCGTTAGGGGGAGATAAGAACATCAATGTTCAACAGGAACGACCGGAATTGTCGTGGTCTGTCCCCACTCTGTCTCATCTTGATCCCCGAACCGCACAGTCTGAAATTGAAGTGCGGAGAATTCTCGATCTTCAGAACGTAGCAGAATCGATGCCTGATGCGTTTTCTGATATCGCTAAAGTGACGAGATCACACATACCTGCTGCAAACGTGCCTGCAAGGATTGATGTCCCTAAAACTAGAGGACATGACGCTAACTCAAGAGGATTTGAGCATGGCGCCAACGTCCCCTCTCACAGTGATGGTGACGTTGTGGCTAGGCCCATGGCTCCTGCCAGGAAGCGCGGGAGGCCTATAGGTTCGATGGATTCTCGCCCAAGAAAGAAAGCGAGTTTGGCACAGAATAATCCATTAATCATCGATATAAATAATCCATCTCATGAGAATATTCCGGATTATGGTTATGTCCAAGAGACATCATTGGGGGACGCTCCAATGTCAGAACCAACTCCAGAGAATAGAGAGATCTCCATAAATTACACTAGTGTACATGAGATGATGGATAGAAATTCTATGGCGATTGATGATGCATTTGCATATCATATTGCGAAAGGGATTATAGAATATGATGATATCGAACCTCGCTCTGTTGAAGAATGTCAACGAAGAGCAGATTGGCCTAAATGGAAAGATGCGATCCAGGTTGAATTGGATTCACTAACAAAGAGACAGGTATTTGGGCCTGTAACGCAGACACCCCCAAGTGTAAAGCCTGTTGGCCATAAATGGGTCTTTGTTAGAAAGCGTAATGAGAAAAATGAGGTGGTAAGATATAAAGCCCGCCTTGTGGCGCAAGGTTTCTCACAACGCCCTGGAATCGACTACGAGGAGACATATTCTCCCGTAATGGACGTTATAACGTTCCGCTACCTTGTCAGTTTGGTAGTTTCCGAAAAACTTGACATGCAGCTTATGGATGTGGTTACAGCATATCTCTATGGGGATCTAGATTCAGAGATATATATGAAGGTTCCAGATGGACTTCAATTACCCAAATCAAGTGGCTCTAAACCACGGAGCGCGTTTTCAATAAGATTAAAACGCTCACTATATGGATTAAAACAATCCGGACGGATGTGGTATAACCGTCTAAGTGACTACTTGATTGGGAAGGGATATATTAACAATGAAATATGCCCATGCGTGTTCATTAAAAGAACAAGTTCCGGATTTGCAATCGTAGCAGTTTATGTCGATGACATGAACCTAATTGGAACTCTAGATGAGTTAAAGGAAACTGCTAATTACTTGAAATCCGAATTTGAGATGAAAGATCTTGGGAAAACACGGTTTTGTCTCGGTTTAGAACTCGAGCACCGTAGTGATGGGATTTTGATCCATCAGTCTGCATATACTCAGAAAATTCTAAGGCGCTTTAATGAAGATAAAGCAAAGCCTGCAAGTACTCCCATGATCGGCCGTAGTCTTGAGCCCGGAAAAGATCCGTTTCGTCCAAGGGATGAGGACGAAGAACCCCTAGAGGCCGAAGTGCCCTATTTAAGTGCAATAGGCGCATTATTGTACTTAGCTCAATGCACAAGACCGGATATCTCATTCGCAGTGAACTTGTTAGCTAGACATAGCTCTGCGCCAACACGCCGCCATTGGATTGGTATAAAGACAATCTTTCGATACCTAAGAGGTACGATTGATATGGGCTTATTCTATCCCTACAGAGAGAAAAGGAATGACGGAAAATTGGGATCGGACCCAAAAAGGCAAAACGCCCCCGTCCATGGAATGGCCGCCGGCCATGTTGCCGGCACAGGCGCCGCCGCCGCTCATGGTGGCCGGCGTCCTCCTATCTCCCTCCATCAAAACGACAATGATGTCTTGATGGGCTTTGCTGATGCAGGGTACCTCTCTGACCCTCACAAAGGTCGCTCCCAAACAGGTTATGTCTTTACCATGGGAAGCACTGCGATATCTTGGAGGTCTACGAAACAGACCCTTGTTGCTACTTCCTCAAATCATGCAGAGATTATTGCTCTACATGAAGCTGTACGTGAATGTGTATGGTTAAGGTCTGTAATTCGACACATTCAAGGAAGTTGTGGTTTGAAGTCTACCACAGATGACCCTACATGCATTTATGAGGATAATGCAGCTTGTATTGAACAAATGAAGTTAGGTTTCATCAAGGGTGACAACACCAAGCATATATCGCCTAAGTTCTTTTATAATCAGCAACAACAATCACTTCTAAAGATTGAAGTGAATCAAATCCGATCAGAGGATAATGTAGCGGACTTATTCACTAAGTCGTTACCTAAATCCACCTTCGAGAAACATGTGAAGAGCATCGGATTGAGAAAGTTATCCGAACTCCCACGATTGTAGCAATCAGGGGGAGATATCGACATCAGGGGGAGTTATGATGTCTACATGTTCGATCTCGAAGAGTGAAGGACGTGTTGTGCTCTTTTTGTCCTTCGACCAGGATTATTTTTGTCCCACAGGGTTTTTGTTACCTGGCAAGGTTTTTAACGAGGCAACGGATGAAGCGTCACCACCAAGTTTGAGCGGCACAAGGGGAGTGTTGAAGGAAAATCAAGTTTAGTGTGCCTTATCAAACTAGGAATAGGAATAGGAGAGAAGGTTCTAGATTTCCCAATCCTACACGGATTGGTATTCCTTGTAACATTAGATTATGCACTTTGTAATCCCTATATATAGGGCTCCTATGATATCGAACCTCGCTCTGTTGAAGAATGTCAACGAAGAGCAGATTGGCCTAAATGGAAAGATGCGATCCAGGTTGAATTGGATTCACTAACAAAGAGACAGGTATTTGGGCCTGTAACGCAGACACCCCCAAGTGTAAAGCCTGTTGGCCATAAATGGGTCTTTGTTAGAAAGCGTAATGAGAAAAATGAGGTGGTAAGATATAAAGCCCGCCTTGTGGCGCAAGGTTTCTCACAACGCCCTGGAATCGACTACGAGGAGACATATTCTCCCGTAATGGACGTTATAACGTTCCGCTACCTTGTCAGTTTGGTAGTTTCCGAAAAACTTGACATGCAGCTTATGGATGTGGTTACAGCATATCTCTATGGGGATCTAGATTCAGAGATATATATGAAGGTTCCAGATGGACTTCAATTACCCAAATCAAGTGGCTCTAAACCACGGAGCGCGTTTTCAATAAGATTAAAACGCTCACTATATGGATTAAAACAATCCGGACGGATGTGGTATAACCGTCTAAGTGACTACTTGATTGGGAAGGGATATATTAACAAGTTCATCGTCCAAGGGATATTTTATGGGACCGTTTGGGCGAGTGAATGTGTCTTTACCATGCTGATTATAAAAGAACTTAGGCGATATATGCTTGGTGTTGTCACCCTTGATGAAACCTAACTTCATTTGTTCAATACAAGCTGCATTATCCTCATAAATGCATGTAGGGTCATCTGTGGTAGACTTCAAACCACAACTTCCTTGAATGTGTCGAATTACAGACCTTAACCATACACATTCACGTACAGCTTCATGTAGAGCAATAATCTCTGCATGATTTGAGGAAGTAGCAACAAGGGTCTGTTTCGTAGACCTCCAAGATATCGCAGTGCTTCCCATGGTAAAGACATAACCTGTTTGGGAGCGACCTTTGTGAGGGTCAGAGAGGTACCCTGCATCAGCAAAGCCCATCAAGACATCATTGTCGTTTTGATGGAGGGAGATAGGAGGACGCCGGCCACCATGAGCGGCGGCGGCGCCTGTGCCGGCAACATGGCCGGCGGCCATTCCATGGACGGGGGCGTTTTGCCTTTTTGGGTCCGATCCCAATTTTCCGTCATTCCTTTTCTCTCTGTAGGGATAGAATAAGCCCATATCAATCGTACCTCTTAGGTATCGAAAGATTGTCTTTATACCAATCCAATGGCGGCGTGTTGGCGCAGAGCTATGTCTAGCTAACAAGTTCACTGCGAATGAGATATCCGGTCTTGTGCATTGAGCTAAGTACAATAATGCGCCTATTGCACTTAAATAGGGCACTTCGGCCTCTAGGGGTTCTTCGTCCTCATCCCTTGGACGAAACGGATCTTTTCCGGGCTCAAGACTACGGCCGATCATGGGAGTACTTGCAGGCTTTGCTTTATCTTCATTAAAGCGCCTTAGAATTTTCTGAGTATATGCAGACTGATGGATCAAAATCCCATCACTACGGTGCTCGAGTTCTAAACCGAGACAAAACCGTGTTTTCCCAAGATCTTTCATCTCAAATTCGGATTTCAAGTAATTAGCAGTTTCCTTTAACTCATCTAGAGTTCCAATTAGGTTCATGTCATCGACATAAACTGCTACGATTGCAAATCCGGAACTTGTTCTTTTAATGAACACGCATGGGCATATTTCATTGTTAATATATCCCTTCCCAATCAAGTAGTCACTTAGACGGTTATACCACATCCGTCCGGATTGTTTTAATCCATATAGTGAGCGTTTTAATCTTATTGAAAACGCGCTCCGTGGTTTAGAGCCACTTGATTTGGGTAATTGAAGTCCATCTGGAACCTTCATATATATCTCTGAATCTAGATCCCCATAGAGATATGCTGTAACCACATCCATAAGCTGCATGTCAAGTTTTTCGGAAACTACCAAACTGACAAGGTAGCGGAACGTTATAACGTCCATTACGGGAGAATATGTCTCCTCGTAGTCGATTCCAGGGCGTTGTGAGAAACCTTGCGCCACAAGGCGGGCTTTATATCTTACCACCTCATTTTTCTCATTACGCTTTCTAACAAAGACCCATTTATGGCCAACAGGCTTTACACTTGGGGGTGTCTGCGTTACAGGCCCAAATACCTGTCTCTTTGTTAGTGAATCCAATTCAACCTGGATCGCATCTTTCCATTTAGGCCAATCTGCTCTTCGTTGACATTCTTCAACAGAGCGAGGTTCGATATCATCATATTCTATAATCCCTTTCGCAATATGATATGCAAATGCATCATCAATCGCCATAGAATTTCTATCCATCATCTCATGTACACTAGTGTAATTTATGGAGATCTCTCTATTCTCTGGAGTTGGTTCTGACATTGGAGCGTCCCCCAATGATGTCTCTTGGACATAACCATAATCCGGAATATTCTCATGAGATGGATTATTTATATCGATGATTAATGGATTATTCTGTGCCAAACTCGCTTTCTTTCTTGGGCGAGAATCCATCGAACCTATAGGCCTCCCGCGCTTCCTGGCAGGAGCCATGGGCCTAGCCACAACGTCACCATCACTGTGAGAGGGGACGTTGGCGCCATGCTCAAATCCTCTTGAGTTAGCGTCATGTCCTCTAGTTTTAGGGACATCAATCCTTGCAGGCACGTTTGCAGCAGGTATGTGTGATCTCGTCACTTTAGCGATATCAGAAAACGCATCAGGCATCGATTCTGCTACGTTCTGAAGATCGAGAATTCTCCGCACTTCAATTTCAGACTGTGCGGTTCGGGGATCAAGATGAGACAGAGTGGGGACAGACCACGACAATTCCGGTCGTTCCTGTTGAACATTGATGTTCTTATCTCCCCCTAACGATGGGAAGACTGTCTCATCGAAGTGACAATCCGCAAATCTAGCGGTAAAGAGATCGCCTGTCAAGGGTTCTATGTAGCGGATAATCGTTGGAGAATCATATCCAACATAAAGGCCTAATCGTCTTTGAGGACCCATTTTGGTGCGCTGTGGCGGCGCAATAGGCACATAGACTGCACACCCAAATATGCGTAAGTGTGAGACATCAGGCTCATACCCAGTAACCATCTGTGACGCAGAGAAGGGTTGAGTGGCAGTGGGCCTCAGACGAATAAGCACGGCTGCATGCAATATTGCATAGCCCCAAGCAGAAATAGGGAGATTGGTGCGCATCACCAATGCTCGAGCAACCATTTGAAGTCGTTTAATGGTGGCTTCTGCGAGACCATTTTGGGTATGAACATGAGGAACAGGATGTTCAACATCAATCCCAATGGACATGCAATAATCATCAAAAGTCTTTGATGTAAACTCCCCAGCATTGTCTAATCTTATAGACTTAATGGGATGATCAGGGTGGTGAGCCCGTAACTTAATGATTTGTGCTAGGAGTTTAGCAAATGCAGCGTTCCTTGTGGACAATAGCATGACATGTGACCAGCGTGTCGATGCATCAACCAACACCATAAAATATCTAAATGGTCCGCATGGTGGTTGAATAGGTCCACAAATATCACCTTGAATTCTTTGCAAGAATGGTATATTTTCCTTGGTGTCCTTTGCATAGGATGGTCTTGATCCTAACTTTGCTAAAGAGCAGGCTTTGCAGAACGAATGATGGGCTTTAGAAACAACCAATGAGGATTTTGGTTGAGCCACAAAGTCACAAGTGACCTTAGAAGTAAAAGTTGGAGACAAAGGACCCTTGGTGGCGTCAATGCCACCCTGAGGCCGCAGGGGGAAGGCGGCGCCGGCCAAGGATGGCCGGATTTGGGGGTGAACGGCGCCGTGAGGCGCAGGGGTTCCTTCGGTGTCCAAAAACCGAGTTTTACTTCTTTTCGTTCTGAAAAAGGGATGTCCGTGTGAAGTCTTTAATACACGGATCATCATGTCACGACCTGGGTGTCCCAAACGGTCGTGCCAAAGCCTATACGTGTCGGAATCCCATAAATCATCTCTCATGACATGGTTGGATTCAATGACTCGAATAGTGGTTGCATACAACCCACTAGAGCGACACATAAGTTTCTCTAATACTCGTTTATGTCCGTAGTCAATAAAATGATTACACCAACATAAAGGCCTCAAAACCAACTCCAGTGCACCTGTGCCTAAAGTTTCTATAATGAACGAGCCTCTTAGGCCAATCTGCTCTTCGTTCACTTCTATGTCCGTAGTGTGCCTTACACGTTATCTTTAGAAGTGATTGTTGCCCTAGGGGCTGCATTATCCTCATAAATGCATGTAGGGTCATCTGTGGCAGAAATAGGGAGATTGGTGCGCCATGCTCGAGCATTGGTGATGCGCACCAATCTCCCTATTTCTGCTTGGGGCTATGCAATATTGCATGCAGCCGTGCTTATTCGTCTGAGGCCCACTGCCACTCAACCCTTCTCTGCGTCACAGATGGTTACTGGGTATGAGCCTGATGTCTCACACTTACGCATATTTGGGTGTGCAGTCTATGTGCCTATTGCGCCGCCACAGCGCACCAAAATGGGTCCTCAAAGACGATTAGGCCTTTATGTTGGATATGATTCTCCAACGATTATCCGCTACATAGAACCCTTGACAGGCGATCTCTTTACCGCTAGATTTGCGGATTGTCACTTCGATGAGACAGTCTTCCCATCGTTAGGGGGAGATAAGAACATCAATGTTCAACAGGAACGACCGGAATTGTCGTGGTCTGTCCCCACTCTGTCTCATCTTGATCCCCGAACCGCACAGTCTGAAATTGAAGTGCGGAGAATTCTCGATCTTCAGAACGTAGCAGAATCGATGCCTGATGCGTTTTCTGATATCGCTAAAGTGACGAGATCACACATACCTGCTGCAAACGTGCCTGCAAGGATTGATGTCCCTAAAACTAGAGGACATGACGCTAACTCAAGAGGATTTGAGCATGGCGCCAACGTCCCCTCTCACAGTGATGGTGACGTTGTGGCTAGGCCCATGGCTCCTGCCAGGAAGCGCGGGAGGCCTATAGGTTCGATGGATTCTCGCCCAAGAAAGAAAGCGAGTTTGGCACAGAATAATCCATTAATCATCGATATAAATAATCCATCTCATGAGAATATTCCGGATTATGGTTATGTCCAAGAGACATCATTGGGGGACGCTCCAATGTCAGAACCAACTCCAGAGAATAGGGAGATCTCCATAAATTACACTAGTGTACATGAGATGATGGATAGAAATTCTATGGCGATTGATGATGCATTTGCATATCATATTGCGAAAGGGATTATAGAATATGATGAACGCCTCATCAAGATGAACTTTAAGCTAACGATGAACAATACTCGTTAGCAGAATGACCCCTTTCAGGTTCAATGAGATAAGTTAATAAAGTAAATCTCCTAATTCTCGATGGATCAAGTAAATGCGTATATATCAGACATAACCAGTCCTGACGGATACGTGTCCATGACGCATTGTGGGGATCTAGCTCAATGCGCGTACATGGTAAAGACATAACCAGTTTCCGCGCAGTGACTTTCTCAATCAGATATCCCTTTCACTGCTAATTCTCATGTGGCGCTTCGAGAAATACACCAGATCAATGTTCATCGGATAACTTTCTCAATCCGATGCTCTTCACATGTTTCTCGAAGGTGGATTTAGGTAACGACTTAGTGAATAAGTCCGCTACATTATCCTCTGATCGGATTTGATTCACTTCAATCTTTAGAAGTGATTGTTGTTGCTGATTATAAAAGAACTTAGGCGATATATGCTTGGTGTTGTCACCCTTGATGAAACCTAACTTCATTTGTTCAATACAAGCTGCATTATCCTCATAAATGCATGTAGGGTCATCTGTGGTAGACTTCAAACCACAACTTCCTTGAATGTGTCGAATTACAGACCTTAACCATACACATTCACGTACAGCTTCATGTAGAGCAATAATCTCTGCATGATTTGAGGAAGTAGCAACAAGGGTCTGTTTCGTAGACCTCCAAGATATCGCAGTGCTTCCCATGGTAAAGACATAACCTGTTTGGGAGCGACCTTTGTGAGGGTCAGAGAGGTACCCTGCATCAGCAAAGCCCATCAAGACATCATTGTCGTTTTGATGGAGGGAGATAGGAGGACGCCGGCCACCATGAGCGGCGGCGGCGCCTGTGCCGGCAACATGGCCGGCGGCCATTCCATGGACGGGGGCGTTTTGCCTTTTTGGGTCCGATCCCAATTTTCCGTCATTCCTTTTCTCTCTGTAGGGATAGAATAAGCCCATATCAATCGTACCTCTTAGGTATCGAAAGATTGTCTTTATACCAATCCAATGGCGGCGTGTTGGCGCAGAGCTATGTCTAGCTAACAAGTTCACTGCGAATGAGATATCCGGTCTTGTGCATTGAGCTAAGTACAATAATGCGCCTATTGCACTTAAATAGGGCACTTCGGCCTCTAGGGGTTCTTCGTCCTCATCCCTTGGACGAAACGGATCTTTTCCGGGCTCAAGACTACGGCCGATCATGGGAGTACTTGCAGGCTTTGCTTTATCTTCATTAAAGCGCCTTAGAATTTTCTGAGTATATGCAGACTGATGGATCAAAATCCCATCACTACGGTGCTCGAGTTCTAAACCGAGACAAAACCGTGTTTTCCCAAGATCTTTCATCTCAAATTCGGATTTCAAGTAATTAGCAGTTTCCTTTAACTCATCTAGAGTTCCAATTAGGTTCATGTCATCGACATAAACTGCTACGATTGCAAATCCGGAACTTGTTCTTTTAATGAACACGCATGGGCATATTTCATTGTTAATATATCCCTTCCCAATCAAGTAGTCACTTAGACGGTTATACCACATCCGTCCGGATTGTTTTAATCCATATAGTGAGCGTTTTAATCTTATTGAAAACGCGCTCCGTGGTTTAGAGCCACTTGATTTGGGTAATTGAAGTCCATCTGGAACCTTCATATATATCTCTGAATCTAGATCCCCATAGAGATATGCTGTAACCACATCCATAAGCTGCATGTCAAGTTTTTCGGAAACTACCAAACTGACAAGGTAGCGGAACGTTATAACGTCCATTACGGGAGAATATGTCTCCTCGTAGTCGATTCCAGGGCGTTGTGAGAAACCTTGCGCCACAAGGCGGGCTTTATATCTTACCACCTCATTTTTCTCATTACGCTTTCTAACAAAGACCCATTTATGGCCAACAGGCTTTACACTTGGGGGTGTCTGCGTTACAGGCCCAAATACCTGTCTCTTTGTTAGTGAATCCAATTCAACCTGGATCGCATCTTTCCATTTAGGCCAATCTGCTCTTCGTTGACATTCTTCAACAGAGCGAGGTTCGATATCATCATATTCTATAATCCCTTTCGCAATATGATATGCAAATGCATCATCAATCGCCATAGAATTTCTATCCATCATCTCATGTACACTAGTGTAATTTATGGAGATCTCTCTATTCTCTGGAGTTGGTTCTGACATTGGAGCGTCCCCCAATGATGTCTCTTGGACATAACCATAATCCGGAATATTCTCATGAGATGGATTATTTATATCGATGATTAATGGATTATTCTGTGCCAAACTCGCTTTCTTTCTTGGGCGAGAATCCATCGAACCTATAGGCCTCCCGCGCTTCCTGGCAGGAGCCATGGGCCTAGCCACAACGTCACCATCACTGTGAGAGGGGACGTTGGCGCCATGCTCAAATCCTCTTGAGTTAGCGTCATGTCCTCTAGTTTTAGGGACATCAATCCTTGCAGGCACGTTTGCAGCAGGTATGTGTGATCTCGTCACTTTAGCGATATCAGAAAACGCATCAGGCATCGATTCTGCTACGTTCTGAAGATCGAGAATTCTCCGCACTTCAATTTCAGACTGTGCGGTTCGGGGATCAAGATGAGACAGAGTGGGGACAGACCACGACAATTCCGGTCGTTCCTGTTGAACATTGATGTTCTTATCTCCCCCTAACGATGGGAAGACTGTCTCATCGAAGTGACAATCCGCAAATCTAGCGGTAAAGAGATCGCCTGTCAAGGGTTCTATGTAGCGGATAATCGTTGGAGAATCATATCCAACATAAAGGCCTAATCGTCTTTGAGGACCCATTTTGGTGCGCTGTGGCGGCGCAATAGGCACATAGACTGCACACCCAAATATGCGTAAGTGTGAGACATCAGGCTCATACCCAGTAACCATCTGTGACGCAGAGAAGGGTTGAGTGGCAGTGGGCCTCAGACGAATAAGCACGGCTGCATGCAATATTGCATAGCCCCAAGCAGAAATAGGGAGATTGGTGCGCATCACCAATGCTCGAGCAACCATTTGAAGTCGTTTAATGGTGGCTTCTGCGAGACCATTTTGGGTATGAACATGAGGAACAGGATGTTCAACATCAATCCCAATGGACATGCAATAATCATCAAAAGTCTTTGATGTAAACTCCCCAGCATTGTCTAATCTTATAGACTTAATGGGATGATCAGGGTGGTGAGCCCGTAACTTAATGATTTGTGCTAGGAGTTTAGCAAATGCAGCGTTCCTTGTGGACAATAGCATGACATGTGACCAGCGTGTCGATGCATCAACCAACACCATAAAATATCTAAATGGTCCGCATGGTGGTTGAATAGGTCCACAAATATCACCTTGAATTCTTTGCAAGAATGGTATATTTTCCTTGGTGTCCTTTGCATAGGATGGTCTTGATCCTAACTTTGCTAAAGAGCAGGCTTTGCAGAACGAATGATGGGCTTTAGAAACAACCAATGAGGATTTTGGTTGAGCCACAAAGTCACAAGTGACCTTAGAAGTAAAAGTTGGAGACAAAGGACCCTTGGTGGCGTCAATGCCACCCTGAGGCCGCAGGGGGAAGGCGGCGCCGGCCAAGGATGGCCGGATTTGGGGGTGAACGGCGCCGTGAGGCGCAGGGGTTCCTTCGGTGTCCAAAAACCGAGTTTTACTTCTTTTCGTTCTGAAAAAGGGATGTCCGTGTGAAGTCTTTAATACACGGATCAGCATGTCACGACCTGGGTGTCCCAAACGGTCGTGCCAAAGCCTATACGTGTCGGAATCCCATAAATCATCTCTCATGACATGGTTGGATTCAATGACTCGAATAGTGGTTGCATACAACCCACTAGAGCGACACATAAGTTTCTCTAATACTCGTTTATGTCCGTAGTCATTAGAGGTGATGCAAAGGAACTCTTGTCCATTCTCACAATGTGTTTCCACATGAAAACCATTGGCTCTTATATCTTTGAAGCTCAATAGGGTTCTTCCTGCCCTAGGAGCATAAAGAGCTTCGGTGACATTCAAGGTAGTGCCATTAGGCAACATAAATTGAGCTGGTCCTCGACCATGAATCAATTGAGATGGTCCAGCCATCGTAGTCACAGAAGATCGAGTAGGCGCCATCCATAGGAATAGCTGCCTGTTTCGAAGGATGGTATGTGTAGTAGCACTATCCACGAGGCATTCGAGCTCTCCGGGAAACATACTGAAAAATAATAAAGTTCGAATTTAGAATATGTCCAAGACATTAAAATAAATCGATACTTTATTAATAATAGCCAATGATTACATCAAAGTTTCTTGACCAAAATCTAATCCAATATAAAAATCAAACCGTAGACAAATCGTAGTCACTCAATCCTTTCGGTAATTTCAATTTAGTTGTGACCAGGTAAGGTAAGGCGAGATTTTGGTGGAGCGTTGCTCACTTTTAAAACCGTTCTCTCAGATCAAACCTTGCCTAGACATCACAAGTACTCTTGAGTACGCCTAGAGGGAAAGAGTTAATACAATAAGTCATTTTATTGATTTAAGGCATAATAGCCATTACATAATTCTTGGAAAAGTAAAGGACTATACTAATCAAAATCTGCAGCATCCTTGTGCAATTCTTTGTCAGATTTGAAGTCCGCTATGGTGAGATTGACGTCGGCATCATCACCATCTTCTTCTATATTTTCGGCAAAATTGGCTTCATGCTCTCTGAAGTCTCTAAATGCCTTGTGGATAGTGCTACTACACATACCATCCTTCGAAACAGGCAGCTATTCCTATGGATGGCGCCTACTCGATCTTCTGTGACTACGATGGCTGGACCATCTCAATTGATTCATGGTCGAGGACCAGCTCAATTTATGGGGATCTAGTGACATATATCACTGTGATATATGTTCCGTGACTTGAAAGAACAAGTATAAGTTGACCCTAATTGGAACATAGCTCCCCATGAATTAAATAGGTCGCGTTGCTGCTAATTACTTGAATGCTATATATGTCACTAGAGCCCGGAATTAACGGACCACGTGAGCGCCTAAGTGATTAGGTACATGTACCTTATATGGGGAGCTATGCTACCAAGAAATCGATTTCCAAGAAAATTGGATTAGACCGAAACAATGATGTTTATTAGGTCATAAATCGATGCTTGCGGACGCTCTTAGTCCGAAGTCTTACGAACGCTCTTAGTTCGTTAATTGCGTGAATCCCCACGATTCCGCTTTTCAATAATCGCTATCAATCGTACCTCTTAGGGCAATCAACCTTGCTCCATGATCACCTTGGCACATCGAAGCAACATCGAACAGTTCTATATGTGCCCTTAGACGTTTAGGTAACGACTTAGTGAATAAGTCCGCTACATTATCCTCTGATCGGATTTGATTCACTTCAATCTTTAGAAGTGATTGTTGTTGCTGATTATAAAAGAACTTAGGCGATATATGCTTGGTGTTGTCACCCTTGATGAAACCTAACTTCATTTGTTCAATACAAGCTGCATTATCCTCATAAATGCATGTAGGGTCATCTGTGGTAGACTTCAAACCACAACTTCCTTGAATGTGTCGAATTACAGACCTTAACCATACACATTCACGTACAGCTTCATGTAGAGCAATAATCTCTGCATGATTTGAGGAAGTAGCAACAAGGGTCTGTTTCGTAGACCTCCAAGATATCGCAGTGCTTCCCATGGTAAAGACATAACCTGTTTGGGAGCGACCTTTGTGAGGGTCAGAGAGGTACCCTGCATCAGCAAAGCCCATCAAGACATCATTGTCGTTTTGATGGAGGGAGATAGGAGGACGCCGGCCACCATGAGCGGCGGCGGCGCCTGTGCCGGCAACATGGCCGGCGGCCATTCCATGGACGGGGGCGTTTTGCCTTTTTGGGTCCGATCCCAATTTTCCGTCATTCCTTTTCTCTCTGTAGGGATAGAATAAGCCCATATCAATCGTACCTCTTAGGTATCGAAAGATTGTCTTTATACCAATCCAATGGCGGCGTGTTGGCGCAGAGCTATGTCTAGCTAACAAGTTCACTGCGAATGAGATATCCGGTCTTGTGCATTGAGCTAAGTACAATAATGCGCCTATTGCACTTAAATAGGGCACTTCGGCCTCTAGGGGTTCTTCGTCCTCATCCCTTGGACGAAACGGATCTTTTCCGGGCTCAAGACTACGGCCGATCATGGGAGTACTTGCAGGCTTTGCTTTATCTTCATTAAAGCGCCTTAGAATTTTCTGAGTATATGCAGACTGATGGATCAAAATCCCATCACTACGGTGCTCGAGTTCTAAACCGAGATATCGACACATGGGATTAGTGTTTTCTAACGGTTTTCCCCTTAGAAATTAACCATGGAGAACTAATAGATTAGTGCTCGAGTTCTAAACCGAGACAAAACCGTGTTTTCCCAAGATCTTTCATCTCAAATTCGGATTTCAAGTAATTAGCAGTTTCCTTTAACTCATCTAGAGTTCCAATTAGGTTCATGTCATCGACATAAACTGCTACGATTGCAAATCCGGAACTTGTTCTTTTAATGAACACGCATGGGCATATTTCATTGTTAATATATCCCTTCCCAATCAAGTAGTCACTTAGACGGTTATACCACATCCGTCCGGATTGTTTTAATCCATATAGTGAGCGTTTTAATCTTATTGAAAACGCGCTCCGTGGTTTAGAGCCACTTGATTTGGGTAATTGAAGTCCATCTGGAACCTTCATATATATCTCTGAATCTAGATCCCCATAGAGATATGCTGTAACCACATCCATAAGCTGCATGTCAAGTTTTTCGGAAACTACCAAACTGACAAGGTAGCGGAACGTTATAACGTCCATTACGGGAGAATATGTCTCCTCGTAGTCGATTCCAGGGCGTTGTGAGAAACCTTGCGCCACAAGGCGGGCTTTATATCTTACCACCTCATTTTTCTCATTACGCTTTCTAACAAAGACCCATTTATGGCCAACAGGCTTTACACTTGGGGGTGTCTGCGTTACAGGCCCAAATACCTGTCTCTTTGTTAGTGAATCCAATTCAACCTGGATCGCATCTTTCCATTTAGGCCAATCTGCTCTTCGTTGACATTCTTCAACAGAGCGAGGTTCGATATCATCATATTCTATAATCCCTTTCGCAATATGATATGCAAATGCATCATCAATCGCCATAGAATTTCTATCCATCATCTCATGTACACTAGTGTAATTTATGGAGATCTCTCTATTCTCTGGAGTTGGTTCTGACATTGGAGCGTCCCCCAATGATGTCTCTTGGACATAACCATAATCCGGAATATTCTCATGAGATGGATTATTTATATCGATGATTAATGGATTATTCTGTGCCAAACTCGCTTTCTTTCTTGGGCGAGAATCCATCGAACCTATAGGCCTCCCGCGCTTCCTGGCAGGAGCCATGGGCCTAGCCACAACGTCACCATCACTGTGAGAGGGGACGTTGGCGCCATGCTCAAATCCTCTTGAGTTAGCGTCATGTCCTCTAGTTTTAGGGACATCAATCCTTGCAGGCACGTTTGCAGCAGGTATGTGTGATCTCGTCACTTTAGCGATATCAGAAAACGCATCAGGCATCGATTCTGCTACGTTCTGAAGATCGAGAATTCTCCGCACTTCAATTTCAGACTGTGCGGTTCGGGGATCAAGATGAGACAGAGTGGGGACAGACCACGACAATTCCGGTCGTTCCTGTTGAACATTGATGTTCTTATCTCCCCCTAACGATGGGAAGACTGTCTCATCGAAGTGACAATCCGCAAATCTAGCGGTAAAGAGATCGCCTGTCAAGGGTTCTATGTAGCGGATAATCGTTGGAGAATCATATCCAACATAAAGGCCTAATCGTCTTTGAGGACCCATTTTGGTGCGCTGTGGCGGCGCAATAGGCACATAGACTGCACACCCAAATATGCGTAAGTGTGAGACATCAGGCTCATACCCAGTAACCATCTGTGACGCAGAGAAGGGTTGAGTGGCAGTGGGCCTCAGACGAATAAGCACGGCTGCATGCAATATTGCATAGCCCCAAGCAGAAATAGGGAGATTGGTGCGCATCACCAATGCTCGAGCAACCATTTGAAGTCGTTTAATGGTGGCTTCTGCGAGACCATTTTGGGTATGAACATGAGGAACAGGATGTTCAACATCAATCCCAATGGACATGCAATAATCATCAAAAGTCTTTGATGTAAACTCCCCAGCATTGTCTAATCTTATAGACTTAATGGGATGATCAGGGTGGTGAGCCCGTAACTTAATGATTTGTGCTAGGAGTTTAGCAAATGCAGCGTTCCTTGTGGACAATAGCATGACATGTGACCAGCGTGTCGATGCATCAACCAACACCATAAAATATCTAAATGGTCCGCATGGTGGTTGAATAGGTCCACAAATATCACCTTGAATTCTTTGCAAGAATGGTATATTTTCCTTGGTGTCCTTTGCATAGGATGGTCTTGATCCTAACTTTGCTAAAGAGCAGGCTTTGCAGAACGAATGATGGGCTTTAGAAACAACCAATGAGGATTTTGGTTGAGCCACAAAGTCACAAGTGACCTTAGAAGTAAAAGTTGGAGACAAAGGACCCTTGGTGGCGTCAATGCCACCCTGAGGCCGCAGGGGGAAGGCGGCGCCGGCCAAGGATGGCCGGATTTGGGGGTGAACGGCGCCGTGAGGCGCAGGGGTTCCTTCGGTGTCCAAAAACCGAGTTTTACTTCTTTTCGTTCTGAAAAAGGGATGTCCGTGTGAAGTCTTTAATACACGGATCATCATGTCACGACCTGGGTGTCCCAAACGGTCGTGCCAAAGCCTATACGTGTCGGAATCCCATAAATCATCTCTCATGACATGGTTGGATTCAATGACTCGAATAGTGGTTGCATACAACCCACTAGAGCGACACATAAGTTTCTCTAATACTCGTTTATGTCCGTAGTCATTAGAGGTGATGCAAAGGAACTCTTGTCCATTCTCACAATGTGTTTCCACATGAAAACCATTGGCTCTTATATCTTTGAAGCTCAATAGGGTTCTTCCTGCCCTAGGAGCATAAAGAGCTTCGGTGACATTCAAGGTAGTGCCATTAGGCAACATAAATTGAGCTGGTCCTCGACCATGAATCAATTGAGATGGTCCAGCCATCGTAGTCACAGAAGATCGAGTAGGCGCCATCCATAGGAATAGCTGCCTGTTTCGAAGGATGGTATGTGTAGTAGCACTATCCACGAGGCATTCGAGCTCTCCGGGAAACATACTGAAAAATAATAAAGTTCGAATTTAGAATATGTCCAAGACATTAAAATAAATCGATACTTTATTAATAATAGCCAATGATTACATCAAAGTTTCTTGACCAAAATCTAATCCAATATAAAAATCAAACCGTAGACAAATCGTAGTCACTCAATCCTTTCGGTAATTTCAATTTAGTTGTGACCAGGTAAGGTAAGGCGAGATTTTGGTGGAGCGTTGCTCACTTTTAAAACCGTTCTCTCAGATCAAACCTTGCCTAGACATCACAAGTACTCTTGAGTACGCCTAGAGGGAAAGAGTTAATACAATAAGTCATTTTATTGATTTAAGGCATAATAGCCATTACATAATTCTTGGAAAAGTAAAGGACTATACTAATCAAAATCTGCAGCATCCTTGTGCAATTCTTTGTCAGATTTGAAGTCCGCTATGGTGAGATTGACGTCGGCATCATCACCATCTTCTTCTATATTTTCGGCAAAATTGGCTTCATGCTCTCTGAAGTCTCTAAATGCCTTGTAATGCGCAGCCAATTGTTTGCTTGCGTTGCATTGTTTGAACCAGTGCTCACTAGATCCACATCGATGACACATGTCATTGTGATTTCCTCCCTTTAATTGAGGTGCATTGTTTGCACTTGGGTGGCGTCCCCCATAGGAGTTGGCGCCATTCCCACGGCCCTGGGTGGTTCCTCCATGTCCTGGAGCCCCACGGCCTCCTCTCCCACGTTGCCATGTATTGCCACGTGATCGTCCTTCATTCTGACGAGTACCTTCCTTTGTAGGGCGGCCAATGCGTTTATGTCCGAAATTTCATGCGGACATTTCATGAGAAAACACGGTTATATTATTGATGGATCGAGTATATCTCCTTGAATCGAGTATAAAGGGTGGGCGAGTCTGCATATTTCACACTAATCTAGATTGATTCGGCCCTGAAACACTAATCTATAATGAAATACACTTCTCTCAACCAAAATCCTCATTGGTTCGTGATGCGCACCAATCTCCCTATTTCTGCTTGGGGCTATGCAATATTGCATGCAGCCGTGCTTATTCGTCTGAGGCCCACTGCCACTCAACCCTTCTCTGCGTCACAGATGGTTACTGGGTATGAGCCTGATGTCTCACACTTACGCATATTTGGGTGTGCAGTCTATGTGCCTATTGCGCCGCCACAGCGCACCAAAATGGGTCCTCAAAGACGATTAGGCCTTTATGTTGGATATGATTCTCCAACGATTATCCGCTACATAGAACCCTTGACAGGCGATCTCTTTACCGCTAGATTTGCGGATTGTCACTTCGATGAGACAGTCTTCCCATCGTTAGGGGGAGATAAGAACATCAATGTTCAACAGGAACGACCGGAATTGTCGTGGTCTGTCCCCACTCTGTCTCATCTTGATCCCCGAACCGCACAGTCTGAAATTGAAGTGCGGAGAATTCTCGATCTTCAGAACGTAGCAGAATCGATGCCTGATGCGTTTTCTGATATCGCTAAAGTGACGAGATCACACATACCTGCTGCAAACGTGCCTGCAAGGATTGATGTCCCTAAAACTAGAGGACATGACGCTAACTCAAGAGGATTTGAGCATGGCGCCAACGTCCCCTCTCACAGTGATACAGGTTCACAGTGATCCTAAACCTAATTGGAACTTATCGCCTAAGTTTACCAATACAAGGAATAGGTAAGTAATTAGCAGCTACACGAGGATTGGGATTACAGGCCACTACCTCGTCAGTTGACCTGCGCATTTCATTGAACTAGTAATTAGCAGCTACAATTTCATTCATGGGCGAACATGTACCCTATATAAGCGTTCAGGGTCAATTAAACCTTATAGTAATTAGGTTTCCCCATAGAGATAATTCAGGGTTGCTCCAGGGAGGAGGGTATCCGCATAGCGCAGAGCGTTTTAATCGATGCCCAGCTCAATTTATGGGGACTTTCCTATATACTCGAGTAACATAGTAAAGTTAATACTTGATCCGGATATCTCATTCGCAGTGAACTTGTTAGCTAGACATAGCTCTGCGCCAACACGCCGCCATTGGATTGGTATAAAGACAATCTTTCGATACCTAAGAGGTACGATTGATATGGGCTTATTCTATCCCTACAGAGAGAATCGATTAATAAGGTGCCAAGGTGATCACCTAAGGTTTCCTCAAGGGCACATCGAAGGTGGACTTATTCACTAAGTCGTTACCATTTGAAGTCGTTTAATGGTGGCTTCTGCGAGACCATTTTGGGTATGAACATGAGGAACAGGATGTTCAACATCAATCCCAATGGACATGCAATAATCATCAAAAGTCTTTGATGTAAACTCCCCAGCATTGTCTAATCTTATAGACTTAATGGGATGATCAGGGTGGTGAGCCCGTAACTTAATGATTTGTGCTAGGAGTTTAGCAAATGCAGCGTTCCTTGTGGACAATAGCATGACATGTGACCAGCGTGTCGATGCATCAACCAACACCATAAAATATCTAAATGGTCCGCATGGTGGTTGAATAGGTCCACAAATATCACCTTGAATTCTTTGCAAGAATGGTATATTTTCCTTGGTGTCCTTTGCATAGGATGGTCTTGATCCTAACTTTGCTAAAGAGCAGGCTTTGCAGAACGAATGATGGGCTTTAGAAACAACCAATGAGGATTTTGGTTGAGCCACAAAGTCACAAGTGACCTTAGAAGTAAAAGTTGGAGACAAAGGACCCTTGGTGGCGTCAATGCCACCCTGAGGCCGCAGGGGGAAGGCGGCGCCGGCCAAGGATGGCCGGATTTGGGGGTGAACGGCGCCGTGAGGCGCAGGGGTTCCTTCGGTGTCCAAAAACCGAGTTTTACTTCTTTTCGTTCTGAAAAAGGGATGTCCGTGTGAAGTCTTTAATACACGGATCAGCATGTCACGACCTGGGTGTCCCAAACGGTCGTGCCAAAGCCTATACGTGTCGGAATCCCATAAATCATCTCTCATGACATGGTTGGATTCAATGACTCGAATAGTGGTTGCATACAACCCACTAGAGCGACACATAAGTTTCTCTAATACTCGTTTATGTCCGTAGTCATTAGAGGTGATGCAAAGGAACTCTTGTCCATTCTCACAATGTGTTTCCACATGAAAACCATTGGCTCTTATATCTTTGAAGCTCAATAGGGTTCTTCCTGCCCTAGGAGCATAAAGAGCTTCGGTGACATTCAAGGTAGTGCCATTAGGCAACATAAATTGAGCTGGTCCTCGACCATGAATCAATTGAGATGGTCCAGCCATCGTAGTCACAGAAGATCGAGTAGGCGCCATCCATAGGAATAGCTGCCTGTTTCGAAGGATGGTATGTGTAGTAGCACTATCCACGAGGCATTCGAGCTCTCCGGGAAACATACTGAAAAATAATAAAGTTCGAATTTAGAATATGTCCAAGACATTAAAATAAATCGATACTTTATTAATAATAGCCAATGATTACATCAAAGTTTCTTGACCAAAATCTAATCCAATATAAAAATCAAACCGTAGACAAATCGTAGTCACTCAATCCTTTCGGTAATTTCAATTTAGTTGTGACCAGGTAAGGTAAGGCGAGATTTTGGTGGAGCGTTGCTCACTTTTAAAACCGTTCTCTCAGATCAAACCTTGCCTAGACATCACAAGTACTCTTGAGTACGCCTAGAGGGAAAGAGTTAATACAATAAGTCATTTTATTGATTTAAGGCATAATAGCCATTACATAATTCTTGGAAAAGTAAAGGACTATACTAATCAAAATCTGCAGCATCCTTGTGCAATTCTTTGTCAGATTTGAAGTCCGCTATGGTGAGATTGACGTCGGCATCATCACCATCTTCTTCTATATTTTCGGCAAAATTGGCTTCATGCTCTCTGAAGTCTCTAAATGCCTTGTAATGCGCAGCCAATTGTTTGCTTGCGTTGCATTGTTTGATAGTGCTACTACACATACCATCCTTCGAAACTGCTAATTACTTGAATGCCTCCTGGAGTGATTGGTCCAATTAGGTATACGTCCAAGGCATTGAACCTGATATATGTCTTCGTGTACCTAGATCCCCACAGGTTCATCGTTTATATATCAGAATGACCCCTTTCAGGTTCATCGTTTATTAACTTATCCATGAGAATTAGCAGTTTCCTCATGGGCTGTTCAATAAATTCTATTTCTCACGACCCTTTACACCAACATACGCCTGTAATCAAAATCGCCTTTATGTTAGATTAGTGTATTTCTTATACGGCCCTATTCCTCTCCCACTCATGTTTCAAAGGTTCGTAGATTTACAATCCAATCAACTCGTTTATTGATCTTCAGAACGTCCGTTGTGTCCCTTATCCTGAGAACTTTTGAGTACCGTAGTGTGCCTTATCAACGCCTGTAATCAAGTTTAGTGTGCCTTATCAACGCCTTCTCAACGATGCCTCTAGTGATTCACTTCAATCTACGATTCGCCGACTTCAAGTCTGTAGCTGAATATAATTCAGAAGTTCTACGCCTCAAAACCATGTTGGGGTTCTGTGGACAACCCGTCACAGAGCAAGAACTAATTGAGAAAACTCTCTCCACCTTCCCCGTCTCAGCAATTTTGCTCTCAAAGCAATATCGAACAGAATTCGATACTAGACGGATCACGAGATTTCATCAGCTCATTACTATTATGTCTGTAGCTGAAAAACATGATAATATCCTCGTGAAGAATTATAATTCAAGGCCTATCGGAACTAAGAGCGTTCATGAGGCGAATTATAATAATGCACCCAAAGGAGGGCGCAAGGAGCGGAACCCTAAGAATAAGGGACACAACGGACGTTCTGGTCCATATAACCGCCCTACAAAGGAAGGTACTCGTCAGAATGAAGGACGATCACGTGGCAATACATGGCAACGTGGGAGAGGAGGCCGTGGGGCTCCAGGACATGGAGGAACCACCCAGGGCCGTGGGAATGGCGCCAACTCCTATGGGGGACGCCACCCAAGTGCAAACAATGCACCTCAATTAAAGGGAGGAAATCACAATGACATGTGTCATCGATGTGGATCTAGTGAGCACTGGTTCAAACAATGCAACGCAAGCAAACAATTGGCTGCGCATTACAAGGCATTTAGAGACTTCAGAGAGCATGAAGCCAATTTTGCCGAAAATATAGAAGAAGATGGTGATGATGCCGACGTCAATCTCACCATAGCGGACTTCAAATCTGACAAAGAATTGCACAAGGATGCTGCAGATTTTGATTAGTATAGTCCTTTACTTTTCCAAGAATTATGTAATGGCTATTATGCCTTAAATCAATAAAATGACTTATTGTATTAACTCTTTCCCTCTAGGCGTACTCAAGAGTACTTGTGATGTCTAGGCAAGGTTTGATCTGAGAGAACGGTTTTAAAAGTGAGCAACGCTCCACCAAAATCTCGCCTTACCTTACCTGGTCACAACTAAATTGAAATTACCGAAAGGATTGAGTGACTACGATTTGTCTACGGTTTGATTTTTATATTGGATTAGATTTTGGTCAAGAAACTTTGATGTAATCATTGGCTATTATTAATAAAGTATCGATTTATTTTAATGTCTTGGACATATTCTAAATTCGAACTTTATTATTTTTCAGTATGTTTCCCGGAGAGCTCGAATGCCTCGTGGATAGTGCTACTACACATACCATCCTTCGAAACAGGCAGCTATTCCTATGGATGGCGCCTACTCGATCTTCTGTGACTACGATGGCTGGACCATCTCAATTGATTCATGGTCGAGGACCAGCTCAATTTATGTTGCCTAATGGCACTACCTTGAATGTCACCGAAGCTCTTTATGCTCCTAGGGCAGGAAGAACCCTATTGAGCTTCAAAGATATAAGAGCCAATGGTTTTCATGTGGAAACACATTGTGAGAATGGACAAGAGTTCCTTTGCATCACCTCTAATGACTACGGACATAAACGAGTATTAGAGAAACTTATGTGTCGCTCTAGTGGGTTGTATGCAACCACTATTCGAGTCATTGAATCCAACCATGTCATGAGAGATGATTTATGGGATTCCGACACGTATAGGCTTTGGCACGACCGTTTGGGACACCCAGGTCGTGACATGCTGATCCGTGTATTAAAGACTTCACACGGACATCCCTTTTTCAGAACGAAAAGAAGTAAAACTCGGTTTTTGGACACCGAAGGAACCCCTGCGCCTCACGGCGCCGTTCACCCCCAAATCCGGCCATCCTTGGCCGGCGCCGCCTTCCCCCTGCGGCCTCAGGGTGGCATTGACGCCACCAAGGGTCCTTTGTCTCCAACTTTTACTTCTAAGGTCACTTGTGACTTTGTGGCTCAACCAAAATCCTCATTGGTTGTTTCTAAAGCCCATCATTCGTTCTGCAAAGCCTGCTCTTTAGCAAAGTTAGGATCAAGACCATCCTATGCAAAGGACACCAAGGAAAATATACCATTCTTGCAAAGAATTCAAGGTGATATTTGTGGACCTATTCAACCACCATGCGGACCATTTAGATATTTTATGGTGTTGGTTGATGCATCGACACGCTGGTCACATGTCATGCTATTGTCCACAAGGAACGCTGCATTTGCTAAACTCCTAGCACAAATCATTAAGTTACGGGCTCACCACCCTGATCATCCCATTAAGTCTATAAGATTAGACAATGCTGGGGAGTTTACATCAAAGACTTTTGATGATTATTGCATGTCCATTGGGATTGATGTTGAACATCCTGTTCCTCATGTTCATACCCAAAATGGTCTCGCAGAAGCCACCATTAACGACTTCAAATGGTTGCTCGAGCATTGGTGATGCGCACCAATCTCCCTATTTCTGCTTGGGGCTATGCAATATTGCATGCAGCCGTGCTTATTCGTCTGAGGCCCACTGCCACTCAACCCTTCTCTGCGTCACAGATGGTTACTGGGTATGAGCCTGATGTCTCACACTTACGCATATTTGGGTGTGCAGTCTATGTGCCTATTGCGCCGCCACAGCGCACCAAAATGGGTCCTCAAAGACGATTAGGCCTTTATGTTGGATATGATTCTCCAACGATTATCCGCTACATAGAACCCTTGACAGGCGATCTCTTTACCGCTAGATTTGCGGATTGTCACTTCGATGAGACAGTCTTCCCATCGTTAGGGGGAGATAAGAACATCAATGTTCAACAGGAACGACCGGAATTGTCGTGGTCTGTCCCCACTCTGTCTCATCTTGATCCCCGAACCGCACAGTCTGAAATTGAAGTGCGGAGAATTCTCGATCTTCAGAACGTAGCAGAATCGATGCCTGATGCGTTTTCTGATATCGCTAAAGTGACGAGATCACACATACCTGCTGCAAACGTGCCTGCAAGGATTGATGTCCCTAAAACTAGAGGACATGACGCTAACTCAAGAGGATTTGAGCATGGCGCCAACGTCCCCTCTCACAGTGATGGTGACGTTGTGGCTAGGCCCATGGCTCCTGCCAGGAAGCGCGGGAGGCCTATAGGTTCGATGGATTCTCGCCCAAGAAAGAAAGCGAGTTTGGCACAGAATAATCCATTAATCATCGATATAAATAATCCATCTCATGAGAATATTCCGGATTATGGTTATGTCCAAGAGACATCATTGGGGGACGCTCCAATGTCAGAACCAACTCCAGAGAATAGAGAGATCTCCATAAATTACACTAGTGTACATGAGATGATGGATAGAAATTCTATGGCGATTGATGATGCATTTGCATATCATATTGCGAAAGGGATTATAGAATATGATGATATCGAACCTCGCTCTGTTGAAGAATGTCAACGAAGAGCAGATTGGCCTAAATGGAAAGATGCGATCCAGGTTGAATTGGATTCACTAACAAAGAGACAGGTATTTGGGCCTGTAACGCAGACACCCCCAAGTGTAAAGCCTGTTGGCCATAAATGGGTCTTTGTTAGAAAGCGTAATGAGAAAAATGAGGTGGTAAGATATAAAGCCCGCCTTGTGGCGCAAGGTTTCTCACAACGCCCTGGAATCGACTACGAGGAGACATATTCTCCCGTAATGGACGTTATAACGTTCCGCTACCTTGTCAGTTTGGTAGTTTCCGAAAAACTTGACATGCAGCTTATGGATGTGGTTACAGCATATCTCTATGGGGATCTAGATTCAGAGATATATATGAAGGTTCCAGATGGACTTCAATTACCCAAATCAAGTGGCTCTAAACCACGGAGCGCGTTTTCAATAAGATTAAAACGCTCACTATATGGATTAAAACAATCCGGACGGATGTGGTATAACCGTCTAAGTGACTACTTGATTGGGAAGGGATATATTAACAATGAAATATGCCCATGCGTGTTCATTAAAAGAACAAGTTCCGGATTTGCAATCGTAGCAGTTTATGTCGATGACATGAACCTAATTGGAACTCTAGATGAGTTAAAGGAAACTGCTAATTACTTGAAATCCGAATTTGAGATGAAAGATCTTGGGAAAACACGGTTTTGTCTCGGTTTAGAACTCGAGCACCGTAGTGATGGGATTTTGATCCATCAGTCTGCATATACTCAGAAAATTCTAAGGCGCTTTAATGAAGATAAAGCAAAGCCTGCAAGTACTCCCATGATCGGCCGTAGTCTTGAGCCCGGAAAAGATCCGTTTCGTCCAAGGGATGAGGACGAAGAACCCCTAGAGGCCGAAGTGCCCTATTTAAGTGCAATAGGCGCATTATTGTACTTAGCTCAATGCACAAGACCGGATATCTCATTCGCAGTGAACTTGTTAGCTAGACATAGCTCTGCGCCAACACGCCGCCATTGGATTGGTATAAAGACAATCTTTCGATACCTAAGAGGTACGATTGATATGGGCTTATTCTATCCCTACAGAGAGAAAAGGAATGACGGAAAATTGGGATCGGACCCAAAAAGGCAAAACGCCCCCGTCCATGGAATGGCCGCCGGCCATGTTGCCGGCACAGGCGCCGCCGCCGCTCATGGTGGCCGGCGTCCTCCTATCTCCCTCCATCAAAACGACAATGATGTCTTGATGGGCTTTGCTGATGCAGGGTACCTCTCTGACCCTCACAAAGGTCGCTCCCAAACAGGTTATGTCTTTACCATGGGAAGCACTGCGATATCTTGGAGGTCTACGAAACAGACCCTTGTTGCTACTTCCTCAAATCATGCAGAGATTATTGCTCTACATGAAGCTGTACGTGAATGTGTATGGTTAAGGTCTGTAATTCGACACATTCAAGGAAGTTGTGGTTTGAAGTCTACCACAGATGACCCTACATGCATTTATGAGGATAATGCAGCTTGTATTGAACAAATGAAGTTAGGTTTCATCAAGGGTGACAACACCAAGCATATATCGCCTAAGTTCTTTTATAATCAGCAACAACAATCACTTCTAAAGATTGAAGTGAATCAAATCCGATCAGAGGATAATGTAGCGGACTTATTCACTAAGTCGTTACCTAAATCCACCTTCGAGAAACATGTGAAGAGCATCGGATTGAGAAAGTTATCCGAACTCCCACGATTGTAGCAATCAGGGGGAGATATCGACATCAGGGGGAGTTATGATGTCTACATGTTCGATCTCGAAGAGTGAAGGACGTGTTGTGCTCTTTTTGTCCTTCGACCAGGATTATTTTTGTCCCACAGGGTTTTTGTTACCTGGCAAGGTTTTTAACGAGGCAACGGATGAAGCGTCACCACCAAGTTTGAGCGGCACAAGGGGAGTGTTGAAGGAAAATCAAGTTTAGTGTGCCTTATCAAACTAGGAATAGGAATAGGAGAGAAGGTTCTAGATTTCCCAATCCTACACGGATTGGTATTCCTTGTAACATTAGATTATGCACTTTGTAATCCCTATATATAGGGCTCCTATTCTCTATAATGAAATACACTTCTCTCATCAATCTCTCTCAATACCAATATACTTAAACACGTTATCAGCACGAGCCCTAAACCACAAATAGCCAAAAAGCCAAAAACCCGAAAAGAATTTCATATCGCCAAAACTGCCGCAGCCCCTTGCCCGTGCTAGCATCAGGGGGAGATATCCTAATAAATCCTCATCCAAAACACGGAAATAGGGGACAAAACCGAGACTGAAGATCTTCCATAGTAATAAAGGGTGGGCGATCCATCAATAATACTCGATCCATCATTAGCAGTCTCGGTTTTACGTGTCGCCTGAACCTGAAAGGGGTCGTTTATCCATGAGATAAACGAGTATATCTCAATTGATAGGAAACATAGGAACCTGTATCCTATAAACACGGAACGTGTATCCGTCAGGACATGGCGGCGTATCCGTAATTGGACGAGTACCTAACTATAAGTTCCGGAGAACGCTCATAACGGACCTTAGCCATAGGAATAGGAAACTTGGTGATCTACTTCCTCAAATCATGCAGAGATTATTGCTCTACATGAAGCTGTACGTGAATGTGTATGGTTAAGGTCTGTAATTCGACACATTCAAGGAAGTTGTGGTTTGAAGTCTACCACAGATGACCCTACATGCATTTATGAGGATAATGCAGCTTGTATTGAACAAATGAAGTTAGGTTTCATCAAGGGTGACAACACCAAGCATATATCGCCTAAGTTCTTTTATAATCAGCAACAACAATCACTTCTAAAGATTGAAGTGAATCAAATCCGATCAGAGGATAATGTAGCGGACTTATTCACTAAGTCGTTACCTAAATCCACCTTCGAGAAACATGTGAAGAGCATCGGATTGAGAAAGTTATCCGAACTCGGATTTATGACCTAATTGGCTCCGGGTTGCCCCATGATTTGGAACATGTACCTTATAGATTTACTCCATCATTATAGAGAATAGGAGCCCTATATATAGGGATTACAAAGTGCATAATCTAATGTTACAAGGAATACCAATCCGTGTAGGATTGGGAAATCTAGAACCTTCTCTCCTATTCCTATTCCTAGTTTGATAAGGCACACTAAACTTGATTTTCCTTCAACACTCCCCCTTGTGCCGCTCAAACTTGGTGGTGACGCTTCATCCGTTGCCTCGTTAAAAACCTTGCCAGGTAACAAAAACCCTGTGGGACAAAAATAATCCTGGTCGAAGGACAAAAAGAGCACAACACGTCCTTCACTCTTCGAGATCGAACATGTAGACATCATAACTCCCCCTGATGTCGATATCTCCCCCTGATTGCTACAATCGTGGGAGTTCGGATAACTTTCTCAATCCGATGCTCTTCACATGTTTCTCGAAGGTGGATTTAGGTAACGACTTAGTGAATAAGTCCGCTACATTATCACCTTGTGCCAATCATGGAGCAATCAACCTTGCTCCATGATCACCTTGGCACATGGGATTGTGCCATCTTATTCAAAAACCGTGTGCCCTTAGAAGGTTTTTCCCAAGATCTTGGGAAAACCGTTAATTTCATGCTCCATGATCACCTTCTAACCATGTGCCCTTAGAAGGTTTCAGATAGCAATCATGCGCAGGTCAACCATGTTGGATATGGATTCACTATATGGATTCACTATAGTGATTGACCCATAACTTCTAAGGGGAAACACTAATCTATTAGGATTGCGCAGGTCAACCATGAATTAAAGTAACCCGGAGGTACATTATCTCTGCTAATTACTTGGACCCTATATGGATTCACTATATGGATTTACTTGAATGCCTCCTGGAGTGGAACATATACCTAAGACATATTACTTTGGTTCATTTAGAATATACTGCGTTTTAATCTTATAAACACGGTTAATTCAGGGGGCAAAACGACCCCTTTCAGGTTCAGTTAACTTTACTATGTTACTCGAGTTTTACAATACCAACAATCACTTCTATAGAACAAATGAAGTTAAGTCCCTTGATGAAACCTAACTTCATTTGTTCAATACAAGCTGCATTATCCTCATAAATGCATGTAGGGTCATCTGTGGTAGACTTCAAACCACAACTTCCTTGAATGTGTCGAATTACAGACCTTAACCATACACATTCACGTACAGCTTCATGTAGAGCAATAATCTCTGCATGATTTGAGGAAGTAGCAACAAGGGTCTGTTTCGTAGACCTCCAAGATATCGCAGTGCTTCCCATGGTAAAGACATAACCTGTTTGGGAGCGACCTTTGTGAGGGTCAGAGAGGTACCCTGCATCAGCAAAGCCCATCAAGACATCATTGTCGTTTTGATGGAGGGAGATAGGAGGACGCCGGCCACCATGAGCGGCGGCGGCGCCTGTGCCGGCAACATGGCCGGCGGCCATTCCATGGACGGGGGCGTTTTGCCTTTTTGGGTCCGATCCCAATTTTCCGTCATTCCTTTTCTCTCTGTAGGGATAGAATAAGCCCATATCAATCGTACCTCTTAGGTATCGAAAGATTGTCTTTATACCAATCCAATGGCGGCGTGTTGGCGCAGAGCTATGTCTAGCTAACAAGTTCACTGCGAATGAGATATCCGGTCTTGTGCATTGAGCTAAGTACAATAATGCGCCTATTGCACTTAAATAGGGCACTTCGGCCTCTAGGGGTTCTTCGTCCTCATCCCTTGGACGAAACGGATCTTTTCCGGGCTCAAGACTACGGCCGATCATGGGAGTACTCGCAGGCTTTGCTTTATCTTCATTAAAGCGCCTTAGAATTTTCTGAGTATATGCAGACTGATGGATCAAAATCCCATCACTACGGTGCTCGAGTTCTAAACCGAGACAAAACCGTGTTTTCCCAAGATCTTTCATCTCAAATTCGGATTTCAAGTAATTAGCAGTTTCCTTTAACTCATCTAGAGTTCCAATTAGGTTCATGTCATCGACATAAACTGCTACGATTGCAAATCCGGAACTTGTTCTTTTAATGAACACGCATGGGCATATTTCATTGTTAATATATCCCTTCCCAATCAAGTAGTCACTTAGACGGTTATACCACATCCGTCCGGATTGTTTTAATCCATATAGTGAGCGTTTTAATCTTATTGAAAACGCGCTCCGTGGTTTAGAGCCACTTGATTTGGGTAATTGAAGTCCATCTGGAACCTTCATATATATCTCTGAATCTAGATCCCCATAGAGATATGCTGTAACCACATCCATAAGCTGCATGTCAAGTTTTTCGGAAACTACCAAACTGACAAGGTAGCGGAACGTTATAACGTCCATTACGGGAGAATATGTCTCCTCGTAGTCGATTCCAGGGCGTTGTGAGAAACCTTGCGCCACAAGGCGGGCTTTATATCTTACCACCTCATTTTTCTCATTACGCTTTCTAACAAAGACCCATTTATGGCCAACAGGCTTTACACTTGGGGGTGTCTGCGTTACAGGCCCAAATACCTGTCTCTTTGTTAGTGAATCCAATTCAACCTGGATCGCATCTTTCCATTTAGGCCAATCTGCTCTTCGTTGACATTCTTCAACAGAGCGAGGTTCGATATCATCATATTCTATAATCCCTTTCGCAATATGATATGCAAATGCATCATCAATCGCCATAGAATTTCTATCCATCATCTCATGTACACTAGTGTAATTTATGGAGATCTCTCTATTCTCTGGAGTTGGTTCTGACATTGGAGCGTCCCCCAATGATGTCTCTTGGACATAACCATAATCCGGAATATTCTCATGAGATGGATTATTTATATCGATGATTAATGGATTATTCTGTGCCAAACTCGCTTTCTTTCTTGGGCGAGAATCCATCGAACCTATAGGCCTCCCGCGCTTCCTGGCAGGAGCCATGGGCCTAGCCACAACGTCACCATCACTGTGAGAGGGGACGTTGGCGCCATGCTCAAATCCTCTTGAGTTAGCGTCATGTCCTCTAGTTTTAGGGACATCAATCCTTGCAGGCACGTTTGCAGCAGGTATGTGTGATCTCGTCACTTTAGCGATATCAGAAAACGCATCAGGCATCGATTCTGCTACGTTCTGAAGATCGAGAATTCTCCGCACTTCAATTTCAGACTGTGCGGTTCGGGGATCAAGATGAGACAGAGTGGGGACAGACCACGACAATTCCGGTCGTTCCTGTTGAACATTGATGTTCTTATCTCCCCCTAACGATGGGAAGACTGTCTCATCGAAGTGACAATCCGCAAATCTAGCGGTAAAGAGATCGCCTGTCAAGGGTTCTATGTAGCGGATAATCGTTGGAGAATCATATCCAACATAAAGGCCTAATCGTCTTTGAGGACCCATTTTGGTGCGCTGTGGCGGCGCAATAGGCACATAGACTGCACACCCAAATATGCGTAAGTGTGAGACATCAGGCTCATACCCAGTAACCATCTGTGACGCAGAGAAGGGTTGAGTGGCAGTGGGCCTCAGACGAATAAGCACGGCTGCATGCAATATTGCATAGCCCCAAGCAGAAATAGGGAGATTGGTGCGCATCACCAATGCTCGAGCAACCATTTGAAGTCGTTTAATGGTGGCTTCTGCGAGACCATTTTGGGTATGAACATGAGGAACAGGATGTTCAACATCAATCCCAATGGACATGCAATAATCATCAAAAGTCTTTGATGTAAACTCCCCAGCATTGTCTAATCTTATAGACTTAATGGGATGATCAGGGTGGTGAGCCCGTAACTTAATGATTTGTGCTAGGAGTTTAGCAAATGCAGCGTTCCTTGTGGACAATAGCATGACATGTGACCAGCGTGTCGATGCATCAACCAACACCATAAAATATCTAAATGGTCCGCATGGTGGTTGAATAGGTCCACAAATATCACCTTGAATTCTTTGCAAGAATGGTATATTTTCCTTGGTGTCCTTTGCATAGGATGGTCTTGATCCTAACTTTGCTAAAGAGCAGGCTTTGCAGAACGAATGATGGGCTATAGAAACAACCAATGAGGATTTTGGTTGAGCCACAAAGTCACAAGTGACTTTAGAAGTAAAAGTTGGAGACAAAGGACCCTTGGTGGCGTCAATGCCACCCTGAGGCCGCAGGGGGAAGGCGGCGCCGGCCAAGGATGGCCGGATTTGGGGGTGAACGGCGCCGTGAGGCGCAGGGGCTCCTTCGGTGTCCAAAAACCGAGTTTTACTTCTTTTCGTTCTGAAAAAGGGATGTCCGTGTGAAGTCTTTAATATACGGATCATCATGTCACGACCTGGGTGTCCCAAACGGTCGTGCCAAGCCTATACGTGTCGGAATCCCATAAATCATCTCTCATGACATGGTTGGATTCAATGACTCGAATAGTGGTTGCATACAACCCACTAGAGCGACACATAAGTTTCTCTAAGACTCGTTTATGTCCGTAGTCATTAGAGGTGATGCAAAGGAACCTTGTCCATTCTCACAATGTGTTTCCACATGAAAACCATTGGCTCTTATATCTTTGAAGCTCAATAGGGTTCTTCCTGCCCTAGGAGCATAAAGAGCTTCGGTGACATTCAAGGTAGTGCCATTAGGCAACATAAATTGAGCTGGTCCTCGACCATGAATCAATTGAGATGGTCCAGCCATCGTAGTCACAGAAGATCGAGTAGGCGCCATCCATAGGAATAGCTGCTGTTTCGAAGGATGGTATGTGTAGTAGCACTATCCACGAGGCATTCGAGCTCTCCGGGAAACATACTGAAAAATAATAAAGTTCGAATTTAGAATATGTCCAAGACATTTGATAAAATAAATCGATACTTTATTAATAATAGCCAATGATTACATCAAAGTTTCTTGACCAAAGTCTAATCCATATAAAAATCAAACCGTAGACAAATCGTAGTCACTCATCCTTTCGGTAATTTCAATTTAGTTGTGACCAGGTAAGGTAAGGCGAGATTTTGGTGGAGCGTTGCTCACTTTTAAAACCGTTCTCTCAGATCAAACCTTGCCTAGACATCACAAGTACTCTTGAGTACGCCTAGAGGAAAGAGTTAATACAATAAGTCATTTTATTGATTTAAGGCATAATAGCCATTACATAATTCTTGGAAAAGTAAAGGACTATACTAATCAAAACTGCAGCATCCTTGTGCAATTCTTTGTCAGATTTGAAGTCCGCTATGGTGAGATTGACGTCGGCATCATCACCATCTTCTTCTATATTTTCGGCAAAATTGCTTCATGCTCTCTGAAGTCTCTAAATGCCTTGTAATGCGCAGCCATTGTTTGCTTGCTTGCATTGTTTGAACAGTGCTCACTAGATCCACATCGATGACACATGTCATTGTGATTTCCTCCCTTTAATTGAGGTGCATTGTTTGCACTTGGGTGGCGTCCCCCATAGGAGTTGGCGCCATTCCCACGGCCCTGGGTGGTTCCTCCATGTCCTGGAGCCCCACGGCCTCCTCTCCCACGTTGCCATGTATTGCCACGTGATCGTCCTTCATTCTGACGAGTACCTTCTTTGTAGGGCGGTTATATGGACCAGAACGTCCGTTGTGTCCCTTATTCTTAGGGTTCCGCTCCTTGCGCCCTCCTTTGGGTGCATTATTATAATTCGCCTCATGAACCTCTTAGTTCCGATAGCCTTGAATTATAATTCTTCACGAGGATATTATCATGTTTTTCAGCTACAGACATAATAGTAAGAGCTGATGAAATCTCGTGATCCGTCTAGTATCGAATTCTGTTCGATATGCTTTGAGAGCAAAATTGCTGAGACGGGGAAGGTGGAGAGAGTTTTCTCAATTAGTTCTTGCTCTGTGACGGGTTGTCCACAGAACCCCAACATGGTTTTGAGGCGTAGAACTTCTGAATTATATTCAGCTACAGACTTGAAGTCGGCGAATCGTAGATTGCCCCATTGAACTTTCAAGTCAGGGAGGAGGGTATCCTTGATATTTCCAAATCGCTCTTCTAGCGCGACCCATAATTCTCTAGCATCCTTGATTGCCATGTACTCCAGTCGGAGTGATTTATCCATGTGGCGCCTCATCAAGATGAGGGCGGTGGCTCCCGCGCAATATGATAATTCTAACAATTCTCATGTGGATCGAGTATACTATGCCCCTGCTCATAGAATTAACGATGAACCTGAAAAGGACCCTGAACCTGAAAGGGGTCGTTTTGCCTTTTTGGCCTTTATGTTGGTCAAATCAACGAGTATTAGAGAAACTTATGTGTCGCTCTAGTGGGTTGTATGCAACCACTATTCGAGTCATTGAATCCAACCATGTCATGAGAGATGATTTATGGGATTCCGACACGTATAGGCTTTGGCACGACCGTTTGGGACACCCAGGTCGTGACATGATGATCCGTGTATTAAAGACTTCACACGGACATCCCTTTTTCAGAACGAAAAGAAGTAAAACTCGGTTTTTGGACACCGAAGGAACCCCTGCGCCTCACGGCGCCGTTCACCCCCAAATCCGGCCATCCTTGGCCGGCGCCGCCTTCCCCCTGCGGCCTCAGGGTGGCATTGACGCCACCAAGGGTCCTTTGCATGGGAGTACTCCCTATTCCAATGCTCGAGCATGGCGCACCAATCTCTAATACTCGTTTACTGCTGTATCCTGTATCCCTAGAGGCTGTTCACTGTGAGAGGGCGTTCACCCCCAAATCCGGCCACCTTGGCCGGCGCGCCTTCCCCTGCGGCCTCAGGGTGGCATTGACGCCACCAAGGGTCCTTTGTCTCCAACTTTTACTTCTAAGGTCACTTGTGACTTTGTGGCTCAACCAAAATCCTCATTGTTGTTTCTAAAGCCCATCATTCGTTCTGCAAGCCTGCCTCTTAGCAAAGTTAGGATAAGACCATCCTATGCAAAGGACACCAAGGAAAATATACCATTCTTGCAAGAATTCAAGGTGATATTTGTGGACCTATTCAACCACCATGCGGACCATTTAGATATTTTATGGTGTTGGTTGATGCATCGACACGCTGGTCACATGTCATGCTATTGTCCACAAGGAACGCTGCATTTGCTAAACTCCTAGCACAAATCATTAAGTTACGGGCTCACCACCCCTGATCATCCCCATTAAGTCTATAAGATTAGACAATGCTGGGGAGTTTACATCAAACTTTTGATGATTATTGCATGTCCATTGGGATTGATGTTGAACATCCTGTTCCTCATGTTCATACCAAAATGTCTCGCAGAAGCCACCATTAAACGACTTCAAATGGTTGCTCGAGCATTGGTGATGGCGCACCAATCTCCCTATTTCTGCTTGGGGCTATGCAATATTGCATGCAGCCGTGCTTATTCGTCTGAGGCCCACTGCCACTCAACCCTTCTCTGCGTCACAGATGGTTACTGGGTATGAGCCTGATGTCTCACACTTACGCATATTTGGGTGTGCAGTCTATGTGCTATTGCGCCGCCACAGCGCACCAAAATGGGTCTCAAAGACGATTAGGCCTTTATGTTGGATATGATTCTCCAACGATTATCCGCTACATAGAACCCTTGACAGGCGATCTCTTTACCGCTAGATTTGCGGATTGTCACTTCGATGAGACAGTCTTCCCATCGTTAGGGGGAGATAAGACATCAATGTTCAACAGGAACGACCGGAATTGTCGTGGTCTGTCCCCACTCTGTCTCATCTGATCCCCGAACCGCACAGTCTGAAATTGAAGTGCGGAGAATTCTCGATCTTCAGAACGTAGCAGAATCGATGCCTGATGCGTTTTCTGATATCGCTAAAGTGACGAGATCACACATACCTGCTGCAAACGTGCCTGCAAGGATTGATGTCCCTAAAACTAGAGGACATGACGCTAACTCAAGAGGATTGAGCATGGCGCCAACGTCCCCTCTCACAGTGATGGTGACGTTGTGGCTAGGCCCATGGCTCCTGCCAGGAAGCGCGGGGAGGCCTATAGGTTCGATGGATTCTCGCCCAAGAAAGAAAGCGAGTTTGGCACAGAATAATCCATTAATCATCGATATAAATATCCATCTCATGAGAATATTCCGGATTATGGTTATGTCCAAGAGACATCATTGGGGACGCTCCAATGTCAGAACCAACTCCAGAGAATAGAGAGATCTCCATAAATTACACTAGTGTACATGAGATGATGGGATAGAAATTCTATGGCGATTGATGATGCATTTGCATATCATATTGCGAAAAGGATTATAGAATATGATGATATCGAACCTCGCTCTGTTGAAGAATGTCAACGAAGAGCAGATTGGCCTAAATGGAAAGATGCGATCCAGGTTGAATGGATTCACTAACAAAGAGACAGGTATTTGGGCCTGTAACGCAGACACCCCAGTGTAAAGCCTGTTGCCATAAATGGGGTCTTTGTTAGAAAGCGTAATGAGAAAATGAGGTGGTAAGATATAAAGCCCGCCTTGTGGCGCAAGGTTTCTCACAACGCCCTGGAATCGACTACGAGGAGACATATCTCCCGTAATGGAGTTATAACGTTCCGCTACCTGTCAGTTTGGTAGTTTCCGAAAAACTTGACATGCAGCTTATGGATGTGGTTACAGCATATCTCTATGGGGATCTAGATTCAGAGATATATGAAGGTTCCAGATGGACTTCAATTACCCAAATCAAGTGGCTCTAAACCACGGAGCGCGTTTTCAATAAGATTAAAACGCTCACTATATGGATTAAACAATCCGGACGGATGTGGTATAACCGTCTAAGTGACTACTTGATTGGGAAGGGATATATTAACAATGAAATATGCCCATGCGTGTTCATTAAAGAACAAGTTCGGATTTGCAATCGTAGCATTTATGTCGATGACATGAACCTAATTGGAACTCTAGATGAGTTAAAGGAAACTGCTAATTACTTGAAATCCGAATTTGAGATGAAAGATCTTGGGAAAACACGGTTTGTCTCGGTTTAGAACTCGAGCACCGTAGTGATGGGATTTTGATCCATCAGTCTGCATATACTCAGAAAATTCTAAGGCGCTTTAATGAAGATAAAGCAAGCCTGCGAGTACTCCCATGATCGGCCGTAGTCTTGAGCCCGGAAAAGATCCGTTTCGGTCCAAGGGATGAGGACGAAGAACCCCTAGAGGCCGAAGTGCCCTATTTAAGTGCAATAGGCGCATTATTGTACTTAGCTCAATGCACAAGACCGGATATCTCATTCGCAGTGAACTTGTTAGCTAGACATAGCTCTGCGCCAACACGCCGCCATTGGATTGGTATAAAGACAATCTTTCGATACCTAAGAGGTACGATTGATATGGGCTTATTCTATCCCTACAGAGAGAAAAGGAATGACGGAAAATTGGGATCGGACCCAAAAAGGCAAAACGCCCCCGTCCATGGAATGGCCGCCGGCCATGTTGCCGCACAGGCGCCGCCGCCGCTCTGGTGGCCGGCGTCCTCCTATCTCCCTCCATCAAAACGACAATGATGTCTTGATGGGCTTTGCTGATGCAGGGTACCTCTCTGACCCTCACAAAGGTCGCTCCCAACAGGTTATGTCTTACCATGGAAGCACTGCGATATCTTGGAGGTCTACGAAACAGACCCTTGTTGCTACTTCCTCAAATCATGCAGAGATTATTGCTCTACATGAAGCTGTACGTGAATGTGTATGGTTAAGGTCTGTAATTCGACACATTCAAGGAAGTTGTGGTTTGAAGTCTACCACAGATGACCCTACATGCATTTATGAGGATAATGCAGCTTGTATTGAACAAATGAAGTTAGGTTTCATCAAGGGTGACAACACCAAGCATATATCGCCTAAGTTCTTTTATATCAGCAACAACAATCACTTCTAAAGATTGAAGTGAATCAAATCCGATCAGAGGATAATGTAGCGGACTTATTCACTAAGTCGTTACCTAAATCCACCTTCGAGAACATGTGAAGAGCATCGGATTGAGAAAGTTATCCGAACTCCCACGATTGTAGCAATCAGGGGGAGATATCGACATCAGGGGGAGTTATGATGTCTACATGTTCGATCTCGAAGAGTGAAGGACGTGTTGTGCTCTTTTGTCCTTCGACCAGGATTATTTTTGTCCCACAGGGTTTTTGTTACCTGGCAAGGTTTTTAACGAGGCAACGGATGAAGCGTCACCACCAAGTTTGAGCGGCACAAGGGGGAGTGTTGAAGGAAAATCAAGTTTAGTGTGCCTTATCAACGCCTGTAATCATTTACGACACAACGATGATTTCAAGTGATGAATAACGTGTTTAAGTATATTGGTATTGAGAGAGAAATAGGGGATACCATAGTTTAATGGCCCGTGTTGAAGATCAATGTTCAACAAAGGAAGTCAGAATAAATCCTAGACAAACACGGTTAACTTTACTATGGAAGATCTTTCACGACCCTTTCGCAATATGAGGAAACTGCTAAGGCGACACGAAGGACCAAAATCCGGAATATTGTTGATCTTCCAATATGGACCTAATTGGAAAGGGATATAGGTTGAAGTGAAGGACGGAACAATCACTCGAGTTTCAGATATCCCTATATCTGAAACCTTCATCGTTTATTAACTTATCCATGAGAATTCAGGGGAGCTGAATTCAGGGGATTTAGGAGGCATTCAAGTAATAGGCTTCAAGATTGGACGCCATGCGTTTTATTCTAGCCACGGAACATAACCAATTAGGATTGGGATATCTCTATGGCGCAGAGCGTTTTATAGGATTGGAAACTATATGTTTTAATCATTGAACTTAATTCATGGTTGCTCCATATGGATTCACTATATGGATTAATGTAAACCATGTGCCTTAGAAGGTTAGGTAACGACTAGTGAATAAGATGTTGCTCCATGAATTGCTACCTGAAAACACGTGCCCATGATCCATGTGCCAAGGTGATCATGGAGCAAGGGTGACACTAATCGAAGAGTGAAGGTTGATTGCTCCACATGGAGCAATCAACCTTGCTCCATGATTCACTCCCCCTTATTCTATCACCTTGGCACATGGTTATCAGCACATAAGATTAATAAGGTCCAATTCAACCTGGATCGCATCTTTCCATTTAGGCCAATCTGCTCTTCGTTGACATTCTTCAACAGAGCGAGGTCGATATCATCAATTCTATAATTCCTTTTGCAATATGATATGCAAATGCATCATCAATCGCCATAGAATTTCTATCCATCATCTCATGTACACAGTGTAATTTATGGAGATCTCTATTCTCTGGAGTTGGTTCTGACATTGGAGCGTCCCCCAATGATGTCTCTTGGACATAACCATAATCCGGAATATTCTCATGAGATGGATTATTTATATCGATGATTAATGGATTATTCTGTGCCAAACTCGCTTTCTTTCTTGGGCGAGAATCCATCGAACCTATAGGCCTCCCGCGCTTCCTGGCAGGAGCCATGGGCCTAGCCACAACGTCACCATCACTGTGAGAGGGACGTTGGCGCATGCTCAAATCCTCTTGAGTTAGCGTCATGTCCTCTAGTTTAGGACATCAATCCTTGCAGGCACGTTTGCAGCAGGTATGTGTGATCTCGTCACTTTAGCGATATCAGAAAACGCATCAGGCATCGATTCTGCTACGTTCTGAAGATCGAGAATTCTCCGCACTTCAATTTCAGACTGTGCGGTTCGGGGATCAAGATGAGACAGAGTGGGGACAGACCACGACAATTCCGGTCGTTCCTGTTGAACATTGATGTTCTTATCTCCCCCTAACGATGGAAGACTGTCTCATCGAGTGACAATCCGCAAATCTAGCGGTAAAGAGATCGCCTGTCAAGGGTTCTATGTAGCGGATAATCGTTGGAGAATCATATCCAACATAAAGGCCTAATCGTCTTTGAGGACCCATTTTGGTGCGCTGTGGCGGCGCAATAGGCACATAGACCGCACACCCAATATGCGTAAGTGTGAGACATCAGGCTCATACCCAGTAACCATCTGGGACGCAGAGAAGGGTTGGGTGGCAGTGGGCCTCAGACGAATAAGTACAGCTGCATGCAATATTGCATAGCCCCAGCAGAAATAGGGAGATTGGTGCGCATCACCAATGCTCGAGCAACCATTTGTAGTCGTTTAATGGTGGCTTCTGCGAGACCATTTTGGGTATGAACATGAGGAACAGGATGTTCAACATCAATCCCAATGGACATGCAATAATCATCAAAAGTCTTTGATGTAAACTCCCCAGCATTGTCTAATCTTATAGACTTAATGGGATGATCAGGGTGGTGAGCCCGTAACTTAATGATTTGTGCTAGGAGTTTAGCAAATGCAGCGTTCCTTGTGGACAATAGCATGACATGTGACCAGCGTGTCGATGCATCAACCAACACCATAAAATATCTAAATGGTCCGCATGGTGGTTGAATAGGTCCACAAATATCACCTTGAATTCTTTGCAAGAATGGTATATTTTCCTTGGTGTCCTTTGCATAGGATGGTCTTGATCCTAACTTTGCTAAAGAGCAGGCTTTGCAGAACGAATGATGGGCTTTAGAAACAACCAATGAGGATTTTGGTTGAGCCACAAAGTCACAAGTGACCTTAGAAGTAAAAGTTGGAGACAAAGGACCCTTGGTGGCGTCAATGCCACCCTGAGGCCGCAGGGGGAAGGCGGCGCCGGCCAAGGATGGCCGGATTTGGGGTGAACGGCGCCGTGAGGCGCAGGGGTTCCTTCGGTGTCCAAAAACCGAGTTTTACTTCTTTTCGTTCTGAAAAAGGGATGTCCGTGTGAAGTCTTAATACACGGATCATCATGTCACGACCTGGGTGTCCCAAACGGTCGTGCCAAAGCCTATACGTGTCGGAATCCCATAAATCATCTCTCATGACATGGTTGGATTCAATGACTCGAATAGTGGTTGCATACAACCCACTAGAGCGACACATAAGTTTCTCTAATACTCGTTTATGTCCGTAGTCATTAGAGGTGATGCAAAGGAACTCTTGTCCATTCTCACAATGTGTTTCCACATGAAAACCATTGGCTCTTATATCTTTGAAGCTCAATAGGGTTCTTCCTGCCCTAGGAGCATAAAGAGCTTCGGTGACATTCAAGGTAGTGCCATTAGGCAACATAAATTGAGCTGGTCCTCGACCATGAATCAATTGAGATGGTCCAGCCATCGTAGTCACAGAAGATCGAGTAGGCGCCATCCATAGGAATAGCTGCCTGTTTCGAAGGATGGTATGTGTAGTAGCACTATCCACGAGGCATTCGAGCTCTCCGGGAAACATACTCGAGTAATTAGCAGTTTCGAAGGATGGTATGTGTACCCAGGAGATAATTCAGAAGCCTATTACTTGAATGCCTCCTAGTTTGTTCTATTCCTAGTTTCTAACGAGTGATATAGGAACTATATGGGTCTTTGTTACTTGGCCATAAATGGGTCTTTGTTAGAAAGCGTAATGAGAAAATGAGGTGGTAAGATATAAAGCCCGCCTTGTGGCGCAAGGTTTCTCACAACGCCCTGGAATCGACTACGAGGAGACATATTCTCCCGTAATGGACGTTATAACGTTCCGCTACCTTGTCAGTTTGGTAGTTTCCGAAAAACTTGACATGCAGCTTATGGATGTGGTTACAGCATATCTCTATGGGGATCTAGATTCAGAGATATATATGAAGGTTCCAGATGGACTTCAATTACCCAAATCAAGTGGCTCTAAACCACGGAGCGCGTTTTCAATAAGATTAAAACGCTCACTATATGGATTAAAACAATCCGGACGGATGTGGTATAACCGTCTAAGTGACTACTTGATTGGGAAGGGATATATTAACAATGAAATATGCCATGCGTGTTCATTAAAAGAACAAGTTCCGGATTTGCAATCGTAGCAGTTTATGTCGATGACATGAACCTAATTGGAACTCTAGATGAGTTAAAGGAAACTGCTAATTACTTGAAATCCGAATTTGAGATGAAAGATCTTGGAAAACACGGTTTGTCTCGGTTAGAACTCGAGCACCGTAGTGATGGGATTTTGATCCATCAGTCTGCATATACTCAGAAAATTCTAAGGCGCTTTAATGAAGATAAAGCAAAGCCTGCAAGTACTCCCATGATCGGCCGTAGTCTTGAGCCCGGAAAAGATCCGTTTCGTCCAAGGGATGAGGACGAAGAACCCCTAGAGGCCGAAGTGCCCTATTTAAGTGCAATAGGCGCATTATTGTACTTAGCTCAATGCACAAGACCGGATATCTCATTCGCAGTGAACTTGTTAGCTAGACATAGCTCTGCGCCAACACGCCGCCATTGGAGTATACTTGATGAAGCCCATAATCTAGAACAAATTCATGGGGAGCGATAAGTTCCATTGGACCTGATATAGTGAAATGCGCAGAATGAAGGACGATTATATTCAAGTACCTTATAGATTAATTCATTAGCCATAAATGAATAGGAGCCCTATATCACTCGTAATTGACCCATTTGTACGGACCTTAGCCATATGGAGCAACCCGGAGGATACCCTCCTCCCTGACTTGAAAGTTCAATGGGGCAATCTACGATTCGCCGACTTCAAGTCTGTAGCTGAATATAATTCAGAAGTTCTACGCCTCAAAACCATGTTGGGGTTCTGTGGACAACCCGTCACAGAGCAAGAACTAATTGAGAAAACTCTCTCCACCTTCCCCGTCTCAGCAATTTTGCTCTCAAAGCAATATCGAACAGAATTCGATACTAGACGGATCACGAGATTTCATCAGCTCATTACTATTATGTCTGTAGCTGAAAAACATGATAATATCCTCGTGAAGAATTATAATTCAAGGCCTATCGGAACTAAGAGCGTTCATGAGGCGAATTATAATAATGCACCCAAAGGAGGGCGCAAGGAGCGGAACCCTAAGAATAAGGGACACAACGGACGTTCTGGTCCATATAACCGCCCTACAAAGGAAGGTACTCGTCAGAATGAAGGACGATCACGTGGCAATACATGGCAACGTGGGAGAGGAGGCCGTGGGGCTCCAGGACATGGAGGAACCACCCAGGGCCGTGGGAATGGCGCCAACTCCTATGGGGGACGCCACCCAAGTGCAAACAATGCACCTCAATTAAAGGGAGGAAATCACAATGACATGTGTCATCGATGTGGATCTAGTGAGCACTGGTTCAAACAATGCAACGCAAGCAAACAATTGGCTGCGCATTACAAGGCATTTAGAGACTTCAGAGAGCATGAAGCCAATTTTGCCGAAAATATAGAAGAAGATGGTGATGATGCCGACGTCAATCTCACCATAGCGGACTTCAAATCTGACAAAGAATTGCACAAGGATGCTGCAGATTTTGATTAGTATAGTCCTTTACTTTTCCAAGAATTATGTAATGGCTATTATGCCTTAAATCAATAAAATGACTTATTGTATTAACTCTTTCCCTCTAGGCGTACTCAAGAGTACTTGTGATGTCTAGGCAAGGTTTGATCTGAGAGAACGGTTTTAAAAGTGAGCAACGCTCCACCAAAATCTCGCCTTACCTTACCTGGTCACAACTAAATTGAAATTACCGAAAGGATTGAGTGACTACGATTTGTCTACGGTTTGATTTTTATATTGGATTAGATTTTGGTCAAGAAACTTTGATGTAATCATTGGCTATTATTAATAAAGTATCGATTTATTTTAATGTCTTGGACATATTCTAAATTCGAACTTTATTATTTTTCAGTATGTTTCCCGGAGAGCTCGAATGCCTCGTGGATAGTGCTACTACACATACCATCCTTCGAAACAGGCAGCTATTCCTATGGATGGCGCCTACTCGATCTTCTGTGACTACGATGGCTGGACCATCTCAATTGATTCATGGTCGAGGACCAGCTCAATTTATGTTGCCTAATGGCACTACCTTGAATGTCACCGAAGCTCTTTATGCTCCTAGGGCAGGAAGAACCCTATTGAGCTTCAAAGATATAAGAGCCAATGGTTTTCATGTGGAAACACATTGTGAGAATGGACAAGAGTTCCTTTGCATCACCTCTAATGACTACGGACATAAACGAGTATTAGAGAAACTTATGTGTCGCTCTAGTGGGTTGTATGCAACCACTATTCGAGTCATTGAATCCAACCATGTCATGAGAGATGATTTATGGGATTCCGACACGTATAGGCTTTGGCACGACCGTTTGGGACACCCAGGTCGTGACATGCTGATCCGTGTATTAAAGACTTCACACGGACATCCCTTTTTCAGAACGAAAAGAAGTAAAACTCGGTTTTTGGACACCGAAGGAACCCCTGCGCCTCACGGCGCCGTTCACCCCCAAATCCGGCCATCCTTGGCCGGCGCCGCCTTCCCCCTGCGGCCTCAGGGTGGCATTGACGCCACCAAGGGTCCTTTGTCTCCAACTTTTACTTCTAAGGTCACTTGTGACTTTGTGGCTCAACCAAAATCCTCATTGGTTGTTTCTAAAGCCCATCATTCGTTCTGCAAAGCCTGCTCTTTAGCAAAGTTAGGATCAAGACCATCCTATGCAAAGGACACCAAGGAAAATATACCATTCTTGCAAAGAATTCAAGGTGATATTTGTGGACCTATTCAACCACCATGCGGACCATTTAGATATTTTATGGTGTTGGTTGATGCATCGACACGCTGGTCACATGTCATGCTATTGTCCACAAGGAACGCTGCATTTGCTAAACTCCTAGCACAAATCATTAAGTTACGGGCTCACCACCCTGATCATCCCATTAAGTCTATAAGATTAGACAATGCTGGGGAGTTTACATCAAAGACTTTTGATGATTATTGCATGTCCATTGGGATTGATGTTGAACATCCTGTTCCTCATGTTCATACCCAAAATGGTCTCGCAGAAGCCACCATTAAACGACTTCAAATGGTTGCTCGAGCATTGGTGATGCGCACCAATCTCCCTATTTCTGCTTGGGGCTATGCAATATTGCATGCAGCCGTGCTTATTCGTCTGAGGCCCACTGCCACTCAACCCTTCTCTGCGTCACAGATGGTTACTGGGTATGAGCCTGATGTCTCACACTTACGCATATTTGGGTGTGCAGTCTATGTGCCTATTGCGCCGCCACAGCGCACCAAAATGGGTCCTCAAAGACGATTAGGCCTTTATGTTGGATATGATTCTCCAACGATTATCCGCTACATAGAACCCTTGACAGGCGATCTCTTTACCGCTAGATTTGCGGATTGTCACTTCGATGAGACAGTCTTCCCATCGTTAGGGGGAGATAAGAACATCAATGTTCAACAGGAACGACCGGAATTGTCGTGGTCTGTCCCCACTCTGTCTCATCTTGATCCCCGAACCGCACAGTCTGAAATTGAAGTGCGGAGAATTCTCGATCTTCAGAACGTAGCAGAATCGATGCCTGATGCGTTTTCTGATATCGCTAAAGTGACGAGATCACACATACCTGCTGCAAACGTGCCTGCAAGGATTGATGTCCCTAAAACTAGAGGACATGACGCTAACTCAAGAGGATTTGAGCATGGCGCCAACGTCCCCTCTCACAGTGATGGTGACGTTGTGGCTAGGCCCATGGCTCCTGCCAGGAAGCGCGGGAGGCCTATAGGTTCGATGGATTCTCGCCCAAGAAAGAAAGCGAGTTTGGCACAGAATAATCCATTAATCATCGATATAAATAATCCATCTCATGAGAATATTCCGGATTATGGTTATGTCCAAGAGACATCATTGGGGGACGCTCCAATGTCAGAACCAACTCCAGAGAATAGAGAGATCTCCATAAATTACACTAGTGTACATGAGATGATGGATAGAAATTCTATGGCGATTGATGATGCATTTGCATATCATATTGCGAAAGGGATTATAGAATATGATGATATCGAACCTCGCTCTGTTGAAGAATGTCAACGAAGAGCAGATTGGCCTAAATGGAAAGATGCGATCCAGGTTGAATTGGATTCACTAACAAAGAGACAGGTATTTGGGCCTGTAACGCAGACACCCCCAAGTGTAAAGCCTGTTGGCCATAAATGGGTCTTTGTTAGAAAGCGTAATGAGAAAAATGAGGTGGTAAGATATAAAGCCCGCCTTGTGGCGCAAGGTTTCTCACAACGCCCTGGAATCGACTACGAGGAGACATATTCTCCCGTAATGGACGTTATAACGTTCCGCTACCTTGTCAGTTTGGTAGTTTCCGAAAAACTTGACATGCAGCTTATGGATGTGGTTACAGCATATCTCTATGGGGATCTAGATTCAGAGATATATATGAAGGTTCCAGATGGACTTCAATTACCCAAATCAAGTGGCTCTAAACCACGGAGCGCGTTTTCAATAAGATTAAAACGCTCACTATATGGATTAAAACAATCCGGACGGATGTGGTATAACCGTCTAAGTGACTACTTGATTGGGAAGGGATATATTAACAATGAAATATGCCCATGCGTGTTCATTAAAAGAACAAGTTCCGGATTTGCAATCGTAGCAGTTTATGTCGATGACATGAACCTAATTGGAACTCTAGATGAGTTAAAGGAAACTGCTAATTACTTGAAATCCGAATTTGAGATGAAAGATCTTGGGAAAACACGGTTTTGTCTCGGTTTAGAACTCGAGCACCGTAGTGATGGGATTTTGATCCATCAGTCTGCATATACTCAGAAAATTCTAAGGCGCTTTAATGAAGATAAAGCAAAGCCTGCAAGTACTCCCATGATCGGCCGTAGTCTTGAGCCCGGAAAAGATCCGTTTCGTCCAAGGGATGAGGACGAAGAACCCCTAGAGGCCGAAGTGCCCTATTTAAGTGCAATAGGCGCATTATTGTACTTAGCTCAATGCACAAGACCGGATATCTCATTCGCAGTGAACTTGTTAGCTAGACATAGCTCTGCGCCAACACGCCGCCATTGGATTGGTATAAAGACAATCTTTCGATACCTAAGAGGTACGATTGATATGGGCTTATTCTATCCCTACAGAGAGAAAAGGAATGACGGAAAATTGGGATCGGACCCAAAAAGGCAAAACGCCCCCGTCCATGGAATGGCCGCCGGCCATGTTGCCGGCACAGGCGCCGCCGCCGCTCATGGTGGCCGGCGTCCTCCTATCTCCCTCCATCAAAACGACAATGATGTCTTGATGGGCTTTGCTGATGCAGGGTACCTCTCTGACCCTCACAAAGGTCGCTCCCAAACAGGTTATGTCTTTACCATGGGAAGCACTGCGATATCTTGGAGGTCTACGAAACAGACCCTTGTTGCTACTTCCTCAAATCATGCAGAGATTATTGCTCTACATGAAGCTGTACGTGAATGTGTATGGTTAAGGTCTGTAATTCGACACATTCAAGGAAGTTGTGGTTTGAAGTCTACCACAGATGACCCTACATGCATTTATGAGGATAATGCAGCTTGTATTGAACAAATGAAGTTAGGTTTCATCAAGGGTGACAACACCAAGCATATATCGCCTAAGTTCTTTTATAATCAGCAACAACAATCACTTCTAAAGATTGAAGTGAATCAAATCCGATCAGAGGATAATGTAGCGGACTTATTCACTAAGTCGTTACCTAAATCCACCTTCGAGAAACATGTGAAGAGCATCGGATTGAGAAAGTTATCCGAACTCCCACGATTGTAGCAATCAGGGGGAGATATCGACATCAGGGGGAGTTATGATGTCTACATGTTCGATCTCGAAGAGTGAAGGACGTGTTGTGCTCTTTTTGTCCTTCGACCAGGATTATTTTTGTCCCACAGGGTTTTTGTTACCTGGCAAGGTTTTTAACGAGGCAACGGATGAAGCGTCACCACCAAGTTTGAGCGGCACAAGGGGGAGTGTTGAAGGAAAATCAAGTTTAGTGTGCCTTATCAAACTAGGAATAGGAATAGGAGAGAAGGTTCTAGATTTCCCAATCCTACACGGATTGGTATTCCTTGTAACATTAGATTATGCACTTTGTAATCCCTATATATAGGGCTCCTATGATATCGAACCTCGCTCTGTTGAAGAATGTCAACGAAGAGCAGATTGGCCTAAATGGAAAGATGCGATCCAGGTTGAATTGGATTCACTAACAAAGAGACAGGTATTTGGGCCTGTAACGCAGACACCCCCAAGTGTAAAGCCTGTTGGCCATAAATGGGTCTTTGTTAGAAAGCGTAATGAGAAAAATGAGGTGGTAAGATATAAAGCCCGCCTTGTGGCGCAAGGTTTCTCACAACGCCCTGGAATCGACTACGAGGAGACATATTCTCCCGTAATGGACGTTATAACGTTCCGCTACCTTGTCAGTTTGGTAGTTTCCGAAAAACTTGACATGCAGCTTATGGATGTGGTTACAGCATATCTCTATGGGGATCTAGATTCAGAGATATATATGAAGGTTCCAGATGGACTTCAATTACCCAAATCAAGTGGCTCTAAACCACGGAGCGCGTTTTCAATAAGATTAAAACGCTCACTATATGGATTAAAACAATCCGGACGGATGTGGTATAACCGTCTAAGTGACTACTTGATTGGGAAGGGATATATTAACAAGTTCATCGTCCAAGGGATATTTTATGGGACCGTTTGGGCGAGTGAATGTGTCTTTACCATGCTGATTATAAAAGAACTTAGGCGATATATGCTTGGTGTTGTCACCCTTGATGAAACCTAACTTCATTTGTTCAATACAAGCTGCATTATCCTCATAAATGCATGTAGGGTCATCTGTGGTAGACTTCAAACCACAACTTCCTTGAATGTGTCGAATTACAGACCTTAACCATACACATTCACGTACAGCTTCATGTAGAGCAATAATCTCTGCATGATTTGAGGAAGTAGCAACAAGGGTCTGTTTCGTAGACCTCCAAGATATCGCAGTGCTTCCCATGGTAAAGACATAACCTGTTTGGGAGCGACCTTTGTGAGGGTCAGAGAGGTACCCTGCATCAGCAAAGCCCATCAAGACATCATTGTCGTTTTGATGGAGGGAGATAGGAGGACGCCGGCCACCATGAGCGGCGGCGGCGCCTGTGCCGGCAACATGGCCGGCGGCCATTCCATGGACGGGGGCGTTTTGCCTTTTTGGGTCCGATCCCAATTTTCCGTCATTCCTTTTCTCTCTGTAGGGATAGAATAAGCCCATATCAATCGTACCTCTTAGGTATCGAAAGATTGTCTTTATACCAATCCAATGGCGGCGTGTTGGCGCAGAGCTATGTCTAGCTAACAAGTTCACTGCGAATGAGATATCCGGTCTTGTGCATTGAGCTAAGTACAATAATGCGCCTATTGCACTTAAATAGGGCACTTCGGCCTCTAGGGGTTCTTCGTCCTCATCCCTTGGACGAAACGGATCTTTTCCGGGCTCAAGACTACGGCCGATCATGGGAGTACTTGCAGGCTTTGCTTTATCTTCATTAAAGCGCCTTAGAATTTTCTGAGTATATGCAGACTGATGGATCAAAATCCCATCACTACGGTGCTCGAGTTCTAAACCGAGACAAAACCGTGTTTTCCCAAGATCTTTCATCTCAAATTCGGATTTCAAGTAATTAGCAGTTTCCTTTAACTCATCTAGAGTTCCAATTAGGTTCATGTCATCGACATAAACTGCTACGATTGCAAATCCGGAACTTGTTCTTTTAATGAACACGCATGGGCATATTTCATTGTTAATATATCCCTTCCCAATCAAGTAGTCACTTAGACGGTTATACCACATCCGTCCGGATTGTTTTAATCCATATAGTGAGCGTTTTAATCTTATTGAAAACGCGCTCCGTGGTTTAGAGCCACTTGATTTGGGTAATTGAAGTCCATCTGGAACCTTCATATATATCTCTGAATCTAGATCCCCATAGAGATATGCTGTAACCACATCCATAAGCTGCATGTCAAGTTTTTCGGAAACTACCAAACTGACAAGGTAGCGGAACGTTATAACGTCCATTACGGGAGAATATGTCTCCTCGTAGTCGATTCCAGGGCGTTGTGAGAAACCTTGCGCCACAAGGCGGGCTTTATATCTTACCACCTCATTTTTCTCATTACGCTTTCTAACAAAGACCCATTTATGGCCAACAGGCTTTACACTTGGGGGTGTCTGCGTTACAGGCCCAAATACCTGTCTCTTTGTTAGTGAATCCAATTCAACCTGGATCGCATCTTTCCATTTAGGCCAATCTGCTCTTCGTTGACATTCTTCAACAGAGCGAGGTTCGATATCATCATATTCTATAATCCCTTTCGCAATATGATATGCAAATGCATCATCAATCGCCATAGAATTTCTATCCATCATCTCATGTACACTAGTGTAATTTATGGAGATCTCTCTATTCTCTGGAGTTGGTTCTGACATTGGAGCGTCCCCAATGATGTCTCTTGGACATAACCATAATCCGGAATATTCTCATGAGATGGATTATTTATATCGATGATTAATGGATTATTCTGTGCCAAACTCGCTTTCTTTCTTGGGCGAGAATCCATCGAACCTATAGGCCTCCCGCGCTTCCTGGCAGGAGCCATGGGCCTAGCCACAACGTCACCATCACTGTGAGAGGGGACGTTGGCGCCATGCTCAAATCCTCTTGAGTTAGCGTCATGTCCTCTAGTTTTAGGGACATCAATCCTTGCAGGCACGTTTGCAGCAGGTATGTGTGATCTCGTCACTTTAGCGATATCAGAAAACGCATCAGGCATCGATTCTGCTACGTTCTGAAGATCGAGAATTCTCCGCACTTCAATTTCAGACTGTGCGGTTCGGGGATCAAGATGAGACAGAGTGGGGACAGACCACGACAATTCCGGTCGTTCCTGTTGAACATTGATGTTCTTATCTCCCCTAACGATGGGAAGACTGTCTCATCGAAGTGACAATCCGCAAATCTAGCGGTAAAGAGATCGCCTGTCAAGGGTTCTATGTAGCGGATAATCGTTGGAGAATCATATCCAACATAAAGGCCTAATCGTCTTTGAGGACCCATTTTGGTGCGCTGTGGCGGCGCAATAGGCACATAGACCGCACACCCAAATATGCGTAAGTGTGAGACATCAGGCTCATACCCAGTAACCATCTGGGACGCAGAGAAGGGTTGGGTGGCAGTGGGCCTCAGACGAATAAGTACAGCTGCATGCAATATTGCATAGCCCCAAGCAGAAATAGGGAGATTGGTGCGCATCACCAATGCTCGAGCAACCATTTGTAGTCGTTTAATGGTGGCTTCTGCGAGACCATTTTGGGTATGAACATGAGGAACAGGATGTTCAACATCAATCCCAATGGACATGCAATAATCATCAAAAGTCTTTGATGTAAACTCCCCAGCATTGTCTAATCTTATAGACTTAATGGGATGATCAGGGTGGTGAGCCCGTAACTTAATGATTTGTGCTAGGAGTTTAGCAAATGCAGCGTTCCTTGTGGACAATAGCATGACATGTGACCAGCGTGTCGATGCATCAACCAACACCATAAAATATCTAAATGGTCCGCATGGTGGTTGAATAGGTCCACAAATATCACCTTGAATTCTTTGCAAGAATGGTATATTTTCCTTGGTGTCCTTTGCATAGGATGGTCTTGATCCTAACTTTGCTAAAGAGCAGGCTTTGCAGAACGAATGATGGGCTTTAGAAACAACCAATGAGGATTTTGGTTGAGCCACAAAGTCACAAGTGACCTTAGAAGTAAAAGTTGGAGACAAAGGACCCTTGGTGGCGTCAATGCCACCCTGAGGCCGCAGGGGGAAGGCGGCGCCGGCCAAGGATGGCCGGATTTGGGGGTGAACGGCGCCGTGAGGCGCAGGGGTTCCTTCGGTGTCCAAAAACCGAGTTTTACTTCTTTTCGTTCTGAAAAAGGGATGTCCGTGTGAAGTCTTTAATACACGGATCATCATGTCACGACCTGGGTGTCCCAAACGGTCGTGCCAAAGCCTATACGTGTCGGAATCCCATAAATCATCTCTCATGACATGGTTGGATTCAATGACTCGAATAGTGGTTGCATACAACCCACTAGAGCGACACATAAGTTTCTCTAATACTCGTTTATGTCCGTAGTCATTAGAGGTGATGCAAAGGAACTCTTGTCCATTCTCACAATGTGTTTCCACATGAAAACCATTGGCTCTTATATCTTTGAAGCTCAATAGGGTTCTTCCTGCCCTAGGAGCATAAAGAGCTTCGGTGACATTCAAGGTAGTGCCATTAGGCAACATAAATTGAGCTGGTCCTCGACCATGAATCAATTGAGATGGTCCAGCCATCGTAGTCACAGAAGATCGAGTAGGCGCCATCCATAGGAATAGCTGCCTGTTTCGAAGGATGGTATGTGTAGTAGCACTATCCACGAGGCATTCGAGCTCTCCGGGAAACATACTGAAAAATAATAAAGTTCGAATTTAGAATATGTCCAAGACATTTGAATAAGATAAATCGATACTTTATTAATAATAGCCAATGATTACATCAAAGTTTCTTGACCAAAATCTAATCCAATATAAAAATCAAACCGTAGACAAATCGTAGTCACTCAATCCTTTCGGTAATTTCAATTTAGTTGTGACCAGGTAAGGTAAGGCGAGATTTTGGTGGAGCGTTGCTCACTTTTAAAACCGTTCTCTCAGATCAAACCTTGCCTAGACATCACAAGTACTCTTGAGTACGCCTAGAGGGAAAGAGTTAATACAATAAGTCATTTTATTGATTTAAGGCATAATAGCCATTACATAATTCTTGGAAAAGTAAAGGACTATACTAATCAAAATCTGCAGCATCCTTGTGCAATTCTTTGTCAGATTTGAAGTCCGCTATGGTGAGATTGACGTTGACATCATCACCATCTTCTTCTATATTTTCGGCAAAGTTGGCTTCATGCTCTCTGAAGTCTCTAAATGCCTTGTAATGCGCAGCCAATTGTTTGCTTGCGTTGCATTGTTTGAACCAGTGCTCACTAGATCCACATCGATGACACATGTCATTGTGATTTCCTCCCTTTAATTGAGGTGCATTGTTTGCACTTGGGTGGCGTCCCCCATAGGAGTTGGCGCCATTCCCACGGCCCTGGGTGGTTCCTCCATGTCCTGGAGCCCCACGGCCTCCTCTCCCACGTTGCCATGTATTGCCACGTGATCGTCCTTCATTCTGACGAGTACCTTCCTTTGTAGGGCGGTTATATGGACCAGAACGTCCGTTGTGTCCCTTATTCTTAGGGTTCCGCTCCTTGCGCCCTCCTTTGGGTGCATTATTATAATTCGCCTCATGAACGCTCTTAGTTCCGATAGGCCTTGAATTATAATTCTTCACGAGGATATTATCATGTTTTTCAGCTACAGACATAATAGTAATGAGCTGATGAAATCTCGTGATCCGTCTAGTATCGAATTCTGTTCGATATTGCTTTGAGAGCAAAATTGCTGAGACGGGGAAGGTGGAGAGAGTTTTCTCAATTAGTTCTTGCTCTGTGACGGGTTGTCCACAGAACCCCAACATGGTTTTGAGGCGTAGAACTTCTGAATTATATTCAGCTACAGACTTGAAGTCGGCGAATCGTAGATTGCCCCATTGAACTTTCAAGTCAGGGAGGAGGGTATCCTTGATATTTCCAAATCGCTCTTCTAGCGCGACCCATAATTCTCTAGCATCCTTGATTGCCATGTACTCCAGTCGGAGTGATTTATCCATGTGGCGCCTCATCAAGATGAGGGCGGTGGCATTGTTCGTAGCCGTACGCTCAAATATGAGAGTAGGATTAGGAGCTTGAATTAAGGGTAGGATCCCTTTTGAAGTGAGATGGTGCTCAACATCCGTGGCCCAACTATGATAGTCCGAGCCAGTTGAGGTAAGTGCAGGAAAGTCAAGTTTCGACATCCTGAAATAAGAAGAAGAAATATATTAGTTTCGGAGTTAAAACTTCCACGACAACTAAATATTTAAGATTTCCGAGCTATGCTACCAAGAAATCGATTTCCAAGAAAATTGGATTAGACCGAAACAATGATGTTTATTAGGTCATAAATCGATGCTTGCGGACGCTCTTAGTCCGAAGTCTTACGAACGCTCTTAGTTCGTTAATTGCGTGAATCCCCACGATTCCGCTTTTCAATGATCGAACCCACGTTATAAGAAAGGTGGGATGAAGAAGAAGGGAGGTTTTTAAGTCCCCGAGAAAAGAAGAAATTTCAATTTAGGAACTTTAAAACTTACGCTTTTGGATACTTACTTTTTGGTTTTGGATCACGCGCGTGTCGATGCAGGCGTGATGGAGCGAAGCAATCCGAGTAGAAGCGTGCAGCGAATGCGGGGCAGCAGGGGCTGCGGTGGTAGTAGTGGTGCAGGAGTAGCGGAGGCAAACTGCAGGGGCAGCAGTAGTGGTGTAGGGCTGCAGGTGCACGGGTGCGTAGGCGGGGCAGCAGCGTGCGCAGGTGTGCGCGGGGAAGCAGGGACGCTGCAGGGGCAGCGTAGGGTGGACGCACGGGAGCGGGGCTGCAAGGCAGCGAATTGAGCGCGGGGGCGCGCTGGCAGGTTTCGGTGGGAAGAACTTTTTAGGGTTTTTGGTTTTCTGTTTTTGTGGCTAGAGTCGTGCTGATAACGTGTTTAAGTATATTGGTATTGAGAGAGATTGATGAGAGAAGTGTATTTCATTATAGAGAATAGGAGCCCTATATATAGGGATTACAAAGTGCATAATCTAATGTTACAAGGAATACCAATCCGTGTAGGATTGGGAAATCTAGAACCTTCTCTCCTATTCCTATTCCTAGTTTGATAAGGCACACTAAACTTGATTTTCCTTCAACACTTTCTTATTTAAAAAAAAAAAAAACAACCAAAAAAAAAAATCTTTCCATGGAGTCAAAAACAATCCACCTGATCCTCCTCTTCATCTTCATTTCTCCTCAGTTTCATTCTTCATATGCACAAACATGGATTAGAGCTGGTTACTGGTATGCCAGCGGTGAGTCTCCTATTCCTGACATAAACTCTGCCTTGTTTACTCATCTTATATGTGGTTTTGCCAATGTAAGTTCCTCCAGCTACCAGCTCATCATTCCCTCAGCTGATCAGCAGTACTACTCCAGCTTCACCGAAATCGTTAAGCGAAAAAACCCATCAATCATCACACTCCTGTCCATCTGGAATGGACAAGCTTCAACAGCTCAAGGAATATTGGGTGAAAAGGTCAACTCATCAGTCTTGTCCTCCATGCTCAATCAATCTTCTAGCAGAAGTTCTTTCATTGAGTCTTCAATCCAAATCGCAAGGCGCTATGGCTTTTGGGGTATAGACTTGTTTTGGCTGTGGCCTAACACAGAAGCAGATATGATCAACTTGGGAAAGCTGTTGGATGAATGGAGAGCTGCTGTGGATTCTGAGCCAAGAAACTCAAGTCTGTCGAAATTAATGCTGACAATGGCTGTTAAATATGTGCCTTCTTTCGGATCAATGACTTATCCGATTGAGTCTATGAAGAAGAACTTGGATTTTGCACATGTGGTGGCATATGACTATCATCTGCCTTTGAAGGAAAATGTTACTGGTGCTCATGCTGCTCTGTATAACCCAACAAGTCATGTTAATACAGACTATGGTATAAGGCAGTGGCTAAACAATTCATTTCCTGCTAGCAAACTGGTTATGGGATTGCCTTACCATGGCTATGCGTGGACTCTTGCGAACCCGAATGACAATGGAATTGGAGCGCCTGCAGCTGGTGTAGCTGTGACACAAGATGGTTCCATGAGCTATAAGTACATCAAGTGGTATACTCGAAGCTACGAAGCTAAAATAATGTATAATGCTAGTTATGTTGTGAATTACTGCATCATTGGATTGAACTGGATTGGATTTGATGATGTTGAAGCTATCAGAGCTAAGATTGCATATGCCAAGGAAAAGAAGCTACTTGGTTACAATGTGTTTGTAGTCACCAATGATGACAACTGGGCGCTTTCTTGGGCAGGTACACATTTCTTACTCCCCACCAATAATGTTCTTACCTCAACATTTATAAAGAGCATGAAGCAGGCTTAATTGTGATAGAAGTTATTTTTGAAGAGCTCAAATACAAAACACTTACGACAATGTTCTTGACCTCCCTTGTTCAAATGTTTTCTTTGCAAAATGTTGAATTCTGCATCATGTTGCTTTCTACTGCTTTATGATTGACAGCTCAGGATGAAGAAAATGCTCACGGAAAGAAGAGGCGGTTATTGCTGATAATTTTCCTTCCAATTACTATGATCATCATCCTCATAGCATCTGTGGTGTGTTACCTGCAAAGAAAATTGTTGAAGACAAAAGGTTCTAATATCAATTATATCATGCTCAATAGAAGTTTTTTAGTTAGTATGCACATACATGCAACAGATATGCATTTTCATTTTGTTATTTGGTATCTCTTCTGATTTCAGGGAAGATAATTCTGCGCAAGTTATATCGATCAGAATCAGCTTTTACTAGTGGTTCTCCAAGTCTGCAAGAATTCAGCTTCTCCACTATCAAAGCTGCTACAAATACCTTCTCAAGTGAAAACTTGCTTGGAGAGGGTGGGTTTGGTCCTGTTTATAAGGTAACGTGTTATATATTATTTAAATACTTCAACAGTGTGGGAACTGGGATTTAAAACAAGGATATATGCAGACATTTGTAGTTTTGTATGGAATTAACTCATTAAGTGTTCCGAGGTACTATGATCTGTTAAGCATTATATAAGTTACAAAATGAAACAGAGCTACACCAGAAGTAGGGATATTGTGATAGTAATAACTAATAATTGAAGAAAGAAAAAAGAAGATGTTTAAGTACAACTATAAAATGAAACAGAGAGAGAGAGAGTAATCCAAAGAGAGAATGGAGTTTTCAAGTGTGTTTATTCATCTCATTCAAGGAGGTATTTATAGGAATACATTTGAGATGTGAGATGCTTAAAGAATGAAATACAACTTGGATGACAGCTCCATTTCTAGCTTTCTCATGTGGTATTGTGGCTGTGATGATAGAGATAACCATGCTTGTTCCCCTTTGGCATAAAGCTTATCATACAAGTCACTTATTCCTATCTTTACACTTAAGCATCCCCCTTTATACATGAGATAGACATATAAATATATATATACTACAACACTCCCCCTTGGATATTTCATGCCAATAGTATTGTCTAGGCCGTGCGCTTCGAAATTGCCTCGTTAAAAACCTTGCCAAGTAATAAAACCCTGTGGGAAAAAACAACCTTGGTCGAAGGAGAAAAAGAGCACAATGCGCATCGAGTGTGGAGTATGTGTATGGATACTCCCCCTGATTTAGACTCCCCCTGGAGATCATGGGAGTTCGGATAACCTTCTCAATCCGATACTCTTCACATGTTTCTCGAAAGGGGATTTTGGTAACGACTTAGTAAATAAGTCCGCTACATTTTCCTCTAATCGGATTTGATTTACTTCAATTTTTAGAAGTGTTTGTTGTTGCTGATTGTAGAAAAATTTTGGCGATATATGCTTGGTATTGTCCCCCTTGATGAAACCTAATTTCATTTGCTCAATACAAGCTGCATTATCTTCGTAAATGCATGTAGGTTCTTCTGTGGTAGACTTCAAACCACAGGTTCCTCGAATGTGTCTATTTACAGACCTTAGCCATATGCATTCACGCACAGCTTCATGTAGAGCAATAATCTCTGCATGATTTGAGGAAGTAGCAACAAGGGTCTGTTTTGTGGATTTCCAAGATATCGCGGTGCTTCCCATGGTAAAGACATAACCTGTTTGGGAGCGACCTTTGTGAGGGTCAGAGAGATACCCTGCATCAGCAAAACCCATCAAAACATCATTATCATTTTGATGGAGGGGAGGGAAGGTGGCTTTTTGCCTTGTGGGATCTAGTCCCATAATTCCTTCTTTCCTTTTCTCCCTGTAGGGATAAAACAAGCCCATATCAATCGTACCTTTTAAGTATCGAAAGATTGTCTTTATACCAATCCAATGGCGGCGTGTTGGCGAGGAACTATGTCGAGCCAACAAGTTCACTGCGAATGAGATATTCGGTCTTGTGCATTGAGCTAAGTACAATAATGCACCTATTGCACTTAGATATGGCACTTCAGCCTCTAATAAGCCTTCGTCCTCATCCTTTGGACGAAATGGATCTTTTCTGGGCTCAAGACTACGGTTGATCATGGGAGTACTCACAGGCTTTGCTTTATCTTCATTAAAGCGCCTTAGTAATTTTTGAGTATATGCTGACTGATGGATCATAATCCCATCACTACGGTGCTCGAGTTCTATTCGGAGACAAAACCGTGTTTTCCCAAGATCTTTCATCTCAAATTCGGATTTCAAATATTTAGCAGTTTCTTTTAACTCATTTAGAGTTCCAATTAGATTCATGTCATCGACATAAACTGCTATAATTGCAAATCCGAAACTTGTCTTTTTAATGAACACGCATGGGCATATTTCATTGTTAATATATCTCTTCCCAATCAAGTAGTCACTTAGACGGTTATACCACATCCGTCCGGATTGTTTCAATCCATATAGTGAGCGTTTCAATCTTATTGAAAACGCGCTCCGTGGTTTAGAGCCATTTGATTTGGGTAATTGAAGTCCTTCTGGAACCTTCATATATATCTCTGAATCTAGATCCCCATAGAGATATGCTGTAACCACATCCATAAGCTGCATGTCAAGTTTTTCGGAAACTACCAAACTGACAAGGTAGCGGAACGTTATAACGTCCATTATGGGAGAATATGTCTCCTCGTAGTCGATTCCAGGGCGTTGTGAGAAACCTTGCGCCACAAGGCGGGCTTTGTATCTAACAACCTCATTTTTCTCATTACGCTTTCTAACAAAGACCCATTTATGGCCAACAGGTTTTATATTTGGTGGTGTCAGCGTTATAGGCCCAAATACCTGTCTCTTTGTTAGTGAATCCAATTCAGTCTGGATCGCATCTTTCCATTTAGACCAATCTGCTCTTCGTTGACATTCTTCAACGGAGCGAGGTTCGATATCATCGTATTCTATAATTTCTTTTGCAATATGATATGCAAAAGTATCATTAATAGTCATAGAATTTCTATCCATCATCACATGTATACTAGTGTAATTCATGGAGATCTCTCTATTCTCTGGAATTGGTTCTGTTATTGGAGCGTCCTCCAATGATGTCTCTTTGACATAACCATAATCCGGAATATTTTCATGAGATGGATTAATTGTATCGATGATTAATGGATTATTTTGTGCCAAACTCGCTTTCTTTCTTGGGCGAGAATCCATCGAACCTATGGGCCTCCCGCGCTTCCTGGCGGGAGCCGTGGGTCTAGCCACTACGTCACCCATATAGGGGACGTTGGTGCCATTCTCATGTACTCTTGAGATGGCATCATGTCCTCTAGTGTTAGGGACATCAATCCTTGCAGGCACATTTGCAGCAGGTATATGTGATCTTGTCACTTTAGCGATATCAGAAAACGCATCAGGCATTGATTCTGCTACGTTCTGAAGATCGAGAATTCTCCGCACTTCTATTTCAGATTGTGCTGTTCGGGGATCAAGATGAGACAGAGTGGGGACAAACCACGACAATTCCTGTCTTTTCTGTTGAACATTACCGTTCATGTCTCCCCCTAATGACGGGAAGACTGTCTCATCAAAGTGACAATCCGCAAATCTTGCGGTAAATAGATCGCCTGTCAAGGGTTTTATATAGCGGATAATGGTGGGAGAGTCATACCCAGTATAAAGACCTAATCGTCTTTGAGGACCCATTTTGGGGCGCCGTGGCAGCGCAATTGGCACATAGACTGCACACCCGAATATGCGTAAGTGTGAGACATCGGGCTCATACCCAGTTACCATCTGGGAGGCAGAAAATGGTTGGGTGGCAGTGGGTCTAAGACGAATAAGCACAGCTGCGTGCAATATTGCATATCCCCAAGCAGAAATAGGGAGATTGGTGCGCATAACCAATGCTCGAGCAACCATTTGAAGTCTTTTAATGGCAGCTTCTGCGAGACCATTTTGGGTGTGTACATGAGGTACAGGGTGTTCAACCTCAATCCCAATGGACATGCAATAATCATCAAAAGTTTTTGATGTAAACTCTCCAGCATTGTCAAGACGAATTGACTTAATAGGATGATCAGGGTGGTGAGCCCTTAATTTAATGATTTGTGCTAGGAGTTTAGCAAATGCAGCATTTCTCGTGGATAATAGCATGACATGCGACCAGCGTGTCGATGCATCAACCAACACCATAAAATATCTAAATGGTCCGCAAGTTGGTTGAATAGGTCCACAAATATTACCTTGTATTCTTTGCAAGAATGGTATATTTTCTTTAGTGTCCTTTGCATAGGACGGTCTCGATCCTACCTTTGCTAAAGAACAAGCCTTGCAAAACGAATGATATGAAGTAGTTCTTTCGACCAATCTTTGGTTCGTACTTCTTTTCGTTTTGAAGAATGGATGTCCGTGTGAAGTTTTTAATATACGGAGCATCATATCTCGACCTGGGTGACCTAAACGGTCGTGCCAAAGTCTATATGTGTCAGAATCCCATAAATTTTCATTCATAACATGGTTGGATTCAATTACTCTGATAGTGGTTGCATATAATCCACTAGAGCGGCACATAAGTTTCTCTAATACTCGTTTATTTCCGTAGTTATTAGAGATAATGCAAAGGAACTCTTGTCCATTCTCACAATGTGTTTCCACATGAAAATTATTGGCTCTTATATCTTTAAAACTCAATAGGGTTCTTCCAGCCCTAGGAGCGTATAGAGCTTCAGTGATATTAATATTCGTGCCATTTGGCAACAAGAATTGAGCTGGTCCTCGACCATGAATCAATTGTGATGATCCTGCCATCGTAGTTATTGAAGATCGACTAGGCGTCATCCATAAGAATAATTGCCTATGTCGTAATATAGTATGTGTGGTGCCACTATCAAGAAGGCATTCCATTTCTCCGGAAAACATACTGAAAAAGAATAAAGTTCGGAATATTAACACATGTCCATGACATTGAATGCGATACTTTATTAATAAGGGAAATAACCAATGATTACATCAAGGTTTCCCAAAGTCTATTCCAAAATACAATCAAACATATACAAATTGTAATTGCTCAATCCGTTTGGTAATTCCAATGAAATATGACCAGGAAAGTAGAGAGATGTTGGGGGAGCGAGGCTCGCTTAAATACCTTGATCTCAATTACTTTCCTAGACATCATACTTCATTGGGTACGCCACATGAGAGAGAGTCAATACAATTTGATTAAGGCACGTTTGCCATTATTGGGAAATAGAAAAGACTATTTTAATCAAAGTCTGCTGCATCCTCGTGCACTTGTTTAGCTTTGAAGTCTTCTATGGTGAGATTGACATCTTCATTCTCTTCATCTTCGGCAAGGTTGGCTTCTTGCTCCCTGAATTGCCTATACTCTTTATAGCTTGCAGCTAGTTGAGTACTTGCATTGCATTGCTTGAACCAATGCTCGATTGATCCGCACCGATGACACACGTCATTATGGTTGCCTCCTTTCATTGGAGGTGCAGTTTGTCCACGTTGTGGATATTCCCTAGGAGGGTTACTGCTACTACCACGTCTTATGATGCGACCTCCACGGCCCTTATTGTTATCGTATCCACCTCTCCCACGTGTGCAGTTGCCACCACGTGTGGAGTTACCACCACGTGTGTCCGCTTTAAAGTTGCGGTTTCTCTCTTTATTGGAGTGGTTATATGGGCCCGTACGCCTTTCATGTCCCCTGTTATTCGGGTATTGCTGCTTGCGCCCTCTTTTGGGTGCATTATAATTTGCCTCACGGACGCTCTTGGTTCCGATGGGCCTTGAATGATAATTCTTTACAAGGATGTTGTCGTGCTTTTCAGCTACCGACAAAAGATTAATAAGCTCATTAAACCTTGTAATTCGTCCAGCATTGACTTCGGTGCGATATTGCTTTGATATCACAATTGCTGAGACGGGAATGGTGGAGAGAGTCTTCTCAATTAGCTCTTCTTCTGTGAGAGGCTTTCCACAGAACCTCAACATGGATTTGAGGCGAAGAGCTTCCGAGTTATATTCAGCAACAGACTTAAAGTCGGAGAAGCGTATATTATTCCACTGAACCTTCAAGTCAGGGAGGAGGGTATCTTGGATATTGCCAAAACGCTCTTCTAGCGCTACCCATAGGTCTCTTGCATCTTTGATTGACATGTACTCTAATCTGAGTGCTTTATCCATATGGCGCCGCATCAAGATAATAGCTTGTGCATGCTTTGTAGGTGTTCGTTGGAACACAAGGCCTGGATCAGGAGCTTGAATTATGGGCAATATTCCCTTTGAAGTGAGGTGGTTCTCAACGTCGGTTACCCAACTATGGTATTCCGAACCCGTTGAGTCAAGTATTTGAAAGTCGAGTCTAGGTTCATTCGACATCCTGAAGATAATAAGAGAAGATATATTAGTTTCGGAGTTTAAAACTTCCACGAAAGCTAAAATCAATAATATTTAGACCAAAACAATGATGTTTTGCGGACGCTCTTAGTCCGAATATTATGAACACTCTTAGTTCATGATTACGAACGCTCTTAGTTCGTTTAGCGTGAATTACGGTAATTCCGCTTTTAATTGTAAGTTCCCGAGAAAAAGAAAGAGAGGAAAAATGAAGTAAAAACTCAAAAATGGGAACTTTTAGTAAATAATACCTTGGAATAATTGCCGGAAAAAGTCGCCGGAAAAGTGTCCGAAAGTCGCCGGAAAAGTGTCCGAAAGTCGCCGGAAAAGTGTCCGAAAGTCGCCGGAAAAGTGTCCGAAAGTCGCCGGAAAAGTGTCCTGAAAGTCGCCGGAAAAGTGTCCGGAAAGTCGCCGGAAAAGTGTCTGAAAGTCGCCGGAAAATTGCTCGACAGATCTGTCGACAGATGTGTCGACAGCTGCTCGGCAGCAGCTCGGCAGCTGCTGCGCAGGTGCTAGGCAGGCTGCTCGGCAGATGGCTCGGCAGCTGCTCGGCAGATGGCTCGGCAGCTGCTCGGCAGCTGCTGCGCAGGTCCTCGGCAGATGCTCGGCAGCTGCTGCGCAGGGGGTATGCAGGGGGTAGGCAGGGGCTATCGGCAGCACTTTGGCAGGGGCTCGGCAGCACTCGGCAGCACTTCGGCAGGGGCTCGGCAGCACTCGGCAGGGGCTCGGCAGCACTCGGGCAGCGGTTCAGAACTTCCGGCAGCCGGTTCGGGTGGTTTCCGGCCGGTTCTGGGGGTTCTGAAACCGGTTCTGGGCTTCTTGAATCAAGGGCTTTGATATGAGCTAGGGTTTGGAGGTTTTTTGTAAGTTTGAAAAAATGGCTTCGATTGGATTATGAACTACCTCTTCTCCTTTCAACTTCGATCCTAATTCTAGAGCAATTTCGTGCTGATAACGTGTTTAAGTACAACTATAAAATGAAACACAAAGAGAGAGAGAGAGTAATCCAAAGAAAGAATGGAGTTTTCAAGTGTGTTTATTCATCTCATTCAAGGAGGTATTTATAGGAATACATTTGAGATGTGAGATGCTTAAAGAATGAAATACAACTTGGATGACAGCTCCATTTCTAGCTTTCTCATGTGGTATTGTGGCTGTGATGATAGAGATAACCATGCTTGTTCCCCTTTGGCATAAAGCTTATCATACAAGTCACTTATTCCTATCTTTACACTTAAGCATCCCCCTTTATACATGAGATAGACATATAAATATATATATACTACAACAGAAGAAGAAATTTTGGACTGAAAGCTGTGTATGATCGATTATTGGCTACTGCATAAATGAACTAAAAGCTTATCCATCAATATTCTCAGTAATTTTTCAATGAAATCTACGTAAAGTGCTAGAAATGTTGGTGAATAATCAGTGTGTATATTTGTAGAATTCATCTTTGGAGCAACTAACAATTTGATTTCTTATCGAACCATATATGCTAACCATAGCTTTTCAAATATTGCAGGGAAAATTGCGAAATGGACAGGAAATAGCTGTGAAACGTCTTTCAAAAACATCAACTCAAGGACTTGAGGAATTCAGAAATGAAGTTACACTCACTGCAAGACTAGAACATGTAAATCTAGTTCGCGTTCTTGGGTTTTGCAGTAAGAAGGAAGAGAAAATGCTGATCTACGAGTACATGCCTAACAAAAGCTTGGACTTCTACCTTTTTGGTATGCAATTCTTTTGTGCTTCTTGTTGCATTTCAGGGTGCATGCTAGAATAGTAATACTTGATCCAAAAGGGGGAAGAGGCTACAGCAATATATGGCCAAACATAGAGTTACAGAAACCTGTCATACTATTATGTGCACTTCTTGCTCCTTTGCCTGCCTTTTAGTTATGAGTTTGATATCTTGCAGATCCTTCCACAAAGCATTTCCTAGACTGGACGAAGCGTGTGCATGTTATTGAAGGGGTTACTCAAGGACTCCTATATCTCCAAGAATACTCTAATTTGACAATTATTCACAGAGACCTAAAAGCTAGCAACATTTTACTTGACCATGAGATGAATGCTAAGATTTCCGACTTTGGAATGGCTAAACTTTTCAAGAAAGATGAAGTTGAAGGAAACACAGGCCGGATTGTTGGAACATAGTAAGTAAATTGCCTTCTTTGTTATATATTCACACATGTTCATATCCTTTAATACATTTTATATCCAATGCAGCGGCTATGTTCCTCCTGAATATGTAAATAAAGGTATATACTCCATGAAGTACGATGTCTACAGCTTCGGAGTTCTACTTTTGCAAATGATCAGTGGAAGGAGGAGTACAAGCTTCTACGGTCCGAACAGAAGTTTGCACCTTTTGGAATATGTAAGTTATATATAGCTTCATATATCACTACTGTAAAGTGTAAACCAACATTTTGTTCTAAAATGCAAGTCACCTTGAAATTTTTTCAGGCATATGAATCATGGAGGGAAGACAAAGGAGTGGAATTTATCGATCCAGCACTGGATGATTCTTCTTCTTCCTGTAAATTGCTGAGATGCTTGCAAGTAGCTCTACTATGTGTACAGGAAAATCCGGATGATAGGCCTACAATGTTGGAAGTGTATTCAATGCTCAAGTCTGACACTGAAGTCATCCCTATTCCTACAAAGACAGCTTTCTCAGGGAAAAGAGATGAACATATGGCAAGCACATCCACATCACAGCAAGCAGTATCAGTTAATGATGCACAGATTTCCGAGTTGCTACCCCGATGAAAATGCAGGCTCTCTACAGTGTAGTCATTAGTCATTGCTAGAAAAATTGTTTGTTTTGTATGAAAATTAATTTTACAATCAAAATCAACCGAATGATTCCCTAACAGATACAACTGAACACCAAAACCAACAATATAAAATGTCCATTCAGATAATTGCAGTCTTTATTCGGTACGTTTCCAATTTTCTAGTTAATGATATTGCATTAGCACGTAATCTGTCAATTCAGCTACTAACACACGTAGTTAAGTGACATTATGGTATGAACACTATGAACTATGAAGTATATACCTGTATATTATGGTTAATTTTGACAACATTTGCTAGTGAAGCCCTTCTGTTGTTAGGTTTGGAGCTTCATCAACTCCCTAAACTCCTGTCTTCATCGTTTTAGCCCGCATCTTCACAACCATACATCAAATGCAGGACAACCACATAATCCACCATATTAAAAGTTTAACACACATCATAATATATAGTATTGTTAATACCATAAACAAATGACATAGTTTAATATTTGAAGGAATAAAGAATATATATGTTGAACACGACTCTGCTGCTGTTCATCACCTTAAGTATCATGGGATTAGTTTCGGATTAAAAACATAGCAGAAGCATATTTTCTCAGACCAGAACAGATCCTATCCGACAGCATGAACCACATGGAGGAAGTAGTCGATCTCAAATCTTAACAATTTTTTGTTAATGAATCTCTGCAAATCATAAGTCATTCAACTCAACCTCTCGGATTCCATTCCATATAAGCAAGACAGAGTTGATGATTTGTTTAATCCCATAGTTCCTATACATAAGCCAGAACGGACGGCTTAATAAGTTAATATTCTTGGTATAGTTTTCTCTATGTAATCACTGTTTTTAACTTTTGTATAACCTCTTTTGTATGCACCGAAAACATTTCAAAACTTGGAAAAGATAAATAGCCTTTAGCTCTTCATAAGTTCATAGCCATGATTGAGTTCTAACAATCCACATTTCATTCGATCATTCTTGTAAGAAATGCCAAGCCTCAACAACTTTGTGCATCTTATTATTCTTTTTCTCCTATGTTGCTTGACGATGATCACGACGGGAAGTGCAGCAGAGCCCGCGTCGGAAAACCCTCCAGCGGTGAAATCAGGCTATTATCCACCTTCGGATAATTTCCCACCTTCAGCCATAGACACTACTTTCTTTACTCACGTCTACTATGCCTTTCTTGTGCCGAGCAACGTTACATTTAGATTTGAGCTGTCAAATGAAACGGCTTTACTCCTCTCGAACTTCACCACCGCCCTCCGCCACAAGACTCCACTTGTGAAGACCATGCTGTCCATAGGTGGCGGTGCAGGAGAAGAAGTGGCACACATCTTTGCTAGCATGGCATCAAACCCGTCCTCACGGTCAAACTTCATTGACTCGGCTATAGAAGTTGCACGTAAGTTTGGGTTTGATGGGCTGGACCTGGACTGGGAATACCCTGAAAGCCCAATAGAAATGAAGGCCTTGGGCCACTTGCTAAAACAATGGCGCCGCGAAATCAAGAAAGAGGCCCAGGCGACAAATAGCCAACCTCTACTGCTCACCGCCGCTGTCTACTTCTCCGCCGAGTTCTTCTTGGATGCCGTCATCCGCTCGTACCCGATTAAGTACATGGAAAAGTACTTGGATTGGGCCAATGTAATGTGCTTCGACTATCACGGGGCTTGGAGCAATATTACAGGGCCCAATGCACCATTATTTGACCCAAATAGTAATGTGAACTCCATTTACGGGCTTAGGTCATGGATCAACGGTGGCATGACCGCAAACAAGCTCGTAATGGGCTTGCCACTCTATGGCCGGACATGGGAGCTCAAAGACCCTAAAGATAACGGTATTGGATCCATTGCTATAGGCCCAGGCCCAGGAAATGGTTCACTCGGCTTCAACGAGTTGGAGGCCCTAAATGAGGAGTCGACCGCCATCGTGGTATATGACGCCGACACCGTATCGGTATATTCTGTTAATGGGTCGAGTTGGATTGCATTTGACGATGCCTTTACAACAACCTCCAAGATAGGGTTTGCTCAAGCTCTTGGGCTTCGTGGGTACTTCTTTTGGGCCATCATTCATGATAGCAATTGGAAGATCTCGGCCCAAGGTAACCAAATTACTATCCGCTACTTTTTTTTCTCAGTAAAACAATGTTGTTTAACGTTTTCCTTCTTGTGAAACTACAGCTTCAAAGTCATGGATTCTTTGATGAATGAACAAGGGGCGGCTTCCTTCGTGCTCAAAACTCCGGCGACAGTCGGTTATAAACTCGCCGAGTGTATTAGTTTTAGCCTTTTATGTGTGGTAAGATGAACTAATTTAGTCTATTTTTACATTTGTGAACAATAAGAAGGATGCCAAGTTACAGACGTCCTATGTCAAATTTCAAATGTTATGATTGGTTTATAATAGAACCTAATAAAATTTTCAGTATGTTTAGACTTTATCTAAGTGCAAGAAAGGTCCTGTATCAATTCATCAATTGCCGAAAACATAGCAGCGAACCCCATTCGATGATACAATTATGATTGAAACTGAAAATTTCCTCATCGCGAAAAATATAGCATTTCTCATAAGAGGCAGAGGCAGCTCCACAAGTCCCAAACAAAGAAAAACGACAAGCATGAATGATTTGTTAGTAAAATCGAAAAGTCGAGTTCTTCGCAAGCCCTGCAAATAGATCAAACAGAACAAAAGTCAATTACAACTCCAGATCATGCTTAAAAAAATATACTAGTTTGAAAATCAATGGCGGTAATTTAGTACAAGCTGTGAAGGGCAAGAAAAGAAAGGACATAATAACTATTCGGTTACCTTCTTATAGTTAGCATTGTATTCTCACAAAAAGGGATCACAGTGTCCCAAAGGAAGCTCAAACTAGCTTTGCTTGTTCTCTTTCATCCATTCAACAAGATTATCAATTATCACAGGCCATGCTTGATCAGAATCATAGTCTTCGAGATCTGGGAAACTTATCTGCCAAAAGGAAAGAATCATTAGACTAAGACTACTGGTATAGAGTCAAAGTGTGAGATTCAGCAAACACAAATTGAGAGCTGCACCCTTCCCCAAATGAAAAATCTCAGGTAATGCCTAATATACCATTAACGATGCAGGTGGGTTTCCCCATTATTTTTCCTTATGGTTCTAAACAGAGATTATTCTGAAGTGCATTCTTTTACACCACATGCCTGCTGCATCCATTTTATCCAGAGAAACAATGACATGGAGCTTCTAGGCAAAATTGCATATCCTACTAATTATTTACATGAACAGAGTGTTCTAACTATCTTGCAGTCAAGAGATGCATGTGTAGTCTCCCAAAATCATGAAGAGGATTGTAAGAAAATAAATAAAAACCAGGGCCAATGTCCGGGCCCTGCAACCCAACCAAATAAAACGCCTTTAACGCCTTTAAGAGTGCAAAGGAATGCATGAACTAGAATTTCTGAAGAAACTTAAGAAATTACAATGGCATACCTCCTTGCAAAAACGGTAAAAATGTCTCCACTGATCCGCATTTAATGCCCTGTACTCACTTTGGACCTGCCAAAATTTAAATCCAACCATCACATGACAAATTACAGAACCTTGTTTTAGACAAGAAATAAGTTAGTCCTCCAATTCTAGAAAATGATAGATAATGGGCTATTGACGTCTACCTACCTTCAGATACTTTATTAATACGTCAACCTGGGAACGGTATTTGGGACCAAGCACAAGACTCAGTAATTCACAAACAGTCTCGATATCAACACTCTTTTGCCTGTCTTCTGCAAGAATTTAACCAGTTTCAGGAAATTGTGAGTGGGAGAGAAACTTTTCATAAAAGAGGTTGTTTAGTTCTACTAAACTACAGGCATGTATACTAAGAAAGTAAGCTTACCTGTCAAGCAGTACTGAAATGCAAAAGCATAGAAATCTTCAAATTTGGATGTGGCCATCAACTTTTCAAAGACAAAAAGAAAGATCAATACCATTAACACAGGCAGGATGCAGTACTAGGTACTAATATCACCTCAAGAACAGCACAGGTGAACCTATGGAAATAAAAACAAAATATGTGAATACCTCTTTTTCCAAACCTGGGAGTGCTTTCTTCAATTTAGCAATGGTGTCAGCATTCAAATCTTTCAAGCCTCTTCGCCACTCTTCCTAATTGGAAGAGGATTGCTGATTAGGAATTGGTAGAAACTAAAATTCAAAAAAAGAAAAAAAAGAAGTAGGCCTGACAGGCAGTAATGTAGACTAATGTAGGGTACAAGGGTAATGCAGCAGTCATAATCTCATTAAGCAAAAAAAAAAAAAAAAATTCTTACTCTATTGAGTTTTACAAATAAAGCAATTTTGGACCTAGCTTATTACACTCAAACCTCTCCTGAGTCATCGTCTAGATACTGGCCTTTCCAAGTATCCAGAGTAGGCCATGAGAGAGCCCTTTCATAAGCTATTGTCATGCAACCGAGCCTGAAGCAGGTCTCTTTTTGTTCATCAGACTATCTCATACAATTTTCTTTTTTATCCCACATCAGCTACACACACACGCACATATACTATGAATAAATACATAAAGATACTGGTATGTATATACATAAGCAGTTCAAGTGTATTCAACATATTAGAGCATATCCCACAAATATATATACATATATATATATGCATTTCCTGTCGTTTTTGTACACGTGAATGGTTCACAGGCATTCCACTAACTAGATCATATCCCACAAATACGAATATTCAATATGCTGCAAGCAAACCGTGTACAACAATCGGAAACACGACAACAGCTTAAATTACATAGCTTTGTCTTACCCTGGAAAAATAGCCTTGCTTTTCTGCTTTCATTTTCCTGAGACACAAAATCATCAATGTCAATGAGGTTGTAGACATATAAAATCGAAGTATGTAAATAGCATCATGTCAACAAACACAGCAACTTACCAAGCAAGCATCAGGATTCTGACATCAGTGTGGTCCACTCCCAAATGCGAACAAAGAGAAACAATTCCTTCTGGGCTGTTCAATCAAACATATATAACAGTATAAGACAGTCCACATTTTGACAATGCATATTTTTGTATTGAACTTGCATCAACTTCATATATGCACACTTACTCAATCATGTCCAAGGTCTTGTTTGCGTACACATCAAAGAGGCTGCCTATCTTGTCTACCTCCTTCTTGCCTTTTTTACCTGCAGCTAAATAACATTAGAAAATCCGAAACTATGCAATACAACAGAATGATTTACTCCAACTACATCAAAATGCACATCACACAGAAGCAAGATCAGCAGCTGACATGTCATATTCAATCTTCGAATATCATAACATGTTTTCACTTGAGAATTACAGCGAAATTTTATAACTACTCAAATCATCAAAGACTACACGAAAAATCGTCGAAAATGAAAGCAAGATTAATCTGATCATTACTAAGAACATCATCAATACAACGAAGAACAGAATTAACTTAACAACCTACAAATACAGGCCACTCTGGATCATAATTTGACAAAAATTACAGTCTACTAAATCCAGAGGCCACGCAATATCTATAACTCAACAAGTTCATGATGATTTGACAATTCAAACTTCAGAATCACAATCTAACATCCAAGCCATTGCAATTGAATCACTCTAAACCGATTGAAATACGATCAAGAAAAAGAAAAAGAAACAATCTGTTCTACTTTGGTAACTAAACTCAGCTCATTCAAACTTCTTGGCTACATTAAGCCTATGAGTTCTGAATTTTGATGAACGAATCGGAATGTGAGGAGAGAAAGATACCGGGACGAGTCGAAACGACGTCGGAGGAGGTGACGGAGGCGGAGGTCGACGGTGGCGCTTTTCTTTTTGAAGTGGCGCGAGGCATGGTGGCGGTGAAGTGGAGCCGACGATGACGAGGCGTATCGGAAGCGCGCCGATTCGAAACGACGTCGGAGCGAGTGAGAGTGGAAAAAGCGAGGGTTTAGGAAATTCGAATCGACGGCGAGAGATAAGAGGGTTTTGCTTTATAGTGTGATTGGGATTGGGAGAGTGATGGAGAGGAAGGTTGAAGGAGGGGAGCGGGAGATTGAGTGCACGCGCAGAGTGGAGCGTGGTGGAGATCCTTTGGAAGGTTTGAGGGTAATATTGGAAATTTATGAAAATATCAAGTGACCACTCACAAACGTGCGCGGGTTTGGGCGGTGCGGAACAGTGTTGATAACGGAAATTTACGAATAGCTTCACGGCTCCGTTACGTGAGACTTTTTTTTTTTTTTTTAACAATTTCGTGAGACTTATTTGAAAATATTTCAATAGGAGAAAATTCAAATTTTGTTTAGCTTATGTTTTTGTTAAAAATTAATTTTATTAAAACTTTAAAAGTAAAACTCTCTATTGAGAAACGAAAATAATTTGATGCAATGAGTATTAATAACTAATTAGAAGTTTTGGTACATCACGATCGGATTCAAAAATTGAAAATAGTGATTAGGATGTAACAAAAAAAAAACATAATTTTAAGTTAAAATGTAGATGAGACATTACTTCAATCAAACACATTTTTTTTTTAACATGCCTATTAAAAACTTTAAAATGATTCATGTGGACATACATTTCAATTATTCATCATAGTCATTGATTATATGATCTTGTACACTTGGCCAATAATCTTTAAAAAAAAATGATGCTCAGCTATTTTTAAATGCAGATCCAATGACAAAAATATAATTATTTTGTTTTTAACAGTTATATTTAAATTTAAGAATGATTAATTATAATTTTTTTAATCATTTACTATTATAATTTACTCCGTAATCATATTCAACTTAAATTTACATAATCGCCCCATTAACTGATTCTCCATTAAATTCATTGAAGAAATTGTGAAAAATTATGTCTCACTAAGAAAGGAGGTATGGGTTTCAAGAATCTTTATGCATACAACCTAGCCATGCTAGCAAAGCAAGGGTGGAGACTTATCTCAAATCCTCAGTCCCTTATTGCTCAATTGTACAAGGCTAAATATTTTCCAAATTGTTCGTTCTGGGAGGCAGAACTAGGGGAGGATCCATCCTTCGCTTGGAGGAGTATTGTTGAAGGTAGACCGGTTCTCAAGGCAGGTGTTAGATGGAGAGTTGGGGGTGGTACACAGATTAGTGTCTGGAAAGATGACTGGATTCCACGTTGCCCTCAATATCTCATTCAAAGGCAACCTAATACCATGGTTGCAAAAGTAGCAGACTTGATAAACTCAAGTAATCGCTCATGGAAGACTGCTTTGGTACGAACAATTTTCCATCCAAATGTTTCTGAGCATATTCTTGCTATCCATCTTAGTAGATGTGCTATAACAGATAAAATGTTTTGGAAGCCAGAAAGCAGAGGGGATTTTACAGTTAAAACGACGTATTTGATAGCAAGGCAGCATGTTCTAGGGGATGTATTGGCTACTACTTCAACAGGTGATCAGTTTTCTAAACTTTGGAGAGAAATTTGGAAGGCCAAAGTACCGAGTAAAGTTCAAATCTGTGTGTGGAGAGCTTGTCACGACTTGTTGCCTACAAAACAACGTCTACTAACAAAGGGATATGATGGAGAGACATGATGTTTATTTTGCAATCATCAAATGGAGGACTTAGTCCATCTGTTTTGTAAGTGTCCAGTGGCTATTGATTTCTTCTCTGCTTCTTCTTTTAATTTTCAAAATTCTCTGTTACCAAATCTAGTATTCAAAGAATGGATGCTAGAAAGGGCAGTAGGTTTGAAGGAAGTTGTTTTTGAAAGACTAATGATGGGCATATGGGCTTTATGGAAGAATCGAAATAGTATGCTATGGGACAATAATTCGAAACCGGCTACTGCTTTGTTCCTAAGCTCAATGACTTGGCTTGATGATTTTAAACAGGCACGCTCATCTACGAGTGTGAAGCAGCAAAGTGTGCAACCAAGTTGGACCTCTGCACCCAATGGCGGAGCTAAGATTTCAGAATGGGGTGGGCTGAAATTTTTTTAATAAAAGTTTACTAATTCTTGCAATTTTTTTTTTTAAGTTTTACAAACCACATATTAAATTAAACACATATCAAACAATCAAATAGTTAACTAATTAAAAGAAATTAACATTATAACATTTGATAGAAGTTCGAAAACAAAGTCTAAGACAAAAAGAACATACCTACTCAAATTGCATCATACGCTCTTGAATAGAAGCAAAATCTTTAATTATTGATCAGCAAAAACAAGCAAATCTATAATCCCAAACCTTAATTGAAAAAGAAAAATATAATCTAAGAAAATGATAAAGAATCCAATAATAATGACCCGAGTCAAACGATGATCACTTGGTCAAAAAAAAAACTATATATATACCTAGGTTGAATCTTTTAGGGTTTTCGGTGAAAGCAAGCAAGCGGCTTTGATTCAAAGCCTTTGAAGATGTCCTGGGGTTAATTAGATATGTATATATACCTAATATACCAACATCACAACACAGCTACGCCTTTCAAACAAAGTCAGAAAGCTAATATTATAGTATATTGATAAAGTAGCAATAGGCTAATAGTTAGGGCTGGGCACGGTCCCAGACCGGCACCGGTTTTACAGGGACCGGGACCGGGACCGGCAATGTCAATTCGGGCCGGTCTTGCAATTGTGGAAAACTGGGACCGGGCTAAACCCGGACCGACACTAGGTTTATAGGGACCGGGACCGGAACCGGGACCGAAAGTCAAGCTTCGGGCCGGGACCGTAGTTGCATATAACAGGGACCGAGATAAACCCGGACCGGGACAAAAACCGGCCCGTTTTTCGGGTTTTCGGTTCCAGTCAATCTTTGCATCACTGCTGTATTTTGCTGCTTGACCTGCTTCTGTTTAAAGAGTATAAAGAGTAATGGTGAAAATAAAACCAATAAACCATTCTGCAAAGTGCAATCTGCACTAGCAGCAAGGCTGCAAATAAATCCATCTTGCAAATAACCATTCAATGATTTCAATCAACACAGTTACACAGCAAATTCACCAACACATATTGTCTTAACAACATAACAAATTAAAAACCAAAACAATGTTCAACAAGACAACAAGTGAACAACCAAACTTCCATCAGTTCCATGCTGCCATGCTCAATGCCATGCAGCTGCTCCTCTAGTCCTCCTCTGCTCCTCTAGTCCTCTGATGAGGTTGCCATCAAGTTATGAATGTATGTTCCTGCAGAAAAAAAGGCAAATGATTCTTAATGTAAACCACAAACACCAAATTTTCTTGACAGGTCATACAACCTAGCTGCAGATTGATACTCCCTGCAGATTGATACCTGTTTAATTATTATTCCTTAACTTACATAAAATAATAAAAATATGCAGAATGACAATATCAAAATTTCCTTTCTATTATCCTATGAATGGTACCAAAATACATTCGATACATATATCAATACAACCATAAAGTTTTACTAGATCTCTCGTCACACAAAAAAATCCAGCATTAGAGTAATCCTATTAGAGTAATCAGCATTAGAGTAATCCTATTAAAAAAATCCAGCATTAGAGTAATCCTATATCAATACAACCATAAAGAAAACCAGCATTAGAGTAATCCTATTAAAAAAGTCCTTGAAGACCAATTCAAAACAGCTTTTCGGTGGACCTCTAACATGCAAACCAAAAAGGAATCTCAAGTCTGCTAACCTTGAAAAGTTGGTGGCAAACAATCTCAGCTGCACACTTGATATGCTTCCTTGAATCCTCCCCCCGACGTGTCTTTCATCCAAAGACACCACCATCTCTATCAACCTGCAACATTAGAATAGAACTGAATAAAACCTTAAATTTGCACAGTTCACGCACTCAACAAGAAAATTGAAGGGCAAAAAAATAAAATAAACAATGGATCATCATATTAACAAATAGAAAGACAGAACCAAACCAATTAACTAAAACAAAACCAAACCAATTCCCACAAACACCAATTTTCCATTGAATATATAACCAAGTACTACTGCAGCGGGCAACAGAAGTAATGTTGGTAGCTGTGTTCATGAGAGACAAATAATGTTAAGAAAGCCATAAAAGGAACCAAGAAAGCACAGCTGTGAGCTGTGTAATGCACATAAGGTATACGAGTGCAAAAAGAATAGTAGTCTTTTTCTGCATTTTGAATTGGGTTAACCTAAAACGCACGACGCACCCACTACCCAGTACTGGAATTCAGGAAGTATATGAATTTAGATCCACCACTTTTCTTAATCTAGCACTCTTTGCTGGTGGTCATTTTGAGTTTAGACCCACCACTACCAAAAGAAACGTAGACAAAACATGAATGAAAATAAAGTACGACTGCAGTTTTAACGTACCAGTGCTGTCGCTTTGATGACAGTATCACGGCTATGGCCAGCTATTAATGTTCAACAAACCCACATGCAACCACAAACCACCAGATCTGCCCGTGAAGGCTGAAACCAAATCCCACAAATCAAACTCATTTCTGCACCAAAATCCACTCCAAAACCAGAAATCCACCAAAACATAAAAGAATCGAAGAGAAGAGAAGAAGAAGCAGTAGTACCTGGAGAGGAGATTGGGCTTGCCGACGCCGGAGTCGCCAATCAAGACCACCTTGGGGTACCTGGGAGGCTGGGACAGAGACGCAAGAGACCGATTGTGATTTGTGAGGGTTGAGAGGCAGAGCCGCAGAGGTGAGGACTGAGGAAGACCAATTGTGACTTTGTGAGAGGCGGAGTCGCAGAGAGCCAGAGAGTTGAGGGAGGAAGTGAGGAAGTGAGGAAAATTAGGTTAGTTTACTTAACTTAATAATCACAAGTGGTCATGTCCATACTAACACAATGAACTTCCAATAATTGGAAGACACGTATACAAGCTCGGTTTTTTCGGTCCTTGCAGTCACCGCAAGTCAAGAACCGGACCGGACCGGCACATTGAGTACAGGGACCGAACCGGCCAAGCAGTCACGCAAATCAAGAACCGGGACCGGACCGCCACGCTGAGTATAGGGACCGAACCGGCCCGAAAACACTTAATTTCCTTCTAAAACCCGGCCCGAACCGGCCGGTCCGGATCGGTCCCTTCCGGTCTTTCGGTCTTTCGGTCATTTTTGCCCACCCCTACTAATAGTGCGATGGGACTCATGGATTTGATTAACTGATTAAGCAATTGTGAATTAAAAATAAAAAATATATGAATTAAAAAAAGAAGATGTGCAAAAGATCATATAACCAAGAGGAATAGAGGATGAGCTTCTACCTGAAGAGTGAAGAGGTCAAGAGGGAGAACGTTGGTCGACAGATTGGACATAATACCACAAGTTTTTCGTCTGAAGTCTGGGAGACTGGGACTTATTGATTTTGGAGAAACATTGAGAGAAAAAAGAGAAAAAAAAATTGGCCTAATTACTTAAATAAAAAAGATATTTTTATGGGATTATGTCTTTTAAAGCAGAATAGAAAATAAAATAAAATCAATACTTCAAGAAAAGAAATAATATATATGTGACTAAAAAAATATATGTGCCAAGTTTAATAATATATGGGCTAAGTATAAAAATTTGGGATGGGCTAGTTTTTAATATTTAATTTGTTAAACTAAAATTAAGCTATTAAGTAATGTTTTTTCAAAATTTGGGGTGAGTTGTAGCCCACCCGAACCCGTGTGTAGCTACGCCTTTGCCTACACCAGGTAATCAAGTCAAAGTCAATGTTGATGGTGCTTTCTTGCCATCACTTTCTCATGGAGGCCTGGGTGGAATTGCACGGGACTCTAAAGGTCAATTTCTAGCATGCTTTGCTCAATGTGTGCAGCATATTACCTCAGCCAAACATGTAGAGTTACTCGCTATAAGAGCAGGACTTGATTTTATTCAACAGCTGCAACTTAGCTTGACTATTGTCGAGACTAACTGTCTTGCAGCAGTACAAGATATATCATGCAATGGAGCTGCACTTTTTGAGTATGGCAGTATAATTGATGATATTAAGGTAGCATTGCACAGTTTGCGGGGAGTACAAATTATATATGCTCCTAAGAGTTGTAACAAAGTAGCCCATCAGCTCGCTAGTATTGGCTTTGAATCAAATCAGCATGAGACTTGGCTCTCTCAAGTCCCAAGCTGTACGATTGATGTATTGAACCATGATTGTAACTCCTTGACTTAGTAATGAAATGCATCTTGAATTTAAAAAAAAAAAAAAACAAATTACCGATTCAAATCATAAGTGAGATCGACCAACAAATCCGACACTAACCACATCAGATCAGACTGATTTTTTTGTTAAAAAAAAATCATATTTCGATCCATTGACACGTTTAATTGGGCCATGAGAAGAACACGTGCTACTCGAATCGGTAATTGGGTATTGAAATAAAAGACCACTCTCGAGTATGAAAACTGCAAAAGCTTCTTAAAAAACGGTCCAGCGCAGGCCCACAGTCTGGAACAGGCCCAAAGAGCCATCAAAACCAATTGGTCTACACTATAAATACCTGGCCTCAAACAATGTAGGGTTTTCTATCGCTAGGGTTTTGTCTGCAAGCCGCTGCTCGAGTCTCCGAGAGCGAAAATGGTAAATCTCGGCCACCTCCGATCTCTCTTTTTCTCTTTGCCTGTGTACTCAGCTCGATCTTTCCAGCCGTTGATTTGGTAGCTTGTCTGATCTGGACCGTTTGATTTTTTTGCAGCCGTCGCACAAGACCTTCATCATCAAGAAGAAGCTGGGGAAGAAGATGAGGCAGAACAGGCCCATCCCTCACTGGATCCGCATGAGGACCGACAACACCATCAGGTAAACAATCCAATACGACACCGTGTCTGTTCCGATATTAAAAATGGATTCTTTGCCTGTCTCTAATACGGCGTCGTTTTGTGTGTGTGTGTGTGTTCAGGTACAACGCTAAGCGCAGGCACTGGCGCCGCACCAAGCTTGGATTCTAAGGTGGATATTCTAAGGTGGATGGCTGCTGCTGCTGCTGCTGCTCCTGCTTTGGGATTGGGCTTTTGCTCTTTTAAGATTTTAATTCGAGAGAGATAGACTTGGTAATCTTTTTATGTTTAATCAATTTGGGAACTTTGTGGTAGTCCCATAGCAGAGAATTTCGATGAGATTTGGTGATGGATTTGTAGTTTAATCGTATTTTAAGTAATGGGGTGGACCCACCTTTGAATCATTTTGAGTTCATCGTGTCTATGCAGTTCCATGTTTTACTTAGTTTATGTTTTGATTCTATATGTGATTTTGTGTTTTATGCAGTAGTAGTTTTCTGTATGATCGAAAGAGTAGTATAGTTTAGTGATACTCGCTGCGTGATTCCCATTTTGGAGTCTGCAACTACCATGGTAGTTTCATTCAGGCTTAGATTTTGAACCTAGCAACTATTTCTGTTAAGGTCTTTCATTCGGAAAAGGTAGTATTAGTTTGATATATCCGAGCAGAGTGCCACAGATAGTAATGTTGAACCAGTGATATCTCTGATTTGAGCCTTGTTTTTCCCTTTACATCATTAAGATAAGTTGGTGTAGCATGTAGGACGGAAGGTGAAGGACAAATGGATGGAATCTGAACCTCGGTTCTAGTAGTGCATGTATCGGTGATGTTCTAGCCTGCTTGCCATGTTGTTTGTGAAGTGAGATTTGTTATGACTTGGCCCTGATTGAGTGAACCCTGTTGACTAGTATTGCTGGTGTGCACAAGTCAGGATCAGATTAGGTGATCAGAACTACTGTTAAGCTAGATGTCTTGTGTTCTGTTTGATGCACAAGATGCATTAGTTGGTGTAGCTCATTTGCAGGTACTATAAATTTAGGTTTGCTTATTTTGTAGCTTAGACATAGAAGAAGCGAAAATATAGGCTATCATGAAGTCTTTGGATAGGAATAGGGTTTGGGTGCTTTTATGGTAATGCTAACAATTTTTGTTGATTTAATGATTTGTCCAATCTCATCATCTTGCTTGTCTTACTGAATGGGCACAAAATTTGTTTGATATTTTTATACCGCAAGAAAAGTGTAGCAATTGTTTGTGTTCCTTTGCACAAATGAAGGCCTGATTATGTATGGTTATCTTTACATTAAGAAAGTATGGTGTATGAGTTGGGAACCTTTTGTGAGCATGAAATGTTAACGTTGTATATGAAGTACTTGTTGCCATATATGTTTGAAGTACCTTGTTGTCATGAATCGGGATGAATTATCTGTACGTAATGAAAGTTGGTGGTGAAAACTGGTTGCTACCAATGGTATTATAAAAGAGCGAAATGTCTGTCACTATAAACAGTGAAACTTTATTACCATGGAAATGACTGCCAGTATAAAACCTGGCTGCTATGCGTAGCCAACAAGCCTGTGTTTCTAATTAGCTGGTGCAGCTGTTTGGATGGACAGCTGCAGCTATCTTACATATTCATTGGTTAGCAAAAGCAATAGGGTGGTGGTAATTTTCTCGACTATCAGAACTTTTAAAAGTAGTTCCTGGATAAGAAAGGACTATAAAAAATACTAGTTAACGTACCCAAATATAAAAGAACTCTATGGTTTTACGAGTTAACGTACCCCAATACCCGGATATGTTAGCCCCCTACTCCAAATTGAGATGAGCTTATGCCAACACAAATTATGGAAAACGGAAAATAAGATGAGCTTTGTACTCGTATAAGTGTATAACATATAACAGAGAGAAAATAGGGGAAATGGAAGTTTATTACAATATAAGTTTCCGTATATGACAACAAATGGCAGGCACTACTAACCGTATACAGCTTGGAATCCATGGACACTCCCTGACGTACGTACAGAAAAAAAGACTCCTATATCCATGCAAATAACAACGACGCTCAACAGTATAATGTAAAGAAGGAGAGCCACAAACAGCTCTAACAAACTCTTCCCGACTTCCGAGGAATCAGGCGGCCCTCCAATTCCATCGTCTTCCTCTGGTATAAAACCAGAGGAGGTCGCAGAAGCAGAACTCACACCATCGGGAAAAAATAAAAAAAAATAATAAGGGTCCGTAAAGTTGGACAAATCACATTTCACCTTTACTTTCACCCATATTCTCTCCACCTCTCTCCACTCCTCTTCAGAAGCCAGGCTATGGCGGATGAGGAGGCCCAGTAAGGGAGGTGCCTAAAAAGAGAGAAGAAGACAAGGAGAAGAGCCTAAGTAGTTGTTGTTAGACGACAGAGACTCAAAGAGGTTCTACGTACTTTTTCTTTTTTGTCTTCAGAAAAAATCAACCATGGCCAATATCTCCTTAGAGGACGTGAAAAAGGAGAACGTCGACCTTGTAAGCTTCGAGTTCTTCTGCGTTTTATATTGTTGGTTTTGTTAAGGATTGAATATTAATGGAGCTTGTGAAAATGTGTAATGCAGGAGAAAATCCCGGTGGAGGAAGTGTTCGAGCAGCTGAAATGCTCGAAGGAGGGGTTGAGCTCAGAGGAGGGCACGAAGAGGATCCAGGTTTTCGGCCCGAATAAGCTCGAGGAAAAGAAAGAGAGCAAGGTTCTCAAGTTCCTCGGGTTCATGTGGAATCCCTTATCATGGGTGATGGAGGCTGCTGCAATCATGGCCATTGTTTTGGCCAATGGAGGGGTACGTATGCATGCAACTAAATTTTGTGATTTGAAATTAATTAGATGTTTTGTAGTTTTGATTTTGTGCAGTGAAAGTTATGGTGTTTGACAATGGATTGTGAACAGGGAAAGCCTCCGGATTGGCCAGACTTCGTCGGTATTGTGGTGCTTCTGATCATCAACTCAACTATATCATTCATCGAAGAGAACAATGCCGGCAACGCTGCTGCGGCTCTGATGGCTAGTCTAGCCCCCAAGACCAAGGTTCCTTTCTATATCCATATTCATCGAGGATATTAATGCATACATGTGTTTCTTAATTAGAACTAAATTGAAATTGAAATGTATGTAGGTGTTACGGGATGGAAAATGGGGTGAGCAAGAGGCAGAAATTTTGGTACCAGGGGATGTGATTAGCATCAAGTTGGGAGATATAGTCCCAGCTGATGCTCGTCTCCTGGAGGGCGATCCCTTAAAGATTGACCAAGCTGCTCTCACTGGTGAATCCCTACCGGTCACCAGGCACCCCGGGGATGAGGTCTTCTCTGGATCTACATGCAAGCAGGGCGAGATTGAGGCCGTTGTAATCGCAACTGGAGTCCACACTTTCTTTGGCAAGGCTGCACACTTGGTGGATAGCACCAACCAAGTTGGTCACTTCCAAAAGGTATATATGATGGCTTTTTTTTGTTGTTGTTGGTGACCGATGCATGTCAAGCATTTTGATTCAGCCTTTGAGTCCTTGGAGTATGACATATTGGATTGTGTTGACAGGTGTTGACATCCATTGGTAACTTCTGCATCTGCTCCATTGGAGTTGGAATGGCGATTGAGATACTGGTGATGTACCCCATTCAGCACAGGGCATATAGAGATGGTATTGACAATCTGTTGGTGCTCTTGATCGGTGGTATCCCCATTGCCATGCCAACGGTCTTATCCGTGACCATGGCTATTGGGTCTCACCGCTTGTCACAGCAAGGTGCCATCACCAAGAGGATGACAGCCATTGAAGAAATGGCAGGAATGGATGTCCTTTGCAGTGACAAGACCGGAACCCTCACCCTCAACAAGCTTACCGTCGACAAGAGTCTGATTGAGGCTAGTGCCAAAGCATTGTGGTTATTATGTATGGTCCTCTTTATAATGTCAGTGCTTAGTTGTTCTGATGTAATTGTAATTGCAGGTGTTCCCTAAGAACATGGACAAAGACACAGTGGTCTTGCTCTCTGCCAGGGCTTCCAGGGTTGAAAACCAGGACGCAATTGATGCCTCAATTGTTGGGATGCTAAGTGACCCCAAGGAGGTACACATGATCAGCCTTTAGTTAGTGTTTTCTATCTTGCACCATGCATGTAGTGATTGAAGCAATTGCAGCTTTACATTGATCTATTGGTGACTAATTTTGTAGGCAAGAGCGGGGATCACTGAGGTACATTTCCTGCCCTTCAACCCTGTCGAGAAGCGCACAGCAATCACCTACATCGATACCAACGGCGACTGGCACAGATGCAGCAAGGGTGCTCCTGAGCAAGTAAGATATCGAGTCTTATTGTACCAATTGAGTCACTTTTGTAGCTGAATTTTCAACATTGACATCTAACTGTTTTACATGTTCACCAGATAATTGACCTATGTGCCCTTAAGGGAGAAGCGAGGAAGAAGGCCCATGAAGTCATTGACAACTATGCTAACCGTGGTCTTCGTTCATTGGGAGTTGCACGACAGGTGAATAAATAAGACAACATAACTATTACCCAGTGGTGTTCATTGTATCCAGAGTTAATGAATTTGCTGAAATGCTTAAATTGGATTCTTTATCCATCTACAGACAGTATCAGAGAAGACCAAGGAAAGTGCTGGTGATGAATGGGAGTTTGTGGGTCTATTGCCTCTCTTTGACCCTCCAAGGCATGACAGTGCTGAGACTATCCGCCGTGCTCTTGAGCTTGGTGTCAATGTTAAGATGATCACTGGTGACCAACTGGCCATTGGAAAAGAGACTGGTCGAAGGCTTGGCATGGGCACCAACATGTATCCTTCATCTACCCTTCTTGGCGAAAGCAAGGACGAGTCCATTGCTTCAATTCCTGTGGATGAGCTCATTGAAAAGGCTGATGGATTTGCTGGAGTCTTCCCTGGTAATTATATGGTTTTTATTAAGCATAATCAAAGAAAGAAATCATAAACTAATTCAATTTGGGCATGCATATATGCAGAGCACAAGTATGAGATTGTTAAGAGACTGCAGGAGAGGAAGCACATCTGTGGTATGACCGGAGATGGTGTGAATGATGCCCCGGCTCTCAAGAGAGCAGACATTGGCATCGCAGTGGATGATGCAACTGATGCAGCCAGGAGTGCCTCGGACATTGTACTGACTGAGCCAGGACTAAGTGTTATTGTGAGCGCCGTCTTGACAAGCAGAGCCATCTTCCAGAGGATGAAGAACTATACCATTTATGCTGTTTCCATCACAATCCGTATTGTGCTGGGATTCATGCTTCTTGCTCTCATATGGAAATATGACTTCCCACCATTCATGGTCTTGGTCATTGCAGTCTTGAACGACGGGACCATCATGACCATCTCTAAGGATAGAGTGAAGCCATCTCCTCTGCCTGACTCCTGGAAACTCAAGGAAATCTTCGCCACTGGAGTTGTCCTTGGTTCCTACATGGCTGTCATGACTGTGGTCTTCTTCTGGCTTGCACACAGCACTCTCTTTTTCTCTGTAAGTTCAAAATGTCACCACTAAAAACCTTAACTAAAAACCTTTATTTGAAACAAATGCTAATACAAGTTTCAACTATTTATAGAAAATATTTGGTGTGAGACCTATTGAGGACCTTCAGCTTAACTCAGCTGTCTACCTCCAAGTGAGCATTCTCAGTCAAGCACTCATCTTTGTGACCCGATCAAGGAGCTGGTCCTTTGTTGAACGCCCTGGTACCATGCTTATGGTTGCCTTTCTTGCAGCGCAGTTGGTTAGTGGCTTATTTATGTCCATTGACCAAACTAGCTTCATAAATTTTGTCATCTTTAATAGTTTGCTGATCACCATCTACACTTCATACATTACCTGAGCTTCGTACTTTCATCTGTTGTTTAGGTGGCTACCCTCATTGCCGTATATTGTGACTGGGGCTTTGCCAAAATCAACGGTATCGGATGGGGATGGGCAGGCGCTATCTGGGTCTACAGCATTGTCACCTATTTCCCTCTCGATATCTTCAAGTTCCTGATCCGTTATGCATTGAGTGGCCATGCCTGGGATAATGTTGTCCAGAACAAGGTTTGTTTCTAGCTAGTCTTGACATTGTCAAATCCTTTTGTCATTCTCTTCATGACTATTTAATCTTGTTTTGTGCAATGTGCATGTTTTGACTAACTATCAAGACTGCCTTCACAACAAAGAACAACTATGGAAAGCCTGAGAGAGAGGCACAGTGGGCATCGGCTCAACGTACACTCCATGGTCTCCAGGCTCCTCCGGAAATGTTCCATGGAAGCCACGGGGATGATCAATCCATGGCCGAGCAGGCCAAGAGGCGAGCAGAAGTTGCTAGGTAAACTAATAACCAGACCAGTTTTACAACCACTAATGTATACATCCCAATCAATGCTATAGCTGAAGATTTTGATCAAAAGGGCATCCATATTTAACATGATGCTTCTTTGTAACCTCATTAGTTAAATTAAGGGTCTCTACAGATGTTTTGTATAATCCAATGCCCATGTGTATATATATGAAAAGATACTGGGAATGAGAAATTGTCACATTAGAAAATAATCTCATTTAAGACTTGATTTGAAAAACTTAGACTGCCATACATGAGAGTTGCATTCATTGATTTTGTACATATTACATATACATCTGCAGGCTGAGGGAGCTCCACACCTTAAAGGGGCACGTCGAATCTGTGGTCAAGCTGAAGGGGCTAGACATCGACACCATCCAACAACACTACACCGTCTAGAACACTTCCATCACGAAAAGGATGAAGCTATCAGTACCATGTATAGGGAGGGTATCAAGGATCGAAAGGGCGTAACTAGAGACAGATGTGCTAAGAAGAAGCTTTGCTTATGATAGTTCTATAAACTCTTCTTCTTCTTCTTCTTTTGCGCTTCTTGTAAGCTTATAGTAGTTCTATAAACTCTTCTTCTTCTTGTTTTGCACTTGTAACATGAAAGTATAGAGGGTGATGTGCTGGATAAAACTAGACGATGAGATTTGTCCAACTAGATTTTGGGGAATGAAAAACTAGACCTCTTTGAGATATAATGAAGTTTACTAGTTATATTTAATACGTTAATCTACTTTCATGGAGATATTGTGGACACATATACATAAACCCACTACCATATGTTTGTCTAAATTGTCCAAAAAAAAACATGCATTGCAAGACAGCAAGACTCTCTTATAGTCATACTAATATGTAGGCAACAATAAAAGCGTCATCACCAAATTTGAGCGGCACAAAGAGGAGTGTTGAAGAATGTTGACTTTAGTGTGCCTTGTCAAACTAGGATTACTTCTATAGTTGTAATAGGAGAGAATTCTCAATTCAAGTTAGAATATGAATCCTTGTATTCCAAGATTATGTATTTTGTAATCCCTATATATAAGACTCCTATTATCAATGAATAACATACAATTCTCTCATCAATCTCTCTTGCATCCTATTTTCCTACAACATGATCTCATTTTTCTAAAATATTTTTCCCTTTTTTATTTAAAAAAAAATTGTAAAAAAAAAAAATTGAGTTATAATTGGTTTTCAGTCCAACTAAAGACCCAAAAAGTCGTTTGCGATAGCACGGGGTTGTGCTAGCAATCTTCCCCATCTACTTTCCCTTTCTACCTTTCTCACTCATTAACTGACACTTGTCATCTTATTTCACTCAAAACTATAACATTAATGTTTATCAAGCTGACTTTTGTATTTTCCGAATGTACCCCTAATTATTGCACAAATTAATTCTTATTTTTATTTAAATCTCTCTCTCTTTCTCCATCTGTGAACATGTCGTCCTCCTGACCTTCTCCTCTTGGTCTTCCTCTTCATCTTCCTCTTCCTGTTCCTATTCATGTTCCTCCTCCTCTTCCTTTTTATTTGTATCATTCTTCTTTGTTCAATACCAATTCTTGATTGGTTCAATACTCATCTTTTGGGAACAATTGCATAGCCCAGATTAGAAAAATTCTTCGTCCTCCTTCTCCTCCTTTTACTTTTTCTTTGTCTAATCTTCTTTGGTTCAATACCAATTCTTCTTTGGTGCAATTACTAATTTTTCTTTGGTTCAATACCTACCTTCTAATCAATTGAATAACCAAATCAAATAAAACTTTCTAAACCAAATAAAACAAAAACAAAAAGTTTCCCACACCCAGATCAAAAAAAATTCTGCGCACAATACCAAATACCAACTTGAGGTGTGGGTTCAATTCTATTGACAAATCAAAAGAAAAATTCCCACACTCATAAACAAATTTCCCACACCCACAACATTAGGAAAAAAATAAAAGAAATAATGATCGAAACCCATAAACCTTCATTGTTGTCTCAGCATTCTTTGTACTCAAATAATGTAGTTTGTATTAGATTCTAGGTTTTAAACAAAATTGGATTAGAGATGAATAATAGGTCATCAATCTCCTTTAATCATAGTGATTTATTAGTTGATATGATCATCTGAATTTGGAATTTGTATTGAACGATGAGAATGGGGAAGAATTTCTCGGGAAAGGAAGAGATGGGAGGAAATCAGCTATCCTCGATAAACCTATACCAATTATGTCACTGATCCTATATTGCAACACATGTCCATTCATTTAACAGAGATTAACACCGTTAATTTTATTCTTTATCAGTTTTACTTTTTTATTACTGATTACGAAGAACAATTGGGACTCTAACTCTTCCTCTTTCTTTTCTATCGGTATTCTTCCTCTCTTCTTCTTTCTCTACATCTCTGCAAAAAAACTCAGTACCATTTGTTCTTGTTGAGAATATATACATCTCACATGGGAAAAATGAGACATTGCTTATCAGTTTATAAGAGTTTGGGCCACTCTATCAATTGCCAATTCGTTTTGGATGTGAACCTCAAATTACTTTATCATGGTATCAGAGCAGGTTATCCCATGTGTGAATGCTTAACCGCCACACGAGGTCCACGTCACCTAATATAAATTGTTCAAGTGTATAGCTTGAAAATTCGCCACATGTGCGGGGGCGTGTTTAGATTATACATCCCACATGGGGAAAATGGGACATTGCCTATGAGTTTATAAGGGTTTGGGCCACTTCATTCATTGCCAATTGGTTTTGGATGTGAACCCCAGATTACTTTAACATGGTATCAGAGCAGGTTACCCATGTGTGCATGCCTCATGGCCACACGTCACCCAAAGTTGTCCATGTGTATGGCTTGAAAATTCGCCACATGTGCAGGGGCGTGTTGAGAATATGTACATCCCACATGAGAAAAATGAGACTTTGCTTATGAGTTTATAAGATTTGGGCCACTCCATCCATTGCCAATTGGTTTTGGATGTGAACCCCAGATTACTTTATCAGTTCCATCAATCCAACAATCTCCTTGTTTTTTCTTTGAAAAATCTAACTTCTCACGAAAAACGCAAAGAGCACCTAACTTCTCACAAAAAATGCAAAGAGCACAAGAACAATGGCATACCCCATTCCCACCCTGCTTTGTTTCTCCATTCTCAGAAACAAAGATTGAATTTTGAGTCTGATCCATAATCCAAAATCTAAAACCCATAAAGAGGAACCCAACGGAGAAGTTTGATTCTGATCCAACAGTGGTGGCCAAAGCAACAAAGTTGAAGGAGTCACAACACCCAAACTATTGATCGGGATAAGGAGACTCTTGCTGCTCTCAAGGAATTGAAGCTGAGGAAGAGATCGTTGTCTCTGAAGCAGTGGGAATGGGGTGTGGAATTACTCCGAAATTCTTCAATTCTATCATAATCTCTCAAAAGGTAAGAAAGCTGGGGAGATGAATAGCTCAGAAAAGCTTGTTTTCCTCGACAAGGAATTACCGAGAACTGGCACATGGGGAGATGAGTTGATCTAATTTATTCCAAGGGAAATTATCGTTTAACTTTTATCTTTCAGTAACAATAACGGTGTTAGAGTTCAGTTAAAGGCAAGTATAGGTGGCAATAAACCAAGGCAGTGACAGAATTGGGATAGGTTTATTGGGGACATGTGATTTCCTCTCGGAAGGGAGAGGAGAAAATAATTTAAATAGAATGAAAGATGAAAAATAATAAATTCATTGATATGCAATAATTAGGGGTACATTTGGAAAATAAAAAAGTCAATTATAGTTTTAAGTGAAATAAGAGGACAAGTGTCGGTTAATGAGTGGGAAAGGTAAAAAGGAAAGGTTGATAGGGAAGGTTGCTAGCATTCCTCCACAGAGTTTTGTCTCAAATAAGGCTAAATCTGAAGCAAGTGTCAAAACACAAATTTATTGAAAAATGAAGTTTATGTTTGAAACATGCGTCAGCCATGGAAATCCACTCAATGCATCGAAAAGTAACACTCTAAATTGTTAAATGGCATGAATTAGACGATGAAGATCTTGAGCTCTGACCTCAGAAATTGCATAAAGTATCCAAATTCATAATATTTTTAACGCTTAAAACATTTTAGCAGGTTGAACTTTTTCACAAACGAGTTACCATGTGTTCATTTCGTGTTAGCGAATTGATATATTAATGCTCCGGATATTAAATAAGTCTTACCAAGTTGACATACAAATTACCTGCTTCTTAATTGTGTGAATTCAACCTGTTTTATCTTGTGGATTTCGAATCAAATCGTGTCAGTGGGTGGTAGTAAAACTAATTAAATCAAAGCCTTTTACTGTGTCTCGTTCCCGCCGGTTCATTTCCCGCCAGCAGCCACCAAACTTATTAAATCAAAGCCCTAATTGTTCAAAATCTACTTTACCAATCTCTCTCTCTCTCTCTCTCTGTGCGCCAAATCGCTCTCTCATGGCGACTCAGAAACTCACAGACTATGAGCGCAAGAGGCTCGAGAACATTCGCCGGAACGAGGAATTGATGGCTTCCCTGAAGCTCCAATCCATGGCTACCCAACTCTCTGCCTCAACCAAACGCCCCAGGTAATAATCCCTCACACCCTCCAGGCTCCAACTCTATGCAATTCACCATTCCTCTCAAAAACCCGATTTTTATTTCTTCAGTAATTTGAAAAGAAAAAAAATCCCAAATTCTGATTTCTAGGGTTGAGACCAAATCGTACAAGGTCAATTCGGAGAAGCAGCCCAAGACCCAGGACCCAACTGTTATCAGGCGTTCTCTACGCACCAGAGGATTGCCGCCCGATGCGAAAGGACTAGGTGGTGATGGTGGTGATGACTCTGTGGTGAAGACCCTAGAATATGTAGACCCTAAGGCATCGGCTCGCAAATTGGGTCCTCTTAGTATGAGAGATGTGTATAGCGGAGTATCAGATACAGCTCTGATTGAGGCCATTTTGGGTGTTGAGAAGAAACCCCAATTGGGTTTGGAAGTTAAAGGTGAATTTGGGGGTTGCAAAGAGGAGAGATCAAGTGGTGCATTTATCTTAGTTGGTGGGGTTAGTTGTGATTTGAGTAAGAAATTAGAAGAAGGAGGAGTTGAGAGTGATTTGAAGGTGGAGTCTTTGACTCTGAATGAGGAGAATGTAGCCCGAGTTGTGCCGGGGAATGTCATGAATGTGAGATTTTTTCCGAGTACTAGTTTGAGGATGGTTGTGGTTGGGAATAAGGCTGGGAATGTTGGATTTTGGAATGTTGATTCTAAGGAAGGGGAGGAAGGTGGGATATGTATGTATCACCCACATTCTGGTCCCATTTCGGGGATTTCTGTTCACCAAGATTGCATGTCAAAGGTAACTTTAATTTCTTAACGTTTCTTTGTATGGTTTCAAATTATTTGTCATTTGAATATAGTTAACTTCATTAGGCTTTTGGTTTATAGTAGATTTCATAAATTGTCTTGGTTGGAATGTTGCCAGTTGTTCCATATGCATCCAAATGCTGAATTTCTGACTGACTAATGACTTGGAAACTGAGTTTGATTATGATAAGGCAACAACTCCTTTGGCACTATTTTCCTGCACTCTCAGGTTTTGATGTTATAGCTTAACATATGATTGTTGAATTAAAGTGCAGATCTTTACTAGTTGCTATGATGGGTTTATCCGATTGATGGATGCTGAGAAAGAGGTGTTTGATCTAGTATATTCAAGTGGTGAGACTATATATTCTCTCGCTCAACAGTCAAACAATGCAAAGTGTTTATACTTTGCTGAGGGTCGTGGAGGTATAAGTATGTGGGATGAGAGAACAGGAAACATCTCAGCCCAATGGAGTCCGCATGATGATAGAATCAATTCCATAGACTTTAACTCAGAAAATTCAAACATCATCACCACTAGTTCAACAGATGGAACTGCCTGCATTTGGGATTTGAGATGTATTGATGCAGATAAATTCGAAAGTTTGAAGACAATTGGCCACAAAAGGGCTGTGCATTCTGCCTACTTCTCACCTTCTGGAAGGTCGCTAGTGACGACAAGGTGACTATATTCTGTTGTTATTAAGAGGAATATCTTATGTCCCTACTGTAACATGCATGCTAGAATGAATTCATCATGTGCTTAACAAATACAGTTTGCTATATATTTGAGATCAATGTTGATCAACATGCACTCGTAGGCTTTATGAGTATGTTAGCTTTTGTTGTTTCCTATCTTATAAATGCTGTTTATGAAATGTTAGGGATATGTGGTTCCTAACAACTTCCTGATTTTCATGCAGTCTTGATGACACAGTTGGTATATCAAGTGGAGTTAATTTTGAGGACATATCAATGATATCCCATGATAATAATACAGGCAGATGGATTCCTAAGTTCAAGTAAGATTTCTACCAGATTTTCATATGCTGATGTAATTTTTCTTCGTCTAAATCTTCTGTTTTTTATAATCTGTCTTCATTTATTACATTTTGTGAGCTTTATGTAAAACCCTGAGCAGTGTTTCAATTACTTTGACTTTGGTTATGTACATCTTCTGGAAAGTATTATGAGCATGAAAGGGAGTCTCTTTCTGATTGCTATTAACACTTTGCACATGTGGTTTTTGAATATGTACAGTACTAAATTTTGCTAACATGAAAAAGGGATTGCTTTCTGACTTGAACACTGCGACAGGGCAATATGGGGCTGGGATGATGCATATGTCTTCATCGGAAATAAGAATAGAGGAATCGATGTTATCTCCCACCTTCAAAGAAGAGCAGTTTTCACTTTAAAGAGCCCATACATGTCTGCAATTCCGTGTAGATTGGCTGCTCACCCTTATAATGTTGGGATGCTAGCAGGAGCTACAGGTGGAGGCCAAGTTTATGTATGGACATTGGGATAAGAAACTCAGCATCGCTCAACGGACTCTGTACTTTTATAATTAGGGCAAGCATGATCAGCTTTGTACCTTTAAGTTGTTCTTACTGTTGGTTTTCGCTTGAGTTGAGCTTTGTTGGTATTCCATAGATTCATTTTTGAAGAGCTTTTCTATGAATAGTTTTTGCAGGTTCTAAAGCATATGTCATACCTTCGTAAAACTCAACTAAAAGGAAAAAACAAGACCCCAGAAAAATCTATGAAACAAAGTCAAACAAGTGCTGCTTGAAGAAACACATCCCATAACACAGAATGCACCAGATAACCCAAGTGAAAATCAACCATTTCAAGATAATAACTATCAACAGATAATAGGAATCTGACTTCTGCCAAGAACACAAAGCACTTTCTAGAGCAAGAAAGTAATGGGCAAATTAACCTCCAAATGCCGAGTCAAAATTCCATCACTAGAATGTGTCAATTATTGTTTTGTTCTTTTCCAAGAGGTTAATTCATATGGAATTAATTCTTCATTACACGAAAGCACAGCTTGTGCCATCAACTTCCCAAGCCAACCATGGTACAACAATCCCCTTGAACCAAGCCCTCCAAATAACCAGTATTTGCAAGTTTGATTTTGACCTATAATGTTATTGACACAACCCAAAAGAGGAAGTGACCCATGAGGAGTGAGTGGTGGCATTGCCCTAAGGCCAGCCTTGGCTCCAATAAAGGTCCAATCTTTTACAACTGGATAAATGCTGCATGCCTTTGGTAGAAGCTCTTTAAGGGCTTCTGTAGCTTCATCCGCAGATACATTTGATGATGAATTTCTTGATTTCCATTCCCATGTTGAGCCCATATACAAACTACGAGGTCCTTGGACAGCAAGCCAAGCATCTGACAATATTGAGGGGCCAAAGCCTGGATACTCCCCTCTTCAACACAGAATTTTAGACAGATGAGTCGTATATATAGAACACAGGATAGTTGAGCATTTAGATGCTAAACCAAAAAAATCTAAGTAATGTCAATTGAGATGTGAAACTCAACAGTCCAAAGTTATATTTTTAAAGCCTGTTTGTGTATAAATATAGAGTATGAAAAAATGCTTTTACCCCATGTTATCAGGAAGCTGCAGATGTGCAACGACACCTCTGCATGTCCTCAATGGAAGCCTCCCAGAGAGCTCAGGAAGCAGATCTGCTTTGGCTCCTAGACATACAATTACTGCCTGGTATTCCCCTGATGTTAAATGTAATCAAATACTAACAAGATAGGAAATATAGAAGCTCTAAAACTGTAGAACCATTTAAAACTACTGCATTGCAAGCTGACATTTTCAGAAGAACAGAGAAACAAAGAAAGAAAGAGAGATGCCAAGAATCATTTATGATAGATGCACCAACTTGGGAACCACTTTGAATAACTTAACTCTTAAATGATGCACTGTAATGGGCCTAATGGCCATGCCAAGTTCAGAAACAATATAGATGGGCTAAATTCAATAGTTACTTATAAGGAAGAAAGACTCAACTCACCATTTCAAGGATATCCTATGCACCTCATCTTGGATTTAGATCTAAGTTTCATTTTCGTGCTTGGCAAGAAGATCATTTTAGCAAATAATAAAAACCTAATTATATATCTCTTTAAAAGCTTTTAGGCTAAGATGCATGTTTAGGTATACCCTCAAGGCTCATCAATGCAAAGGATCACTAGGAAAGAAGGGCTAATCCTGGCAAATAACTATAAAGCTTCTGAAATGATGAAAAATGCATGTAAATGGAAATACAATGTCACTCATTGAAATTATGGTCTATCGACTCGATTCCAAACACACAGACAGCCGTAGCAATCATAAGAGATTATCTTGTAATGTGAACTACAAGACAAGATTGAGCACAATACAATTAGATACATATACAAGAGTGCTGAGGAAGTACAGAAGATAAGCCTACATGGTATTGTGAGTACCTTCTAAGTCTAGCAGTTTGTGAATGGAGTCCTTGTGCAAATGCAATTCTTTTACCCCCAATCCAGAAGCACAAAGTTCTTTCACCAAAGTTTGACATGCTAAGAAGAGTGCCTGGAAATATCACCATGAGTACAAAGAGTCAGAAAAAAGCATGAATATTAACTTAAAAGGTGAGAAAAGGGAAATGGCAAGAATAAACCAAATAATCAACAGTTATTATTCATACATCGAGATAGCGTTGAGGATGGACATTAACAGCTTCAGGCATATAAAAAGACGTATTGAACGGTGAACAGATGCCGGGTACAAGATTTTGGGCACCATCCTCGTCAATGGTTTCTATTCTGCAACTGGCAAGGCCATTCTGGGCATTCTTATAACATAAAGAAAATATGAACATTAATATGAGGTTGGTTTGATTTATTCATCTTGATGAATCGTAAAATAAAGAAATAAAAAAACAAAAGCTTCATTACATCTTTCAGCACCATCATGTTCTTCATGCTCAAAGCTGGTCTCAAGATGCCTCTGAAGCAAAGAAATACAAACCATGAACATAAGCTAAACTAATGCAGAGCTAGATGAACAAACCACACTTAACCCTGAACACAGTAATCAGTAAAGGAGGCAGTCAATAACAATTCTTCACTCTCATAATTTCCACAATTTCAACAAAATCCTATTCAAATTCGAAACATGCCATTTCGACTACATTTTGTCATGACTTCCCACAATGCTCATTTTTCACCAAAAACCGTTGGACTATACCACACGATTTTCGGCCAAAAACGCATGTTCTTATTTTCTCACCAAAATCATCACACTCTCTAAGTATAACACTCTCTAAGTATAATGTTTAAACACTTATCGAATCAACGAAACTCAAACATCTCAACCCGATTTTTTTTTACTATTTTTTCAAAAAAAAAAAAAAAAATCTAGCATCTTAGAATTTGAGGAAAGAATGCTACCTTCTTCTAACAATGGGAGCATCATCGGAGTTTGGAGGCACAGCTGCTTCGGCGACGTTCAAGAGTCTCAGAGCCTCGTCCCAGCACTCGGCGGCGCGCCAAAGCAGCTTGGCTTTGGGAGAGTAAGGGTGAAGAAGGCCGCCGGAGACGCCGGAAGCCCCGCCGCCGATTCCGACTCCATCGAAGACGTCGATGCGGAGATTCGAGTCCTTGGGACACTGCTTCAGCAAGTGGTAAGCGACGGAGAGGCCGGCGAAGCCAGCGCCAAGGACGGCGTACCGAAGACGAGAAGGACTCAGAGAATGAGAGAAGAGATAAGGAGAAGAAGAGGAGGGAGATGGAGTTAAAGCTGAGCCTACTGGTGTCCGCATTGGAATCCAGGCTCAAAGTTCGGGTTTTCGGTCGTGCTTTGGATAATACCCGCGGTTTTTCAGTAGGGGCGGTTAGACTTAACGGTGTTTGTGACTTTGTTCGAAGGTTCAAAGATCCGTTTCCGGATTCGAGTGACCCAGCAAGACTGGTCTGCCACTGTCATCTGGGTTTTTGTTTTTGGGCCCAATTCCATGTAGTGGATTGTCATCTATGTTATGTTTTGGGCCCAATTCCATTTCGTAGACTAGACTGGTCTGCCAAATTATTCCATATAGGAAAGAGCGGTGAGCCAACAAACTTTAGCACTCGGTGCCGAGCCAACAAACTTGATTGAGTTGATTCTCCGAGGGATTATTCGACTTTTATAATCATTTACTTATCATTCAGTAGTCGAAAGAATAAAGATGAACTATGATAATTATTTCTTCTAAAAGGTGTCAATCTTTTGCTGTCTTCAAGATCCAGAGTACTGTACTTGGGATCATGGAGGCAGTAAGAAGGATAGTCTCACTGCTGGTTTGGATAGCATTCGAATTTTGTTTTAGATCATTATCAACTATTGACGTCTTACAATTCACAGCTTCGGTGCACAGCTAGTCTTCAAGGGCTTTCCATCACAATGGTTGGTTCTAGTTAAATTACAAAAGCATTGAGAAATGTCTCTAAATGTCTAGGCAACGAGTGTTTGAGAAATTATTACAATGAGTTTATGATTTACGTAGAATCAGGCGTCTTTCTCCCTTGTATTCGACTTCATCTCTCTGGTGCATAATTATAAGAGCTCTTCTTACCTGCCATAGTTCATAAATTACATCAATGACAGGATTCGATCAGACAAAGGTATGAGATTTGAGGTAGACAAATACAATTTAATAGCAGAATATGAAACTGTAATGGAAATTCAAGCCGACATGTATCAGTGGTTTTCGAACGGATACTCACAATGGATTCATTCATCCCCATTCTTGTGAGCTCATCAACCAACTTTCTCTCCGAAATGTGGTTCCCAATACCTACTCTTCTCTTAATATGAGATTCAGCTTGCTGTTTAAAGGAGAAAAGTTTATTAACATTGGAAAAAGAGAATGAGAAATACAAAAAGAACTAGACTGATGATTGTGGTTCTTGTTTGGTTAGTTTGCTATTTCTCTAGGAAGGAAAGGTGACTGTCAGACAGATTCAAAGTACCTTAATTTCATTTGCCATCTCGGGACTAATATTGACTTGTTGATAAATTCCAGATCTTGCTGCGTCCATTGTGGATACAGTAAAAAGTCTTACTGCTTCAGTCACGTTCTCCTCTGTAGCAACATGGGACCTGAATTCATAAGCAGCAGATTTTTCATTAAAGAAAAAAAAAAATGGTCCCCATTTTCCTGTTCATAAGCATTACAACTCCAAGTTCTAAGGACCAATCAGTATCATTAATACTTACAGTTTCATTTTTGCAAGCGACTCACTCAACCTCACTATAGCTTCAAGCTGCCTTACAGTGATTGGTATTGCAGCAGCCTCTCCAGTTTCATTTGCCTGCTGTCTCATGTCCTGCGAGAAAAGCATGAAGATAATGTTGGTTAGATTCTTAACATCTTTGTGATATATTTCTTTCAGCACCATATAAGCATTGCTGTGAACAAGGCTAATCTACTCAAAATGTTTAGTAGCAGCAAGAATACCTGTCTGATTTTGACATAATGGTTCTGCAGTGATTTGGATGCAGACTCTGACAAACGGGGATGACACTCAGTTCGACAGTATTGAAGGTACCTATATGTTACAGACAATTATCAGCATTCATCAAATTTCACTTGTAGAGCTACAAAGAATATACAAGCATGTGTACCATATACCTCTTCAGCCAATTCTCTTCTTTCTCCTTAGAAACCTCCCTCTTATCACCCACTGCTGCCCCAGCAGATGCATGAACCTTTATTACATGACTTGCTATTATCTGTCATTGAAAATCGTAGTCAGGTATTTGAGAACCAAACACAATACATTTATGCCTATTTGACTTAATGTTCAATTCTCATTTATAAACGAGAACTGAGACACTAAAAGATGAAGTACCATTTGCCTCAAAAAAAGAAAGAAATAGATTGCACTGCCTTGCTGGGGAAAATAATACTTGCTTGAGTAAGACCAACCTAGCCAGATTAAGAAACTACCTTGTCCTGACTATACATCCTGATGTCTTTAACAATGAAGATCAAATCAAATCTAGAAAGAATTGTTGTCTGCAGATCTATGTTATCCTGAGCAGTCTGCAAGAAGAAAAGAGAGCTATAAGTTCTGAATGGGAAGTCACAATTTTGCATTTAAAAAACTGCAAGATAGATGAGGAAGACAATAGACCTTAAGATCATCATAACGTCCAGATGGAGGGTTAGCAGCTGCAAGAACAGAGGTTCTAGAATTAAGAACTGTTGTTATTCCTGCTTTGGCAATGGAAATGGTTTGCTGCTCCATGGCTTCATGAATGGCAACCCTAAATCACATAAAAGTAGGCTCTTAGAACTCCATAAAAACAAATTAAGGAGAATCAAAATGATATGACATAGTTTCCATTACCTATCCTCCGGTCTCATTTTGTCAAACTCATCAATACACACAACACCTCCGTCTGCCAAAACCATGGCTCCTCCTTCAAGATAAAACTCTCGCTGGATTCAACAGATGGATTGAAATTAGTCAAGTTCTCATAACAAAACAAAAAGGAAAACATTTCCTCCCTAGTAAGATTTTGTAAACCTTTTTATGAAACCAAAGACAATAATTGTACTTATATAAAACCAAAAGAAGAACTTACAGAGCTGTTATCTCTGATCACAGAAGCTGTAAGACCAGCTGCAGATGAGCCTTTCCCGGAAGTATAAACAGCTACAGGAGCTGTTTTCTCAACAAACTTGAGAAACTACACAAATGAATTGAATCAAATCAGGATGTCTCGTTTGTGGGAACAAAAGAAGAGCATTAAAATTCCTTATAATTGTTTCATGAGCCTAGGCAAATGGGTCCAAATTAAGTGCAGAAGTTTTTCCACTAAACTGAGAGGTAGAGGAGAGACAAAGTCCACATTGTTCTCTAGCATGGAGCCTCTTAACATGTGCGCCAATAAAACAAATATAACAGAACTAACCTGTGATTTAGCAGTAGATGGATCCCCCAAAAGTAAGACATTGATATCACCTCTTAGCTTCACACCATCAGGCAAATGCTGTTCACACACCATTTGGTTGTTACCATCATAACCTACAAAAGTACTAAGAGGCAAAAAGTTCACAACATACCTTTCTAGATCCCCCAAAAAGAAGACAAGCCACTGCCTTTTTTACATCTTCGTGACCAAAGATAGAGGGGGCAATCTTTGAGCATATGCTTTTATATACATCAGGTTCTGCAGCAAATTTCTTAAATTCTTCTATCTGCAAAGTGAAAATAGAAAAATCAAAACCATGCAATGTAAGCACATCCTTCATATCAGGTAAATGATCAAATACAAAAGGGTCTGTTCTGGCATATTTAGAGATGGGAGCACATAGAAAAGTTGAGAAATCATATAAAGCTACTGCAATTTAGTTGAATCACACAGCCTAGTCCAAATAGAAGACCAAAGAACACTCGAGCTGATGATCATAACAACTTTAATAGATTTAAAGCCATGATATCTGGTAGTTAAGGCCCCTGGAGATCAAACATTTCTTCTCCAGTATGGCTTAAAATCTACTATCCAATTTTCAGTAAGCACTTCACTATATGAGAATTACACATGATGCACACACTTGCAATGTGCAGAAGTTAATAAAGATTTCATGGAAAAGTTTTTGCAATGATTTCAACCAGTACCTCTTCAGCTGTGAAAGCAGCGGGACCTCTTGAGTTGGCATCATTTGCTTCTTCAATTCCTACTACTCTGATGTAAGGCTGTCTAACAGCAACTGCTCCTTTGTGGCTGTGTGGAACCAGATAAAGTTAACACTAAAATTTAGTAATCAAAAGTACTATCCAGCGTAATGGCATTAAAGTATTATCTCAGTGTTTGGCAAACTCACTTGGTGGAAGAATTGGAAGCTTGATAGATACTATAAATTCCCATGATTGTTAATCTTGTGCCAGGCACAATTGTCTGAACAAGATGACGGTCCACAGATAGAAGCATATTTCTTGGAAGCTCTCCAGTAGGCACATCCTACAGTAACCACAAAATATAGGAAGCTATTAATAAAATGGAGATTCAATAAACCACATTAACTTATTTCCTTTACTCCAAAAGTTAAAGACCATCACCTCCGGATTCTCTTGCAATTTTAAGGTCTGCTGATCAACATACTTGCTCTTATCAGGAACCACAACCCATGGATCAAGTGGACAAGGTTCTTCTCCAGGCTAAAAATTCCAATAACTTCAATTAAATTTCACAGTAGAAAACAATACAAACACACTAAAATGTAATAAAGAAAAGCCAATACAGAGACATAAGGTATATATAAACCTGAGGAATATGGTTACACGTGCGAGGTACAATTGCCCCACCAAGGCCTGGCCGACAAGGAACCCTTTGCACATTTTTACAGTTCTTACACATCACAATCACATAAGTCGCCTTTGCCTTGACTCTTGATGCAGCTATCGTGATCCCAGATATCTTGATGAGTTTCGATATACTTTGAGCCTACCCATCACCAACAGTACAAAAAGAAACAATCATCAATCTAACCTCACTAATCTAAGCTTCAATTAGGTTTTTATGCTCTAAATTCCTATTTCATTAGGATTTAGTAGATCTAAATATTCATTTTCCCCAATTTTTCCAAACTTTTTCATCATCCAAAACCTAAATTTCAACAACAAAACGAATAAGAGAAAAAACTAACCCCAAGCTTGCGCATGGAAGTTGTATCTTCTCTGGAGGTCAACAAAATCTGAACATCCTCCGGCACCGGTTCCTCCAATTGGCCTTCGCTTCCGGCCACCTTCGTCTTCAAATTCGCCAAAACCTGTCCGGCGGCGTTCTCAAACTACAAAACCCCCAAAACAACTCAAAAATTAAGAACAAACAAATTAACGAAACCGAAAGACTTAATTCCACGAGATCGGCTCAGATTTCTTTACCAGTGGCAAGTAATCGGCGGGGGCGGAGCGGAGCTTGGCGGGGAGATCGGAGTCGAAGTCGCCGAGGTCCTCCATGTCGACGACGAGGTGCTTAGGGTTGTGGAGGAGGCTCTCTCTGTAAGGGAAGACATTCGTGCTTGATTGGGTCTCGAAGTTTCGGATGAACTCCTTGAATTTCTGGAGGACCGAGTGGCGGCTAGCGGCGGCGGCGGCGTTGCTTCCGGGGTCGTCGGTGTCGCCGCCCAGCGACTGCGCTTGGTCGCTGTAGTACACCGCTCCTTCATCCCACCCCGACATTTTCTCTCTCTAAACCCTCGCTTTCTCTCTCTAAAACAGACTAAGATGCTCTCTCTCTCTCTCTCCCCCCTCTCGGTGGTTCTAATTTCTAAAGGAGGATGAAGCCTCTTTTTGGCGGGAAGGATTTGGCGGGAAATGAGCGGTAGGGTTAAGCGCGGTAGCACGTGGTTTTGGGCCTCGAACACAGATTGGTCAAAGCAGTCTTTTTCAACCGGGTTTGGGCTTTTTCTTTTTTGGTCAACTGTTTGGGCCTATTTCCCAGGCCTCAAAGTGTAAGTCACGTAACATTTCTCTGTTATCTACTCCCGTCTTACACACCGTCAGATCTTGTGTGTATGTCATACATGTTGTGTATAGTAGAAATTTCATAATACGAAAACATGCAAGAGATGATAACGATGTATGATCATTCTTTATAATTTATCAGGAAGATGGTTACCGGTACTAATTGAGATGAATACCCCCATGGCCCCGGACGTAAACACCAGGTTGCATGGAGGTTTTACCGGTCAAGTTGGTCATTTCAAAACGAGTAAAAACTCTTAATCAAGAGATCATCACCTTAAATATTGGTTCTGCTGAGATCTTACAAGATGAGATTCTTTGCTTTAACCTAGATGAGTGTCTGATAGTGATAACACTCATTAATCACCCATAACTAGCCCTATATAGATACGTGAAAAGGGTGACTTCTAATCTTTATGTATGTAGAAATCTTCTCTGGTTAAGGTTCCTCTGATTGATCACTCTCCTCTATGTAACCTTTCTTTTCCAAGTACCAAAGTGCCCCTTCCGCTGCATGCTCTGCTGCTGCTTTCTTGCTCGTACGAGGTTCTCCAAAGGCCTCCAAAAGTGTATCTGAAACATCATCTATCTTCACTGTAACCTTGAAAGTGAACCTGCAAAGGATTCAAAGTGAGCATATAAGAAATCAGTACAGGATGTTCACTAGTAGTAGCTTTTCCTTTCATAAAAAGACTGACTTAAGACATCGAGTCTTCACATAAGCAGAGAAAAGCAAGATACAGAGTCTGATAACCTTCTATTTTAGTTTTCAGATGAGACTTTGATTCCTTATAGATAATGTCTTTAAATAAACAGCTTATATTATTATCGATTATACTATGGACTTACGATTTTATGTGGCCTGGTCCTTCCTCTTTGCAACATTCAAATTCAGGGGGTTCCCAGAAGTTAGCAACACAGGTCTCATGCAAACGAGATTTTGCTGTTAATTTGTGTGGCACACCTGTACATTTTTTTTAGAGTAAGCAAATGTGGAAAATGCTACTTGATATCTTGGAAGTACAAGAAGCATCAACAGTACCTCTGCTTTGTGAGATAGCATCAGAGCTACGACTGTTACAGGCATTAGTGTTGTCCATTTTGACTTCTCCAAGTGAAGCTGGGGGTTGTCGTAAGCGTTTTATGCAGGAGGAGTTACCACCGCTAACTTCACTCATAGAGTGCACATCTGAGTTGGAACTGCTGCTAGAAGCCTCTTGTACATTTAACTTATCAAATCCAATAACATCAAGAGCTGTAACATCTATTGGTGTTTCATCATATCCGATAAGTTTGGGTTCCAACTTGGAGCTTGACTTCAAGACTTCCTCCAAAGACAACTTAGACTTTGGTATATTGCCTTGAGCCTGCAATTCCCAAAAAAATGAGACCCACAGAGGTTATCTACAAAGATTCTATGTAAAATAATTTTCCTACTACCAACACGAAGAGAACATAAATAAAATAAAATAAAATAAATTGTCTTATGCTGGCATCATAAGTCAATAGAAATTCTAATAGCATAAAGATTTACCTTCAACGTTTCGAAAATTAACTGAGCAGAAATTTTAATTGCCTCCTTTTTGTTCAAGGCAGTTGAGGAAGCAGTTGCAGAAACATTGTTCCCATTCACTGTTGCCTCAACTGAAAACGTTTTACCCTTCTTTGATGGTGAAAACTTAAGAATCCATGCATGAGCTTGGCAAAGTTCCCGTAGTTCCCTAACAGGACTAAGCTGAATGTTGGAAAAGTTCATGACAGGCTCCAGAAAGGATAGCATTATCTTCCAAACACGGTTTAAGTCAAACCCTGTATCAAGAAGAATTGCACCAAGACAAGACTCTACCAAGTCCCCCAGAGCCTGAAGCAATAATTATAATCATAACACACAGATGAAGAAGCATTACTAATACATAATAGTGATAATACCTATTTGTAATTTTTTCATAGGAAGGTAGAACCTCTAGCACTCTAAGCAACAATATAAGGTAGAAGGGTAGATGAATACCTTGGGGCATTTCGGCCCATCAACCAGACTACTATCTGATGCAGATGTCTCAATGAAGTTCACATAAGTCTTTATAGCCTCAGAAAGGGTACTGGTGTCAGAGAGTAGAAACTTGTGGAAGGATCGAGCTACTGCAACAGTAGCAAAGGCTTTATTATTCACAGCAATTGATCTCAAATCTGTCAAATGGCCAGGCTTTAACTTTGGATACACTGAATACAGGTATGAGGTGATCAAGTAATCCAAGACAGCATCTCCAAGAAACTCCAATCTCTGATTAAAAGCATCAAGGAAACGCAATTGAAGTGGGGAAGGAATGTATTTTTCTTCCAACTCCATGAAACAAGAACAAATTTAAAGAGCATACCTGATAGCAACCTCCTCCATGTTTGTTGTAAGAAGGATGTACAAATGCCTGTAACAGCAAACCTCTGTGGAGAAACTGATACCCTAATGAATTTTCAAGGGCCACAATGTCTATGGAAGCAGAAAGTGAAACGTATCTGCTGCTTGCTATGCATACTTTAGTAACTTCTGATGCTTCAAAGTTTACTTTTATGCCAATCCATCTGAGAAATGCAGTTGCCGCTTTAAAACCGCTGTCAACTATGAATGCTCCAACAAGGGCTTCAACAACATCAGCAATTGTTTTTTTATGTAACCAATGGTGACCCTTACTACATCTGACGTGACGAGCATGTGACTGTTTTACTGCACTGCTTAAATCTTGAGAATCAAGAGATCCTATTGTCTCCTGGTCACAAATATTTTTGCAAGGGCGGCCTAAAGCGAAGAACTGAGAGGGTTCAAATGGCTGATCCCGTATGTATACCTGAAAAAAGACATCAAAATTCCATTTCATTGATAAAATAAAAAATAAATTTAAAAAAAAAAACCTGAAAATATGTCTAAATGCTTATTTTCTCAGTGAATGCTTCTAATGACACACAGTAGAAGATGTAGCATAGGTTACAGGAAACAAACTTGACAAAATTTTCCGCTAACTAAACAAATTGGGAGGTGCCTGAAGCGAAGATGAAACAATTCCATGTCAAAATACGTGTTTGTAGATGACCATTAATTCCATAAGTCCTAAAAATTTATCTCACGTTCTTTTTCTTATTATTATTATTTTTTTTGGGTTCAGTTCATTGGAGGTAGCATGTTTTTCACCGATTATATATGTTGGAAAGGAACCCTTGATAACACAAGAATTAACGGCACTGGAGGTAGCATGTTTGGCACCTGTTATCTATGTTGGAAAGGAACCCTTGATAAACATGAGAACTAGCATCTGGAAGTAGCATATTTGATATTTGTGACCTATCTATGTTGGAAAGGAACCCTTATTAAACATGAGAATTAGCATAACTGGATGAATTATATTTTTCAGTAATAAGTTTGTAACCCATTCAGAGACATTCAAAGATCTGGAATTTTTAAGTAGCATAAAAATTACATAATTTCAAGTAGAGGCAGAGGCAAAAGGATATTGAACAAACCATATATAAATGAAAATTAAGAAAATAAAAATCAACTTCAAAAGGATAAATGAAACAATATGAATTTATACCTGTAAGTTGCTTCTAGTAGCTAGCTTCAATAAATTGGAATTGTTTACCACATTTGAACGTTTCCTTGTTAGTTCACCTTCGTCAAGTGAAGCATGCAAAAGGAAAAAGTGCCTTCCAACTGCAAATTTGAGGAAAGCATCTCCTAGTATTTCAAGCCTTTCAAGGGAAATCCGCTCCTGGCACTTCTCAGTTGTGAGGGCTTCTAGAACCTTAAATGAAGATTCAAAGTCATCATGAAGAGTTGGTAGTGCAATGGAAAAATTAGATTAATAAAATTTTTATCAGAGCGAATAATAATCAACACAATATCATGGAGAATGGTCTTACTCTCTGCGAAGTAACCTCAGCTCCTTCGGGGAATGAAGTGCATAATACATGCTTCAGTTCGATGGCGACAAGCAAGTTTTCCAGACGGTGCATGATTGATGGTAACAGAGATACCGAACTCCCAATATCTTTTGAAAAGCCAATTACCTTCAGCTCGCAAAGCTCAGGAGGCACATATATATAATACTCATCTAGTTGCTGTGCTTCTGTTTTATATGACATGGAAATTTTACATATTAATGACTTGGGAGGCAACAACGCACGGATGCATGAAAAATTCAGATGAGTTCAAAATCAAACAAAAGGCTCTTCATCATAAGTGAGATTGTCATAAGGAAAAGGGAAAAGAATAAAAGTAGGTAACTAGCTGGGCCTGAAACAAAATTACTTCTACCTACTGGATCAAACTTAGATTAAGTTCTATGCTAGCAATTAAACACAAAGACCATTGTACTTCACAATAACCTAAACAACATATGGGACTTGAAGAATTTTTTTCCTATTGTAAATTTTGTTTTGTTATAGATCACCAAAAGTCTTTGCTTCATTTGTTTTCTTTTTGGAAAATAAAAAAAGGGAAGCAAAAGTATTCGTAGATTTCCGAATCACAGTTTTACTCAATCATTGAGCATTATTTATAAGCAGATTATGAATGCATGTATTGATGTAAGTTATGTGCAGTCTGAAAAATAAAAGAAGCAATGTAGGAACCGCAATTTTAATACTGTCCAACATCAGAAATTACCTGAATCTTCTTGCCTACGATTGTGTAGCAAGTTGTGCAAATTGAAAACTGGTTTTGCACACAAAAGATGTTGCTCAGGGTATTTAAGAGAAATGTCAAACCTGCTCACAACATTTAAGAAAAAAAATCCATGATGAATAAGAAACATTATAAAAATTATTCTGCAGTAGAGATTGACACATGTTCTACCATATATTGCCAGTACATGTTAAAAGAAAAAGTAGATAATATAAAGATATTGATGGATGAATAGTAATTAAGGAGCAAGGAATAAGTTGCCTACTTTTTACTTAGATGATCCACATAGGTTAAAGCATCTGACTTTTCTTTATATTGGCTGTAGGCATTTCTTTCGCGAGTAACATTAGTGATGAAGTAAAATGTATTCTTATATGGGACATAAACTAAACTATCCTCAACTTCACTGATGCTTCTATAACCAGATGCAAGTCGAATACCCGAAGATATAATTTTACTGTCCATAGCATCTCCTGGACCCCTGAATATTGGAGATGATAAACATTTTTTGATAATCCTCCAATCTATGCTTATCTTATCATTTTCACCCAAAGTTACTGGAAGCAAAAGGTAGAAGGTTGATGTGCTCGATCTGCTAAAATCATAGTTTCCCAGGGGAACAAATTCAGAAACAAATTCTGATCGGTCCAGAATGAGCTTGAGGAACATTTCTTGAAAGTTTTGAGCCAGCAAGATCTGCAAACAGAGTTGCAGTACACTGAGAGAGGCTCAATCACAGTAAATAGTATTTTGAAACAACTGTCTACCTCATCTTTGACAAATTCTGCAAATCCTGATGGCACCAACTTTGTCATCACAGATCTACCATGAGCGAGATGAAGATCAAGTTCCATTGTTTCGGCCTCTGCTGGAAGAGGTGCTTTGACAAATAGACCAAAACTTCTATAGATTCTATCATTAGGTTCAGGATCAAATTGAAAATAGTAAGCGCTGAGGGTGACGAGATCCTCCAACTTATTCCATGACTCTTTTAGGACAGCAGGAACCAGCATTTCATGTAGTTCCTCTCGTAAGTCTTCATCTGGGACAAAAGGAGTCAAATGAATTCTTACGAATATAAGAATAAGAACAAGGGATATGAAAGTCTTTATAGTGAGTTGACATTTTCCAACCTTCCATGCTGTCATAATCAGAAGAGTCTAGCATGTACTCCTCCACATTTGCATTGTCTTGCTGTGGCAAGAGATAATCACTTAAGGCACCCAATTTATGCAATTCTTCGATGGCTTTTAGACATGCATCTTTTTTGGCATCTTCCATTGAAGATTGTGGTGTACTGACAATTTGATGCATTGGAGCATTGGAAGGTAAAATTATATGGCAAATAGTTCCCTCCAAATCACCAAGAAAATAGAATTCTGGAGTGGGGACATAATACCTGCAGTAAAAAGATACATCTTAACTCAACATAGCCTTAAAGGCAAAAAAAAAAAAAAGGAATTCAAAACAGGGGCATACTCATCATGTGGAAGCTTCGAACAATACAGGTGTAACAATGAGATGCTATATCCAGAAGTGACGGAAGCTCCAGAAGAAGTAACTTTATATGTTCGTTCCTCAGGACTAAGAAAAGTCTCACTGGATGTTCTGAAAGCAACTTCCATGTTCATTCGCTCTTCATCTTTCCTGAAGTTTTCTATTAAATCCAACTCTTTCTGACTACCACTGCAGCATAAACAAAAATGGTTACTCTGACTTGGAAAAAGAATAGGAATCTAGCAAATGAGATCAAATAAAACCAATAGATTTCAGAAGAGCACCTGTTTACCAAAAATATATATTCAGACTGAGGCATCCGTGCACGACCTCGTGACTGTATAAAGCTAGCAACAGTTTCTGGAAGATCAAATCGTATCACGAGGCAGCAAGTCTGAATATCTAGTCCCTCTTCACCAACTTTAGTTGCAACCAATAGATTCAACTGCCAAAGCAATAAAACTAAAGGAATTAGTATCCAGCCTCGGTCCACAAAGGATGGCATCTTGCATATGTCAACATCATTGCCATTATGAAAGAAGATTCTTGTAACTCTTGTCAAATGCCATTTATACCAATTACGTAGAGAAAACCATGTGTGAGTGAGGTGCAATACTATTTTATACTGGAAGTCTATGTCCTCCAAGGTGCCTTGCACATAGCAAAAACCAAATTTGGCAGCAGAAACAGATGTCATAACTTCACTCAACTCAACTACACCTTAATGCAAAATGAAAAAGGATGAATACATGGACACTTTAGTTATCATCAGATCTGAGGTCAACGCCCATACAATGAATCCAAGCCCTGACACTAGCCATCAAGACATCAGGCTTTACACAACTGCAGCTTATCTCACTTGTGATGATGGTTCATCCTTGCACTTGTATAATAGGGGTCAACAGGCAAAGGAAGCACCCACATTCTACTACCTATTCAAAACTTTGCTTCTCCTAGGAAGAGTTTCATCTTATTTAACTTATACAGTATAAGTTTCTTGCATCCAACATGGGTGGTTACCAAAATCTCCTATTCTCCATGTAGTATAGCCAAAATCCGCTTCTTAATGAAGATGAACTTAAATGATTATTACCTCTCCAGACCGAAACTTATCAAGAATGATCTGCATCGTCTTCCTTGACATACTCTTCAGTTTCGAGTGGACTCCTACAAGAAAATCGCACTTCCAAGATGCTAGATTCTTAAGGTTTTGTAGAATGTAGGACAAGGATCTTGCAGTAATAATCCTATTGACAAAAATTATGCATTTCATATCCTGCTGCAACCTGAAACAAAACAAAAACATAAAACAAATCCTTTTGGGCATAACTGCTACACATAATTCATAATCTCAGGCAACAGAAGGCCAGAAGTACAATAGTAAGAGTAAATGTTTTAAGTGAAAACAAAATAATGGCAAATAAGTCAAATTTGGTCATATGAGCGGTAATCATTGCTTTTTGTGATTTTCAAAACTGTGGTATCAACTACAGCCTTCTAATATGTGTTTTATAGTTCCTTAAAGCTATGATGTATAGAATAAATAGAGAAGAACCCGTAAATACCAACCTGAAGGATGAAAGAATTCCAATAAGACGTAAGACCTTACTTGAGAAGAATGGCTCCTTTAAGATCTCTACACAAGATAGACCAGATGCAACAGCATCTATAAACATAAAATAAACTCCCATCATTAAGAGTACCATAAATTATGTCAATAATCAAACCAAATGTTAATAATAATATTAATATAATGCTGAAAAGATAAAGTACTGATCCGCTAATAATTTTTCAATGAGAGTAAAATCCACACAATCATTTATATGGAAACATACTAGAATACCTTTCACATAGTCAGTACGAATGATGTCAGCTGCCTGAGCCAGATATTCCGCACATACAGAGTCATCACTATTATTTCCTTCTGCCTCTATATCATTATTGCCTTCCTCTATTAATTCATTTCGTTCAAAGTTATCACCACTCGAAAGAATATGTCTAGCCTTGGAAGAGAGAAGAAAAGCAAAGGAAAACAAAGGTTAATTTTTGAAATTAAAAAAAAAATGGAGCAATTAGAGCTAAACATTCAATAAAGGAAGCCTCCCTTTTTCTATTTTGGACCATTAAGTAATTAAACAACCCTAGACAGTAGACACAACTCAGGGTCTAGGCTTTATAACTCATTAATATACTTTTTAAGCATTTAGAGAGAGAGAGAGTAGCATAAAAGGAATTTTAGAGAATATCAAAGATAGATAATTAAGCAATCTTTTTTCTGTGAATAAAACTCATTCAATTAATGACAATAAGGAGATCACTAATAATTAGAGAAACCATTAAAAAGATTAGAGGTAAATTTTCTTACTTGTAACGCACCCCAAAGGCCAAGAGTTTCCAAGCAAAATATTATACTGTCATGCACTCTGTTTAATGTTTTCTTTGTACTCCTTAGACTTTGGTAGTCACTCGTCTTCTTACTAAGTTCCGCTATACACTGTCAATGATATAGCAAGAGCCGCAATAAGAATAAAAGACTTGATAACAAGAAATTAGCCTGTCTTTCTTTTTTTGGGTCTAACAAATAACAAGTGAGAGCCTGTCTAGAACCACAATACATGTCAAAACAACATACCTGGCGTTTCAGCTGGTCAAGATTTCTAGAAAAAGTCATGCAGGGGCTGGATGTGCCACTAATAACAGGACCATAACGATGGACATTGATAAGAGGAGAAACAACAGAACAATGCAATTCTGTCTTGTCTTCAACCGTATAAACCTACAAAGGAGGGAAAATTATAATTAAATACGAAAATCACAAGCACTTGGATAGTACAGCAGCATGAGTGCATGTCCAGCCACTGTAGAAAGCTTCCCCAAAGAAAATTGGGTTCAAAACAAGCCACTCCTAGGGAATGGCTTTTCTAGAAAAGTCTATCTCTCATTTACTGTTCTCCACTCCGTATTGAACTAAATTGAATTTGGAACTGAGGAGTTTAACAGAAAAACAACGTCGGCAGGATTCATTATCAACATATACATTGCTGACACATTCTGAAGAAAGTGATTTTCATTGATTTGTGCAAATGCATTCTATACAATATATAGCAGTATACAAGATTATATTTACAGAAAACATTCAATTGTAATTACAACAATTAACAAGCTGCTCAATCCTAGCCTTGCAACTGATGCTAAACTCTAGCCATAACAGATCCTTGACAATAGCAATATCAAGCTGGAGATAAATCAATTAATGGAGGAGATTTGGTTGTTGTTACTGAAGCTTGATCTGAGGAAGAGATATGCAAGGAATCTGTGGTTTTAACATCCCCCCGCAAACTTGAGGGTCCTGGACGCACAAGTTCGTTTGACACAAGGAATGGCGATGCTTATGCAATGGCTTGGTGAGCTGACACATTCTTTACTATCGGAAACATTTCAAGATATGATGATCCCCTTACAAGATTCAGAGCTTTGGTTCTGATTTAAAATTTTTGTTTTCTCTGAAATTATGAGGTTTTGTTCTATGGTTTTGTATTGTTAATTTCAAAATTATGTGTCTTGTATAATCTATTTAGTCTGCCATTTATCAATTTAAAAGCAAAACACATTGAAAAGAAACAAAGAGGATGGACATGGAAAATTTAGCCTTGGCCAACATACAAACTCTATGGTTCCTAATCGTGTGTGTTCAAGTTCAACAGGGTATGTGATGAAAGGAACATATACTTGGTAAAGAGGCATCCAATCTAGCAATATGGTCCACGGAGATTCTTTCATATTAACAAACTAAGGCTAGGGTTTAACTTTGAATTCAGAAAGGCTTGATCAGATTAAAACAAAATTATTGTTGAGCAACAGCACTATAAAGTATAAAGAGAATAATAAGGCCCAAAACAGGAGGAAAGACTTTGGATGGCAAGGATCATATGGAAGACATTGTAAGTATATCAAACAAGGATAGTTCTATATGTTTAACAGGTCTTTGTAAACCAGGTGGGTTATTCACAAGTCACAATGTTAACAACACCACTTACCTTAAGGAAAATAAAGTAAATATTAAAGAACAGGAATAAGAATTTCATAACCCATATATATCTCAAAGTTAAATCTCCACAACCCACCTTAGCATCAAGTAAATTTTCAAGACTATTGATACTCTTTGATAAATTCGATTGACTAGAAGTGCCTGAAATAGTAAAGCATACATGTACAAATTAGGAAATGAAAGAGTAACAGTCATTAGCATTCTAACATGCACAATAATGACTAGGAAACAAACAGTTAGACAAACAGTGTAAAGGATAACCATCAACCAGCATGGCAGTGATCGAAGAAATATGCCACTAAAAAGAACAAAAATATATAAAAAATCTCAATTTCCTTTAATGATAGAAGAGATTCAAAACAACCTTTAGAAACATGTTTCAGTCCAAAACTTTAGGATATCTATGATTTGTAATATTTCTAGAATAATTGTAGCAAGCTCATAAGCATTTGTCAAATACTCTGCACTAATTATATATACAACACGAATTGTAGATTAATATGATCAGAGAACTGATGAATAAGAGGTGAAAGTTCATAATTGTGAAGAAACATTACCTTTACCTACAACTGGAGATGCAGTCATGCCAAATATACGAGGAAGTTTCGTGGCATCATTCTTGTAAAACTACAGACGAAATATTCAAGTTAACTTATGTCAACAAAAAACACTAACTCTAACAAAAGAAGCATATACAAGAAGTGCAAGTGTTTGAGAGCTCTTTACTTTCATAATTTCTGCGTAAGGATGGTTGCTTTTTATTTGAGCGTGATGACACTCATCAAAAATCAGCAATGCAATCAACTCCATCTTAATAATACGGTGGTATAAGTTACGTAACAGTATTTGAGGCGTCATGACAAAAACCTGCATATCATCAGCAAAACATGAAAATGTAATTCAAAATGATGAAGCATTGAGAGAACTGTATCTTTCCTTCTTTTCCTTTTCTGTAAAGAAACAAAACATTTAGAAAGCTGTATCAGAGTTGGTGGAAAAGAATATAATTTGTTTTCAAAAAGCTAGAAGTCTACATTTGTTCACTGATTTTCTGAAAATAAGTTGGGGCAAAAACAACACAGAATTTGAAGATATCCAAATTATTTAAAAGGAAAATTCACTTGGAGAGCTTGATGGGATGGTGTCTCCTTCACTTTAGCCTTCTTTATGTTAATCTACTAGCATGTGTGAGTGCATGTGGATTTTTAATATATGTTCCTATAACTTCAAGTCTAGTAAGAGGTGATGAATTTCGTAATAGAGAAAAAACTGGCAAATTATAAATTTACAGATCAATTTATAAACCTAATTACCTCATATTGTTCCATCTCTTTTTCCCAGTCTTGGTGAGTTTTCAATTTCTTAGAGCTTCCACAATAGGTCCCAACCTTGAGATCAAGGGAATCTTCTATAACTCTTGCTTGCTACCAAATCAAAGAAATCCAAATAAAATCCATGTCATGACCAAAATCAAATACATATTTTCAGACTAACATTGTAATTCGAACCAAGACAATGAAAGACAGCCAAAATATTCATACACAAACATAAACTTCTTAATGTTCAAATTTTCGTTACTCTGATTGAACAACCATATACGAAATAGCAGCACTGAAAGTCAACAATATAAAATGTTTAATAGCATGATTATTCAGACAGCAAGTAGTTTTGTGTGTGTGCGTATTGCGTGCGTGTATAATAAAATCTAATCACTCTTTACGGTCAGGACTATGGATAATGATGATCAGTCAATTGTGATGCATGTTTCTCGAGATTATAATGTCAAGAACTTTTACTAATCTGTTGATGTCTTTGTCAAAACACACAACAGAGGCATTACAGCTTTGAACTAATACAACTTCTAAATAGTGTGATTGTTACCGTAGCTTCTTCAAGTGAGAAGATGGAATCATCTACCTTTCTGTATGCTTCTTCTTGGTGAGAGATAATGCAGACACTAAAGCTTCTTAGTGAATTAATCTCATTTACACAAAGACTGAACACCTTTGATTTCTATCTTGTCTACACGCATAGTAGGGACTAAAACACTAGTAGGAACTCAAATTCAGAGACCAGTCTCTTGGTTTGAGAAAATGCACAACTAAACACAGAAACCTGACTGATTCAGTTACTCCATTTCCCACAAGAGTCAAGCGCTAAGGGCTACATTGTTGTGGAACTTGCAAAGCTAGAAACTAACTTGTACCTCAAACTCAAAGATCAGCCAAGTTCCAAATCATAGAAAAGCATATCACCTGTTGAACAAGCGCCACCGTAGGCGCAAGAAACACACATATGTTCTTATGAGGTTTCATTATCAACTCGCGCAGCTCATAGATAAGCAACACTGCTATGTGGGTCTTTCCACAGCCAGTTTCCAAATAGACAATTATGTTCTCCTCCACAGCTTTCTGACACAGCTCCAATTGATACCTTCAAAACCAACACATAAAAAAACCAATAAACAAAACAAATATACTCCACCTTTACTTCATTTTCAGCAATGAAAACTCCAAATGAACCTCAAAACCTACCACTTTTGACACTAGTTAATCACAAAGACTCCACCTTTACTTCTTGTTCAGTAATCAAAATTCCGAATGAACCTCAAAACCTACCATATTTTACACTAAACAAACATAAAGATTCCAACTTTACTTCATTTACTCAAAATTCCAAATGAACCTCAAAACCTACTTATTTTGACACCAAATAAACATAAAGACTCCACATTTACTCATTTCCATTACTCAGACTTCCAAATGAACCTCAAAACCTACCATTTCTGACACCAAATAAACAAAAAGACTGCACCTTTACTTCATATTCTCCACATTTTCTTACAAACCAATCACATAACAGCTAACATCCACACAAAAAAGAACCAACCTTTACATAAAAATTGCAAACCCAAAAACCACAATGCAGTAAACAAACAACACAAAACTTACCTCCGGGCAACCTTCCTCGGATCCTTATCCGGCCTCGGAGCTCCATCACCCGACTCCCCAGCCCGACCCTCCTCTTCCCCACCTCTCTGCGGTGGTGGAGGACCCGTATCGGGCGGCACGTCGTCCATACTCCTCCGCGTTCCGACTGTGCTTCCTACTCTCTGTCTCTCTCTCTCTATCTCTCTGTGTTTGGGTCACTGTGAGCTCTAATGACTCAAGCAAAGAATTTAGAGTGGGTCCACGACTCTGTTTTCTTTTGTGTTGTTTGGTGTTGACTGTTGACTTGCTCAGAGACTCTTGTGGCCTTCTTCTTCCTCTCGCGGGTTTCCTGGCTTTTTCAAAAATGCTTTGGGATTATTATCAGTGAAGCTGTTAGCTGCGTGTGAAATGAGAGAGAGCTTCGGATCTCATGTATACTGTAGACCATTTATTGTGTAACGTACAAGAGTGGAAAAATATTTTGTGATTATTTATACAAAAATATTGATACCATCTATGGGACAGAGAAGTTAAGTGCTAAGGCAACCAAAAAAAGAAGAAGTAAGAAATGACTTTTTATATAATTTATTGGTCCAACTCGTCACTTTTTCAAAGTTTTATTTATTGTTCTGTTGTTGTTTCAGTTGAACCAATTATTAATACGATCGGTTTTCTTGCAAAGAGACGTAAATGACTTTTTTGATCTTGTTTGGACGATCCGTTTTTTTGTAAAGAGACGTAAATTACTTTTTTGATCTTGTTTAGGCGATCAGGTTTCTTGCAAAGATACGTAAAAGTCACCTAAAATATGAACTCGAACTTTGGTTTTTCGAATCTTATCCTTGTGTAAATTACACACCTTGTGAGATCAAAATGGTTACCAAATAGAATGCTAAATGAAACTAGATTTGGTAAGGAGTTAGTTTATATCTATTTATACAAGCCACATACTAATCAAAAGTGCTCAGCCATAAGATCAGGCGGGAGCAAGGCGGAACGCATTAGGAGACGCTTTGGGGCTAGCCCTACAGGGGTCAGCTCAATATAGGTGCAGACCTTGCCTTCCCATATGTGGAAGGAGCTCACCTTCCCACATCGGAAATAAATGAGGAGCAACTTTCAAGATTTAGTCGATAATCATGCATTTACTCCTATTCACGGCAAGTCATTATTCCCTTATCTACCATTACTCTGTCAATTTTACTTTACATGTCTGATCCAGGCATCGAAGGGTTTTATGACCGGCAACCTCGATCTCCCGTTAACCTTTCGGGATTGGACGTACAGACAACTCTCAGTGATTCCATAATTCTCGCTTTGGGAACCATACAAAAACAATAGCGAGATTAAAATCATTTAAGAGCATCTCTATTCTTCAATACATTGTACATTGTTATATTATTTCATTTTTGAATAAAGAATTTCTTAATCCACATGTATCTTCCATTAATGGATCATGGGCTTAATTACCAAGCCTACTTCCAACTAGCTGGTTAATGGAGATCGACACTTTCTGTGGTTTCATATTCAGACTCTTGGGCGCTTATTTTTTGTGAATTTTTATCTATTTTGAAATGAAAATTAATATCAAATTATTTACGAACTTTCAGTCCTCCCTTAAAAATCAACAGTAGATAAGGAATCGATGAATAATTTTCTTTATCAAAAGAGAGAATCAATCGCCAACTTTTTTTTTTATCAAAAGAGAGGAGATGCCAAAGAGACGAGAGATTGAAAAAAAATTAAAATTAAAATCATTTCTAGATTTATACGTGTCACTCTTACGCATGTTCTCTGTATCGTTCTATCAATTCCAACTTCCAAGTGACCAAAGTCACCCATGACGTAGCTAAAATGGCCACACCAAACACCGCCGTCACCACCACCACCACACCCACCGTCGCATTCACCACTCCGCCAATCTACGCCGCCCGCCTCCGCCACCTCCTCACCCTCAACAACTTCACTCCCCTCTCCTCTCCCACACTCACCGTCCGCCACACCCCCTCCACCGTCTCCGCCCTCAAACCCCACCTATCGCCTCCTTCCCTAAACCTCTTCTCCGCCGTCGCCTTCCCTTCCCGCACCGCCATCGCCGCCTTCTCCGCCGCCGCAGACGACGTCGCTCATCCTCTCCTCTCTCCAAACGGCGCCGTCTTCACCGTCGCGGCGCTCGGCAAGGACGCCGAGCTCATCGACGACGGCTTCGTCCGCAAGCTCAGTCGAGATCGTCGCCGTGTCAGAATTCTGGTACCTCCGACCGCCACGCCGAGCTCGTTGGTTCACGCGCTCGGCGACGGCGGAGGCAGGAGGGTGCTGTGTCCGGTACCGGTGGTGTTTGGACTGACCGAGCCTCCGGTGGTGCCGGATTTTCTCCGGGAGCTCGGTAAAAGCGGTTGGGCTCCGGTTCGGGTCAATGCGTACGAGACGAGGTGGGCCGGGCCGGAGTGTGCGGCCCAAGTGGTGGAGAGAATCAAGGAGGGGGCTTTGGATGCGATCGTGTTTACTAGCACTGCGGAGGTGGAGGGGTTACTGAAGAGCTTGAAGGAGTTTGGGCTGGGCTGGGAGAGTGTCAAGAAATTGTGCCCGAAACTGCTCGTTGCGGCCCACGGGCCCGTTACTGCCTCTGGAGCCCGAAACCTTGGTGTCGGAGTAGATTTGGTGAGTTCCAAGTTCGACAGTTTTCAAGGTGTTGTTGATTCTTTGCGTTCTGAGATTTTGAAAGCTTAGTTAATTGGGGTAGCTTGGAGTCCAAGCAGACTTCATAATGTAATGTTGTTAATGGAAGATGAATTAGAGGGTACGCAAGCTTATATTATATATATGGGACTATTATACAGCACAAACAAACATTTCTAATGCTCTTATATGGAAAGCAAAGCTATGAAACTACACAAACTGCCACTCTTATCAGCTATAAGTATATGTTGTCATTGGTAATCTGGATCAAAAATCATAAACCTGCTGCTTCAGAAGTCGGGTTGTGGCTTATCGAGCCTGTAAAAGCTTTAATGTATCCTCCATGGATGGTCGATCAGATGGACGGCTCCTAGTGCAGAGCGTAGCTACCTCGAGCACCCTTTTTATCTCCTGTTGCACTGAAGTGTTAGAACCAACTTCATTCTCATTGATTATTTCTCTGAGAACACTTTCCCTCGACTTGCCATGTAAGCTTGCTCCTGAATTCGTCAACCTGCCGTTGGATAAAATTTCAAGCATGATCTCCCCGAAGCTGTATACATCTCTGTATAGCTCCTCTTCTACAGAACTGTTTGCAGCACCTGTCCAAAGATTTATAACAAACATTTAACAACCGCTTCTGGTTCAAAACAAAGGAGAAAATGAGCACTTGTAGAAAGATTATATATTGTTATGCATACCTGTATCCATGGTGGAGGTCTCTGCAGTACCTGAAGTTTTGTTCAACTCCAGCAGATGCTTGAATCCGAATTCTGTCAGATGCGGTTCCATGTTTTCGTCAAACATTATATTACTTGATCTCAAGTCCCCATGACCAACTGCAGGATGACATTCATGGTGAAGGAAGCACAATCCCCTTGCAATGCTCACCACAATTTTGTACTTAGCTGCCCATTCCCTTTTCACTCTTATATTTTCTGATAAACTTCCGTTGGGCAAGTAATCGTACAAGAGATAAACCAGATGCTTGTTGTAGCAAAATCCGAGCAATCGGATTAGATTCTTATGCCTTGCACTCCCAATTCGGGTTATGAATGGCAACATAACATTCACTAGCTTCGGATCGCATTCAAACTTCTTCACTGAAACTGTGATTCCTGTTGGCAGAACCGCTTTGCATACTGATGCTGACGTCGGGGACGATGCATCATCCATGGATTCTATGGAACTGAAGCTCTTCAATACATCGCTTGCTTTGAATTGAGGGAGTCCAGCAAATGAGACCATCTTCCATTGGCCTTTGCTGCCTTTATAAAAATAAAGTACTCCTAGAGCTGACAGAGCAAGGAACATAAGTATGCCTGCACACAGTAGCAAGACCCATATAAGCTTCCCGGTGCCTCTGCTTCCGAAGATAGCCACTGAACCGGGACATGATCTCAAAGGCTCTCCACATAGCTTTGGATTTCCAACGAATGCGCTACTTCCCATAGTCTTCACTACCTTTCCAGAGGGAATTGTCCCAGAAATATCATTGAAAGACACATTCAGAAGTGATAAGCTTGAAGAAGAACCAAACTTTGAAGGTATTGGTCCATCCAAACTATTATGTGATAGGTCTAGGACACGCAGAGCAGGAAGACTTGCAAGCTCCTCAGGTATATGACCTGATAAGTTATTGTTGGCCAAACCAAATCTCTCAAGAGCTCGGCAGCTAGAAACACTGTCTGGAACACCCCCTGATAAACTGTTCATGTTCAATTCAATAACAGATATGGATTTACAGCTTCCAAATGCCGGAAGATTGCCTACGATACTACACGAGGAAGCTGAGAAATTCTGAAGAACTGGCAAAGACCATGTTTGTGCAGGAATTGTGCCCCCTAATTCTGGATTATTGGACACATTAAAGTACTCAAGCTTGGGAGCTTGGTCTATATCTATTGGAATCCCACCAGTGAGTTTATTCTCGGACAAGTCTACATATGAAAGATCACGAAAGTTGCTGAATTTCAAAGGGATCTCACCTGAGAATGAGTTATCTTCAAGCCGAAGACGAACAAGTGAAGAACAATTGGACAGAGATGGTGCAAGACTGCCACTAAAATTATTCGAAAACAGCATCAGCTTAAAGAGCACACCTTTCACACAGATATCTGCTGGAATGCTGCCATTGAAGTTGTTTGTAGACACATCAACCCACATGAGGTTGGAGTTCCTCCCCAAATCCTGTGGAAGATTCCCAGAGAAGTAGTTGTTCCATATAAGAAGAGTCTCCAGTGAAGGAAGCTCAGCAATCCCTTCAGGAACAGCACCACTCATCTCATTGTAGAAAAGACTCAACAGTTTCAGGTTCTTCAACTCTAGAAGACTATCCGGGATCGGCCCGGAGATTTCATTATCCGAAAGATCCAAGCTTGTGAGAGATTGAAGTTTACTGAACTCCACTGGTATTGATCCACTAAGCTGGTTTCTGAAGAGAAAGAGTGACTCAAGCTTGGTGAGATTCCCAAGCTCTCTTGGAATAGACTCAGAGAGATTTGCATAAGCAATATCAAGATACTGAAGCTGGCTCATGTTTCCCAATTGCCAAGGGATGCCTCCCTGGTAAGAATTGTAGCCAATCTCCATATGAGTCACTGTTTTGAGCTTGCCCAATTCAGGTGGTATGTTCCCACTGAGCATATTCCCTGCAAGATGAATAAACTCAAGGCTTTGAAAATTACCATATTCTAGTGGGATTGGACCCTTGAAGTAGCTCCCAGCTAGATTCAGGACCTTGAGATTCTGAAGTTGAGACACCTCAGCAGGCAGTGACCCAGAAAAGCTGTTGCTGAATGCATCAAACACAACCAGATTGGTAAGACCGGAGATTCCAGCTGGGAACTGGCCGGAGAAGTTGTTCCGGCTAATGTCCAAGCTTGTTAAGTTGGCCAGGGTGAACATTCCCAGTGGGAGCTTGCCGGAAAATGAGTTGTAACTCAGGTTCAGGTCAAGAAGATCAGTAAAGACACTGAAGTTGACTCCGGAGATTGAACCGGCAAGCCTCTTCACTGACAGGTCTAGACTGGTAACAGAGGAGTTGTTGCTGTTGCATTTGACACCAGACCAAGAACAGGCATAGATTTTCGCAGATGGGTTTTGTCCAGGAGGCACAGACCAGTCTTGTAAGCTGTCATAGTCATCTGTGAGCTCAGACTTTAAGCTCAGAAGGGTCTCTGAGTACAGATCAGCTGCTGAAACAGCTGCAGAGAACATGAACAAGAGAAGAAGATTGTAGAAGAAGAAGGAGTGGGAAATCTCCATTTTTGGAGAGGGACAAAGTTTCAGACCCCAAAGGAAGAAAAATGTGTCAGATTATAATAAGGTGAGGGAACCATGCATGGGAACTAGAGAAAGAAGTCTTATAACATAAAGAGAGAGAAAATGGGAATTGACTGTACAGTGTATACTGATTAAGAGATTAGTTTGATGTGATCGGGAATATGATATGGGACCCTTTTGGTGTTTGTTTATTTTGATGGTGTTGGCCATTGGGAATAAAGGTGTAAAATCAAAAGGGCCATATCTCTTTTCTCTTTTAGCAGAAAGAATCCAATAATAAGCAGTAGGCTGGAAATTGGAATTGGTATTTGGGCACTGCGGGACACTTGTGGAAATCATCATTCATCAGTATCCTTTGTTTTTTGGATATAGAAATGGTTAAAGGTTTATTCTGTAGACTCTCTTTCGGTTGTGAGTTTCAACTCAAGCAACTGGCTTTAGTCCTTGAGATGTATTAAGAAATCAAAAAGAGAGATAATTATTTGGTTATTACCACAACTAGTATCATTTGTTGGGTCCATGTCCTAATCTTGAAATGCACGATAATGCGGATTAACTATTGATCACTGTAATTCTAAATAAACACAGTCCTAATACAATACTTTGAGATATAAACTGAGTTTAACTCTAAATTGAAGCTGAAAAGAGATCTGAGAGTAGATATTTTAGATCCGTTAAACTAGTATATGACCGTTATTACTGTAAGCTAATGTTAGTAATGATTGTTAGTAATGCGAGTACAGGGAAAATGACAAAATGTGTAGGGTTTAGGGAATATTAATTTCATGATTATGGTGCCAATAAAAGGTTTTGGTATTACTATAGGGCAAAGGGTTACAGTAGTGTAAAAGGCACTTCAACGTTCATGGCCGGCCATGACGAAGATCTCCCTTCTACTATTTGCTTGCAAGTTGCAATAATGGCGATCAACTCCTATGCTCAGGAAGAACAACTATCAAGGCATTAGCTTTTTGGTGCTGTACGTGGGCATGCAATATCCGTGGACAAGAATAGATCTGATTGAGGATTTCATTGAGCTTTTGAAATGACAGGAGCTAGTGCAGGCAGGGAGGTAAAAGAGTAAAACGACAGGGTTGCTGATAAAAGAGGTTGCCTTTTTTCTTGATGTTCAATGAGCCTTTGGCCTTTTGTGTCCCTCAAGAACATAAAGGGTAGCCTTTTCTTGACCTTAACAGTGGATCAGTGATTAATCGGCTAGGACCGGCGGCTCCGGGGCACTGTAGAATTTTCGCTTCCACCATATATATATATACACACACATATTATCCATCCCCTGCAAGTCACTCGATCTGTTGATTCAAAGGAAACAGTGCCAAAACTAGTTCAAGTGTTGGGTTTACAATCATGATTCACGAGGGGGACGTGCAACATATGCTTCATGGAGCCCCCGTGATAGTTCAAGTCCCTGAGGAACCGTTTTAGTACTTCTGCACTTCAATTACTTCGAAATAACTCTCGTGACATCCTTAATGCAAATATGTGTAACTAAAGTACAATGAAACTTCATGTAATGTAAGAGAGACTCTTTAACGATGAATTTAAAATCAGGATTCAACGTGAACTTTTAAATCAACATATTATCAGAGTTATTTATGATTTATCAAAATATATCGAAACTTGTTCAACCATTAAATTACCGTCATTATCGTTTCAGAACTGTAAAAAAAAAAAAAAAAAAAGGTTGCCGGAAAGGAGTAAATGTTCATGATATTTCATCTTTGAAGGAAGTATGCTCTAAATTCGTCTCGAGTACAGAACAAGGCAAAGATGGTGAATAAGAAAAACAATCCCAAGAAGCTTCCCCACAACATGGTTTGAGAAGGACACTGCAACAAGGATCTGATGGTGTAAATTGGGATTATCCCCCTTGATGAGGAACACATCTTTTCAAGAACAGAATTCTAGTGAATTGGATTCCCATTATATAAGAGTCAAAAGAGTACGAGCTCATGTTTGATTTGATACCTCAATCACCAAATCATGTAGTAAGTACAATAACTTAAAAAAAAAAAAAAATTACTTGAATTATCACATATTTTCTGTTCACTGAGTGCAAGTTAATTGGGGAAAATTTGGACTATCTGAGGGCCAAAGATTTTAAATTGGAGGAACATCTGGTCAAAAATATTATTAGTTTTGCAGAAGAAGCTGATTAACAATCTGCAAGAGAAGACATTGATCATGCATAAAGTATGCATAAGTGGGAGTGGGTAGAGTTCGTAAAGTGACTATCGCGAAATTAAGGCACCCGTTTAGATTTTCTTATTAATTCTTTGTTAAAATAGAGAATGCATGGCTAATTGAAGGGTGTACCGGAACTTTTGGAGTTGGCCCAAGTGGACCTGATAAGAGCTTTGATTGCACTCCAAAGTCCAAAGTATAAACAATACTATATCCTTTAAAATTTTCCAACAGTATTTCAGTGACATGTAAACACGCTAGTACACTGAAATAACCAATTAGGAGGTAATTGTTCTCTGTCTAACTTAAACATTCTAGGTAACAGCCTTGTTACTTTCCAGGTACGAGCTCATCTTTGCTCCTTGAATCTGCTAACTGAATGTGGATAAAGAACTCAAATGGAAGAACAAAACAAAAAAAAATTTGGCCTTCCATCTTGCATTACTCTGTAGAACTGCTCGATTTTGGCCAATTAAACTGCTTGATTAGATGTTTTAGTCTACATAGAAAACAAAACCCGGCGAAGCCCTTATCAAAAAATGAAAAATGATAAAGAAAACCCCTCACTGAAGCCATCAATAGCTCTGACAGAGGTCGAAAAATGAACAAGGGACGTTATTCCTCCAAATGAACAGCAGACTCGAGCTTCAAACGATTTAGTCGAACAGTCCCAAGAATGTACTCGGGCAACTCTTCCTCCTCCCTTGCCTGCAAATATATTAGCAATTAAAGGTATATGTAAAGGCAATACTCCAGCAGGTAAAACATTGTAGTCAAGATTGGCTGATACTACCACACACAACCCAAGGCTGTAACGACAAAGCCACTATACAAAATTTATATTGACGACGAGATTACCAAAGGATCGTCAAAGAAAGGAAATGCATACCAAAAATTGATATAAGGAGCAATACATTCAAGAATGTAACAATTAGAAAGACGCAAACCTCTATCAAAATTGCAAGATCAACAACTATGCTCGTGACATATCCTAAGACAAGTCCGATGACACTCCTTGCCACAGATGATGATCCAATATCGACATCAATCTGAACAATGAGAATTATCCAATAAATCATTTCATTATATTTAAAAGAAGCAGAGCATATCAAGTTATCAACACAAGTGTTTGGGATACTATAAGCAACCAGGAATGCACCAAATATAGAAGGAATCAAAGAACACCATGATAGAAATGATATAAATACCAATATGAAAGTATAAAGGAAAGCAAAGAACAATCTGATAGAAATAATATAATTACCTCTAGGAAATTGTCTTGTCTGAGATATTTGCAAGTCACAGCTTTTCCCAGCAGGCAAGCTTTTGTTCCAACAGCACGCTTGACCATCCAATATCCCTGTACAATTAGTTCACAATTAGCTACTGTTTTTCATCCAATGTAGACAACATAATTGCCTCTAGGATTTTGAACATGTATAAACTTCAAGCATAACATGCCTCAACAATACTGGGAATCAACTTGAATCTTGCATTGCGAAACATGTCATTCCCATCCAAAAATTTAGAAAACAGAGAATCTGGCTTTGGAGGTCTGTCAGCAGCATAGTAAAGTACCAAACTATAGTTTGGCTTTGCAGGAACCTGAAAGAGAAAAACTGAATATTATACAGCTACTGTACGTCTTTCAATATTCTCTAAACCTAGCATTATGAAGCAAATACCGGAGATAGAATAACTAAATCTCAGCAATGACCCTACTGTTTCAGAAATTCTCTCTTTTTCCACTCATCAACTTAAGATACTATTCTCCTTCTCCCTTCATAATAACAAGATTTAAGCACATTTTTACTCATCAAAAAGATTGGAATTGATCCCAATCCTTCAAATGACAAATACGGTTGTATAATCAAAATTGTAAATGTGGACAACCATGAAATAACAGGAAATGACAGTCATCTTTAATGACTTTATAATAGTTGTATAGCTGCTCCAAATCCCACATGAATAAAAGGTAAATTTATCATTTCTTGTTTTTTGTTTTTGTTTTTAGTTTTCTTTTTTCCTCGTCAAACCTCAGTATTGCATTTCTTACATATATAAAGTATGACAAGATTGGGCCAAGTAATTTCCTTCATACCTAAGAAAAATATGATTTGATCGGAAAGAATTCACACATGTACCTGGAGATTGATGACTAGTATGAATGGAAGCTTCTTTCCGGCTTCTGACTGAAATCAAGAAGAATACGCTTAGGCACAGGAACAACCAACCAAAGAACAATCAGAAGCTTAAATGTTCCATAATTAAGCTTTCAAATATACAATCTTAAAAATCACATCAAGGGAAGACTTGGTAGTGCTTTCTGCAGTTGCACTATCGACATGACAACAAAAAAGGCATCCAAACCATCAGGCAGTGATGTTAATGGGCATATTGAAGCTCGTGAAAGCAAGGAAGGGGAAAATTGTAACTTAACAATTTTGTAGTCAATATAGAAATTTGAACACCAAAAGATAGCCTGTACCTGAACAAGACACCTGGGATGAAGTGCAATACTATCCATGGTTTTATCAACTTTGAACCAATCAACTCCTATGAGATTAAGAAGGGGATCTCCTCCCGTGACCTGAAAATAGGAAATCAGCAACGATCATAAGAAGAGGACTGAAAGTCATAAATTCAGAGGCACCAAATCCCACAAAGAACTATGATAAACTAACCTTGGAATTGTCCTTTAGGTAGTTCTTTCCTCTGATCATAAATCCCTTGCCGCTTGGAGTTGACCAGCAGTTTGTGTCAGCATCATCCTTCCCTTTGCACAATGAAACAGAGAACTGGCTCGGATCAATCATGACAGGAGCCACTTCAGAATCCAGTTCCTTATTAGCATCTGCAGCTGTATACAGAATTTGTAATTTTAGCACTGATAATATATGGAAATGGGAAACCACAATTCAAACCAGTCTTTGACTACATAAGTATGCCACAATTAGCGGACCTGAAGTTTTCTTCAGTTTCAATTTTGCTTCCTGAGAAATAAATGAGGAGGGTATTAACATCTAAATAAAACAAAATGTACTATACAAATGCGAGCTGCATTAAATTGTAACACCAACACTGCTCAGCTCCAATTAAAAGAGAAGGGAAAACCTTTTTGTCAAGAGCGCCATTCTCACTTTCTTCTTCATCCGAAGATGAAGAGTCTGTAGAAATTGCATCATAAAACTCATCCTTTACATCTGACTCATTGTATTCAGCATTTGAAATGGAAACTGATGATAGCTTTGATTGGACAAATGTGGCAGAAGATTGACATTTTAGTGCAGGATTTGCTCCAATATATTCCTTCATACCTGAACAAAAAAGAAAAAAAAAAAAAATACAAAAGGGGAACACTATTACCTTTGCAATGACCATAATATAAAGTACTTTATCTATTCCAGTTATTTGGATTTGGAAGCCCATTAAATGGTGGCAGTTCGCAGTATGTTTGCGTAGGTGAAGCTTTAAATCTTTAATGGAGTCCTTAGAACTTGATCTTTGTTTGTTTAGTGTCGCTAAAAATCCTAAAGTACAAGGACGTGAGCCAGCTATCATTTTATAATCTATTATATAGCCTCATGTCATGTGTAGGCCTCTCTCCGCCCCCAGAAAGCTCAACTCATGGAATTCAACATGAATTGGAAGGTTGTAATTGCAGGATTTAAACTTGGGAACATGTTAAGTGTTGTGCGCTTACCATAGTTCCCAAAGCTTTAAGCTCTTGGGATTTGAGCCAAACTAATTGTTTCACCCTCTAACAATTACACTCTACAGAATTGAAAGGGCACAACTTACATCTACCTCATTGTTGGACCAGATAACCTCACATAATAGAACATCCAAATGATAAAGTCAAGACATAATTAAAAAAACATATAATTAACTTCCTGACCTCCTACTTGGCACAACAATGCATAAGGTACACTCCTCTCGAACTTTGAGCAGTGGCTTTTCTTCCATCTGCTCCAGCCTGCAGAATGTATCTCCAACATTTGCGTGACGAGACTTCTTGGACTATCTGAACCCATGGATGAATTCAAATTTCTAATCTCCCAAGTAGATGCTGCAATAAGAATAAAACACAAAAAGAACACCAATTTGATGAAGGAGCTGAGATTCTAAACAATAGTCAGAAGACGCAAAATGAATTTCAATGTAACCATCAAACAAAAAAAAACATGATAATATTTGGAAACAACTATTTCATCAAGCACTCAAGCAGTACAGAAGTACACATATGCTATCAAGGCAGTTGAGCCAAATGAAAAAAAAATATGGAAAGGGAAAGGGGGAAAAAAATCAGACATGCTTAAGTGAGTTTAGAGTAAGACTTAAACTTTACCATATATTTTGTCTTTATTAAATATTCAGTAGATATTAAATACCAAATTTATCTTATTGATTGTACTTATATTCAGAAAACAACTCAAAATTAACTGATACTAAACTTACATGTTAGATACAGCCTTTCAAACACAAAAAATTATAATAAACAAAACTTCTTTGTGCTGAACTATTGTCATAAATTTTTAAGGATAAAAGTGAAATATCTTACGATTTATTTTTGTGCGACGATATCCAGATCTTGGAGGCTTCTTCTTATGAACAGCTGGGAAATGCAGGATTGCTGCATAAAGAATACCACAGAATATCTGTCAAATACTAAGGCAAACCATTATGGCATATCTCTTCAAGCAACTCCAGTAGTAAAAGTTAGAAATGTCATTGAGACTTTTGTTGACTGCTCACGTTACAGATTTTTAAAAATAACTCCTATCCCTGTAGCTCTCTGACCAGCACAAGAATCTGCTTCAACGAGCCAGTTTGAAGCAACTCCAGTAGTAAAAGTTAGAAATGTCATTGAGACTTTTGTTGACTGCTCACGTTACAGATTTTTTAAAAATAACTCCTATCCCTGTAGCTCTCTGACCAGCACAAGAATCTGCTTCAACGAGCCAGTTTGAATTCAAAGTTTGTCGATTTGGAAGGTAAATTTTACTTTCTAAAGACCTGTATGATGCGTCCATCCTTTTTTAATTTTGTTTTCTCCGTCGAGTGTATTTTCCTTACTCATGATAGCTCATCCTTTTGAAGAAAAGGTAACCAAGATGTCCTTTTCTTTTTCTTGTTTTAAATTATATATTTGGAGTGTTAAAACTAAAATGTTTTTCTCTAGGACGAATAGGAGGAAGTGAACTGAGCATCAATGCAAAACAGATAAACTGAAGATTACTTATGATGAGAAGCAGGCCGAGCTAATTGATAACGCTGAAAATTATATTCACTTACTATATGCTCCATCCTGTCCACGAAACCATTGCCTAGAAAATATAAAATCTCTCTTGGAATGCCACCTGTAAAGCATATTGAAACCGTTAAGAACCTCATGAAGACAAAAGAAATAGAATGAGGAACTGATGTTATCGTGTCAAAAATCCATTTCTCATGAATAAAGTATTGCAATTTCCAGTATATATGAATATGCAGAAGCAGATTTCCCTTGATGCAAAGCAGATTCAGATGATATGAGATGAAGGGGATTTTCTTTTCTAAATAAACAATCAAATTCTATTTTCAGTATATATGAATGTTCAACCTCTACTTGTAAATATTTCAAGAGTATCAGTTCTTCACTTATAAATGCTTTCTATTCATAAATTTAAGTAATAAAACTATATGGTGTAATATATGAATATTGGCAAATTTAATCCTTCCCTTTGCCTATTATAAAATCTAATCTGAAAATTGCCATCATAACCAACTTCTACTTTAATATGCTAAGAATTATCATGCTTAAACAAGACGGTTTCTAAAAGCAGGCAAAACAAATGCAAGATGAGCATTGAATGGATGAGACAGAATGGCAGAAACATGAGATGAGAAATGATAACATAACAATAAGCGGAATGGAGTAAGGGGGTAAGATATTGGTGCAAGAGTTAGACACAAGAGGTTGTCTTGTCTAACATCATTACCGAGTAAGATACCTGGGATCAAATGTCCCATAGACAACATCGTAGTGTCCATCATAAGAATCAAGCAGCTCTAAGTCTCCCGTCAGCATATCCCACCTGCAAAGAAAACTATTAGAGAAACAAAAGCTATAGAGTAATGAGAATACACAAAATGTAATACAACGTACTCATATCTCTGATGTTTCTCAAGGTTTAAAAGCACTTCGAAAGAAGTATCTGCACTTGCCTCGATAACACCAACAGCCTTGACAATAACACCTTTACCAGTCTACCAAGAATAAAATATTAATAAATAAGCGAGGTGAAGCTATTCATGGGTCAGTAACATGACTAGTTCAACTATTATATAAACAAAAAGTTTTTTGTTTTTTTCTTTTCTTTTTTATAGGAGATCTAAACTTCTACAAAATAATTAAAAGGATGAGTTACAAGAAAGTGACAGACAAGACATTTCTGCATCTGATGCATCATCTCACATGTATAAAACAAACGCATAGGCACTTAACACACATAAACGCATGTAAAAGATACAACGAGATACCTCAGAGTTAGCAACATCTTCAAATATCCTAACACCTGAAATCAAAAGGAATATGATGAAGAAACATCAGAAGATTGCATGGGTGGTTAAGGATGACCAAGAGCATTCTTAAGAGTTCACCAAAAGAAAGTGATAAAACTACAAGGGGCAAAAAGAAGAATACCATTAATTGTTCGTACACACTTCCACTGATATGTCTCAATTGCATCTCCACCATCCCTCTCATAATATCCATCTGGACCACCATTTGCACGGTTTGAGGATTGGCTCAAAAGGACTTCAGGTCCTGTAAGAGAAAGATAATATATGTATTACAATATAGCATTGGATACATGTTTCAATTCCGAATTGTATAAGTAAATAGAATTCAGATGCTCCTCTTTCTACAGTTAATTCTATACAAAAGGAGTTGTGTAAGAACATATAGATAAAATCGGGTATGAGAAAACATTAGAAATTAATGTGCACATACAAAAGATAAAGGTAAGATTCAACATATGCAAACCGCATATACAAGGTCCCAAAATTATACGTGTATGCAGTGTGAAGTGAACAATCATTACTGCACTTTGCTACCCTGAGTCAACTCCCATTTTAACTATATAAAAGTAGCCCTTGACATACCACCTCACCTTGCCCAATTTTTATAAGCCTTTTCAATCCACTTGCATAGCGCCTCACTCTAGGTCGATGTTCATCAAGGTTGATCCTTCCACATTATAAAACATTTTCAGTCAACCTTAGCATGAAAGCAGAACTTAATTTTGAGAAGAAGAAAAAAAGACAAGCAATGCAGAGAATCAACTGAGTTTAATGAAAGAAATAGATGAACTTGAATTTCCCCTCAACCCACAGTAATATAATTCAACCACCACCAAAAAATGTACAAATAATGGCATTGGTTAATGGCCTAACAAAAACAGCTACCATGAAAAACTTATGCAAATGTATCACCAATGTAGGAATTATGAGCGTACTCGGATTCCATGCTCAGTTTGTTTCTGGCACTACCTCCTCTTATTAGCTCATACTCGGCCTGTCAAAGTAGAGTTCCAGTATATTAAACACAACACAGACCTTGATGAATCATGCAAGTCACTGTTTCCTTCGAAACTATAGATTAAATTCAGAGGGTACGACGTAAAATCTCTAGTCTCTACAAGTTCATATTCTTTTTTATTATTATTATTATTTATAACTAAGTTAGGCATGATATTTAGTGAGAGCAATCATGTACCTGTTGCTTGGATTGGTCAAATGCCTCCAGCCATTTCTGGGCTTCTTCAGCCGTAGCACAAGCAATCTTCAGAAACCAACAATGAAATATTCAAAAATCAAAGGACATAATAATCTTTTTAAAAATCAAAATCAGATGCATTATAAATCAAACTGTAAGAGAACTACAATCAAACACATACACACACGCACACGCATTCATTTGTAATAAGAAAAGTTGAAATAATCCCATAGTGATATAGCTGCCAAATCAATAAATCTGCACTAAAACTTACTTCCCCCTTCTTTGATTCGTCCAATCGATTGTAAAACCGCAGAACATAAACATCCTACACAACAACAACAACAAAAATTAAACAACAGTGCATATATCAAATTGTCAACGACACTGTTTGAGAACGAAAATGCCTGAAATGGAAGCAATGTCATTACCCCATAGTACACCTTCCGACGCCCAACCTCCTCTAGCATCAGTGTAGGTCCAACAACGCCCCTCCTAATAGGTTTCTGCCCATTCAGACAGCACCAAACAATACTACATTACCTCTAAACAACACAAAAATCAAGACAATCTCCAAACAATACTACATTACCACTAAAACAACATAAAAATCATACAATCATATCGGAGAAAGAAAGGAAGGGGATGAGTGATATTCTTACAATGCCTGGGTTTTCGTGAGGATCACGCTTGTACATCTCGACATACTTGCCTCGGATGAAGAGAAACCGGAGGTGACAGTACTCGTGGCCGATGGAATTGACTCCCAAATGATACACCCAACCGAAATACTCAAACGTCGACCCTCCGCCTACTACTCCTCCACCTCCACCTCCACCTCCACCTCCTCCTCCGCCACCGCCACCGCCTCTCTGATCATCTCCTCCTCCTCCGCCTCCGAACAGTCCGCTCAGCGACACGGCGGCAAAGTCGGACAACGATCTCCGGTGATGCGAAGTCGTCGGCGGCGCCTCCGCCATCGTCGGAAAAAAGCTTAAGCTAGGGGGGAGAAGCTCTAGCTCTAGCTCTAGCTTAGTCTCGGTCGGAGCGAGCTAGGTTCCTTCCGGGACGATGACGGACGATGATCCGGTCCGATTCCAAATCGGTGAAGGATCGATCGAGGGAGACGAGAGAGAGAAGAGAGAGAGAGAGCGATTAGAGAGAGAGAGGGTGGTGATGACATTGCCTCCCTCTTTTTGCTGCTCACTATTTGCTATCTTTTCCATTCCCTCCCTCCCTATTTTTGGTTCTTCGTCTCTCTCCCTCCCTCATTTTGTATCGAAAACCAAGGTTAACGGCCAGCTTATGTGTGGGTCCCTGTTCTTTCTTTGCATTCTCCATGCAAAACCGCCACGTAAGCTAACGAACCCAGCCTTGATTTTTTTTTTCTTTTGTTTTTTTCTAATGAAATTTTTTTCTCCTTCTGATTCTCTTGACTCCGATGACAAACCGAGCGTTGAGCCTTAGCCTTATTACGGGAAGTAATACCATACATGTACGAGAAATTCTATTATAGACGCATGTATGACATATATCGTGTGTGAGTATTCTTTTATCTTTTATCTACTTATGTCTTACACACTGTCTGATTCTGTGTATATGGTAGAAATTTTGATTATTAAGTGCTCTCAAAATCACTTTTAAATGCTTCTAACAATCTACCTGAAATTACTTCCAAAATATGTAAAATGCTTTTCAAATTTGACATAAACGCTCTTTTGCATAAGAAGAAGTCGAGTGCTTCTCACCTAGAAGTCTAGAACAAACCCCCCAACCCTCCGTGTTCTCATCCGTCGTTTCCTCCAAACCTTCCCAATTAGGGCAGCCCAAAACAACCACCACCACCAAAAACAACAAAAGCACCACCCACCACCATCCCTTAACTTGAAAAGATCATACATTGCATTTGAATCCATCACAGAACTTCATCGGAGAGAGACCGGAAAATGGACCTCCGGACCCGACTTCCCCAAGCGGCCTCAAGAAAAAGCTACGTTCTTCCCTTTGCAGTATCCCTTGCCTCACCAACTCTAAATCCCACCACCACCACCAGGGCTCCGCCACTGCCCCTGAGACCCCTCAAGGCTGCAGCGCCAGCGGCCGCAGCGGAGATGATTTAGGCCTCCTACGTCCCTCCGACGCCTCCCTCTCCACCCCAAAATCAGCACGCTCTCACCACCACCACGAGTTCTCCGAGCTGAAGGACAAATGTCGGAAAGTCATTGGCCGCATGGGGCGCCACAGCGGGAGGAGGCACTCCGGGGACTTCAAGTACGTGTACGACGAGTTGAGTTACGCGCTCAACTTTGATCACGAGGACCCCAACATGGATGACGACAGCTTTCCCCCAGAAACTTCTCGGCGAGGTTGCCGCATTCCCCTCCGGCTGAGTCCGCCGCCGCTTCTCCGGCGTCCAAGGAGATTACTGTAGCTAATTAAATCCCCGCCTGAGGGATTGAGGTTAATTCATTATTGACTGACTAGGCTAATTGAATTTCACTGTTTATACATTAATGCTGTATATAAACGTACACTACGTAACCTTTTTTTTTGAGTAAAAGAATGATCTTTATTAATGGGGATTAGCCTGAGTTATAATCTCGGGCTAGTATATCTAGGATACATTCAGGAGGAGTATCCCTCCATACATGTCTATCATTCTCATCAAAAGCTAGACTAGCCAATCGGTGAGCCACGCCATTACAAGTTCTAGGAGCAAAACACACTTTCAATTCCGGTTTGGCCTTCAGCATAGCATGAATATCAGCCATTATTGCTGCATATGCCAGTAGATCAAATCTGGGATTTTTGAGGTCCAGAGTGGCCTCCAAACAGTCTGTTTCAATAACAACCGGTTGCCTTGGAAAGGTGCACAACAGTTTTAGTCCTTCGTTGATTGCCATCAACTCTACTTGTTTTGCACTCTCCACGTACATGTTGAACTGGTAATGTAAATGCAGCTTTAAAATTTCCTTGCGTATCTCGCAAGATTCCACCAAGTCCACCTTTGGTTTGATCTGGAACAAAACTACCATCCACATTGAGCTTAACTACCTTCAATATCCGGTTGCCACTTGTTTTTCTGGTTTGTTATTTTGGCCGGTTGGTTGGATTGTCTTGCTTTTCTAAAGTCTTCAAGCCATGAAAATGCAGTAAACATTATCTCATTATGTGATTGAGAAATACCTTGCCAGAACATGCTGTTCCGATTTTTCCATATTCCCCAAAGACTCATGAGCAGCTTGTCAAACACATCTTGCTGCAGCGTTGTTGCCATGTCGAGCATCCAACTCTTGAAGTCCATATTTGGTGCAATATGCTGCTGGAAATTAAAAGGTGGTGCAGAGAGAATATTGTGAGCTGTAGGACACTTACAAAAGATGTGCGTTCTATCCTCAAACTTGGCAGGGCAGAGAAGGCAGCTAGTGTCACCAGTGAACCCTTTCCGAAGAAGAGACCCCTTTGTGGGCAACAAATTGTTACAAGCACGCCAGGCATTGATCTGGACTTTACCTGGAACTTTTGATTTCCATATTCGCTGCCATAAAGGTCTGAAAGGATCTCCATGTGATGTGGAGGCCAAAGTTGGGCTTAGAACTTGCTCTCGTGCAATCCAATAAGCGGTCTTGACAGAGTAAAAACCCTTCTTTTCTGGCTTCCAGAAAATTCTATCTGCACTTGTTCTTGCAGTTAGAGGAATGCACATAATTTTGTCAGCAATATTTCCCGGAAAAAGCGAAAGTACAACTTCAGACTTCCAAGTTTTGGTGTCTTCATCTATCAACTCGGATACCATCTCTAGCTGCGAGTTTGGGGGCTTATGAATTTGATATTGAGGACATCCAGGTATCCATTTATCTGTCCAAATTCGTACCATGCTGCCATCTCCAATGCGCCAATGTACACCTGCATTTAGGATGGAACGACTTTGTAGAATGCTTCTCCACGAGAAAGATGGAGCTTCACCTAGTTCAGCTTCCCAAAAGGAAGAATTGGGATAATATCTAGCTTTGTATAGCCTAGTACACTACGTAACCTTTCTCGATCTGCATGGTTTTTTACTTTTCTTTTCTGTAAATTTTTCATTAAAAATGTTCTTCTGCAGAAGTGGAATTCGCGTAGGGGAGGTTATCATTGCATAATTAGTTACCTCTTGTATACTGTTTTGTATTTGCCTAGCTCTGGGTCCAAGAAAAAAGAAATTACTAATGACTAGCTTCCTATCAGAATTATCCATGAGTTGACATCCTGCTAATTAATTAATTAACACGCTACAGAACCAAACCCTAGAGTCCTAGTCTCCTAGACCATGCCACCATGGCAATGATTGGAAGTTTCCTACAGCGCTTAAAATAAATAAAAATCAAAACAAGACGGAAGAAATGTTAAAAAATTTGCAGCAAAGTGCAGTTTTTTCTTAATGCATATATATAGATCGATGTAATAGTTGGCAAACAAATGAATTCTCTAAGATTAGATTGCAGAGGACTATTATGTATGAAGTCCTGAAGTCTAAAATTACATCTAAATACTTCAGTTTTACATCTAAAATTGTATTGCTGAGGTCTTGTTTTTGGAGCCAAACTGTATATGTGTTCCAACAGCACATTCGAGCTCTTTTCCACATAAACTGGCGCGTCAGGTTTTGATTACATTCCGATATCGAAAGGAACATCTTTCAGAGGAGGAGGAGCATTCTTAATTCCTTCGATATAGAGATATATGCACTTGAAGCCTCACATTTAGTCATTTAGACTTGAAAAAGAAGCGGTAGAAGTGGAAGCTAGCCGCCCCTCTTTGCCACCCAACGGGCCACTGTTAATTCCTCGCCTTGTGGACCATCAAAAAGAAAATACGGAAAAAAGAAAAATTGGTTTAGCAAGACTATTTCTTATATATGTATCTATCTATACACACATATCGATCTATATGGTTTAAATGCGATATAATAGATTGGTTTATATATACACCTAAACTCGGCTTTGATGGGGTCGTCAAAAGTACCTTGATATATGTCAATAATGTCATTCCTTATTTTTTTTTTTTATAGCCATATACTCGGCTGCTTGTGTTGCAAAAATATACGCACCTTCAACCTTGAAAACATGCGTTGCGACATCATCAATAAATGCTAGCTTTTGAGGGATGGTAACAATAACAGCAGCAGTCAATACTTGAAAACCAGAACTTCGTCCAAATCAAAACGTAGAAATCTTGAATAGGAAAAAATCTGGGTAAAATATCCACATACAACATACTAGATACAAACTAATAGTTAATCACACAAATATGAAGGAGAATGCATAATTTGATTAATGGAATTCTCTTAATTTGGACTCCTAAAATAAAAATAAAAAATTAAAGTGCATATGGAAAGAAAGCAAGACCTGACACAAAGTAAGCTGAATATCACCAGTTCCAGGGGGCATGTCAACAACAAGGTAATCTAGCTCACCCCTACATAATGAAATGAACAAAATTAGACACTCAAAGTACCATCTTTGAGTAGTATTGAATTATGCAAGGACCTTTGAACTTAAATTTTTAAGTTGAATTATTGAGATTTATCAGAGAAAACTGATTGAGATGGAAGCTTCATTAACAAAAGCTTACAAGAATTTCATTGGCGATAATGGACATTAGACCAACTGTAAGATATAACTTGTTCAATCGGTTATAATTGACAATATTTTAGTATTCAACAAATCTGATGGACTATTATCATTTTCTCAAAGCTAGCTTCCTTTTAGGGTGACTCTAATTCACTATATAACTCAGAACTGCAAAACTGCAAAACTTTTAGGGTTCTACAGGAAACGTTTAGGAAGCTTCTATCAATTCAATATATAACTCCCAAATTCAATTTTTTTTACAAATTACTACTTAGGGTGAAATACAATTCAAAATCATCAGTTTATCTTCTTCACACTAATATATCTTTTGTTCAGGTTGCACCATGGCTCTTGATTTTCTCGCAGGAGCACCCTTTCAGCTCCTGTCCGATGGGGTTAAGTTAGCGCTTGAGAATACTAAGATGTTCAAGACTCAACTGAAGCTGCTGGAATGTAGTCTAAGAAAACTCCAGCCACATGTTGTTGAGCAGCTAAGATAGCACAACTTGCATCTCAGCCTTTCAACAAGATAATTGGAAGAGCTAGAGAGGAAAATGAATGACGATGTAGAGCTCCTTCACAAATTGTCAAGTGTTAGTGTTCTAAATCTGCATGTATGGTGCTGTTGCGTGAGGAGATATGGAGAAGACCTTGAAGATTTAAACCTGGAGCTTCAAATCCTGCTAGGAAGGCTTAAGGTGGAGTCAATATGCACGAATGTGTTGTGTGAGGGGTTATGCAGAAGAGCTTGAAGATTTGAACAGAGAGCTTAAACTTCTGCTAAAAATTCTTAAGATGGAGTCAATGTCACTGCTAGCCAGACAGTTCGCAATTTGGTCAAAATCAGTTGACACAATCGGACTGAGTGCTCAAAATTAACCCTGCATCGAATTGTAGTTAGAATAAGTAGGGATCATTCTAGCCGAAGATTGACGTACACTTCCTATCAAAAATGTTAAACAAACAATTATTATTCACAAAGTGTAAAGAAATAAATAAAAGAAAGTATAAATATTTACCAAAATTACAAGATAAGAGGGGATTTATAAGAGTTTGTATTTTAATCTAACTATATAACCTAAGTGATTTTTTTTTTGGTTAAATCTTAATCAAAATAGAAGTAGATGAATGGAGGAAGTAGAGATGTAATTAACAACCATCAACACGTTAAGCAATTATCAATCATAAACTTCGAATCAAACATGTCATAGAAAGAAATCAATCAAGAACAGAGATGAACGCATACAAAGTCCTTAATTATTACTTCCCTTAATTATTTAACTAGATGAACGCATCATAGTTAAACCTATTAAACATACATATCTAGTGAGTGATCAATTCCCTAACAAAACACAGTTAACGCATAAAGTTCCATGGAAGTTTGATTGATTTAAGCAAAGCACATAAGTTAGAATGCTAATCAAACATGTAGAACTCATTGTTGATTTGCCTAAGGAACTATAAGTTTTTCACTAAGCAACTAAGACCTAGAACGCTAACAAATCTTAATCTGGAAACAATTATAACACTAAGTTTGCAACCAAAGAACACAAAACATATAAAAGGTGGGATTGAAGCACAAAATCAACAAACAATTATCAACATATCATGAAATCGCAAATTATAATATGAAAATTTCTAAGACGTTTTCATGCTTCAAGGTAATTGAAAACTAAACATCAAAACATACTCTTTATTCTCACATAGTTTCAAAATATCCATTTAAAACAAAATTCTAGAAAGCTAGTGAAATTTTCTTTAACGTTACAAAATAAAGAAACCGAAAACAATATAGAGAAGGTCATGGTTACACTTTTAAGGAAGCTTCAAGAATGGAAGAAGATCTTCAAAGCTTCAGATACTTGTTAGACAGATTGCAATTTGGACCAAGTCACTAGACCATGACCCGGATGGACCGGGGAAAAATCAGCTTCAGGTTAGCAATCAGCAAAGTGATACAATTGGGCAAGGTGTTGCGACAAGAGAAGGAGCTGTTGCGACAAGAGAAGGAGCTGCTGCTCCTTTTCTGAAATCACGAATTCAGGATGCATTTCATGCATTCTACGAAGCTCTATAAGGAAATGCTAACAGTTGTAAGATTTATACAGATTTGGAACTAACTCTACAATATTTGCAACCATTGCTGTTACTCCTATCTACACATGGCCAAGCCTTCCATTCAAAGGAAGTACTGTTGAAGGAACTCCATTTGTGCCTATCTACACAGCTTGTTCGCAAATATTGGAATAGGTACAAAAGTAATTACAAGTACAAGCTTTCTCAATTAGATTTTGATCTCCAAGGCCTCTTCCTTAGACTTTCTTGGAAATTAAAAATGATTTGAAGAGCTTGCAGATATAGATTGATCAGCAGCGTGCCTTGGTTCCAGCATGTGAAGTTGTGCCTATGGATTCCTCTAAAGTTGACATGGTAGCAGGGCAATCAGTCTCTGGTGACAGATGTACTGAGCAATTTTTTGGGGCAGATGAGGTTGGCGCGGTGTTGATACCCAAATTTCCACAAGTTCGAATTTAACTAGTGACAGGCAAAGGGAACGAGTCATCAACCTCGTAACCTAATTGAGCCTTCAAGCGAGCCCATTCTTATGTCAAAAGAGAGTTCTCCATTTAACAAGCGATACGAGATGCCTAAATACTCAAACGATTGACAGGCATTTCCAAATGAGCCAACACGCTTATTTACCATGCGATACGCGTAGACCCAAGCTACGTTTGGGGCTTATACGGTGGGATGTGGTGTGGAAGGTAACGGATCGTGCGAGGCCCATTGTTATGATAAGGCCCGTCGATAATTTTGGACTTGGGAACCAAAATTCATGCTTTGAGGGCCAATATCTTAACATGGGCTAGTAGAGAGATGAAAGCAAGCCCAACAAAGACTTAGAGCCCACTAGAGTCACTCCCCTACCCAAAGTCCATTACACCAGAATCTGTAGCCCAAAAACTCGTTGGAGTCGTCTTCCCCAAATCAAGAACGTTGTTCCATCAAGTTGTTGCTGGGATTACTACTCCACCTTTTTCTGGTAAGAACTCCAAGTCTATGCAAAAGCTTCCCAACTCTCATCCTCCGAAATCCTGCCTCAATTTCCAATAATTCTTAGATTTTTGTGATCACAATTTACAATAACACAAATTAGGGGATTATGATCTCTCAAAGATCACAGCAGCACAAAATCTGGGATCCCCATCACCGTCCTATATCTGTGCCACTGGTCTTTACCCACATAGCCAAAGCAAGCTCTCACTCTTCTGGTTTCATGGGGAAAACAAATGCTGAAAGTTTTAGAATGATCCCACCAAAACTGAGAATGCCCCTTCAAAGCCTTTGGTTCTTGGCACAAATCCTCCCCGTCTATCACCGCTATAAAAGGCGAGTTCATTGCCGTAGGAAAGGAATCCACAATAGCCCAGAAACATCAAGCAAGAGATCAAGCTTTATCTCTGAATCCCTAGCCATCAATTCTTCCCAACCAACCTTAACCCAAAATCCAGAAATCATGTTACTGCTGGAATTCTCCCTCTCTGCTGAACTCTCATGCATCTAGCTCCCACACCATGCCCGCCTATAAGTCCTGTTCTTATGAAATCTAGTCTAATCGCTGCTGTTATCATCAAGTCTAATCGCTGCTGTTATCATCAAGCCAAATAGCAGCCGTTATCGTCAAGCCAAATAGCTGCTGTTACATCTAACAGGTTACAACGAAGTTGTTCTTGGGTCAACCTTTGAACGATTTTGGGCCTAGTCTCGCACAACTAGGAGGGTCTTGCTGCAAAGAGTCAGAATCACAAAGTCACCCTCACACGCGGAAACAGTTAAGCCTCTATCAATGTACAAGGTACTTGAGATTGACCCGAAAACTGAAATTATCGAAACAAATTCAAGAAAGAAAGGAGCTTGTCACAAGGAAATTTGTCTTCTACTCGAGGACCCTAAGTTTGAGGAACTTCAGTTTGAGGAAGAGTTCGAGGAACGTAACTTTGAGGAACGACAATTCGATGAAGTGTTTGAGAAACTTCGGCTTGGGAAATTTGAGCATGCACTACTAGATTTAGACATCACATAATTTAAATTGGTAAGACTTGCACACAATGTAAAAAAGTTAACTAGCATCGTTTTAGAAAAATACCGATTTAAATGTGTATTATAAACATCAGTTCTTAAAATGACCGGTGTTAAAAGTTTTGTTTTAAAATTTGCGGGGAACCTAATTTTCGTGAAAGTGCCAAGTGATTAATAGATTGAAGGAAGCGGGTACTAAAATTTAAAACTCAGCGTAAACATAACTGAGTAAACTTTTCATTAGTATTTAAGAAATAATCACAAGTTTGTCAGTTTAGAACTATGTGAAATAATAATGGAATGGATGCGTGTGTTGCAAAAATATACGCACCTTCATCCTTGAAAACATGCGTTGCGACATCAATAAATGCTAGCTTTTGAGGGATGGTAACAATAACAGCAGCAATCAATGGAACTACTTGAAATCCAGAACTTTGTCCAAATCAAAACCTAGAAATCTTGAATAGGAAAAAACTTGGGTAAAATATTCACATACAACATACTAGATACAAACTAATAGTTAATCACACAAATATGAAGGAGAATGCACAATTTGATTAATGGAATTCTCTTAATCTGGACCCCTAAATAAAAAGAAAAAATTAAAGTGCATATGGAAAGAAAGCAAGACCTGGCACAAAGGAAGCTGAATATCACCAATTCCAGGGGGCATGTCAACAACAAGGTAATCCAGCTCTCCTCTACATAATGAAATGAACAAAATTAGACACTAAAAGTACCATCTTGTAGCACTGAATTATGCAAGGGCCTTTGAACTTAAATTTTTAAGTTGAACTAATTGAGATGGAAGCTTCATTAACAAAAGCTTATAGTGCACTTTGATTTGAAAAGTGACAACTTACTTGTCAATCTTCGAGATCCACACCGCCCAATTTGCAAGGTAAGTGACTGGAGTGCTCTTCCTTGCATTCAAAATGGCTTTATTTGCAGCAATAATACTCTTGCTGTTCAATACAGTGATCTATTAATATGCTTTTATTTATAGAGTGTATTTATAAGACCAAGTTCACACCTAACCAAATAAGAAAAGAAGCTCACATGTCTGCTTCTGATGTCAAGTTGGTGATTTGGGGTGTATTGGGCTATATTTTGGTTTATGTAATTTTATCAGAGAAATGATTTCTGGAATGAGGCCATCAACCTCGCTAACTTGCACCATCCAAATGTGGTAGCTTTTTATGGCGTTGTACTTGATGGCCCGGGAGTAGATGAATGGAGGAAGTAGAGATGTAATTAACAACCAGTAACACGTTAAGCAGATTATCAAACATAAACTTAGAATCAAACATAGCAGACAAAGAAATCAGTCAAGAACGGAGATGAACACATACAATGTCCTTAATTATTACTTCCCTTAATTATTTAACTAGATGAACGCACCATAGTTTGAGGAACTTCTGTTTGAGGAAGAGTTCGAGGAACGTAACTTTGAGGAACGAAAATTCGATGAAGTGTTTGAGAAACTTCGGCTTGGGAAATTTGAGCATGCACTACTAGAATTATGTTAATAGACATCACATAATTTAAATCGGTCAAACTTGCACATGATGTAAAAAAGTTAGCTAACATCGTTTTAGAAAAATACCGATTTAAATGTGTATTATTAACATCGGTTCTTAAAATGACCGGTGTTAAAAGTGTTGTTTTAAAATTTGAGGGGAACCTAATTTTCGTGAAAGCGCCAAGTGTTTAATAAATTGAAAGAAGCGGATACTAAAACTTAAAATGAACTCAGCATAAACATAACTGAGTAAACTTTTCATTACTATTTAAGAAATAATCACAAGTTTGTCAGTTTAGAACTATGTGAAATAATAATGGGATGGATGCGTGTGTTGCAAAAATATACGCACCTTCAACCTTGAAAACATGCGTTGCGACATCAATAAATGCTAGCTTTTGAGGGATGGTAACAATAACAGCAGCAATCAATGGAACTACCTGAAATCTAGAACTTTGTCCAAATCAAAACCTAGAAATCTTGAATAGGAAAAAACTTGGGTAAAATATCCACATACAACATACTAGATACAAACTAATAGTTAATCACACAAATATGAAGGAGAATGCATAATTTGATTAATGGAATTCTCTAAATCTGGACCCCTAAAATAAAAAGAAAAAATTAAAGTGCATATGGAAAGAAAGCAAGACCTGGCACAAAGGAAGCTGAATATCACCAATTCCAGGGGGCATGTCAACAACAAGGTAATCCAGCTCTCCTCTAAATAATGAAATGAACAAAATTAGGCACTAAAAGTACCATCTTGTAGCACTGAATTATGCAAGGGCCTTTGAACTTAAATTTTTAAGTTGAACTGATTGAGATGGAAGCTTCATTAACAAAAGCTTACAAGAATTTCATTGGCGATAATGGACACTAGACTGACTGTACGATATAACTTGTTCAATCGGTTATAATTGACAGTATTTCAGTATTCAACAAATCTGACTGACTATTTATCATTTTCTCAAAGCTTCCTTTTAAAGTAAATCAAAACAAAGAGTTATTGTAATGGTAATATCAAATGCATTTATATGTGTAAGGAGCCTTCCTACAAATGTCCAGAACTTTGTGGTATTAATAGTACTTAGCTGATGAAATGGGGATAATGATCAAACGAATTTGCATAACTTACTTTTGGAATGCTTCCAAATCACTCTGTTGCAGTTAGAAGCTGGTCAATGACCCCAGAGACCATTGGGCCTCTCATTATTGCACGACCTTGTTCGGAAAATCCAAAAGACACCAATTTCACTCCCAAGTATTCAGTAGAAATAATGGTTTTCTTCACTGGGTTCTACAGGAAACTTTCGCAGTGTCAAAACTCAGAACTGCAGAACTGCAAAATTTGACAACTTGCAAGAAAATTCTATAAAATGTTATTACATTATACCATTACTAGTATTCGGTTTTCAGGGGAGACCATCGTTGGCAGACTAGGACCATAGACACATGGGCGTAGGGAGAGGGGGGCGAGAAGGGTCAGCTGACCCTCCTCATATTTTTCATCTTTATTGTTGAATAATCAAACTTTCTATATAAAAATATAATATAATACCATAATGACCTTCCTAAATGCATAATTTTAGGCTCTTTAATTACTTTCTGGTTTTAAGGTTTGATACATTCCCTTTTCAATTTCTATTAATACAAAGGAAATCATAATCAATATTCTCTAATAAATCAATTTAATAAAGTAATTTATAAAGCTACTATGTATAATGTCAATTATACATAGAAACCAATCATAGAAAATCTAGAAATCATGTCAACATACCTTCTTTGTACATAACAGGAATTATAAATCTCCAATAGCTTTAATAAGGTAATTTATAAATAAGACGATTTTACATGGAGCAATTATGTTATCAGACAATTTTTTTTTTCAATATAATAGCTATTTATGTTTTGACCCTCCTAAATGAAATTTATAGCTACGCCATTGCATAGACATCAGCATCAAATATACAAACTGTAGCACCCATACCAGCCAAAGTATATGCTAAGTTTACTGCTACAGTTGATTTTCCCACGCCACCCTGCACATATTTCACAATCAAGAGAAATAGTACATAATTAGCTGTCTCATTTCTAGACAGGAATTCAAATTAAAAAGATATGTCACCATCAGAAGTGTTGATATTTAATAACAACAATAGTGAACTGAAAAATACCAGCTAGGGAAGCACCAAACGAAAATGGAAAGTCTACCTTGCAACTAGAAACTGCCACAATATTTGACATTGTCCGTAACCCTGCTGGAAGTACCCGGCATAAAGGGGTTTTGCAGGTTGTGCTGACATAGTCATATTGACATTCTTGACCCAAGGAAGCTCGTTCACTGTTGAGAATATATACATCCCACATGGGAAAAATGGGACCTTGCCTATGGGTTTATAAGGGTTTGGGCCACTCCATCCATTGCCAATTGGTTTTGGATGTGAACCCCAGATTACTTTATCATGGTATCAGAGCGGGTTACTCAAGTGTGCATGCCTAACGGCCACACGGGCTCCACGTCACCCAAAAGTTGTCCACGTGTATGGCTTGAAAATTCGCCACACGTGCGGAGGCGTGTTGAGAATATATACATCCCACATGGGAAAAATGGGACCTTGCCTATGGGTTTATAAGGGTTTGGGCCACTCCATCCATTGCTAATTGGTTTTGGATGTGAACCCCAGATTACTTTATCATTCACCACCTCATTTGCCTTTTGCTTAAACTGTAATGCAATTAAAGCTTATTATGGTTGCTATTTCTTTCTTTTGACCGAAAAAACAAAAATGGTTGCTATTTCAGTATTTCTAAATCCTTATTGATTGATTTACTGGGTTCCAACTATCTCAATAGTCCATTCAATGTTATAGTAGAAGCATAACAAAGTCATAATTTTTTTTGTCAATGATAGAAGGTGAAAATCATGAAGCTAATAGTAACAGTTGCATCTTTTGTCAATCAGGTGTTTCATGCAAGGACGAAACACATTGATGTTCGCTATCACAGGATTAGAGATTGAGTAGAATCTGGAAATATCATTGTGGAGAAGGTTCACACAAATGACAATGCTGCTGATTGTCTTACCAAGCCCGTTGCTGCAGAGAAGAAAACAAAATCGTTGGAGGAGAAGAAAACAAAACTCTATTAGAAAGTATCATGTTTGTTTAAAAAGTAACTGTCCCTTGGCTTAGATACATTTGTACTGAGATGATGTTAACAAGTAGGTTGTAAACATAACCAAAGAAAACTAAATGAGGAAAGAATGCCATGCATTTATGAACTTAGGAACACTGATCGAGATTGTATAAGTCTGTTGTTTTGCAGCTTCAGATGTACTGATGAAATGTGAGTGTTTATAGGAACTCAGAATTTACATGGTGAAGTGAAGCTAGAGTAAATTAGCTGACAAGCACCAATCTTCAAAATAAATATATCTCGAGCACTGGTGCTGGGGCACAAGAATGAGAGAAACGAAAAACTTTAAAATTGCTTCTCAGTTCCTGACCTTTTACTTCTAACTCAGACGCAATCATATCAAGGTATCTGTCTATTGGCTGTGGGACAAGCAAAGAACCGCATCCACGCTTTCTCTGTTCTCATTGGTGGATGTAAATGTCTAGCTGAGAACAGAATGCTTAGAAGCTTTAGAATCTGTGGCTAAGCACAAGGAGCTATCTGTCCATGACTTTTTCGTGGGGAACGAAATGCTCCTTTGCTGAGAACAAGAATTCAAGCAAGCACCGCCCTTGGACTTGTGCAGTGCACAGTTGCAGTTTTTATGGTATGGCCTTCTCTCAATTTCTGTGTCCTTCATTGACAGGCTTCCTTCAAACACACACTGAAACATCAAACCGGAAACTCCCAAGGTAGTCATTCTCTTCTCTGTTGTTTAAAAAGTACTGTATTTGTGTGAAACGATGAGTGAGCAGTAGAGTACTTATGTTTCTAACTTTCTATGGAGTGTTTTGAGTGTGTTGAAACTTGTGTGTGCTTGCTAAAACATTTATATAGGGAAGGGGATCAATATATGATAAATGGCTTGTAGGAGAAATCAAGAAACCATTTTGTGCTATTTCTCCCACGTACTCTTCTTAAACTCGAGACAAGTTAAGTTGGTACAGTGTTCCTGCCAAAGTGCAAAAAGGACTAAATAAAACAGACGTTTTGTTCTAGGGAAACTTTTCCACAGAGGGAGAGAGAAGAAAAGTGTAACTTGGTTTAGTCATGTTTGGCTTTAATACTTAGAATTAGTTGAGTTTTTGGCTTTAGCACAGATTGATACGCAGAGGCGTTATTTACCTAACTAGTTTGAAGGGAAAGCATTATTATGCATCTTGACGGATGGTTCTATGTAACTAACCAAGTAACTAACATAGTTTTGGCTCTAGCATCGCTTCTTTGGGATGCAAGTAAATGGTACAATATTCATTCTTGTGGAAACAAAACATGATTTGTGCTTTCATTGTTTATATCAGTATTCACAAGTCACAGCCTGGTTCGAGATGAGGGCCCTAAAGTTTCGCCACTATTTGATGATTCTCGCATAGCTTTTCTGTTATACTTTAATTAGCATCAAGTTTTGCAACATTAATAGTCAATCTTTTTTGGTTGAACTTTGGCATTTTGTACTAAGAAAATATACATGAAGCAGTAGGATTTCGTAGTGTTTCATACAACTGATATATTTCCACTTATACTCAGTAGGGTGGACTTTTGAGTTTGATTATTTAGATAATGTTCATAGTTCTAAAATGAGTTTCTTAAGCAAACAGAACATGGAAAACAGAGTGTTGAATTGATGGTGCCTTGACTAGAATTGCCATTTGTTCCTGTTCCTAGAGTTGACCAGATCACTAATTTACCATTTGATGATTCAGGCTGATAGGGTATGTGATTTTTTAACTTTCAGTAGAGATAAGAAATTCTAAATGATTGGAATGCCAAAGAAGTATACCAATTAGAATGCATATCCTTTCCGTAGAGAAAACAGAGATGGTATTTTTACATTACCCTTCTCTGTGTTTCAGATTTTCTGATCATATAAACATGGAAAAGGAAAGTATACATAAAATGGTTTCCAAATTAGAAATCTAAATCATTTTTAGTCTTTTGTCTTCACTTTGTTTTGCGTCGTTTTCATCTTCTCTGACCTCTTTCAGCGCCTTCTATTGAAAAGAAAAAAAAATTAAATAGTAAATCAGCCATTTCATCAGGAGAACCTACCTACAGAACCTTGGTGATATGATCGAATGTGATCGAATGTCTCTGAGAGAGCGGTTCTTTACATCAATCTTCTTTGTAGCGTAGTTGGTTGCCATATAAAATCATGAATTGCATTGAAAATTTAAACTGCTGCCTGCATTTTTGTCCATATTTCATGTTTGTTAATGCAGTATTTCTATAGGTTTACCGTGACTTGGAAGATTCAAAAACTCTGGCTTCCACTCCTAGCTTCTCATCCTTGTATGAAGCCTGGTTCAACATGCTTCTTTGCTATAAGATTCAAAAACAATTGACAATCAAATAATCATCCAAAAATAAGGAAAAATTAAAGATGAGACCTAGTAGTTAATTGATTGCCAGAGAAAAAGTTGAGGTTTGGTGTGTTTCATGGTTGCTAGCATACAAGCAAAAAGATGAGCGTCTGGTGCAGCCATTTGTATTAGCCAGACTTGGCGATTCGCCGCTCTGATGGACTCGTCTTCTTCGAGCACATTCCACACCAGGAAGCATCCCCGCCATTGCATCTAAGGTCTAATATGCATACGAGCTTTTTAACCGCAACAACTTAAATATACGCTGTTGGTGCTAGAAGTACTATGTTCTTCTCCTATTTATATACAACCCATCTCTTCAGATATGAGAAGCTGCCTGAAATGACATCCCTTATGGTATGTTATGATGAAGAAGAAAGAAAATGATACTATATGAGAACGAAAAGATGGTTTGTTCTAAGATCAGGAAGAAGAAGACAATGGAAAGTTAATCAGAAGATTGGTGGGAGACAAAAGAGGGTCCATACCATTAAAATAATTTTTTAATTCGTCCGCGATAGTGTCCTTTGAAGAAATGATCATATATTTTTGGTAAATATTTAAAAAAAAAAAAACCAAGGACTAAATCTGCTTATTTTAGTAACAAATGAGGTTACTTTTTGCATACTCACTTGATCTCTATAACTTTTCAAAACTAATAAATCGTGAATCTCATTAGTGGTACACTCGATTAAAAAGTTATTTATAATCGCTCCAAATCCGCCCATAGGCCCACTTGATCTGCAATACTTCTCTATACACATAGAGAGTCCGGACAATGATCTCTATCATGTGATATGCTAATTAAGTAGGTGGCATGTTAGGAGAACAAGGAAGGATTCTCAGGATCGTATAAATCCATTATTAGTCACTAATCCATAAGATACTTAAAATGAGCTAACACCCAAATCCCCTAATCTCATCCATACGTTCTGTCTGTCCACGTTATCATGCACAAATCTGATTGGGCTTAACTACAAACCCAACCTTTACTTGAACAATAAGCTACATAGAGTCCGGCCCATATCTGACTTGAAATTTTGATATATATTTACATTTTTCTTAATTTAGGTCAAAAAGCGATAACCTCTGAGCATCCCCACAAATCCGGGCCTTTACAAAATCTTTTCCTCTCAAATTACTCTCTTTTTTCTTTCAATTTTTATATTTATAATTAAACTTTTATATTAATTTAAGGGGAGTGAATCCTTGTTTTACGATTCACACTTTATATTTCCTTTTTTAAAATCTTTAAATTTTATCTTTTTGTGATGTGAACTGTAAAATAAGTGATGTTAAGTACTAAAAAATGATGCATATAGTGTGAATTGTAAAATAGAAAGTGAATTTCACTTTCCTAATTCAAAAGCGTTTTTGAGCCTTCGAAAGGCAATTCCAAACAAGCCCAATGACTCGGTTGTTTGAGAAATATCTGCATCCACAAGTCAAGAGGTACAATCATTCAGCTCATGTCACTTCTAGATGGTCATTTTAACTTGGGAGGTCTGTTCAACAAATGCACAAATGAACCAAATCCAATGATAAAGTTCATCTTGAACAGAAGCTAGGAGAAAAAACAAAGAAATTCAGGTGCACCACGCACATGAAAACTAAAAGCTCAGAGCATCTAACACGTTGATAAGACAATATTCACCCAACATATAATTCACAACAGTTGCTGCTACAAAATTTTATGACAAACATAAATAAGAAATCTCAACAGAACGCTAATGGAGGATCATCCTGACATCCATCATCCATCAATCTGCTTTCCTTCCTGGTCCACATCATATTCATCGTCATCGTCGTTGTCTTCAGCCATATTATTTCCTTCCCGGTCCACATCATATTCATCATCGTCGTCGTCGTCGTCGTCGTCATCATCTTCAACCATATCATATATGCTGCCCCGATGAAACTTATTAATTTCATTTCTGGTATCCTGTTCGCTAAGAAATTCCATGCCATACTTTGTGTCTCGGTGTTTAACTAAGAGCCAGCGTAGCAACCGATCTTCCTTGTTGAGGTAATGCAGCTCCTTGTTCATGTTAGGTGTAGCCATCATAGTCATCTGCATCAGTTGACCCTATACCATATGCAGCGTTGATTTAGTGATGGAGTCTTATCAGGTCAACGGGATATGAGAACTTGTAATTCAGTACCAACTAGACAAGAATGAATATAGACAAATAGTAATAGAGAAGTAAAAAACAATTCAAATGTTAAAAAAGTTTATAGATTGTATTGCTGCATGAAACATTTTACATAATTCCAACCAAATCTATGGACTGGGTGACAATTCCAATTTCATTTCCAACTTACACCCTTCACTACACAAGTCCCATGTCATTTATGCTAAAGCTTACCCATACCACTTGACAACACTATCTTAAAGGAGTTTTGGAAAGCTAAATTAGTATGGCAGGAACACTACCCATTCCTGAACCTTCACATCAAATTTTTCTCATACAATTGATTGAAGTCTTGATGCTTATCTTTACCAATCAAAAGGACCAATTTAATCCTCAATCTTAGAATTTCTTAGCACTTGTTTTACTTCTTTTACCAAAAAGAAGATGGGAAAAACAGAAGTGACAAAGAAAAATCTTTAATGTGTGGATTCTCTAAAGTCTTACACAATATCACCTCTTCATACGGTTATGCCAGATCTATCTTCTAAAAAGTTATACATCATACCAAAGCAAACTATCTCACTCAAGAAGTGATGTTGATACTCAAAATTCTTCAACAATAGTGATTCAAGAAGCCCATTATAAGAGACTCCAATCTCCTAACCAGTTCTAAGCAATTTGAGATGACACAAAGAGATCTCAAAATTTAGAGATTTGATTGGATTGTGAAACTATAATAATATGTTATACATACGTGTATGTCCACTTTTATCTCCAAAGAAAGCAAACAAAGTAGAACACATAGGACACCACATCCACTCAATTTGCCGCTCATATGTTCTAGTCTACATCTCAAATAGCATCAAACAACAAAAAAGTAAAAATCAAAAGAGCTAAAACCACAGCAGCATTGCAATCGTAAGGACTAGAATGGATGGAAATACGTCTGAATAGGCTTTGTTTCTAGTCTCAAGGCCTTGCACACTAACTGATGACTAAAGACAAATACGATATGAGATGCAGAAACTCAACTTCGAAGTTATCCTTACGAGCCTAGACAAATTGCAAGCATCTACCAAGCACTGCACATAATTCGCGATACAGGTTTGCACTCATATTGCTAATGAAACAATTCCAGACGACCGGAAAGGCCCGAAACATGGTAAGTTCCCATCCTGACTAATCTAACAGCAAAGAAAAAACGAAACACACCTGATAAAATCTGCCATCAAGCTTCTTAATACCATAACCCAAGTGCACAGTGCCGAAGGACTTCATGTCAGTAATGACCCCATTTCGTCGGAAAACATGCTTGCTTACTCTCGCAACCAGGTCCAACAGAGCCTCCTTCTTTACATGCGGCTTCGCCAGGAGCATACAATCATACAGAGGCATATTTCTTCCTAAATTTTTTTTTCACCTATACACAACCACCACTAACAGTTATCATCTATGAGAAATTGAAATCGGAAACGTCAATTGCATAAAAATTGAGCTAGACCTAGATGCAGATACAATTCCATACAATGATTGAACGAAAAATTGAAAAATCCAGAAAGCAGGTGAAGGATTGGTGGCGGTGAGTAAATCAAAGACGGAGCTACCTTTGTAGGAGGACCGTGAGAGCTTCAGTGATAGAGAGCGAGCAGATCCTTCAGAACGGAATAGAGTAAGAGGTGGGTTTTACAGAGAAGCCATGGCGGTGAAGAAAGTGAGGAACGACGACTGAGGGTTTTAGTTCGCGTCGAGATACCGAAATTACCCTTCCCTAGCCGGGAGTTTAACCGGTTTTTACTTTGCAGGCTAAATTCCCGAAACACCCTTTGCTACCCTTTACTGGGAACGGGTTATACTTTGCGCAACGAGATTCCCAAAAGGGTCCGTTCCCGGTTGTTAGCGGGTTTTAGTTTGTGCACGAAATTCCCAAAGCAGCCTTGGTTAACCGGGTGTTAAGCAGGACCCGTCGACCCGGTAATGCTTTGGGTACTAATGATGTCACTTTCTAAAATGGGTTTTCATATGCAAAGCCTATGATTTCTATGTTTGAGCCGTATGATTAAGGACGAGATAATATCAATATGTGTGATTAGCGGTGAATCATATGAAAAATGAGCAAATTGGTCACAATGGAGGGAATGAGTAATTTCGTTTCTGTCTATATTCGGGATGGCGGAGATATAAGAAGCATGGGTGGGTCGATGAATTCAGGTGGTCGATTGTCTCGCTACCTGTTAAGAGACATGCACGGGGCATCCGGGAGAAGTCCGAGCGTGTGTTGGTTTAAGTCGCTTCGATGTCAAAGTTAGTAATCTTGTATTTAAATTGACAGAATAATAGTATGAACAAGTAGTGATTATTATTAGGCCTCGTTTTGGTTTGCAGAATTGAGGACTCAGGAAAGGAAAGTAATTGTTTGGTAACCATAAACTCTGGAAATACTTTCCTGACAGAGCGGAAAATAGGGGGGAAATCATTCCACTCATACCCCATGGGATTGATTTTCCCTTCCAATTTCCTAGCATTTATTACAAAAGTTTTGGACGACAATATCCTATCTTGCATAAAAAATTGGTGTACTTTTTGTTGTAGAGAAACTGAATTTGGGAGAAATTTTCTGTGTATTCTCATTGATAATAGGGGCCTCTTTATATAGAGGATTACAATGCATAGAATCTCAATCATACAAGGAAAGTAATTCTACATTGATTAGGATTCTAGATCCTTCTAATTAAATCCTATTACCACTAGGTCAAGTAACCTAGAGTTTGGGCTAAACACAAATTAGGTTTTCCTTCAACACTCGCCCTTGTGTTGCCCAAACGCGGTGCTTCTCTCGTTGCCTCGTTAAAAACCTTGCCGAGTAACAAAAACCCAGTGGGACAAAAATAACCTCGGTCGAAGGGGAAAAAGAGCACAACACACCCTTCACGATTCGAGGTGAACATGTAGACATCTCCCCCTGATGTCTGCGCCTCCCCTAATGACTACGATCATGGGAGTTCAGATAATTTTAGCAAGCCAAATCTTGCCACATGTTTCTCGAACGTGGTACTGGGCAATGACTTCGTAAACAAGTCTGCCTCACTGTCCTCAGATTGAACCTAGTTCACTTTGATCTCGAGGAGTGTCTGTTGTTGCTGATTATGCTTGGTGTTATCGCTTTTGATGTAGCCTTGCCTCATTTGTTCAAAACAAGTAGCATTATCCTAAACACTTGTAGGCTCATCTGTGGTAGACTTCAAACCACAATTGTTCGAACATGCGTAACTATGGATCCAATCCATATACATTCACGAACCACTTCGTGAAGAGCAATGATCTCTGCATTGTTCGAAGATATAGCGACTACGGTCTGTTCTGTAGACCTCCAAGATATCACGGTCTTTTCCCATGGTGAACACTTAACCGGATTGGGAATGACCATTGTGTGGGTTAGACAGATACCCAACATCAGCAAAACCTTCCAAAACACATGTCGTTTTGGAATGGGGATAGAGAACGCAGGCCAGCGTTGGCGGCGTTTCTTGTGTGTGATGGGTCCGAATCCATCATCTCTTCGTAGGGATAGAACAAGCCCATATCAATCGTACATCTCAAATATCGAAAGATATCTTTTACACCAATCCAATGGCGTCGCGTTGGCGCAGAGCTATATCTAGCTAACAAGTTTACAACATATGAGATGTCCAGTCTTGTGCATTGAGATAAGTACAATAATGCGCCTATTGTACTAAGTAAGGCACTTTTACCTCTAGCACATCTTCGTCATCATCCCTTTGACGAAGATGATCATTTTCAGGATCAAGACTACGGACGATCATGGGGGTGCTTGAAGGCTTGACTTTGTCAAAATGCCTAAGCATCTATCGACACGATGCTCAAGTTCCAAACCGAGACATAATCGTGTTCTCCCAAAATCCTTCATCTCAAACTCGGATTTCAAGTGTTCAGCGGTTTCCCTTAACTCTTTAAGGGCTTCTAATGAAGATCATGTCCAACATGAACCGCGATGGAATCCGAAACTTGTCATAGAAACGCGTGGGCATATCCCTTCCCAATCAAGTAGTCACTTTAGTGAGCATTTCAACCTCTTTGTAAACGCGCTCCATGGTCTAGAGCCACTTGACTTGGGTAAATGAAGTTCGCCATGAACCTTGATGTATATTCCGTATCTAGATCCCTATAGAGATACGCAGTGACCATATTTGTAAGCTGCATGTTCAGTTATTCGGAAACTACCAAACTGACAGGGTAGTGGAGTGCAATGACATCCATTACGAGAGAATATGTCTCATCGTAGTCGATTCCAGGGCGTTTTGTGAGAAGCCTTGCTCCATAAGGCGAGATTACCATCTCTTTTTCTCATTACGCTTTCTAACAAAGACCCATTAGTCAACAGGTTTTATGTTAGGAGGTGTTGGCATCTCTAGCTCGAAAACTTTCCTCTTCGTTAGAGAATCATCTTAACCTGGATCGCATCTTTCCATTTAGGCCAAAAACTCTCTACGTTGGCATTCATTCATCAACGGAGCGTGGTTCGATATCATCGGACTCAGCAAACTCATGCGCAACAAAATGCGTAACTACATCATCAATTATGATGGAGTTTCTATCCCACGTCTCATGTACACTAGTGTAAGTTTCATAGAGCTCTATATTCTCAGGAATAGGGTTTGACGTTGAGGCGTCCCCCAACGATAACCATAACCTGGAAGATACTCATGAGACGGATTTTGAGTCTTGATGAATAAAGGATTGGAATGTGCCAAAGTATCCTTCGAACCCACGGGCCTCCCACGCATCCTAGCTGGGGTCAGGGCCTGTAACGCCAGAGTGCCACTCTCTTTGGCGTTGGCGCCATACCCACCTCCGTGTGCGGTGGCGCTACGTCCTCTCATAGGGACGTCCTTCCTTGCAGGCATGTTTGCAGCATATTTGTGTGATCTCGTCACTTTAATAGGGATCAAGATGAGACATAGTGGGGACAGACTACGACAATTCCTGTTGTTCCTGTTGAACATTCGTGTTCTTATCTCCCCCTAACGACGGGAAGACTGTCTCATCAAAGTGACATCCGCAAATCTAGCGGTAAGGAGATCGCCTAGCAAGGGCATTTAAGTGGCGGACGATTGTTGGAAGTCTCAAATCCAACGTAGTTGCCCATTCGTCTGTAAGGACCCATCATAGAGCGCTGTGGCGGCGCAATTGGCACAAAAATGGCTCACTCAAATGTGCGTAAGTACAAAAGACGTGTACCCAGTCACTAGCTGTAACGCAGAGGTACATTGAGTGGCATTAGGTCGTAGACGAATTAGCATAGCGGCATGCGATATTGCATCACCCCAAGCGGATGTAAGAAGATTGGTGCGCATTACCAATGTTCAGACTACCATCGTAGTCGTTTCCGTGAGACCATTTGGGTGTGTACATGGGAATGTGATGTCCAACATCAAGCCCATTGCAATATCCATCGAAAGTCTTCGATGTAAACTCACTAGCATAGTCAAATCCAATTGACTGAATAGGATGATTTGGGGAGTGAGCCCATTGTCATATGATATGTGCTAGGAGTGTAGCGTAAGCAGCATTTATAGGTGGACAATGGCACAACACGTGACCAGCGTGTTTGCGTGTCAACCAACATCATAAAATATTTAAGCATCCGCAAGTTGGTTGAATCAATCCACAAAATCCCTACGGATTCTTTGTAAGAACAGAATGAGTAATGTCATATCCTTTGCATAGGACGGTCTCAGTCCTAATTTCCCTAAGGAATAGGCTTAGTAAACGATGTCGGTGTGAAGTCTTTTTGTAGACGGATCATCATATCATGACCAGGATGACCTATCCTGTCGTGACAAAGCCAATATGTGTCTAAGTCCAAGAGATCTTCTCTCATAACTTTATTGGATTTAATAGCTCGAATAGTGACATAAAGTCCACTAGAGCGACACATAAACTTCTCTAAAATGCGTCTTTGTTCGCAATCATTAGAGGTAATGCAAAGGAACTCATTTCCGTTCTCTACATGCATTTTCGCATGGAATTCGTTGGCTATTCATAGGGTACGATTTGCCCTAAGAGCGTAGAGAGTTTCTGTGACAACAGTAATCAAGGTGCCATTTGGCAAGTGGAACTTGGGCTATTCCATGTCCTTGAATTAATACTGATGGTTTAGCCATCGTAGTCACAAAGTCATATGCTCAGAATCAAAATTGAGTCGTAATGAAAAGAACTCGAAATTTTATTCATAAGCCAACGAAATACATCATTGTTTCTATGATCAAAGAAAATCTAATCCAATAAAAAGGAATATGGCAATCGCCTACATCTCTTGGAAAATAAAAAGACTTAATCAAAATCGCCAGTTTCTGGGTCTTGATCCTTGTAGTCTTCCACCCTTAGATCTAGATCGCCATCTTGATCTTCTTGTGCCATGTAATTCGCTTCCCTTGCTTCACGATACGTCTTGTATGCGTTTGCAACATTCTGGGGTGCGGTACATGTTTTGGCCCAATGTTCAGTTGATCCACATCGAAAACAAACATCATTATGGTCAGGCTCCCTTGATCGAGGCGCCATTGGGGCGCGATTTGGACGACCTATCCTCTTTGGTGGCGTTACCACCATGGTCGGAGGCTCCGCCTCTCTCTCTCTTCACACGTTGACCTCCACGGTTCCGTGCACGCCTCTCTTGGCGATTTCCTTCCTCTTTAGGGCGAATATATGGACCAGAACGTCCAGAATTGTCCCTATCCTTAGGGTTTCGCTCCTTGCGTCCTCCATTGGGGGCGCGACTATAGTTAGACTCCGGAATAGGCTTAGTTCCCACGGGTCTAGCATTATAGTTCTTCACAAGGATATTATCGTGCTTTTCAGCTTCGTTCATGGCGCCAATGAGCTCATGAAACCTTGTGATACGTCCTGCATTTACATCAATCCGATAATTCTTTGAAATCATCAGTGCAGAGACGGGGAAGGTAGAGAGAGTCTTCTCGATCAACATCGTATCAGTTATGGCTTGGCCACAATACTCCATCAGAGACTTGATACGAAGAGCTTCCGAGTTATAATCAAGCACAGACTTGAAATCACAAAAGCAGAGGCTATGCCATCGCACTTCTAAATCAGGAAGCAGGGAGTCACGAACGTTGCCAAATCGCTGCTCAAGTTTTACCCATAGCTTTCTTGGGTCTTCCTCATTGAGATATTCATTTTGGAGCGCGTCATTCATGTGCCTTGTCATGAGAATTATGGCTTTAGCTTGTTTTGCTTCAAAAGCAGTAGCTTGCTCAATGGAGAGCACGTTCTGACTAGGCTCTTGGATGGTTTCTAGAATTCCATCAGCCTTAAGATGTTGGCGCACATCTCGGACCCACCTATGGTATCCTGCGCCAGTTGTCTCGAGTGGAACAAAGTTCAACTTGTTCAGGTAACTCATCCTGAAAAACAACACAAGATTAGGGTTAGTTTCGGAGCGGAAAAGGCTACCACGAAAAACTATTAAATTTCTGAGCGTAGTCGCTTCCAAGAAATTAGGAATTTTCTGAGCGTAGTCGCTTCCAAGAAAATCCGATTCCAAGAGGGGTTTTGGATTAGATCGAAACAACGATGTATGTGGTCGATCGTTTTCTTCTCAACAAACTCTAAGTTTGGAGGACTCTACAAGCTCTAAGCTTAGAGTGAGCGCGAACCCCCACAGTTCGGCTTTTGGTCTCCCCTATGTAGAGAAAGGGGGGTAGAAGAAGGGATTTTGGAAGTCCCCGAGAAAAGAAGAAGAAATTGAAAAAAAACTTCAAAAACGAGAACTTTTAGAAAAGTTTACCTTAAAAGATGGTCGGAAAAGGCGTCGCCAGAAGTTACTGTAGCGGCCGGAAAGTTACTGTAGCTGACCGGAAAAAGTCGCCGGAAAGTGGCTGGAAAAGTCGCCGAAAAGTCGCCGGAAGTTGGCCGGAAAAGTGTTGACCGGCGTTGACTGGAGGGTTGACCGGTCATTGACAGGGTGCTGACGTGGCAGTCCGACGCTGACGTGGCAGATCTGTTGCGGCTTGGCGGCTTGGTAGCTCGGCGGCTCGGGCTTGGCGGCTTGGGCTTCAGGTTGCTGGGCCAAGAGCATAGGCTTCTGGAACTGGGCTTGGGCTGATCGCAGCTGGGCCTAGGGTTGACCAACGGTGGGTTCGGTTGACTGAGGCACAGATAGAGGATGCAGGCGGCCGGTTCAGCGGGTCAGGTGGTTCAGGCGGCCGGTTCACGTGGTTCTAGGCCGGTTCCGATCATGATTTTTTGTCTCCGGTGGTTTGAGGTGCTGCTGCAGCTGCTGGTGAATTTTGGTGGCAGTTGATAGGGAGGAAAGCTCCGAACCGGGGAGAGAGGGTATGGATATTTCCGGGGGCCGGTTCGGGTATTTTCCGGCCGGTTCTGGGGTCTTCGTCGCCGGTTCTGGGCTCCTGGGGGAGAGAGCTTCAAGGTGGGAGGCGGAGGTTTCGGGGGTTTGGAGGCTACAAATATTAGGTTTCAGGGTTAGTGTTTCGTGCTGATAACGTGTTGTAGAGAAACTGAATTTGGGAGAAATTTTCTGTGTATTCTCATTGATAATAGGGGCCTCTTTATATAGAGGATTACAATGCATAGAATCTCAATCATACAAGGAAAGTAATTCTACATTGATTAGGGTTCTAGATCCTTCTAATTAAATCCTATTACCACTAGGTCAAGTAACCTAGAGTTTGGGCTAAACACAAATTAGGTTTTCCTTCAACACTTTTAAATTTTTATGATGTTTTTACTTTAAGGACTAAATTCTGCTTACTACCCTATACTTTCAAGGGTTCATCAGTTCAGTCCCTGCAATTCTAATTTAATCAGAAAAGTCCTTGCACTCTCTAATTTCATCAAATTGATCCAATCCGTCACCACTCCGTCAATTTTCGGGGAAAATTTCCAAAATACCCATCTGCATTCACAACACTGACGCGTCGGTGGGCTGCCTAGCTATGGGTAGTTTGAGAATTTTTCTTGTGAGAAGGTCCCACGTCAACATTTTAACAGCGAAAATTGATGGAATAGTGACAGATTGGATCGATTTGATGAAATTGGAGACAGGCCCGGCCCTGGCCCAGGGCAGGCAGGGCGATAGCCCAGGGCCCAAATTTTGGGAGAGAGACCAAAAAAAAAAAAAACCTAAATTCCCAAAGAAAGTCGCGCATCCTTTAAAAGAAAAAAAAAAAAAAAAAAAAAGTCGCACACGCACTGACGCACATCAGAAGCCCTTCTTTCTCTTTGGCAGAACCTCTCTTCAACTCTTCATCTTCTAGTTTTTCGCTTCTTCCTCTCAATTTGGGAGTCTCATTAATCATGGAGCAAATCGAGCAATATACCCGTTACCAATTTATGGAGAAGACAATTCATCTTCTCTATAATCTCTCTATAAATAGGCTAGCAATTCCTCAATCTCTCTCTCCGACTCTCTCTCAATCTCAATCTCCGTCTCTCAACCTCTCAATTTCGTTGTTTTACTTGTTCACAAATCACAAATCTTGGGCTTTGTTTCTTATACCTAGAACTAGAAACTGACCATAGCTCTTTCCAATTTTATATCTTTAATTCTTTATAAATTATAATTGGTGTACGTTACTTTCTGGGACGAATTCGTCGGCGAGCCGTGCAGTTGTTCCACAACGATCTTGATTCGGTAGTACCTCACTCTCTGATTTTCACTTGTTCTTTTTTTCCTGTTTGGTTGCTTAGGAAATTGAAGATGAGGATTCGAATGGTGCAGTTCTTGATTGCTTTTATGTGTGCGTTTGATTCAATGTCTAACTTCCTTTGTTTTCCAGAATTCCAGTTTAGTGCTTTATCAGACCAATTGTATCACCCACCAGACCACCACAATGATATGAGAAAGAAAGTCGTAAATCAAGTGATTCAGGTTAGAAATATGATACTATTTTGTTCAATTGAACTTTAGCAATGGAATTTTGTGCATCGGCCATGGGTTTTTATTTTTCTTTTCAATTGTTTACAGCATTGTGGTGTCATTGGTGTGAAACTGTGAACAAAGTCAAGGACTCAAGGAGGGCAGTTTGCGTAGACAACATATTAGATTTCTCACATCCAGGTTCTATTGTTCGATTGATATTTGCCCATTTGTTTTTTATTAGAGTAATGTTTCCTAAGAAATACGCATCTGGTAGTGAAAAAAGAAAAAGAAAAAAACAGCAAGAAGATTTTATAAGCTCCCAAAGAGGTTCATTAGATAAGTTTTTTAAGAAAAGAGGTGTTTCTTCGGAAAATCAAGGTGAAAATGAGGTAACTGAAGGAGTTCAAGATATAGGTGAGAATGAAAATGAGGTAGCGGAAAGAGTTGAAGATATAGGTGAAAATGAAAATGAGATAGCCGAAGGAGTTGAAGATGTAGGTGAACATGAAAATGATCAAACAGAAAATATGGAAGAAACAAATGTACTTGAAAGTGAGAATATTGAAATAAATCGTGTGAGTGAACCTTTAGAAGGTACAATGCCTTTGAATATATATGATCCTAGAGTTTGGGATAGTTTAGATAGAAAAATGAGAGATCTACTTGTTGAAAAAGGTCCTATTAGAGAAACCAATATTGTTTTTCCTAAGGATAATCTAAATAGGGGGTTCTCTTTGGATTATTTTTCTCAAAAGATGAGTAATGGTGAACTTTTCGATAGAAAATGGTTGGTTTACTCAAAAGATTTGGATAAAGTATTTTGTTTTTGTTGTAAAGTTGTAAGAAAAGCTCGTTCTAGGAGTCAATTAGCAAATGAAGGAATTAATGATTGGAAACATTTGGGGGATAAGCTTAAACAACATGAAAAGAGTCATGAACACCTCTCTAACCTTAGAGCTTGGAATGAGCTACGAGTGAGATTGAGTACAAATCAAACAATTGATAAAGAATTACAAGAGCAAATCAAGAAAGATACAGAGCATTGGAAAGAAGTCATGGTTAGGGTAATTAGTGTTATTAAACGTCTTGCTATGAATAATATAGCCTTTCGTGGAACAAATGAAAAAAATCTATGAGGATTCAAATGGAAATTTCTTAGGTTTTCTTGAATCAATAGGAGAGTTTGATCCAATAATGAAGCATCATTTTCGACTCATTCAAAATAAAAATATTCATTATCATTATCTTAGTCATAAAATACAAAATGAATTGATAGCTATGTTGGCATCAAGTGTCAAGAGTGAGATTATAAAGAAGATTAAAGAGGCTAAATATTTTTCTGTGATTCTTGATTGCACCCCTGATGCTAGTCACAAAGAGCAAATGACTTTGATAATAAGATGTGTAGATGTTGCAAGTTGCCCAATAAAAGTAGAAGAGTATTTTTTGGAGTTTTTAAATGTGGAAGATACATCGGGTTTGGGTCTTTTTAATGAACTACAAGCTGCTCTAAGCTCTGTTGATTTAGATATTGATGATGTGAGGGGACAAGGTTATGATAATGGTTCCAATATGAGAGGAAAACACCAAGGTGTTCAGAAAAGGTTACTTGACATAAATCCTAGAGCTTTTTATATGCCATGCGGTTGTCACTCTCTTAATTTAGTACTTTGTGATATGGCAAACTCTTGTCTAAAAGGAAAATAATTTTCTGGAGCATGTCAGGCCATTTACAATGTGTTTGCTAATTCAACAAAGCGATGGAACCTTTTACTTGAATATGTAGATGAATTAACTTTGAAATCTTTGTCAGCTACACGGTGGGAAAGTCGTATTGAAAGTGTGAAAGCAATAAAAAGTCAATTTCCCAAAATAAAAGAAGCTTTAATCAAACTTGTTGAAGTTGGTGATGCATATGATAATCATTTGAGTTGGGAAGTTGGGAAATTATTAGATGGTGAATTTTCAAGTTTTGATTTCATTTTAAGTTTGGTTATATGGCATGATATTTTGCACAAAATAAACATGGTAAGCAAAAATTTGCAAGTTGGAGATATGATTCTTGATGTTGCTATTAAAAGTTTAAAAGGGTTGATTTCATTTTTTGAAAAATATAGAGAAGATGGATTTAATTCTGCTATAATTGATGCTAAAGAAATTGCAAATGAAATGGGAATTGAGTCTGTATTTCCTGTGAAGCGTAGGGTTATAAGAAAGAGACATTTTGATGAGATTCCTGATACAGATAGAGAACAACAATCAGCTCAAGAAGATTTTATAACTGATTACTTTCTTGTCTTAGTTGATATGGCTCTTTCTCAATTGAGGAGTAGATTTGAACAAATGGAAAGTTTTGAATATGTATTTGGCTTCTTATTTGATGCATTACGGTTGGTTTCATTGGATGATGAAGAAATGAAAAATTGTTGTTTGAAACTTGAACTTGCTTTGAAACATGGTGAGGTGTCTGATATTGATGCAAAATATTTGCTTTCTGAGTTGCAAATATTGCAGGAAATGCTACCAAATGAAGCATATGAAACAGGAAAACCATGGAATTCCATTAAAATTATGGAGTTTGCAAAAAAAATGGATATGTTTCCAAATATTTTGGTTGCTTATAGGATTTTATTAACTGTACCTGTTACAGTAGCATCTGCAGAAAGAAGTTTTTCAAAATTAAAGTTATTAAAATTAATCTTATTTGCGGACAACGATGACTCAAGATAGGTTGAATGGTTTAGCAATCTTGAGTATTGAAAAGAATATGTTGAAAAATGTTGAGGTTGAGCACATAATTGATGACTTTGCATCTAAAAATGCAAGAAGAAGTCATTTTAGATGAGATTTGATTGATATAATGTGATGTAATCTTTATTTTTCGGGGTATTGGTCTTACGTCCCCCACCCCCCCCGGTTGTATCATATTTTTTTCATCAATATGAAACATTTAAATTTTTTTTTATATATATAAAAGGCCCAATTTTATTCTTCGCCCCGAGCCTTGAATTTCCCAAGGCCGGGCCTGATTGGAGAGGGCAAAGACTTTTCTGATTAAATTAGAAGTGCAGGGACTGAACTGATGAACCCTTGAAAATACAAGGTAGTAAGCCGAATTTAATCCTTATTTTAAAATACAAAGGTATTATTGAAACGTTGATATATTTTTACTTTCCTTTTCTGCACCAACCAAATACCGGAAGGGAAATCAAATTGTTTTTTCTGAATACTTTCTCTGCTTTACCAAATAAAGGAAAGGAAATCTGACAGGAACCGTAGTTTCTTTTCCTCATGGAAAAGACAAGGGAATTGATTTCCCTTTTGTGAACCAAACGAGACCTTAATGAATGTGCTCGACCCCCTTAAATGGGCATTAATTGGGCTGAGTCTTACTTTACTTTCGATGTGGGAGAAACATCCCTCCTACCTAGTCGTTTACTTAAGTTGGGATATCTCTCTAAGGAATTTGGTTGCTATCCCTTGTGCATCGACCCAAGGTCAAGTCTCAATAGTCATGTTCATGATTGCGGTACTTAATTTGGGTATCCCGACATAAGATACCGGAAGTAGTGTTTGATGTCAGTTCATGTGCCAGTATACTATGTTGCTGGTATGTAAAAGGTGTATAGGAGGAAGTATGTTGACGACTTAGAGATAGTATATTGAAAATTAACAAATTCAATTACAATATACGAAAGTGTAGGCAAAATTGTTCTGAATGTGCCAAATTCGTATTTTTTTGAATTTCTGAGAAGATGATTTTAATACAGAAGCACTGCTCCCATTATTTTGCACAAGTTGAGGTATGGAGAATCACTTTATGATATTTTAAAATTTATTTTACTGTTTTAGTTTGGTTTTTCTTTTTAGTTGAATGTGGCTTTATGCCGGCAATAAGTCTCTGCCGAGCTATGGTAGGGCGCTTGGGCTTTGTCTTGGACTACACACCTTGTGTGCCTTGTTTGCTCTGGTTAGGCGGCGACGACAAAGTATATAGTCGTAACCTCCCAATAGCAGAATGAGACTAAGTACTATCGAATTGATTTTTCGGTGGCAATATGTTGGGAAAGCTGATAGTAATAGTAAATTATGGCTTTGCGTTGTGCACTCTTCTCTAATTAGTGTTTGTTAGAATACATATGCTTAGTTGAGACTCTGGTTATGATCTCGAGATGTTCTCTTGATACTTATTGTATTTTGGGGTCCAGACACAATGTCCACATGTATTTTGCGGTTTCATTAATGGTCAAAACTTGAAGGCATGGGTCATATTTAAAAACAAAAAAAAGTTTTTACAAAAGAAATTAAGTTTGATAATAATTAAATATCAATAAGGCAAGATTATAGAAATTTCAATAAACAATTGAGTAATTTTTGGAGTAGCATTTGAAAAAAAAAATCTTTAACGCCAAACCATTTTATGGTGTCAAACTACTACATGGCTGCCATGATGTGTTGATCCGATCAATAAGATTTACTCAATCTTTATAGGACCCAATACAGAGTTAAATAAGTTATATTAGTTCTCCTAACCAACAACAAGCACTTATCTGGACCAATCATATTTGTCCGAACAACAATACACACATTGCGATCCGAGAGACTATACGATAATTTCCTTAAACCGTCCTTATTGATAATTTGATATGATGGGTAGGGGTTGCGTGGCCCGTTTAGGAGGTTAAGCAAAATTAAAGAGCACGGTCCGGTATTCCCTGGGCTCCAAGAAATCCGTGATAGGCGGTGGGCTGTTATCTTCCTAACAGAGACGGTTCCATTCTCTCTCAGAACCGCCCAGCGAAAATCCACTGACAAGGAAACACGTGTCGATAGGCTCAACAACCACAACCCCTACCTTCTGGACGCGTGGCCACGTAGTCGCTTTCGCGTCAACTAAAGTTCCAAACCACACATCATTACCCCTCCTTTCTCCCAAATTTACAAATCTACCAACCAGATGGATAACTCCAAGAAACCAACCACATAAGAAAACGACAACCGTAGGGATGCCCTTCGTAAATCAGTGAAAACAACAGGTGCAGAAAAGGAATCTAAACTTCGGGTAAACCCTTTCACGCGCCAAAGTCGGTTCCAGAACCCCACGCCCCGTCACGTGACTTATTGAGACCCTCAGCTATAAATACACACCCTCGCACATGGATATGTATATAGCAATCTCCACGATCACAAAAAACAAAAAACAAAAAAAAAACAAAATCCCAAAAATTAGAAAAGCTGTAGAGAAAATGGGGACGGCGATTCTCCGATCACAGGATTGTCTTCGAGATCGTTTCCGCCACGAAGCCCTAGCCCTAACCTTGACTTCACGCTCCGGATCGCGCCGTAGCCCCAATTTTCCTAACCCTAACCCTAACTCCGGCTCTAATGGCGCGCAGTCTCGCCGCCGGAAGAGGAGTCCGGTCGGCGTTCAATCCAATCAACGCGATCGGTACGGCGATCGGATGGTGGCAAAGGTTCCGGGGAAGAACTTGGTGATGGGGCAGGTGAAGATCCTCAGGCGCGGCGAGGCGTTGAATCCGGCGACGGAAGATAAGAGAGTGGTCGGAGTTGGTGGTAGAGATGATCGGAAGGCGAGGGAGGAGAGCGTGGAGTGTTCGGATTCGGATCTGGTGTTGGGATCCACAGACCGGTTGGGACCCGACCCGGAGACGGTGCAGAAGCAGATCAAGGTTGCAGAGTTCAAGGTGATGGATGCGATCTACGCTGGATCGGGAGCTTATTATGCTTCTCCGCCGCCGAGCTCCGTTCCGTTGCCGGCTTTTTTGGCTAAGAACGGTGCGGCGACCAGCGATCTGCGAAGGCTGCTGCGTCTCGATTTGGTGTGAACACCACGTGGCCATCCGACGATGATCGGAGAGTGACCGGATGGATGATCCTGGTTGAGCGTTTGATCGGACGGTGGAGACGCGGAGTGTGGAGGATTGAAATCAGTGGCTGATGATGATGATATGTTCGAGTTGGCTCAATTGCTTCCTTTATTTTTTCAAGAGGAATAGTGGCATTGAGTGTGAACAATGGTTATGGTAATAGCAGGTTTCTAGTTTGTGAATTGAAAGAAGAAAATGGAGTAGGAAATCTGGGTTTACTTTGTATATTGGGGTAGCATGATAATGTTCAAAGAGTGAGGGAGGAGAGGTAATGTGTGTGGGTATCTATGTGTTCTCATAGAGTAATGGTTCGAGTTTGTTTCGTGTTCATGTAATGCTACTCGTCTTTATCTTATGTTAAAATGAATATGTAGCTTCAAAGTTTATTGGAATAAAAGTTCAGCGTTTTAGTACTGATGTTGATGTGGATCATTTTCCTTTACATATAGTTTTGATTAGTGCCTTGTCGCTGGGAATGTGTTTTTGCTTAATAGAAGCCGAAATTGTTGTGTTTTTGTTTGATGGTTTGCACACACGATGTGTACTTGTGAAGCTGTGATCGTGGATCATGGCCATGGCTTTACTGTAACAAGAGTCTAGCAGTCGGGCTTGCAGGAGTTTGAGTTTAGATTTTGCAGAAAATGGGATGACCAAATGTAGTCTGAGTTAGTCATCCGAAGGAGAATTAGCTTCTGGCTAGTTTGATCAAATGTTTGATAGCATGATCTTGTTTTGAACATTTTTCATAGTTCATGCATTTCTTTAGTTTAGATTGATCTTGTTGCTCACTGAGCTCAATGTGTTTCTGAAACTTGGAATTTTGTAAAGACGGGTGCTTTATAGTACACATTCATCCGAAGGACAATTAGTTTTTGCAGGAGCTTTGAGTTTAGTTTTTGCAGAAGAGGGGATGGCCAAATGTAGTCCGAGTTAGTCATCCAAAGGACAATTAGCTTCTGGTTTGTTTGATCCAAATGTTTGATAGAATGATCTTGTTTTGAACATTTTTCATAGTTCATGCATTTCTTTGGTTTAGATTGATCTTGTTGCCTACTTCGCTCAATGTGTTTCTGAAACAATGTAGTCCAATTTATAGTCATCCGAAGTACAATTAGCTTGTGGCTAGTTTGATCAAATGTGTGATAGAATGATCTTGTTTTGAACATTTTTCATAGTTCGTGCATTTCTTAGTTTAGATTGATCTTGTTGCTTACACAAAGTGTTCTGAAACTTGGAATATTGTAAAAGACGGGTGCTTTTGATACACATTCATTACACTACAGACTACAACATCTCTACACTGTTGAATTGTTTCCCCTACTGCTATCTTCTTCGGCATATTCAGGCACTATCTTCTTCCAAAACCAGTGCCTTCGCCAGAGGAGTATCATCTCCTCAATAGGAACTCCCTTCGTTTCAGGCAGGAATACATAAACAAAGATGGTCATGACAGTAATCCAACCAGCAAAGAACAGGAAGATCCCGAATTTGAACGCGCATAGCATAGCAAGAAACGCCTGTGCTATGACGAAAGTGAAGAAAAGGTTCACAGCCACTGTGATGCTCTGTCCAGCTGATCTGGTTTCCAGTGGGAATATCTCACTCGGCACTGTCCAGCCAAGCGGCCCCCATGACCACCCGAAAGCTATCACAAAGAGGCAAATCACCGCCACGACCAATATTGAGTACCCTTTCGACAGCACTTGATTCTCGCCAAATTTAACCCCCAAGATTATTGCCACTATGACCTGTTTCACATTCAAGAAGAGAAATCCAGGCTGTTACAGTAGTAACTAGAAACTGCATCCTATATTTGTAGAAAAATGATAATTTTACCTGGCAGGTAATCATTACTATTCCACCACTGATGAGTAAAAATCTCCGACCCAGTTTGTCAACTGTTGCTATAGATAGTAGTGTAGATAAGCAAAGAACTCCTCCAGTCAAGGCTGATGAGTAGAGAGATGCATCTCCCCCAAATCCCATACTTTGAAACAATACTGGTGCATAGAAGAGAATCGAATTTATGCCCGTCAGGATCTGAAATGTAGGCATGAAGATTGCCATAACCAACTGAGGTCTGTTTCTTCTCTCAAGTATGTTCCTGAATGGATTCTTTATGGAATTAGCAAACTCACTTGCATCCACCATGTCCTGAAACTCTGCATTCACATTTTCAACTCCTCGGATTTTCTCTAGAAGCTTTCTTCCTTTGTCTATCGATCCCTGTTCGATCATGCTATTCGGTGTCTCAGGAAGAAACATTCCTCCCACTGTCATCACTAGAGCAGGTGCTAATGCCAGGCCTAGAGAGAGCCTCCACCCCCATGGTTCGAGCCTTGAAGTTCCATAGTTGATCATGTTTGCAGTGAAAATTCCAAGAGTAGTTGCTAGCTGAAACATCATGTTGACTCCTCCTCGGAGATGAGTTGGTGCCATCTCCGATAGATAAAGTGGAATAGCCTTTAAGATCACAAGTAGGCAGAAGAATATCAGCTTTGTTTGAACAATAAAACGTGACACATACTCAAAAAAAAAAAAAAAAAACAGTTCAAGGTAAGCAATGTGTGATATACCTGATTTCCAAATCCGATACCAACACCAAGCATGATCCGACCCAAGATGAGCATGATGACATTAACAGCTGCAGCATTTAGAGTTGCTCCAATAAGGAAACTGATTCCACCACAGATTATACTTATGCGGCGCCCATAATTTCTTGTGATAGGAGAAGCCACTAAAGATGAGACTAAACCAGCAAGATATAGTGAAGATGTAAATGCCGAGAGACCTTGGTTGTCATACTTGCAGTAATTGTTTTCATGTGCAAGCTTCTTCTTCTTGTAAACTGTTTTGAAAAACTTTTCCAGAAATCCATCCATTGATGTAACCCCACCTATTCATAGATCAAAAACCAGAATTTTACAGGGATTTAAAATCAAACCAAATAATCTGTAACAGTTCTGTTATCTATCAATCCATTCATTCATTAACATTAACAGAAAGTACGGACTTTCATAACCAAATGATTGTCAAGCATTCAACTTTGGCATATTAAAAACGTTCTCATAAATTAAAGCCAAATTCTAAAAGAAAATGAAAGCCTTTGTACCTGAAATTCCGATGTCATAACCGAAAAGTGAGCCACCGGTGGCAGCAACAATGCTTGCGACGATGACATAACCGGTGAGCCTGCCTTGGTACTGCTCTGCTCGGTCCTTGGCCACGCCGGCCGGAGCAAAAGACCCACCTGGCATTTCCAAAACAGAGAGGTGCTTAGCTCCTTGTTCTCAAATATCTGAGGCTCTGAGATATGATTGACACAAACGCAGTGCTTCTGGTTTTTATACAAATCAAATTTTTACAGTTGACTTGGAATGTGGGAATTAAAAATTTCATGTCGCACATGGCTGCTCTAATAGGACAGAGTTAATATCTAGAGCTTATAAAATTAACAGACACTGTTTACATTGCAGAGAAACAAAACAAAAAACTACTCCATCTATTTTAGTGTTTTTGTTTGGCTCTTTCCGCTATTTTAGAGTCACTTATACATCCGCACTCGTGTGATACAAACCAAACCTGTTCTATAAGAGTGCGAAAGTTACGCGAGAGGGAGCGCAAGTAACGTTCTCTTTCTCTAGTCCATTGTTGTAAATATGCTATGATTTTGTGGTGATCTATCTGTCCTATCCTGATACATGTCATTTTAACTGGAGATACACGCTTCATCGGCACAGTGATAAAATTGTCATTTTCGTTGAGTAGACAAGTTGTCAAAAATAACCTTTGCTAATTTTTTTTTTTTTTTTTCCATTATAGTTAAAGTGGATAAGATATTGAGATCTTGGTAATAATTTAGGCCACGTACAAAAGAAGAATAAAAGACATTGGAATTAATTAGATTTGGATTTTTGGTAAAAGGGGTGTTAATAGGCATTGAAATCTTGAGTCATATTAACGTCAAATTGATGAATAATAATAATAGAGACAGGTCTCAAATCACCTTTATGAGTTCTATGACCTTCATGGTGGGTTTTTGAGTTGTAACCTCCACTTGGTGCAAGGATGGAACTGACTTGGTTGCATCCCTTTGGTTTCATATTTGATGATGCAAATAGATTCTCAAATGTTGTCTGCCGTGTCTGGAATTTAATTTGGGTGAGACATTGCTTATGGTTCACACAATATACCATTGACTGATATCATATTTTTGTGTTTATGATCACACATAAGATGATAAGAGCATAAGATCTATACATTTTATAACAAAAAATGTAATAAAGTCTACAAAAGAAGTATTTATAATTTGAAATGTATAAGAATTATTTATAATTTGGTACAACTTGACATAAGATCAGAATAAGTTTTAGGCATGATTGCGTGAAGCATGCAATCCAAACTCCTTGGGGCTACCTCTAAAAGACTTTTTTTTTTTATTAATTTTTTTTTACATGTAGATCAGAATAAGTTTTATATTTATTATATAGTAATATATGTTTATTTGCTTCAAAAATGGGTATAAACATTCATGCAGAACTTAATTTGAGAGGAGAAGTCAGGGTAGAATAAGTCAAATAGTTGAAAAGAAAAAAATTTGTTTTCTAGTACCATATTGTCTGATTAGTTCTAGAATATAAAACAATCTATAGTTCTATACAAACCACCTACTCAAAATTAATACATCAAAGAGCCAAAAGAATCGGACCAAAAAAAAAGAGCCAAAAGAAAACCTAGTAAAAACCTAGTTTGCAGAGCAAAAATGCAAAAAGTGACCGAAAAAGAAGAGAGAATATTACATACCTGCAAATCAAAACAGAGCAAAAGAAAATCAACTAACAGAACTTTTGAAAACCGGCAGTGAAGAATGAAGCATTTTTGTTGTTGTTAGATATAGAGGATAACCAAGAAGGTAAGAAATTCAAAATGGAAAGATAATTGTGCCATATAAACTCATGTTTAATCTGATCCAAAAACTTAATTGTGTCATAAGTATTTTATCCATAAGAAATTATGACCATTGGTATTAAATACAGTAGACATTCATCAAATCCAAATAAGGAATATATATTGATACAAATGATCAGTTTAGCAGATAAGGATAGATATGTTTATCTTTTTTTAATCAAGCAAAAGGAGAGATTTGGTAGTGTGGAAATTTTGTTATGAATTATCCTCCATCATTAGGTTTAAATCTGTGAGCAGCTGAACCCAGTTGAGCCAAAATCTCCTTAGTACATGAACATGTATGATTGATATGGTTACAAATGAACATGTTTGCAGACTGTATATTTATAACAAGTAGAATAGCTAACGAGTCCGTAATTCAATGGGAAAACAAAAAAAAAACAAAAAAACTTTATTTTTCTTTACTGCACGGTTTTAACTTTTAAGGTTTTTTCTTTTGTTTTTGAAAGTTTTATAGTGTTCTTGAGTATTGAAATTCTAAAATAGCTGAGAGCCGTGAGATTAATCATTAACTACGCCCATACTCAAATTTATTCTGAGTGAGATCACTGAGATCATAATAAGTGAAATGTGGCCAAGATCACCAGGTGTTTTAGTTATATTTGAATAATATTCCACGACAATCGATCAAACCCAAGAAAACGAAACAAAGTTGGTCTACTTTTTTACTACCACATTTTCAGCTTCCAACTTTCCCCAAAGTGTTCATAGCAAGATCAAAAGCTTTCTTTAAAGTGTACCAGAAAGCTTTCCCCTAAAGTGGTAAACTGATAATGATATCCACACTATGGCCACACTGATGAAGTGATGATTGATCCAATCGAGAAGCAAATATTTTTGCCTTAACAGTTATTCAAAGGAATCTTTACCAATTAACAATCACTCAAAGGGGTGATTAGAAGAATATATGTTTATGATTATTTAGATTTTCACCTTTAAACTAATCTTAATCTATGGTCAATTGTTGCGGTTAGTTTGTAATCGTAGTTGATTGGAATAAATTTTTCTTTTATTAAAAAAGAAAAGAAAAGACATAGGGTTAATTATTTTCATCTTGTGCCTCATCTAACACTCCGCAAATGGGGTGACATGAGATGGTTGGTGTTCCTTGTTGGCCGATGGTGGTCAAAGGTGGGATGCTTTGGTTTTAGATTCTAGACCTGAAGGGGGTTGGTAACGCGTTACTATATATCTTTTTTTTTTTTACTTTGTCAAGGAGAATCCAAAGGCTTCTTAGGCCAAAGATAAATCCCTTCAGCGTATGTGAAATGCTCCAACTGTGCATTGCAGCACAGTGTCTGGCCACTTTGACAGCTTCGAGGTTCGAACCTAGGTTGGGGAGCACACCCAACTAGGCAAGAACCACTAGGCCAGTTGCAGTGGTTGTGTTACCATATATTTGTTGTGATCCAAGCGGATACGAAACCAAGAGTGAAAGTTTGAGGATAATGAAACCAATGAAATTAATGTAGAAATTAAAGTCTTCAAAATGGGTAAAGAAAATTAGTATCTTGCTGACTAGTCATTAACATTAGATACAGAATAATTGTCAAAAATACGACCTTGACTTAAAGATTGAAATATTACCAAAATTTTTGTCCATATAAAGCCCGAATGATATTATTTCAGAAAATACTCTAGATGCTTATTGTAATCAGGGGTTTAGGCTCATTGTCCCCCCTTGTATTCGACAGTTTCATTAATTAAGGCTTGAGAGCAGCCGCACCAGCTCTTTATTCAAAAAAAAAAAAAAAAAGCCCGAATGAAAGATTATTTGCTTAACCAAAAAAAAGAAAAGGATAAATTGCTTAGAGAAGTGATTGGTTGATGCATTTAGGGTCAGTTTGGCATTATACATGCAACAGTTCACAGATGTTGATGTGTAACCACAAATATCTTGTGGCAGTCCAAGTCCATTAGTCCAACCTTGATGAAGTATTTCCAATAAAATAGACTACCAATTCCAAAGGAGGAACTTTCCAAGACGACCAACCCACCATGGAATAGGATGAAATTACGCAATAATCTGGAAATAGATATGGATATCCTACTTATGGGGGCTAGAAAGGTGTGATTTTCTGAGCCGTATATTTCGATCTGGTGTGTCGAAACGTAATGGGATTGAGGATCACTGTCGGACTTCGAAAACTTTGGTTTTGGTTAAAGTCTTCCCCGAATCAGATCACTCTCATTAAAAATGAAAAAAGAGTGTAAATGTTTCCATTAGTCCACAATATTAGCTATAGCCGATGTCCGCCAGCCCGCCATCACAGTTTTCTTCTGTTATTTTTTTTCTTTTTTTTGAAACCCGTTTTCTTCTTTTTAATCATAGTCAAAAATGAAAAATCTAAAGCTGGATGTATGCCGTCTAAGTACTCAACATGAAACATGCCTTCTGTTTTCTGAAATAAACTCGCAGAATTGTGCTTCCCGTGAAAAGTTCTACTTTGTTTTCTAATCAGTAATCACTATACTCAGCATGAAACATGCTTTTAGTTTTCTGAAATAAGACTACCCCAGAATTTTGCTACCCCAGAAATGTTCAACTTTATTTTCTAATCACTATATTTTAATGAAATACTACAGAGACCCAAGAGCTGTCGATGACATCAACTCCTGCACGTTAAAACTTTTTATATGCATGATCTCGAATCTGTAAAATACAGTAAGAAGAAGAAAAAAATAAAATCATAAGAAGCTGTCTTATGTACGCGATTGCATCAGTAGGGTTACTGATGCCAGAGAGACTTTACACCATGTTTTCTTGATCTTTACTCGATGCGAAACAAAACACAGCCAGCTAGGGATCAGATGAGAAGGATTTACTGACAGTAGGAGTGTAAGGAACTGTAGAAATTCTTCCTTTTTGGTAGCTAATAGACTTGCATGTGATGATATGTACTGCCTTCCTTTAGTTTTGCAATATACCACTTAGGAATCCCCTATGAGAAAAAGAAAGAGTTACAAATAGACATGCTGACAAATTTGTACATGTTAACTCTCACAAATGTAAATTTGTACAAGATGAATGTTTCTCACCAAATTCCCACAGCTTTCTTATTTTCATTTCTGCAAAAGTCGAACGAGATGAAATCATACAGTCAGGGTCGACATCTTTATAATCAAAGGAACAAACAAAGATAATGTCTAATGCGACCGTTTATGAGATTTACCTAGGCTTTCCTTCAAAAGCATCATTCACCTCATCAATAGTTGGCTTTTTAGGATACGTAGACAAGATTACATACTTCTCCTTCCCAGAAGGGTCATTCACCCTCTTGTACAATTCATAACGATAAGGGTAAGACATCCTAAAACATGAGGAAATATGTGAGAACACTTACTAGTGTCATGAGTCAACATTCAGGGCACATGTTGCAGGAGATAAATATCAATCTACCATTTTTCTTTGTTGTAACTAACGACAACATTGCTTTATTAGCATCTTCTTTTAATTGCCTCGTGTGTAGGAGAAACAGAGAAAAAAACTAGTTTAAAAATTAAAAGGAAGTAGTGGAGTAGCAACTCACTAAAAGCTTTACCTTAGAGCACCCATAATTGGATATTGGGTTCCTGCAAAGTAGAGAAGCCGGAAGAAATAGCAATTTTCAAACGTTGCAGCATACTTCAACCTCTTGTCACGACCCATGGTCTTTGAAAGGAAAACTAGTTTAGGAACTGAATGGCTTGTATTAAGTTAATTCCAACTCATGAGTTCTTGACTTACTTGCATAATTCCACTTGAAGCAGGAAGATCCTGAAATTTGAAATAATAAAATAAAAAATAAAAATAAAATCATCAATATGTGCCAAATTTCTTGGCGAGTGAGCAATGGTTCATAATGTTGATACAATGCCGTAGATTGGTCAGTGTAATACGCAGAACAGAAGATCAGAACAATTTCATGTTTCCAGATTCAAGTTAAATCATATTGTTCAACTCTAACAGAACATCGTTTCATCAATAACTCAAGATAAGCCATCAATATGCAAAATAGAAACTAAACCTTGAGCCTAGGATTGATAAGAATTACTGGTCGGTCCCCAGCAGCATCAGTCATAGCTTGCAAATCCTGTAAATTTAATTAAAGGACTTTTTAACAGAAAAAAAAGGTAGAAGTAAAGCATGTCAAGCAAAATTGTTCTCCAAATGTAATGGTGGAACATAAACTCAAGATACCTCAATAATACAATTCCCGACAGCATTCTGAGGAGCTACTAAGATAAACAGGTCATCAGTCTCATCTACATATTTGGCACCTGCACTTGCAAAAAGAGAAGCTAAGGCCATGGCATACACACATGCTTTGTAGCACACTTATTTTAAAGCCTGTACTATTTTCACGTCAAGTGTATCAACTGTTGTCAAGACAACGATTGAATCTCTAATGCACCACATCATCATTGATGCAGAGGCAGTGTCATGACAGATGGGATAATGTAATTCAAATTTAACAGGGAATCAAGGATGACCAATGTCTACAGATACCATAATATTAAACTTGAGTCTACATCTGATGTGATACATATCATTTTTTTACCTATAGCACCAATCTTGATAAACGTCCCCATGGCCCCATATTCACCCCAGTCCATGTACTCTAAGATCTGTCGAGTCCCAGCAAGCTGCAATGGCATTCCAGCAAGGGCACCTTCCCCCATAGAGCCTTGAACACAAACCTGACAACAAAAATTATGGATGCCAGGCAAAGTTCAGATTACCATTAAGCACTAGTCTAAGTAAGAGAAACCAGGATCAAATTACCTTGACAGATTTCCCATCATCAGCAAATGAAAGAGCTAGAGTTCGAACAAGTTCCATTAAGGTACCTATTCGATAAACATCCTGTGCACCATAAGATATAGTTAACTCCAAAGAAGTTTAGGAAGATTAAGGCAAAGGTCCCTTACCATTTCTGGGTTCAGCTCTGGAATATTAATCTCCACCTGCCAATATGGAATGACACATTAAGCCAAATTAATCCAGCCCCATTACATGAATACACCAGATGACTTGACAAAGAAGTACGCGCAATATCCTAACATGTATGCAGACATGTAGAAATACAGGTTTATATACACATATATCACTAATGCATCTTAAGTAGAAACAAAAGCAAACCTTTAATCGAATTCCTCCATCATTTATAGATCTTTTGGTGGCTTGCAGTACATCATCATAAAAATAGTTCCTGATGTCTCTAGAGTGTGGGATGTTATTCAATTTAGTAGGAATTCCCCTCCAGTTATCCTGTCAATTTGCAAAAGAAAAATATAAAAGGAGATACGAAAACTATTGATCAAAAAGTTGAATATAATATGGACATCGAAACCATAGAAAATTGCACAGTATAGCCAAAATTTACCTGGACTGAAGATGACTGACTTAAGCTACTCCCTGAAATAAAACAATAGCCAAATTAAAGTAAGTATTCAAATTTGAGTAATACTTAATAGAATAATAGATCATGATTCTCTTCAAAAATAGTCACCAGAAGCCAATCAACAATCTCCTTCAAGAGGGACGGAGAAAAAGAGTTGCATTCTTATATGAGAACAACTCATCTCCATATAAGTTTTATAATACCTCATAGCAAGGTTTAACACCATCCCTCTAAAATATTAATCATCTAGTTTAGAGAAAACTCATAGAAAGTACTTAGATCCAGAAGAGGCATACCTAATTTCCTCTTCTTTTCTTTATCATTCAGCACTTGAGACAGAATGGAGTCTATTTCTCCAAAAATTACTTCTTTAGGATGGTTTCCATCAATCTGTGTATTCAAGAGATAAAGTGCAAGCTGTTTACATAAATCCATACAGTAGAGATAAAAGGAAAAATGAGAACAGTAACTAAGTTACCCTTTTCATTATGTTTGAGTAAGTGGATAAGATTGCATCTGCATTTTTCTTGTATATTTCAAGACGTGACTTCACCTAGATGAAAAATGGAGTTGAATTACATGACAGCAACCAAATGTAAGACCTAATAATGGATTAATGATGAATTTGATTTTGCAAAGAAGCCATACATCTGCATATGAGAGAATAATCTATGATAACTTGTATAAAGAACATGAGAGGAAAATGTAAGATGCGAATTTACTTTTTCCTCAGTGTCATCAGGCCGGGTAGTAAGTCTTGCTTTAATTTCCTCAGTCTCTGGTGGGAAATTTTTGACATGGTAAATCTTCTTTGTAACTGGGTCTAGCCTCCTTCCAACACATCTGTCGATTAGAATTTCATCAGGAACCTGAGTATTAAGAAATAACATCTATGTAAAGATCAACTCTTTCTGAAGCAATTTGGATGTAAGAGCTATAATATCACAAGACGATGAAATGGTTATAGTTTTACCAGGCTATACTTCTGTACAAAAGTTCTAATCTAACGGAAATTTGAGTAGAACCGTAGTACCAATTAGAAACCATAAATTTAATTCTCTTTAAATGCGTTATGAAAATTTGTTCCTTGTGCCTAGAGTTCTATAGTAACAAATTCAGCCGAGTAGATAAAACTCACATACATCTAAGACAATGTAAACATCTGGTATTATCTTCAGACTCTGCAAACTTTGTGCTTGGCTAAAACTTCGCGGATATCCATCCAGAAGCCACCCATTTTCTTTTGCATCTTCTCGTGATAATCGTGACGTCACCATCTACACAATAGATTATGTTACCAATTAGATAACGGAGTCATGAAAAATGCAATATTTCTAACTCATGTGAATGCATAGAATACATACAGCTGTGACAATTTCATCAGGAACCAACTTGCCAGCATTCATGAACTCTTTGGCTTTGTTCCCAATCTCAGTCCCAGATGACACTTCAGCTCTTAGAAGGTCCCCTGTTGATATGTGCACCAATCCAAACTGAGGAACCAAGAGGAAGCTAGTAAGTTATAAATGATGCATATATCAATCCTAGCAGTGAAAATGTAAAATACTTGTTCCTTAGTCTCCAATTACAATCCCTATGAAAATGGTTACCTTCTTGACAATCAATTCACACTGAGTTCCTTTCCCAGAAGCCGGTGCACCAGAAATCATAACCTTCAAAGGCGGTTCCTTTAAAGAACAACTCAACTTCAGTCCCTGCCATGATTAAAACAGAGAATACACACTTAGTAATTAAAAAACCAAATCACCATAAAACACAAAGATGAATGTCTGTTTTCTTCTTTTTCACACACGTTGGATTTGTGGGCGATCCTCAAACGGTCATTGCTATAGACATGCAGAGAGAGACGGTGAGAAGATGGCTCAAGTGACAGAAAGGAAGAAGACGAAGATGTAAGAATGGGAGGAGAGATAGGAAGGATTGATGGAGTGGAATAGACATTAGTGGATTGAGAATGAGAGAGGGAAGTGAGCATCATTCTTATGATCTCTGTGTAAGTATGAACCAGACTGAGAGAGAAGGAAGGAAAGAAAGAGTTTTGGGAACCAAGTTTAAGAGGCTGAAGCCAGCAGAAAAACCGACACCACTAGTTCCCTCCCTGTGTTCTGTTCAAGGCAATCAAGCTAAGATTTTGACACAAATCACTTCCAGTGGCACGGTTTTGTCCTGACCATAATATACACAAGGTGGGAGCCACACCTGGGTTGAAGTAAGATTTTCTTTACCAAAACTGTAAAGAAATTGTTGAGCTTTTGAACAGTGAAAGGAGATGCTGTACCTTAATCAGATCAAGAACCATAGTTTCTCAAGAAATTGTTTTTAGCTTTTGGTTTAGGTGATAGAGACATTGTAACCATCTTAACAAAGAACCAAAGAGACTCATCTCAACTAGAAGAGTTTAAAATTCATAAACAATAAACAGAGCGAAACTGTGTTTACCAATCGAGAGTACAGAATGGTAATATCACACAAGCCAACTATCAATTAAACTTGAAGTATCAAACTATAAGCCACCATCTATTAAAGAATTAAGCAAAACTGACGAATTATTGTTATTACATGAACTAAGTTAACAGAATCAAATGAAAAGTAGAACATGATAGGAGCATCTGTAGACTCTTTCTTCCCTGAATGATAATCACCACTACTCTTTTAAGTGCCAATCTTCGAGTGGCAAAAGTTCTTAGTTCTTCAGTCCAGCTTCACCGAGGAGAAGAGGTAATGCACGAACCAGAATGAGGAGAGGAAACCAACCGTGCCTGTAGCAAGCATGATTGCAATGACCATGAAGAGGGAATATCCCAAGTAGAGAGTGGCAGAGACAGGCCCACTTAAGCTCTTGAGATCAAAAACTAGGTAGTTTATGGAGTACAAGAAAATGTATATGGCAACAGAACCAGAAGCAAAGAAGGACTTCCACCACCATTTCCAATCCTCCACACAGAGGTGCATGTAGGTCAGAACTAGAGACACCTCAGCACAGACCACAACCAGAAGGATCAATACGATGAAGAGGAACCCGAAGACATAATAGACACGGCCCATCCAAATGCTGGACATGATGAAGAAGAGCTCAATGAACAGGGTGCCAAAGGGGAGAGTACCGGCACCAAGAACCAACAGCCAGGATGGGTATTTCTGTGCTGGGATTTCCCTGGGAATTTGATTGGTACGAACAGGGAACTCAATGTGAGGTGCCTTGGCCCCGAGGTATCCACCAATTAGTGTAAGGGGAACAGAAATGCAGAACCAGAGCAAGATGAGAATAACAAACAGAGAAAATGGAATGGCTCCTGTGCTGTGACTACCCCACAATAGGAAATTCAGGGTCGTCAGAATTAAAAAGGCAATTCCAGGGAAGAAACAGGAAACCTTCCATGAGACTGAAACCCATCCCGTTTTATCTCCACAGCCAATTGTCCTCCAAAGACGAACAGCAACATAACCAGCTGCAATACCAAGGATCATGTAGAAAAACAGCATACCTGTAACAAGTGTTCCACGGGAAGCAGGGGACATGAACCCAAGAGCAGCAAACAATATGGTAACCACTGCCATCCCGAGGATCTGAACCCCATCACCAACCATTATGCACAGCAGGGCAGGATGGTCTGGAGCACGGAAAACATCCCCAACAACAAGCTTCCAGCCAGACAACTCCTCATTCATCTGTGCTTGAGCCTCCTTGTCAAGCTCTTCATACCGTGTCAGGTCCCGCCTAACAGTCCTCAAAAAGATCACGAGGACAATTCCAGCAAGGAAAGTAATCACCATCAGAGAATTGAGAATGGAGAACCAATGGACTTTAGATCCCTCCATCTTCAAATAAGCATCCCACCTCGAAGGCCACTTGATGTCACTCTCCTCGAATTCAACCTCATATGAGAAGATAATCGGCTTCTTATCATCAACAGCCATTGCCACAGTCGTTGGATCACATTTAATAGCAGTAGGGTACTTGTCATACATGTTCAAATTCTTCACAGCATCTACATTATGCGTGAAACTGCAAGGTATCACCTCAAACCCTACAATGATCCACCCGGGCACATCTGAATCTGCCTTTGCAACCGTTGGGATCACCTCTGCCCCATCACCAGTACCCATCACGCGCGCCACATTGGGCTCCTCATACTTATGCACAAGCACCTTAAACTTCAAATGGTTAAACACATAGTACACACCCTTAACCTTGATCCCAACTGGATACCCAGTCCACCTCAAAAGAAAACCCTCCTTTTTGGTGTACCGGATCGCAGGCAAATTGTCCAAAATCAAGTTGACCTGATACATCTCATCGATCCTCTTCTTCAAGAGATTCAACCGATCTGCATCCAACGGACCGGATTTACACAGAAAGATCTCCGACTCATTAGTGTGCATCTTGAACCGGTATGGAGAATTCTCAATGCGATCCCCCATGAGGAGCTCGCCGAGATTCTCAGCACTGTCCTTAATCCCATTTGGGGGCTCACAAAATGGCAAACTGTAATAGCTAAACGGAATCTCGGTATCAATCGAAGTCAGAGAATTCACTTTCACCCACAACTCATTCCCAACAGCATACTTATGAGGATAACTACCCGGAAGATAAAATCCATACACAGATTGAAATATCAACAAAATGGTGAAACCCCAGATCCTAAATCTATGAGAAAGCTCCATTCTTGATACAGTTTACGTCAGATCTGGAACACCCAGAACACATAATGAGCCAAAAATTCAAACTTCAACACAAATTCCGATTCCAATTCAAATTTCAGTTACAAAATTGAATCAAAACTAAAACTACCACAGCATTAAAGATCTATAATTGGACAAATAAACAGCAAATAAAACCTAAAGTTTTGATCTTTTATTCATTTCAATTGCAATAGGAACTTAAAAGTTTGAATCTTTGAGGATCTAACTGACCTGTAGCAGAGTGTGAGACATGGACAAGTAGAGAGCAAAAGGGTGTGAGTGAGAACCAGCAGAGATCTCCCTTCAAGGTTCAGAAATCTGTTGGGTTTGGGATTTTAGAGCAGAAAGGGCCAAAAATAGAGTCAGGAATTTTGGGGGTGTTGGACTAGCGTATTTTATATGGTTTGGCTCTTCTCTTCTTCAGGAAAGTGCCACAAGTTTTGAGTTTTTTTCCTAAATGCCCCTATATAATGTATGAAATGCCAGATCTGGGTTTTGCCTCATTTTTTTGATGTCGTTTTCCCCCTAATAAGACGTTTAGTAATGTTCATTTATTTATTTGTTTTGAGAAAAGAAAAGAAAAGAAAATCATTTTCTTATTGGTATTATCAATGTGTGACGGTTCGAGTAATTTTTATCTTCACGATATGAGGTTCTAAGCTCGAAGTTCTAAAATGCGGGAGATCGAAATTTTATCGGCTCACCTCTGGTGCTTCTGCAATTTGTGCTTCTATTGTTGAAGTTTTGGAAGCTCAAGACGAAAAGATTAGCCATGTGGTTCAGATCTAGCTTTATTTGATTTCTTTGTTCCTAAGTTGCTTCCTTTTGAATGCTTCAATCACAATATTACAAGTTTGTAACATGTCTCTTTGTACATGCTAGTTCCATTAGTGGCTTTGAGAATCCCATATCGTATATACAACATGGGATGGTCAACGGATGAGCATTGCTCATTTCGTTCAAGATCAAATACTTGTATATTACATTGATTTGAATTGAAAGATATTTTATGCAATTTGAATCTGAGATTGTAACTGTGACTTAATCCCTCCAGTGTTTAACACATTCCTTCGAAAGCTGATATCGTAACCCATCTTCTATGAGTCCTATTTAATGATTCACCATAAAGCCATGCGATTCCTACACAATATAGTCAAATCACGAATTTGGTGCAACATAAATGCTTGAAAGATTGGCTCTCAAAAACAGCAATGAAGAGGAAGTTCAATGCCTGCGTAACAATTGCAACACTGCCAATCAGGAACAAAGACAGAGACACACATGGTGGTCCTTAGATGGTCACTCCGTACCACATGTTTTTATTTTCAACAACACCAAATTAATGAACAGATCTGTGGGGAGTGAAAGTTAAGTAATAAGTTAAACATTGATGACAAATTGACAAGGTATATGCAGAATGAGCTACATCAGGAAAATGAATACTTAAATTAAATTTTAACCAAGGGGCATTCGATTTCACTATCACTAACATCTGACCTTAAGCACCTATCCCCCTGGATTTTGGTAGCCTGACTGCAGCCAGAGGGTTGACAATGCCTTGTGAATCCTTCCCCAATCCCATTCCTTCAACAAACCCCATCCTGGCCATCATCTTTGATCCAAATCCTTTGGTATGCCTTTCAAAAGATCCCACTCTCTCGGTTTGAGGTTTGTTCCTTACTGGGTTCTTTGCGGGCGTGCTCTTTGCTGAGTTATGTTTTGCTGGCGTGTTCTTTGCAGGGTTCTGTTTTCCTGGGGTATTCACGATTTGGACACCAATGGTGTTGGAAAAATCTACACCCAATCCAAGTGATTTAGGACGCTGGACCGCTTCAATGGGCTCCGACCTACCTTGTCCGTCTTTCCCCAATCCACCACCTTCAATAAATCCCATCTTAGCCAACATCTTTGATCCAAAACCCTTGGTGTGTACCTCAAAAGAACGGAAATCAGCGGAGCCAACAGCATCCTTATTTTTACAGCTTGCGTCTATTGTTGAATCAACAGTGATGATCTCAGTCTGTGATGCAACTGAATCAATAGTTGTGATCTCAGTCTGTGATTGCATCACGCCACTTGATACAAATGATACTGGTTTATTAGCAAATGAATCCACTTTCCCACTACTTTTTTGTTCAAAGGCTCTGCCACTGCCACGTTTGGCTGAGACCTTTGTTGTCTTTCTTTGGGTGGATTGTTTAGATTCTGGTGCCTTCAAACCAGTCCCTTTTCTGATTCTCATTGACCTGTTTTTGTCTCCAGTAGGCTCAACAACAGAAAAATCATCATCCTCCATGCCAGCTCCAATCAACTGAAATACAGTACATAATCATAAAGTTGGCTGCTATTCATGACAACATCAGAGATATGCAGAGCCAGCCATACAATACATTTGGTAGAGTGCAAGTAACGAACAACCTTTTCAAGACGGATTTTATTGATTGCTGATGGCATGCTTGTTTGTTGTGTCCGCATCAACGTTACAAATCTAGGGGTAAAAAAGAGAACACATCAATATCATGTTTTCTATGTACAACACAGAAAAGGAACTTCAGTACCTCTTTTTGCCAGATCCTTGGCAAGAACTCTTCAGTTGATAAATTGCTGCTAATCGTTGCACCTAACATATTCACAAGCAGTCTAATTAGAAATGGCCAATACTCCTGCACTGTACGATATAGATAAAACAAACACTTTCATTTGGTGTATTGAGGAGAGATCAACCTTCACAGAGCACTATTCAAATCACAAAGTTTATTGCCCCGGGCTTCATACTAACTAAATTTCAAATCTCCAGAGCTTTGGTATGAATAGAGATGGGAGAGAGTAGAGTTAACCAATTCTAATTATCAAAACCAAAGCATCTCATTGGCTTAAACACAACTAAATATTTCACTAAGATATTCCAGTCAATTAAACTTATACAAGTAAAAGAAGTGGCAATGATGAAACTAAATACAAAAGAAGTAACAAACTGTAAACCAAAGTGATAGATAAAAAATCCGTACCTGGGAACAATCCCGGGAATGCATAGGATGAAAAGAAAACATATCCACTCCACCCAAGACAATCTGCTCTAATTTCTACAAATAAAAAAAAATAGAGCTGAAAGGTAGTCTCCGGTTTTAATAGTGAGTAATTGGAACAAAATGAAATTAAGATGCAACATGCACCATTACTGAAAACAATAAAAAGTTATACCAAATTTATTTGCTCAAGGTCAACACCTCGGCGCAGCATTCTGTCTCGACGCTTTGCAACAATAATTTCTTTACGATGTTTTTTCTTAGTACCTGATTGGTAAGTCAATTGAAGTGATAAAAATGTGAGCTGAAAGATAATCCACTGGAAAAAAAAAGTACAATATCATAGAGGATAGCCGCCTCTGACATACAAAAGGCCCCTCGAATGTTTATCATACATGGTATGACATGACATATGCGGGCAAATGATCACACAGTCATTCCAATGAGATCCTATGTATCCACTTTACATCATATTTCATGCTCCACTATTTTGAGAGAAATCACTTGCTACTCCAAATGAAGGATGAAGCAAACAAATGTAATAAATTTTGAATTTGGCTGAAGTTCAATTGAAACCCAATTAATTAATTTGGCGCTCAGCCAGCACACTATCATATTGTGTTCATGCATGTACTTAGTTAAACATATGCGGCAAAACGTATAATGTATCATATCTAAGTAATCTTTACCAGGAATATTTCTTGAATATTTGCTCCTTTGAGCCTCTGAAGGCCAAGACTGAGGAAACCTAGTGACAGGTTTCTTTTTTGCAGAACGAATTCTGGGATCCTTTACAAGCATTAGGTCATCTATAGCCAAATGCCGAGCATATCTTTCAGTCACATTGGGTTTCTTTTGTGAATGGGCATTTCTCTTACCATATTCCCTAGACACCTCCTGAAGAGCAATTCCGCCCAACTTCTCAACAGTCTCATCAAAGTCAGTGCTCGAAGAACTATCTGTATCAGACACATCCAATTGCTGTCCTACCAACCATTTGGAATGTAAAATGTTGTCACTCCCACCAATTCCCTCTAAATAATCTTCTGCAACCTCGTCATCAATATCTAAATCACTATCCGACATCTCTTCAGAATCTCCACTTTCAGATGATCCAAGTAGGCCTCCTGGCTCAGAAGACTCCGAGTTTCCTTCATACAATGACGCCCCATTTTCATCTTCCTCACTTTCTTCATCAGATATATCTTGAGTGTACAATCTAATGCCTCCAAATGACAGAAAACCTGAATTTTCATCAGAAGACATCACCTCTGTCGGCAGATCTTCAGCCATACCATCACCAACTTCATAATCACTCTTCCCATTGGCATCCTTCTCAGAAGACAACGATCCAAAACACATGTCTTCTGGCTCTTCCATTTCTTTTGAGGAAGCTTCAACCCCACTTGGGGTTTCCTCAAGTTCTTCAGAGAACCCCAGTCCTCTATAAGAGCTTTCACCCAACACAAAACTTGAACCATAGTGATAAGTAAATTTCACATCTTGAGGTTCTGAAGCTGGTGTCTGGTCTGCATGAGCTGAAATTTGGGTATCACTGAGACCAACTAAAACCATAGGGCTCGACTCGTCCATATTGTCATTGTCAGCGTCACCCTTAACACGGAACTTCGAGTTTAAACCCTCCTGTTGAAAAAAAAAAAACAAAGCATAATTAATAGAGAACTCAAATCCCTACATCGATGCTTCACCAAAACTCAATGCATTATTAAAGTTATTCACATTGTCAAAGTGGGAAAAGAACTGAACATATCCAGTGACCATTTAGCGTTACAATGTGACCATTTGGCGTTATAATGTACTTCAATTACACTTCTTGATCACAAGAACAGACTTTTAACTCACTACAAGTAAAGAAAACAGGAAAACCAGTTTCAATCTCATATCAGCCTAGCTCTAGAAAAAAAAGTTCAGTTCTTTCCCTCTCAAACATTGCTCGGTTTGCATTAGAAAACCGACTGCAATTCAGCTCTTATTTATGAGCCAGCAGAACACACCTGAAGTTCAACCGAAGGGTACCGGTATCCTACAGCATTGACATTCGATTTTCGAGACCCACTTTTAGTATCAGAAGCTGCTTTCCCCCCAGATTTCGACCCAGATTTGTTGTTATTAGAACTCTGATTCCTCCCTGCAACTCAAAAACCAAAACCAAATTCAGAACAACAGAAAAATCCAAACTTTTTCACAATCTAACACCTCAAAATGAAATCAACTCCTGCCCAGTTCAGTAAATTAAACAAGATTAAGCTATCCAAGCTCAAATTCTTCGTTCTCTTAACTTTCACCGGATTAAAATTAACCAAAGCTTCCATCTTTTTTTTTTTTTTTTTTGGGTTCAATTTATTTATTTTTCATGGGAAAACCAAACAGAGAGGTAGCAGAAATTAATGATGAATTATAGGAATAAAGCAGAGACCTGTGATTGGGGTTTGAGGTAAAGACCAATCAGACAAAAGACCGCCCTCGACAAACAGACCACCTCGGCCAGAGGATTTGGACGATGATCTTCTTCTGCTGCTGCTGTTCCTAGTAACCTCGTTGTTGTTGTTGTTGGGTCTTCTTCTTCCTCCTCCTTTTCTTCCACCGGCCATGGCTGCGCTTTTTGCGTACAGAGACACACACAGAGGCTCCTGCTTTCGCTTATGGTCTTGGACCGATCTCGTGATGCCCAGACGAGCGGTGCTGCTATCTGGGCCGTAGAGGACGACGAGACTTGGCGACGTGGACGGTCATTCTGTAGGAAGATATTAGTATATTCTGTGTATGGTCTCACTTTGCTTGAGGCCCAATACTAGTTCCTAGTTTTGGTAACATGGGCCAAAAATCTAGTTCCAGCCCAAGTTTGAGGTGGGCCTAGAGCGGCCCATCAAAACACCGACAAAAGCTACATAAACTCAGTTGGGAGAAGCTAAAGTGAACTAAATGCAGCGTTTTAGAAATTTTACCAAAAGCAGTTTTGGTCTCAAAAGCACCTCATGAAGCATATGGTCAAACTGGGTAAGGCTTGCGGTGAAACTCGAAAATGGCAACCCTGACCCGTCCGAACCGGAACCGACTTTTGATCTCTAGACGTCTCAAGAAAGAGCCCGAACCAGACACGAGCTCAAGCTCAAACCTAACTCTGCAAACACGAGTCCGAAATATGTTATATTTTAGATGATTTTTTTTTTTTGTTATATTGGATGGGGAATTGAACACCTGACATACCCTAGTCCTGAGTCAATTCCCAAACCCTCTTCATCACTTGGGCTAACCCAACGGGTGATTATTTTGGATTGTATTACTTCACAAAACTACAACATATATATATCCAATGTAAATGTTTCACCCCAAGGCATGAGGCCAATATTGGCCCACTAGTTTACAAAATTTGATTCCAGCCCAAGATCAAATTGGGCTGAGAGCTGTCCATCATGACACCCGAGTCTACACTGCTTAGCCCAACAGTGCAACTTGGGACTGGCAAACCCGATCCTGCCTGAACCAAACCCGACTTGAATGATAGTTTGTTAGATATTTAGGCTGCGTTTGGCAACCATGATAGGATTGGATTAAGATACATGACTAGATTAGATTAGTATAAGATTGGATTTGTTAATTGTTATCCTCCTTGCACGTGTTTGGTATTATAGGATTAGAGCCGGAATGGATAAAGATGCAAAAAGTGAGAGAAACAAAAAAAAGCAAGGTTCAAGACTCAAAGAAAGATGAATAGAGGTAATTTCTTCTTATCCGATCGCTCCGGCGAGAACTCTTCAACCGTACTCAACTTTTCCTCCTCATTGGGCTTCGATGTCTTTGATTTCTTGCCTTTCAACCCGAAACACCACACCACCACCACCAGCTACATTAACACGGCCAATCCCACGCCGATCTAGTTGGGCTCAATGACCGTCAACGGCTTCGTCCGCGACGTCTACAACAGCAGAGCCTCCGCCGAGGCCGAAGACGGTGGAGGAGGTCTGGTAGGAAATTCTGTTCGGGAAATGAGTGTAAATGAGGTGCCTCCGGCCGGCGCAGTAGAAAAGAACGAGGGAGGAGGGATGTACAACTAGCACCGTCGCCACCGGAGACGGAGAGATTGAGCGGAGGGATGTTCGGGTTCGATCAGATTGCACTGAGGATGATACAAGGGCTGGGGTTTGTATTTGGATTGAAGAGGATGGTGGTCATTTCGTCAAGGTCCAAGGATGGTTCTCGTTATAATCTTGTACTGTTGTGCATATCCCACCTCTCCAACAGGAGTTGATATCCTACTCTGATAAGATTTAAATACCCAGAATAATCTGAACCACCAAACAGTAACTTGGATATATTTTTGTCCTATCCAATTATTAATCCACGCAAACAAACGCGGCCTTAATGTGGAATCAATCATGAGGACACTTGGCTAGACCGAAAGTAAAGAAAATAGATGAGGCATTGGAGCAGTGGACCAGTTCCCAGCTGGAGTAGATATGGCAATGTGGGTGCAAAGCCATTATGGAGTCTGGTCCTTGGTTTCCTTTGAGATACTAGAAGTTTAGAACAGAAAATTCGGTTGGCCTCTTTAATTAGTCGGTATTAGTATCTTTATGGTCCTTTTATTTTCGTAATGTTATTGTACACATTTTCTTTGCTGGCTCTGGCTGCCATTTATATCTTTAACATTTTAAAAGAAGACCAGAATCCGGGCCCTTTTTAACCACCGTGCATGGTTGCCGACGGCTTTATTACCTGGAAAGTTTAAACGCGTGACTGGTGGCAACAAGAATCTGCATTTTATATATTGACTTCTGTGGCATTCATATTCATGACACATAACCCATTAACTCTTGAACGTTCTATATAGTCCCACGTAATTAGTTGGTAACTACTAACTAGTATCTTTAGGGTCCTTTTATTTTCATAACTTCAAATTTCAGAGTGTATTATAAAAATTCATGCATGAAGTTGTTTGAATAGTCATTATTTTCGGTATGTTTCATACAATTAATTAATTAATGTAACGACTCTCGACTCTAAAGCTTTAATATTTCGGATTATTCAGCCCTTACTATTTTTACTTCTGGTAATTGCATGGAGCAGATGAATTGCATTGTGTACTGAATGAGTACTGAAAGCAGAAAGTGCAGCCCTCACCGCACAGTATCACATGGGTTGCTTGGTTCTAGCTAAGTCACGGTCTCACATGATCTTACATTTGTTATTATTCTCTGGTGCATGTGTCATGTATACCGGTTACATGCATGAGATTCCAAGGGATAGTAGTTTTCTAAGTTCATGATCTGACAAGAAGCTCACTAAACCAAGCAAACCACATTGATACATAATCATTTCTTGCCACTTTGAGTAAACAAAGTTTAGTAGTACGTGGAGGTTTGCTATAAATCTGAAGCACGAGCTAGCACAAGCAACCTCTCATTTCCATATACTCCGCAGGTGGTGTTGGTGTGGAATCAATCTGTAAGGCACCAAAATGCATGTGCATTCTTTTCTACAAGCTAGCGTATAGATCTTCCCATTTTGTAGGTAAACAGTCTTTCCATTTTACCTCATTCAAGGAACAACCGAAGAAATCCGAATCATCGATCATTTTGAAACTAATGTGGAGCTTAAAAAGTGCTTAATTAGTACGTAGCTTATTATATTCCTCTCTATCGCTAACACGAACATACATATTAGTCCGCATATGGGATATTTGTTAAGATACTTGAAAGATTTTGATAAGAGACTGAGAAAGATGGGCAAACATACAGGCTCAACGATGAGTAACAAATTGCTTTAAAGCTAGACTAGCTAAGAGAATAACAAATTGAACTTACGAGCAAGCTTCTTTATTCACTTTCAACAAGAAAAATTTGTTAAGGTGCAAATGAGATATTTGTTAAGATGTTTGAAAGAAGTTTAAGCAAAAAAAATTGTACAAACAAAACAAACTTACCAGTAAACTTTTTTTATCTCGCTCTCAACTAGATCTATCTTACCACTTAATGCGCTGTAAATATGCTTTAATTTCTTCCTCTTCAAGCAACAATTTTTTCTCAAATGATCAACAAGTAACCCCAAGAAAAATTTGTTCTCTTACTCCACTAGTAATCTAATTAATCCGATTATCGCAATAAACTTCCTCGTGATAAATTGTGAAAACAAACCAAGGCATATACCAAATACACACCTACAAACAAAAAAGCTTGTTGCCTAGTTTTGGGGCAACCCAAGGGCCAAGACCAATTTGTTGGTAACTTCACTCCCTAGTTTTCTCTCCTAACTCTTTCTATTAGCCTATAATAAAGTGATTATGTATTTCTCTAAGAGCAACTCCAACAGCTTCCCTATAATTTCTGTATAATAAAGAAGCAAAAGTCAAAGTTTTAGCATTTTTTTCTTCTCTAACTCCAACAGATTCTCTATTTTACAACAATCTGTAAAATCTCCATATTCTTCCTTAAATTTTAGAGATTGCTGTAAATATAGGGAATTTGGTTTTCTCTTTCCTCACTTTCTCTAAAATAGGAATAATTATAGGGAATCTGTTGGAGCAAAAGAGGCTCATTTTTCCCTAAAGTAGAGAAAAATCAAAATATGGGGAAGCTGTTGGAGTTGCTCTAACTCGGTCAATCAGACCCGACCACATGGACACTGCCAAAGCCTCATACGTAAGCACGTGTGTGCTGTAGAAGAAGCATGAGAGTTAGTTAAGTTTAGTCTCTAATTCTCTATGACCGACCCACAAGACACGCCTTCAACGCTTATTTTACTGCCCTAGCCAGCTATCGCTAGCTGACAACTACTTTCTCTGGTTCTTCGCTCTATATATGCCTTCACCGTTTCATTGCTTCCAGATTTTAAAGATCTTAATTTTCAGAGACCATCAACACCATTTACGGTTGTGTTTCGCTGTCTCTGTTTGATCGATATCCATCATCGTCAAACAGACGTATAAATGTCTGCTGCTGCCGGCGCCGACGGGTTGTTCCGGTGCGGGGCCTATGAGGGGTGCATTTCAGGAAGCGACGTCGGGAAGGAACGGCGGCCGTACCACCGCAACTGCGGCTGCGCTTTGCACAACAGGTCGGAGAAGAAGGACCGGCAGCAGCAGCATTGCACGCACGGAGGGCAAAAGAGTAAAAGCGTATCGTATCCCTTGAGGCGGGCATGGAGCGAAGGGCACTTGGGTTTGGTGGTGGCTAGTAATAACTCTTGTTGTTCAGGGCATTCCTCGCCTTCTTCGTCACCGGCTGCGGCTGGGGTCAGGCAGCCGCAGCCGGTGAGGCACCACCGGTTCGGTTCTGTGGGGTCGTTCGATCGGTTGAGTGCGTTCGACGAGGAGGAGGAGGAAGAGGATATTGTTTTCTTTAAGGTCTGATGTACAATTTGAGTGTGTTAGCTCTTAATTTTGATGGTGATGAATATGATTTAGCATAAAAGGTAAAGTACATGCTCTGTGTATGAATAAGAATTGAGAGACTTTACAATGTTTGGAGTGTTGTCAATTTGAATCTGATGTTGTGTGACACTCAGGGTTGTAAGACTTGAGAATTAAGGCCATATTTTGAAGTGTGGATATAAATGGTCTCATTGAAATGGATAGTCTGATCATCTGGTGATGAAATATGATGTTATTGATCGAATCCTTTCATCTTTGTAATTAGAAAGTGAAAATTGTGCAAAAGGGTCTTTTAATTTCAAGCTTTGCTTCATTGTCTTTACTTTAACTTGAAATCTTGTATGGTTTCTGATTTTGGGTCTTCGTCTACCTTGCTCTCCTTCAAAACCAAATTGGGAATTCAGGTTGAACTAGTTCTGTGCACTGGAAATGCTATATTCAAAAAAAAAAAAAAAAAAAAAAAAAACTAATAATGCTTATATATAAATAGGTTCAAATATTAGCTTGATTTCCTTTCTTCATGGGGTCACAGATGCGTATAGACTTTCGAGATGTCATCGGATATTTTCTTTGAAGACGTGTTCAAGTCTGCGGTATTTTTCAGTTTTTAAAAAGCTTAAGCAAATTTAAAATAAATGAAACACCCTAACACTGTTTGCATTATTTTGTCTAGATAATCTTAGATGTTATGGTGATGATTTCAAGTTGGGATCAAGAGAAACCCATCATGGTAGTAATTCTTAGCCTTTGAGTGTGTTTACCAAATACCAAAACCTTTGCTACTTAGCTAGATACATTTGATCTGGAAACAGACACACACACGTATTCTTAGTTGGATGGGTTCACTTGGTCGGCTCTACCATGTTCAACGCAGCTTCCATATAAGTCTTCCATAATATTATTATACCAAAAGGAGAGAGCAGAGAGAAAGCAAATAGAAGAAGCATCCAATCAAGTCTTTTTAAATCCAAATGTTCATGCCACCAAGGAAAGGTGATCTTTTTCTCTTTCAAAGGTTGAATGAATTGCTCAATTTACGCCTTTGATGAAGCAGCTGGTCATATGGAACAGATAGAAAGATAGGTACACACTCCATATGGCTTGTTTGATAGCAACAAAAAATTGACAATATCTTACGCAGTACTCAATCTCTACAGTGTACGTCTTTGTAATTGTAACTAACTTGTACGAGGGAAAGAGTGCATTGATGAAAACGTACACAAGCTACAAGTTAAAGAAGCTGCCGAGGATTTCTTGGTTCCAAACTCCCAAGTTCATGTGGTGCCAAAAACAGAACAATATAGGTCAGGAAAACATCATAGACTAAGAGTTTGTTCAATATCAATGGTCGAAACTTGAACATGAGGTGGAGAACACAAAGGGTGCAGCCAACAGTTTGTTTAGAGTACTGGATTTGATCCTTGCCACACAGAAATCAATTCCTTCTGCATTTGCATATTCAGTACAGATGTAAAGATGCATTAATTCATTAATTTGCCGCGGAAATTAGAAACATCGATATAAAGATTTTTCTTGCCTAATTCAGTAATTTGAGACAGACGTTCATCCTAAGGGCTAGATCATATATGCATATGGAATCAGATGATGACATTGATCTGTGAAGGACCATCGACCACTGATCCTGGCCACCGGCACCACTAGAGTCATAGGGGAAACAATTTAAAGAAGTTAATGAGTGGAAACCATAATTAAGGCTATAATTATCATTCCCTTATGCTAAGGCAAGTAACGTTGTACCACTCAAAATGCAGGTAATAAATATCCTACTTCTTTAGTTCTTTCAATGAAAGATATATTATTGGAGACTAACAAAAACTTTGTCAAGAACTAACTGATTTGATTCTTACCACCAAAATCAAATCCTTCTGAATTCGCATCTTCAGTAAAGGAATTTGTGCATCAATTCGGAATGTGAAATTAGAAGATCAATATTGAGATTTTTCTAGCCTAAAACGAGACACAGGAATTCACATCACCCTTGGACGTCACATACCTACAGAAGATTCTCATAGGCATATAGGCTCAAATGATGACATCAAAACTGTGAAGAACCATCAACGCTAAGGCTGACCACCACTATAGTCATATGGCCATCAACCAAATATAGGCTAAACTACTACTAACTACTTCAAAGGGCCATCCCCAGTAGAGCCATGCATGTCCTACTTTTTTTGTTTTTGTTTTGGCATCTGCTATTTGTGCAATTAAGAAACTCTGCTATATCTGGATGAAGCTATAACTGCACAAAAACTAGCTTCAATTAGAGATGGGGAGATCAATTTCCTATAGCACTAAGCTGTCCTAGTGATAAGCATGTTGTGTAGCAACTTAATGCAGAATAATAATGAAAAGGGTGCGCAGTGCAAGAACTATCGATCAATAAAAACTTAGACAAAGAAATTACACAGCAGTTAAACCTGAAGATCCATCGTCTCAACACCCACTGGTGACCAAAGTTAATAGAACAATGAAGCCGCAAAAACATATTATGCATGTTTCCACGTGAGTGATTAGTGTGTGACGTTTACTTGTATAAGGAAAATTGATGCTTGACTCAGACCTGGGTTAGTTAGTTGCATAGATTTAACCGTTCAGCTTGGATAAATATAAAATAGGCAGCTCTAGAATTATAACCACGTACCTAGTCAGGTAAATAATGTCTTTGCGGAATCATCTTGGCTATTTGGAAAGGCCTAAACCTCCAATAATCCTTTGTTCCTAAGAAACAAGTCTAAATATTTCTGTTCTGCATGTGTGTGGAAATTTTAGTGCCTTGTTGACAAAGCTATACCAAATCAACTAGTAACTTTGGCAAGAACCACATATCATACCAAACTACTCTCGAGTTCAACAAGACTACGTGGCAGAAACAGCATAAACTTAGTTCTTTGATTTCTCCTACACTAGTTATCATAGAAAGCAAACTAATTAAAGTTTCAACAAACTCAAACACTCGCTCACACAAGTACAAGATATTAATATCTTGTATCTGCAGACAATAGATGAGAATGAGTACCTTTGGAGTTTCTGGTATGACGTTTCAGTATGTGTTTGAAGAAAGCCTATCAATGCAGGGCACTGAGATTGAGCGAAGACCGTACCATAAGAACTGCAATTGTGTGCTGCACAAGTCCAAGGGTAGTGCTTGCTCCAATGCTGATCCTCAGCGAAGGAACATTTCCTTCTCCAAGAAACAGTCCTGGAGCAACACTTCCTTGTGCATATCAGCCATAGTTCCTTCCAAATTCTCTTCATCCAAATCCTCCAACGTACTGAGACTGAGAAATTAAAAATGGGGATCATTAGTACATTTCAATGTAATAAAAAATTGTTATGTTTCTTTATCAATACAACTGAACCTGCATACAACAAACTTATAGAACCTGATAAAGTGACTGTCTAAGTTCATAACATATATTCCCAACAAATTTATCCCGGTTCTAGTTCTCTTCTACTCCAAAGCAATTCTCTATAAACTATATATAAAGAAAAGTTGCAAGGGGTTATATCAGAACAGTACAACTGGATCACCCCCAACAAGGCAGACAATTGTAGTTGGAAGCTAACACTTGGTGATGTAATATGAGCCATAATTATTAGTTTCTTGGCCAAAAAGAAGAGAAAATGAAGACTTAAGGCTGACAATCACTTGGATGGACACTAGAGGCTGACAATTACTTAAGCGGATCACAAACGAGAGTTCTAGTCGAAGCAACACTCCAAATTTAGAAATCCGAAGCTATATAATATCTAGCCCTTCATTTATACGTTGACATGTAAAGGTCATGTTTAAGCTGTATGAGATGAGGTACACATCGATCAGGTGTATGAAATTTCCATTTCACTTATTAATTAATATTACACTTCTACTACTACTTAGACATACTAAGTATTAGAGGTTTATATAATATCTAAAAGCAAAATTATGTGAGTGCTTAGTGGGTGTCTTTTACTTGCATAACGAGAAGCGATGCTTGACACAGACCTCTGTGAGTTAGTTAGCTGCATAGAACTAACCATAGAGCATGCTCAATCAAAAAATGGCATGAGCAGCCTCTCTAACTAGGTAGTTAGGTAAATAACTTCCTTGCGGATCAATCTATGTTAAATAAAAACCTAAAACTTCGTTAACTATACTTAGATTCCAAAGCCAAGCTGCAAAACAAAAAGCCAAGCCGATACTTCTCTTTCCTCTCTCCCTCCTCACAAAGCCAAACTGCCCTTGAAAAAACCGTTTGTCTGTCTTAGTCCTCTTCAACTTTGGCAAGAATATAACAAACTAGTCTCAAGTTCAACAAGAGTACGTGGGAGCAATGGCATAAACTATATTTCTTGATTTCTCCCACACCATTTATCATACATTAAGCCCCATCTCTATATAAATGATTTAGAAAGCACACACAAGTTCCAACACACTCAACACCCAAGGACACAGGTACTACACCGCTCACTTGTAGTCTAAAACACAAATAGAAGATATTTTAAACTCTAAAGACACAAGACAAGAGAATGACTACCTTGGGGGTTTCAGGGATGATATTCCAGTGTGTGTTTGAAGGAAGCCTGTCAATGCAGGACACCGAAATTGAGCGAAGGCCATACCATAAAAACTGCAATTGTGCTCTGCACAGGTCGAAAGGGGGTGCTTGCTCAAATGCTTGTCCTCAAAGGAACATTTCCTTCCCCAAGAAACAATCATGGACAGATGGCTCCTTATGCATGTCAGCAGCAACTTCCAAAGTCTCATCTCATCCTGGAAACACATCCAATAAGTCCTGTGGAAACAGAGAAGTTGTGAATGGAGTTCAGTCCTTGTCGCAGAGACAATATAAAGAAGTTTCAGAGGCTATCTGATATGATACGGGTGAGTTAGAAGAAAAAGGTCAGGAAATGAGAAGCAATATTCAATTTTTCGTTTTTCGTTCTTCTTCTTCTTCTTCTTCTTCTTGTGCTCAGCACTGTACTCAAGAGCAATTAGTTTTGAGGACTTGGTGCTTGTGGGCTAATTTTTCATAGCTTCATCTTTGTAAAATCTACTTAGTTTCCTGTAAAGATTAATACAGCTGAAGCTGCATATAAAGACTTGTACAATCTGAGAATCTGACTGTTTGAGTTCATAAATGCATATGCTCGTCTCTTCCTCATTTTACGTCTACATTCTTTTGGTACATTGTAAACTCTATTTTGTTAACATCATTAGATTCAAAGGCATTAGTATAAAAATAGTATTTGAGCTTAGTCATTACAGGGCATTGTTTTATTTCCTTCAAAAAAAAAAAAAAAAAAAAAGAAGAAGCTTTTCTTGTGTTGCACAAAGATTCCAAGAACAAAATCGTCATCATGATTTAGTGTTACATTGGGCCAAAAAAAAAAAAATTCAGAATTTTCATAAGAACATAGGTAGATGCGTATATGGACAGATGTTTAAGTTCTCTACTCTCTAGGCAAAATGTATAAAAAAAGGATTTTTTTTTTCTTCTGTTTTTCGTTTTTCAAATATTTTTAATCTATGAAGCAATGTGGGACCCATACTAATGCCCCTGCACAATCAAATATTTTTTTTGCTCCTCCTAGAGACATAGATACCATCAAATGGAGAGGTTAGATTCTCGAGATGACTTTGATGAAGTTTTTATTTCTATGGTCTGCTATTTCAATGATAGGAGATAGAAAAGAGATGAAGGAAGCAGGAAACATAAGATGAAATATCTGATTTTCGGGTTTTCTACGAGTCATTAGTTCTTTCCTTTATCCCCTTGTGACTTTCCTCTCTGCCTAAATTTTTCCTGCCAGATATCAGAAAAATGAGAAGTATCTGAATACTTGCCGGTTTCAAAATATATAAAGATTTAAAGTTAACCAATAGTTTCACCAAGCTGGTGGCTGAGAACTGTTTCCAGAGCACTTCCTGCACATTTTTAGCATAGTGATTTCAAATATCACTCGTCAATACCATTTCTTACATAGTACAAAGCATTTTCCAAAAAAGTGGGAGAATGTGAATACAGTAAAATTTAACTGTGCGAGAGACAAAACTCAATATTCATCATTCTGCAGTATGTTGATTTCAATTAGTATCTCGCTGAGTGCAACTATGTTGCTAAAACAAATGGAAAAGTGTAGCAAAAGTAACATCCCGTTCTCAGTGTTGTCTCTCGTAGTCAAACTGAGAAACTAAGCACCTACTTTATAACAGCACAGCTCTCACTAAAATGAATTCCCAAGCAGTTTAGTTCCAGTACCAAGCAACTCACTACTATAAAGATATTGCAACACAATCAGAATATAATCCCAAAAAGTCAAACTATTATACATGAAATGTGTGAGAGGCTTCACTTATAGATCTAAAAGTAGAGACAAGAAATTAGCTGCACTGTCCTGGTCTTCTCACAAAAAACAAAGTTAAGAACATTAAAATACACAGTGGAAAGCATCATGATTCATGACACTTGAACAGAATGCATTCCAAGTATCATATAACAGATTGATTCTCAAAACTAGAAGAAAGTGGCCATACAATTTCTTGGCCAAAAAAGAGAAAATGAAGGCTTATGACAACCACTTCAATGGATCAGACACGAGAGTTCTAGTGGAAGCAACACTTAGAAATCTGAAGCAATAATAAGTTTATCTAGCCCTTGATTCACACTTTGACATGTGAACATCATGTTTAAGCTGTATGACATGAGGTAATTAAATATCAGATGTCTGAAATTTCAGTTTCAATTTCACCAAGTAATATGAAATTACAATGACACTTTTACAACTACTTAGACATATTAAGAATTAAAAAAGATTTATATAATATCTAAAAGCAAAATTATGTGAGTGCTTAGTGGGTGTCTTTTACTTGCATAACGAGAAGTGATGCTTGACACATACCTCTGTGAGTTAGTTAGCTGCTTAGAACTAACCGTAGAGCATGCTCAATAAAAAAATGGCATGAGCAGCCTCTCTAACTAGTTAGATAGTTAGGTAAATAACATCTTTGCGGATCAATCTATGTCCAATAAAAACTTAGAACTTCACTAACTAATAACTAGATTCCAAAGCCAGGCTGCAAAACAAAAAGCCAAGCTGAAACTTCTCTTTTCTCTCCCTCTTCACAAAACCAAACTGCCCTTGAAAAAACCGCTTGTCGTCTTAGTCTTCTTCAACTTTGGCAAGACCATAACAAACTAGTCTTGAGTTCAACAAGAGAATGAGCATAAACAATATTTCTTGATTTCTCCCACATCATTTATCCTACATTAAGCCTCTTCACTATATAAATGATTCAGAAAGCACACACAAGTTTCAACACACTCAACAAACATTTACCACCCAAAGACACGAATACTACACCGCTCACTTGGTAGTCTAAAACACAAATACAAGATATTCTAAACTCTAAAGACTCCAGAGAAGAGAATGACTACCTTGGGGGTTTCAGGGATGATATTCCAGTGTGTGTTTGAAGGAAGCCTGTCAATGCAGGACACCGAAATTGAGAGGAGGCCATACCATAAAAACTGCAATTGCGCCCTGCACAAGTCGAAAGGAGGTGCTTGCTTAAATGCTTGTCCTCAAAGGAACATTTCCTTCCCCAAGAAACAATCATGGACAGATGGCTCCTTATGCATGTCAGCTGCAACTTCCAAAGTCTCATCTCATCCGAGAAACACATCCAATAAGTCCACTGGAAACAGAGAAGTTGTGAATGGGGTTCAGTCCTTATCACATAGACAATATAAAGAAGTTTCAGAGGCTTGTTGATACGGGTGAGTTAAAAGAAAAAGGTCAGGAAATGAGAAGCAATATTCAATTTTTCGTTTTCTTCTTCTTCTTGTGCCCCAGCACTAGTACTCAAGAGCAATTAGTTTTGAGGACTTGGTGCTTGTGGGCTAATTTTTTTTATAGCTTCAACCCTGTAAAATCTACTGAGTTTACTGTAAAGATATATACAACTCAAGCTCGTACAACTTAAGAATCTGACTGTCTGAGTTCATAAATGCATATGGTGTCATCTGTGCCTCATTCTACGTCTACATTCCTTTCGTACATTGTATACTCTAATTTGTTAACATCATTAGATTCAAATGCATTAGTATTAGTAGTATTTGAGCCAAGTCATTAGATTACTGCGCATTGTTTTCTTTTCTTGAAACAAAAGAAGAAGCTTTTCTTGTGTTGCACAAAGATGCCAAGATCAAAGACATCATGAATTCATAGAAGCAGAATTTTCATAAGAGCATAGGTAGATGTGTATATGAACAAAATGCAGGATGTTTAAGTTCTCTACTCTCTAGGAAAAATATATAAAAAAGGAGTTTTCCTATTTTTTGTTTTTCAAATATGTTAATCCATGAAGTAATGTGGGACCCATACTAATGCCCCTGCACAATCAAATATTTTTCTGTTCCTCTTAGAGACATAGATACCATCAAATGAAGAGACATAGATGACTTTGATGAAGTTTTTATTTTTGTTGTCTGTTATTTCTATGAAAGGAGATAGAATAAGTGATGAAGGAAGCGGGAAACGGAAGAGGAAATATCTGATTTTCGGATTCCTATGAGTCATTAGTTCTTTTCTGTATCTTGTTGTGACTATCCTCTCTTCCTAAATTTTTCTTGCCGGATATCAGAAAAAATGAGTATGTTTCAGATACTTGCCCGTTTCAAAATGTATTAAGGTTAACCAAGATGGTGGCTAGTAAGAACCGTTTTCGGACAAATCTCTGCAGATTTTTAGCCAAGTGATTTCAGATATCACTCGCTAATGCCATTTCTTACATAGTATAATGCACTTACTAAGAAAGTGGGAGAATGTGAATACAGTAGAACTGTGGAGACACAAAACTCAATATTGATCATTCTGCGATATGTTGATTTCAATTACTTTCTCTCACTCAATGTTGCTGAAACAAATGGAAAAGTGCAGCATCTCACTGTTGTTTCTCCTAGTCAAACTGAGAAACTGAACGCCTACTGTAACAGCACAGATCTCACTAGTTCCAGTACTAAGCAACTCACTACTATAAAAGATACTGCAACACTATCAGAATATAATCCCAACAAGTCAAACTATTAATATACATGAAATTTGTGAGAGGATTCACTTATAGATCTAAAATATATAAGATACAATAAATTAGCTGAACTGTGGTCTTCTCACAAAAAACAAAGTTACTAACATTAAAAGTCACTGAGGAAAGCATCATGGTTCATTGACACATGAACGGAATCCATTCCAAGTATATCATATAACAGATTGTTTCTGAAACTAGAAGAAAGTAACCAAATTGATCAAAGTTGTAATACTAAATTAAGTCTGAGAACCACTTAAAAGAGAAGAGGGACAAGAGAAAACGTTAGTGGAAGCAACCAATATGGAGCTATAACAGAACAAAAAGAAAAATGCCAAATTCAATATATAGTCAACCTTAATGAGTCCAAATGGGGAATATCAGTTTTATGCAGTCTATGGCTTCATATATAGATGTGCTAGAAGTAGAAAATCCTCTAACCAAATATTCAGTATTTCAGACCAAAAGAAAAAAGTTCCTAGAATCTATCTGATTCTAAATAATAAGTTAATAACAGAAAGGGTGTGCACTGCAAGAACAATGGAAACAGTGACAAACAAACAACAAAAGCCAAAAGGTCCATCACATTGGCACAAAGTGAATAGTATGTGTGTCATACTTGTATAACGAACCTTGATGCTTGAACAAGACCTATGTTAGTTAGTTAGTTGCATAGAACTTATAACCACCTCCAAGGATGATTAATAAAAAATTGTGCAGCTCTTCTAAGTAGTTAGTTAGGTAAATAACGTTCTGCGGATCAATCTATGCTATTATATTGTATCCATAGATACCAAAGCCAAGCCGCAACAGAAAAGGTCAAGCCTATTACTGTGTTTTCTCTTTTCTGTTAAAAAACTATACTCCATTCTCAAAGCTGGAACTGCCCTAGAAGAAACCGTTTGTCTTGGTCTTCTTTCGACTTTGGCAAGAACCTCATATCATACCAAAATAGGTGGGAGGAATAGCAGAGACTTATTTCTTGATTTCTCCAACACACCTGTATGATACATTGATTCCCTTCTATATACATGGTTTACAAATCACACTAAAATTTTCAATTCAGTCAAACAAACACCTACACTGCTCACTGCCTACCACAAACACTCATACAGTCATACAACGTACATCTTCAGTTTAAGAGAAGAAGCTAAGAGAATGAATACCTTAATTGGGAGCCTCTGGGATGATGTTTCAGTGTGTGCTTGAAGGAATCATATCAATGCATGACACTGACATTGAGAGAAGGCCATATCACAAAAATTGTAATTGTGCACTACACAAGTCTAAAGGAAGTGTTTTCTCCAATGCTTGCCCTCAACAAAGGAACATTTCCTTCCCCAAGAAGCAATCATGGATGGATTGTTCATTGTCCATGTCAGCAACTTCCAAATTCTGTTTACAGCAGTCTCTTCCTGGAAACTCATCTACATCCACCGTAAACAGAGAAAGCATGAATGAGGCTCATTGCTTGTCACATAGATGATAAACAGACATCTTTCGTAAGCTTTTGATAGGTTATGGACGAAGTAGGAGAAAAAGGTTAGGAACTAAGAAGCAGTTTTAAAATTTTCATTTCTCTTCTAGTGCCCCAATACTAGTTCTTCAGATAAAATTAATCTGGAGGGATTGGTGCTTGTGGGCTTATTTCTAGCTTTCCCCATGTAAATTCTCCAGAATTTGGTTTCATGTAATTAACCATTGTCACAATGGCAAGTTTCTACATCAATACAACTGCATACAACAGACTTATACAACATCACCCTGATGTCTGAGTTCATTAATTAAGTGCATATGCCCTTCTCTTCCCCATTCTACCTCATTTTTTTGCTACATACTACAACCTACTTGATAAGTTGATACCATTTCAGCACTAGCACGATGCATATGGCCCGAACTCATTGGCATTTGAGCCAAGGATATTTAAAAGTCTAGCTTCTTATCATTCTAAGAATCATCAGTTCAACCTTAATTAGTTTACAAGTCTACCTTAAAATTTTCCGGTATTTCATAGGCAATTTAAGTACATTTGTTGGACAGAATCCAAGCAGCAGTTGTTTGAATTCTCGACACTTGAAACAAAAAAAGTTTCCTTTGCTTTTTGTAACCAAATATTTTATATCTGCTTGAACAAGAATTGCTAACTAAGCTAAGATTGATGCTGGAAATGGTGCTCCAGGATTATGATGAAAAATATCTCTGTCTCTCTCTCTGCATACCTCATGAATGTAGGGACGCGCAATGCTGGTGTGGGACCCACACCTCCTCGTTTTTGTTCTATTTAATCCCTGATAACTTTTCTTTCTAAAAAAAAGTGTTTCAGATTGTATAGAAACAGATTAAGATGCAATCTGAACCAGACTAAGATTCGACAAAAGAAAAAAGAAACAGAGTAAATCATCAGATACAACCAGTATTGGATATGCAATTTTATGATTCACCAAAAAAAGAAAAACAGTGTAATGTGGTTTCTTGTTTTAATGGAAACAAAGAGATAAAGACAAGGCAGATAATCCTCCGTCATAGCTTAGCAAAAGCTAGAAGCAAAGGACATCGAGCAATCACAATGCGGAAAGAACATAAAATCTAAGTGAATCATATTACAAAGCAACCATTAAAGCAAATTTCAAACGGGGGGGGGATCGAGAGAGAGTTGCAACACTCTTTCATACCAAAGACTGCTATATTGAATCTATAATCGTATATATCAAACCCAAAAAGTCACTCTGAATCAGTACAAAAGCACATATATCACGTGTATGTGTGTCAATATAATGTTTATATTTGCTAGAAGTAAGAAAATGCCAAAGTTCAGTGAAATTAGTTGATAAATTATATAACGTTTTACTTGTTTTTCAAATAATAATGGAAAATTTAAATGCAAGAAAAATCGAGAACTTATACAAATAGAAGACAAACAGCAGAGTTTGTAGTAAAAACTAAAAACTAAAAATCCAGCATCTCATCACTTTTTGGTGCAAATTATATAATAATGAAAGAACAAAACCATCTTGGGTTTCCACGAGACATAGTGAGTCTGTTACTTACTTCTGCAATGAAAACAGATGCTTGAACAAGACCTATGTCAGTTAATATAGTAAGAAACGTTGAGGATTCTAAGTAGTATGTAGAATTATGGGGACTCTTCTAACTAGTTCGTTAGGTAAATAACAGACTCCACGGACCAATCTAAGCTAACTAAAAGCCTAAAACCTCAGTAATACTTTGACTCCAAAGCCAAGCAACAAAACAAAAAGCCGAGCTGAGTACTCCTCTTTTCTTTCTCCCTCTTTCTATGTCAGAATATAAAAAAAATTGTCTCGAGTTCAACAAGAGTGCGTGGGAAAAGGCATAAACTTATTTCTTGATTTCCCCTACACCAGTTTATCATATATTAATCCCCTTCACTATATAAATGAATCAGAAAACACACACAAGCTTCAACACACTCAAGCATTCACCTATACACAAACACTTACACTGCTCACTGCCTCACACAGAACACAATATCAAAATATTGCTCATCCTAAAGAAGGAAAAGAGAGACAATGACTACCTTTGGAGTCTCCGGTATGATATTTCAGTGTGTGTTTGAAGGCAGCCTGTCAATGCAGGACATGGAAATTGAGCGCAGGCCATACCATAAAAACTGCAACTGCGCGCTCCACAAGTCCAATGGTGGTGCTTGCTCCAATGCTTGTGCACAAAGGAACATTTCATTCCCCAAGAAACAATCATGGACAGATAGCACCTTATGCATGTCAGCAGCAACTTCCAAATTGTCTTCTCAGCATGTCTTCCCTGCAACACATCCACATCCACTGGATACAGAGAAAGTGGGAATGGAGTTCATTCCTTGTCACATAGACAGTAGATAGAGACCTTTCAGAAGCTTCATACACTTACTGATGATTTGGAAGAAAAAGGTTAGGAACTGAGAAGCAATTTTTAATTTCTAGTTTCTCATATTCTTGTGCCCCAGCACTAGTACTCAAGATAAATTAATTTTGATGAATTGATGCTTGTGGGATAGTTTCTTCAAGCTTCACCCATGTAAATTTTCCTAGTTTCCTGTAAAGATTGTCATGTTCTTCCATGCAACTGAAGATGTATACAACAAACTTACAGCTCAGAGTATGACTGTTTTGAGTTCATAATTGCATATGCCCTTCTCTTCCTCATTCTTGTTTCAAATTAAATATTCAGAATCTACTTGTTAAGAACTTAAGATCATCCCAGCATTTTAGTGTATGCCTCTAGAAGTCATTACTGATTAGTATTTGAGCCAAGCTAATTTCTATTCCTCTTCTGAAACAAGAATATTTGAACATACTAGAAAGCAGTCAGAGATTGTAGCATTTGATGAAAAGTACCACCTTCTCTCTCTCTCTCTGAGTTTCAGGCATTGATACCATCAAAATGGAGACAGTATTTTCCTGGTAAATTGTTTCTGAGAGTATTTTATTTCTGATTTCTGATTTTTTTTGTTAAAGGAAAGAAACTGAGAAAGAGAAGAAATGAAAGAGGTAAGCGAGATGAAAACGACAAAAAAAGTGAAGATGAATAAGTTTCAAACAAAACATGACTTTAAAAAATCATTTCTGTTTTAAAAATATTTCTATGTATTCTTTCCCTCTCTCATGTTTGTCATTTTAATATATATTAGAAAGTTTCAACATAAAAACATTGCCTTCAGCTTTTTTATTTTTCTCCTCGGAAACCCCAAAAAAACTGTTTCAGTGATATTGGCGTTCCATTTCAGCTTCTGTGTGTGAGGAAGTTTAGAAAAGTTCTAAAATGTTTGATTTGGGATGCAAGAAACAACATAAAGAGTGCTAATTGTGAAACCCCTTGACCACACACATTTCAACTTTCATGCTTATGCATGCGATATCTTGACCAAATTCATTTCAAGATTCAATTAGTACCCTTGAGTGCAACTGTGTTACTGTAAGTCGGGAATGTCCAGTAAATTTTACACCCCATTGTCTTTCTCAACACCAAAGTGGGAACGAGATATACATTCCCAACAGCACTAGCTCCCAATAAAGTTAATAGCATATTTGCAAGTTCAGTTTTCCTTAACCACATCTTAACTCAGTAATGCTATAACAAAAACTATAAGTGGAGACTAATATGTTTGGAATATCATTCCCAAATATGCAGACAATGATAATAGCATGAGACAGAGTAAGTAATACATGTAAATGTAACATGGCACTAATCATACCAGGGAGTGAGCAAAATCGAATCCAGAAAGAACGACTACTAAGCAAAAGCACCTGAATTGACTGTCGACCAGGCTTATAGCTAGTAAATATAACAAGCATTGCAGTTAAGCATGTAATTGATCAGACCATGGATTTTGGGGAATTACTTTGATCTAAAGCTCCTAATTGTGGCTAATCTGGGTATTTTAGAAACATGTATTATGACAGCTTAATTACTTGGTCAAAAGAAAGGGTGAGGACAAGCTAAAGCTTTATTAAAATATGCTGCATCTGAACAAACACACTTGTATATATGTTCTATGAACTTATTAAGGGGACATGTATATAAACTTAACAAACTCAAAACAACCTTAAAGCACAAAGCAGTCCTAGTTCTTTAGCGCACATATATATGCTAGAAGTATAAATTGTAAAAGACTAAAAGTTCAATGAAAATCCCTTAAACAGATTATTCAAAGTTCTCTTCATGATAATGGAAAAGGGTATGCAATGCAAGAGCTTTGAAAAACTTGGAGAAACAGACTAGTAGTCAGAACCAAAGATGCAGAATGTCATCACTTTCTGGTGCAAAATAATATAATAATGAAAGCATTCTCAAGAGACATAGTAAGTGTTACTTACTACTTACTTCAGTAAGGAAAACAGATGCTTGACCGAGACCTTTGTCAGTCAGTTGCATAAAACGAAACGTGTAGGATTCTTAATAGTAGAATTATGGGGACTCTTCTAAGTTTGCTTCTTACTAGTTTGTTGGGTAAATTACGACTCCACGGATAATCTAAGCTAACTAAAAGCCTAAAACATCAGTACAAGTATCAACACGCTCAAAAGTCATGAAAAAAAAAAAATCAACACGCTCAAAACACTGTATAAATGATTCAGAAAGCATACACAAGTATCAACACACTCAAACACTCACCCATACACAAACACTTACACTGCTCACTACCTCACTCACACAAACACAATAGCAAGAGATTCAAAAGAGAAGAATAGAAGAGAATGACTACGTTGAGAGTTTCTGGTATGGTTTTCCAGTGTGTGTTTGAAGGAAGCCTCTCAATGAAGGACACGGAAATTGAGTGCAGGCCATACCATAAGAACTGCAAATATGCATTGCATAAGTCGAAAGGGGTCCTTGCTCCAATGCTTGCACTCAACAAAGGAACATTTCCTTCCCCAAGAAACAATCATTGACATGCAGATGCCTCCGTATGCATATCAGCACCAACTTCCAAAGTCTCTTCTCAGCATTCTCTTCTCATCAGTGATGCATCAATGTCCTCCACAACAGACAGAGAATGTGCAAATGGGGCACAAATCTTGTCACGCACGCCATAGATATATATATATATATATATATATATATATATATATATATAAGACACTTGATACAGTTCCGGGTGAGTTAGTACAATAAGGTTGGGAATTGAGAAACAATTTTTGTTTCTCTTATTTTGGTGCCCCAGCACCAGTACTAGAACTCAAAATCAATTATTTTGAGGAATTGGTGCTTGTGGGCTAATCTCTTCTAGTTACATCCATTTAAATGTTACTCAGTTTCCTGTAAATATTGTCATGTTTTTTATCTTTAATATAACTGAAGCTGCATGCAACAGACTTATAAAAACCTGAGTCTCACTGTCTGAATTCAGAATTGCATGCCCTACTCTTCCTCATTCAATTTCCTTCTTGATTACATTCTACAAGTACAATCTACTCATTAATTAACATCAGTTCCCTACAGAATTTTATTTTCAACCATGGCAGCAATGATGAAAAATACCTTTTTCTTCTCCCTACATAAGAAAATAAATTGAAGTAAGAGCAAAATTGACTTGAAATCGTTTTCTATCATTATATCTGTCATTTTTCTTTAGTCATAGAGAGAGAGTTGTAACACACTCTTACTGAATCCATAATCATATATGCCAAACCTACTCAGTACAAAAGCACATATATATCGCTTGTATGAAGCACTATATGCAGTTCTCTAATGCTTATATTTGCTAGCTACAAGTAAGAAATTACCAAAGTTCAGTGAAATTAGTTAATACAATTATATAACGTTTTAAACTTGATTTCAAATAATAATGGAAAATTGGAATGCAAGAAAGATCGAGAACTTATACAAATAGAAGACAAACAGCAGAGTTTGTGGTAAAAACCAAAGATCCAGCATCTCATCACTTTTTGGTGCAAATTAATATAATAATGAAAGAACAAAACCACGTTGGGTTTCCACGAGACATAGTGAGTCTGTTACTTACTTCTGCAATGAAAACAGATGCTTGAACAAGACCTACGTCAGTTAGCATAGTAAGAAACGTTGAGGATTCTAAGTAGTATGTAGAATTATGGGGACTCTTCTAACTAGTTTGTTAGGTAAATAACAGACTCCACGGATCAATCTAAGCTAACTAAAAGCCTAAAACCTCAGCAATACTTTGACTCCTTAGCCAAGAAACAAAACAAAAAGCCGAGCCGAGTACTCCTCTTTTCTTTCTCCCTCTTTCTATGTCGAAAAATAAAAAAAATTGTCTCTAGTTCAACAAGAGTACGTGGGAAAAGGCACAAACTTATTTCTTGATTTCCCCTACACCAATTGTTCACATATTAATCCCCTGCACTATATAAATGGATCAGAAAGCACACACCAGCCTCAACACACTCAAGCATTCACCCATACACAATCACTTACACTACACTGCCTCACACACAACACAATATCAAAATATTTTTCATTCTAGAGAAGGAAAAGAGAGACAATGACTACCTTTGGAGTCTCTGGTATGATCTTTCAGTGTGTGTTTGAAGGAAGCCTGTCAATGCAGGACACAGAAATTGAGCGAAGACCATACCATAAAAACTGCAATTGTGCACTGCACAAGTCAAAGAGGGGTGCTTGTAGCGATGCCTGTCCTCAACAAAGGAACATTTCCTTCCCCAAGAAACAATTATGGACAGATGGCTCCTTGTGCATTTCAGCAGCAACTTCCAAAATCTCTTCTTCTCAGCATTCTCTTTCAGGCAACGCATCCATGTCCAGAACTGGAAACAGAGACAGTATGAATGAGACTCATTCCTCGACACATAGATGATAGATACAGACCGGTTGTTACTATTACGGGTGAGTTAGAACAATAAAGGTTAGGAACTGAGAAGCAATTTTAAATTTCTGTTTCTCTTATTCTGGTGCCCCAGCACTTGCACTCAATGTCAATTAGTCTAGAGGAAATAGTTCTTGTGGGTTAGTTTCTTGACTTCTTCCAACTTCATTCATGTACATTCTACTCTTCCTGTAGAGATAATACAACAGAAGCAGCATACACAAATTTATACACCTGACATTCTTGACTGTCCACAGTTGCATTTCCTTTTCTTCCTCATTAATATAACTTCTTAACCTCATTTCAGCAATATCACTGCATAACTGAGTCACTAGTTGAGCCAACTTTTCTTTTTTCTCCAAGCTCTAGCTTCCCATTGTTGTATACCAAGATCAAAATCATCATTAATTAGTTTTACATAGAGCAACAAAAAAAAAAAAAAAACATAAAAATTTCATAGGCTAAAGTTTAAGTTCATGTGTATATGGACAAAATGTAGGCGGCAGTAGTTTCAATATTGTAGTCAAAGCCAACGAGTTTCATTTTTATATTCTCCTAATATTTTATTTTGATGAACAAGAATTACCAAGGATGTTAGAAGAACATTGATCAATGTTGTAGCATTCTGCAGAAAGGTTAAAGTTAAGGAACCATGACAATGTCCATTAAGAACACAATGATTCTTGTTGTGAAAATGCCAAAGTTAAACACCATATTTTATATCTGCCTAAATTGACTAGTACCTTGTATCTAAATAAGTAACAGTATGATCCTCGCCAAAAACAAGAGGAGAGAGAAGGTTAGTTAAAAGGCGTTTATGGAGAAGAGTGAAAACTATGCTAATCTATTTCTCTTTCAAGTATGGGACAAACTTGGGGAAGCTGAATATTTCAAGAAAAATAATTGCCTTGTTGAATAACTACCTTGATAAGACATCATGAATATCCAAAAAGACCATAGAAAACTACAACTGAGTAATAAGCCAAGAACTAACATAATTCCTATTCAAAGTTACTTCTACAATTCCATGAAGAATTCAACCTAACATGTAACAAGCCAAGCATAAAATAAGTAACAGTATGATCCTCAACAAAAACAAGAGGACAGAGAAGGTTAGTTAAAAGGCATTATATATTATGGAGAAGAGTGAAAACTATGCAAATCTATTTCTCTTTCAAGTATGGGACAAACTTGAGGAAGCTGAATATTTCAAGAAAAATAATTGCCTTGTTGAATAACTACCTTGACAAGACATCATGAATATCTAAAAAGACCATAGCAAACTACAATTGAGTAATAAGCCAAGAACTAACATAATTCCTATTCAAAGTTACTTCTACAATTCCATGAAGAATTCAACCTAACATGTAACAAAGCCAAGCATAAAAGAATTTCCAGGCAATAGAAATATAATTCCAATTCCAATGTCTTGTTTCCAAGTAAATATAAACAAGCTTTTCATTATGTGCAAAAAGGAGGAAAATTGTTTTGTCAAGATGGAGGTAATCCCAGAGGCACAAGGAATTTAAACTTAATCAAGCAAAGGCATGGTTCGCATCAAAGTAGTTAGTAACAAAGATTTGTTTTTGTGAAGCAGATGAGATTAGTTAACTTCACTCAAAAACTTTGTGCAATGAGATCCAAAGCCGACAAAGCAACATTGTATTTCAATTTTAAAGAAGAATCCAATCCAAATCCTAGGTTTACAAGAGTGTACTACCTAGAAGAATTCAGAAAAAAAAAAAAAAAAGGAAAAAATAAGTAAAATGAACTCGGAACACTTAGAAACAAAACCGTAAACCAACAACATAACTATGAAGTCACCTATCAAACAAGTTGGAAACATCAACAACACCAATCCAACAGTAGTTCATGCCATGCCAAACAGATAAAGTTTAAATTAAGGAACCATGAATGTGAACTGAGACAAACTAAATAGTGGTTAAAACTAAGGTTCATCATCTCAACACTAATAAGAAGTACAAACAAATATAATAATGGGAGCACAAAACCATATTAAGTTTTAACATGATTGATTGGTGGTGTCTTTTACTTGTATAACGAGAAATTATGCTCAACCAAGACCTATGTTAGTTAACTCCATAGAGATAACCGCCAAGCAAATATTATTATTGTGCAGCCCTTCTAACTACCCAGTTAGGTAAATAACGTCTTTGCGGATCAGTCTAAGCTATTACTAAAGCCTAAACCACACTAATACTTAGATATTTAAGCCAAAGACAAAGCCTCAAAACAAGAAGCCAAGTCGAGTAGCCTTTTCTCACTCCCCCTTCCTCTGCAGAAACCAGAGAGCCGTAGAAACAAATGTTTTTCTTAGTCTTCTCCACTTTGGCAAAAATCAGAATCGCAAACCGTACAAAAAAATCTCTTTGATTTCTCCCACACCCCATTTATCATACATAAAACCCTTCTCTATATAAATGATTCAGAAAACACTAAATTTCAACAGCCAAACACTAAACTCACACAACTAGTACACTGCTCACAGGGCTACAAAAACATCTACAATTATACAATACATTCTAGACAAAGAGGATAGAAGAGGATGACTACCTTTGGAGCTTCTGGCATGATGTTTCAGCGTGTGTTTGAAGGAAGCCTATCAATGCAGGACACAGAAATTGAGAGAAGACCATACCATAAAAACTGCAATTGTGCACTGCACAAGTCAAAGAGGGGTGCTTGTAGCGATGCCTGTCCTCAACAAAGGAACATTTCCTTCCCCAAGAAACAATCATGGACTGATGGATCATTGTGCATGTCAGCAACAACTTCCAAATCCTCCACCCCTCCTGGCACCACATCTATGTCCATCGGAAATATAGAAAGTCTTAATGGTGTCCAATCCTTGTCTCACAGATGATAGATAGAGGTTTGATACAACTGAGGCTGCTGAGTTAGAAGAAAAAGGTCAGGAACTGAGAAGCAATTTTGAATTTTTCATTTCTCTTATCCTGGAGCCCCAGCACTAGTCCTCAAGATAAAAGTTAATTTTGAGAAACTGGTCCTTGTGAGCTAACTTCTTCTAGCTTCATCCATGTAAATTATACTGAGTTTTCTGTAGAGATTATTGTCACATTACTTAAATACAACTGAAGCTTCAAACAGCAGACTTATACAACCTGAGAGTCTCTCTGTCTGAGTTCATAATTGCATATGCCCTTCTCTTCCCCATTCTACCAATTCTTAGGTACATTCTACAATTTACTTTGTTAACATCATTTCAGTACTAGCATTGTCATTAGTATTTGAACTGCAAATAACTTTTTATTAAAAAACAAATCTAGTATGCTCTGCATTTGGCGAAGTTGTCCGGGTCAAAATCAAGAGTAAATAGTGTCACATTGCACAACAAATAAATAGAAACTTCATAGGCAATTTAAGACTTTTATGAACAAAATGCATGCAGCAATTGTTGAAATTTTCTAGGAAAAATTTATATTTGTATATAGATATAACAAGGAAAGGAGCGTCTTTCTTCTCTAATTAGTTTAGTTTGATAAAAAAGAACTGCTAACTACAAAGAAAATTGATGGTAGCAATTGATGCTTCGCTGTAGGATTCTGATGAAAAGTGCCCATTTTTCCTGTCTCTCTTCTTAAGACTCATAGAAACCATCAAAATGTATAAGGTAGAGAGTTTCCTATGACTCGTTTCACAGAGGTTTTATTATTATTATTATTATTTATTTTCCCCTTTTCCATTTTCCAATGAAGAGACAGAGAGAGGACAATGGTAAGAGCCAAGAGGTAAGCGAAGATGAAAATGATGTTAGAAAGAAAAAAAATTGACCTTAAAGTTTGCGCCGCAGTCGGAGGTAACAAGGTTTACAAGCTATAAACCCTAAAACAGATAAATTTGTAGTCCACCAAAGAATATGAGAAAACTCTCAGTTTGATTGATAATAATATGAAAGATAGCAGTCTGCAGCCGTTTAAGGTTGCTTATATATACTATAAAACAAATCCCAGAGCAACTAACAATCAATCCTAAAAGCCCATGGATATTAAAACAAATCCAAAACTAACTAAAAAACCTAAAAAGCTGTAAAAATAATAAAATGGGATTTTGAGGCCCGAAACGACCTCAAAAGCCTGAAAAAGCCCATACGTCATGGCAAAGCGATAAGTTTGACTCTTAGCGTTGATTGTTTCTCAAAAAGGTATAATAATTAGCGTTTTGATACCGAACCCCAAATTTGCAGTGTTCCTGTTTTACCATTTGCTCAATCAATCTGCTCCTCAATCCTTTCGGCCAAACGCTCTACATCAATTTGTTATTAACAGAATATGCATAGAGAACTACCATTGAACGCCATATTATATGTCCACCTAAATCAGTATAAGGTCTTATAAGTGAAGGAAGTAACAGAGTGATGCTTGCTAAAAACAAAAGAGAGAGGGTAATATGCTAAAACCGAGATTGGTAACAAAGTTAATTAGTTAAAAGACGTTATTGTGGAGAAAGCTATGCTAAAACCCCCACAATTACAACGATGGCTAAATGCTAAACCAAGACAACCTATTTGTCTTCACTTACTCTCCCCCTCTTAACGTTTTGAGAAGCTGAGTTTCTCAAGAAAAACCAATCGTTGTTGCATAACTACCTTGCCAAGACAACATGAAGATTAAGAAACGCAAAAAGAAGTCTTATTGCTTGGACCACCATATATAAGAAACTTCCTTTGAGTTTCTTTTTCATATATGTGTGTGTGTGTCTATCAAATCTTTCAATTCTTATTATCAATACTAATTGCCAAAGCTTAATAAAATCTGAAAAATTCAAAGCTCCTCTAACTTGAGCATGAATGAGAACCGAGACAAACAAAATAGTGGTAAAAACTATAGATCAATCCTCTCAAAACTATGTAAATGCAGATTAATATAATAATGGAAGCAGAAAACCATACTGCATTTTGACGTGAGTGATTAGTTAGTGTCTTTTCCTAGAATAACAAGGAATGATACTTGGGGTAGTTAGTTTCATAGAGTTAACCGCCAAGCCTTCCTAGAAACAAAATAGGCAGCCCTTCTCTAACTACCTAGCTAGTTAGGTAAATAACGTATTAGTGGATCAATATATGCTGTTTTAATACTTAGAGTCCAAAGCCAAGCCATAAAACAAAAAGGCCAAACAGTTCTCAATCACTACCCTCCCTCTGAAAAGTATTAGAGCCCTAGAGAGAAACGCTTCTTGTTTTATTCTTCTTTCCACTTAATTTGGCAAGAACCCCAAACCATACAAAATTGACTTATCTCGAGTTTTAACAAGAATACGTAGGAGAAATGGCACGAAACTCTTTCTTGATTTCTCCTATACCTCATCTATCATACTTTAATCCCCAACTGTATATAAACGCTTAAACAGCAGAATAAAGTTTCAACACAGTCAAACATCTACACCGCTCCTCATTGCTTCAGACAAACACAAATAGAACATATTTACTCTAAAGAGAAGAACAGAAGATAATGGCTACTTTGGGGATTTCTGGTATGATGTTTCACTGTGTGTTTGAAGGAAGTCTATCTATGCAGGACACCGAAATTGAGCGAAGGCCATACCATAAGAACTGTAATTGTGCGCTGCACAGGTCCATGGGTGATGCTTGCTCCAATGCTTGTCCTCAACAAAGGAACATTTCCTTCCCCAAGAAACAGTCATGGGCCGACAGTTTCTTATGCATTGCAACAGCTTCAAAATTCTCTTCTCAGCATTCCTTTCTGGCCAACACATCCACGTTCACTGGAAACAGAGAAAGTGTGAATGGCGCTCAGTGCTTGTCACATAGACAATAGATAGAGGCTTGTTATATGAAAAAGGTTAGGAACTGAGAAGCAATTTTTATTTTTTCATTTCTCTTATTCTGGTGTCCCAGTACTAGTACTCAAGATCAATTCATTTTGAATAATTTGTACTTGAGGGCTTATTTTCTCTATCTTCATTCATGTATTCTACCAAATTCCTGTAAACACTGTCACATTTCTTTAATACAACTGAGGCTGCACAGAAAAGGCTTATGATCATATCAGTACTAAATTACTAATAGTGTTTGCCTCTAGAGCATATCAGTACGAAATTGAGCGTACGAAATTTCAGTACGAAATTTGAATAACATGTAATAGGTTCTCTTGATCATATCAGTACGAAATTTCATGAATAACATGAAATTTCAGTTTGAATAACATGTTATAGGTTCTCTTGATCATATCAGTACGAAATTGAGCGTGCAAATTTTTTATTTTTTCAAACCAAAATCCAACTTCCTTTAAATTTGCCAAGACGGAATCAAGATTAATGCGCGTTACACGGGAAAAAACATGTATTCCAAAGGAGTACAAGTACACTGAACATGTAATATGGACAAAATGCAGGCAACAGTTTAAATTTCAATGCAATTTATGATTTATATGGTCATAGGAAAAACAAGGAAAAGATCAAAAAAAGGGGGGTTTCATTTTCTTTTCCTCCAAGTGTTTTGGTTTGAATAACAAGAATGGCAACTAACTACGCTACAAAGAAGATTGATGTAAAGAACCGCTCTCTCAGAGACATTGATATCATCAAGGTTTAGTAGGTAGGTTCTCCTGATGAAATGGTACGTTGATATATTATTTTATTTTATTTTATTTTATTTTCAATAGAAGGCGCTGAAAGAGGTAAGAGAAGATGAAAACGACGTAAAACAAAGTGAACACAAAATACTAGAAATGATTTAGATTTCTAATTTGCAAACCATTTTATGTTTACTTTCCTTTTCCATGTTTTTATGATCTGAAAAACTGAAACAGAGAGAAAGGTAATGTAAAAATACCATCTCTGTTTTCTCCACAGAAAGGTTATGCAATCTAATCGGTATACTTCTTTGGCATTCCAATCATTTAGTATTTCTTTCTACTGAAAGTTCAAAAATCACAGACCCTATCAGCCTGAATCATCCAATGGTAAATTGGTGATTTGGTCAACTCTAGGAACAGGAACAAATGGTAATTCTAGTGAAGGCACCATCAATTCAACACTCTGTTTTCCATGTTCTGTTTGCTTAAGAAACTCAATTGAGAACTATGAATATTATTTAAATAATAAAATTCAAAAATCCACCCTACTGAGTATAAGTGGAGATATATCAGTTGTATGAAACACTATGAAATCCTACTGCTTCATGTATATTTTCGTAGTACAAAATGCAAAAGTTCAACCAAAATCTCTGACAAATCAATGTTGCAAAACTTGATGCCAAATTATAACAGAAAGGGTATGCGAGAAGTCGAGAACCATCAATCAGAATTTAGACAAACAAAATAGGGTGAAAGTTTAGGTCCCTCTTCTTGAAACTAGGCTGTGACTTGTGAATAGTGATATAATTCTTTTTGTTTTGTTTCCACAAGACTGAATAGTGTACCTTTTACTTGCTTCCCACAAAAGCAATGCTAGAGCCAAAACTTTGTTAGTTACATAGAACCAACCGCCAAGATGCATAATAATGAAATGATCATACCTGTCCCTTCAAACTAGTTAGGTAAATAACGCCTCTGTGTATCAATCCATGCTAAAGCCAAAAACCCGACTAATTCTAAGTACTAAAGCCAAACATAACTAAAACTAAGTAATATTTTGCTTCTCTCTCCCCCTGTGGAAAAGTTTCCCTAGAACAAAACGTTTGTTTTGTTTAGTCTTTTTTCCACTTTGGCACGAACACTGTACCAACTTAACTTGTCTCGAGTTAAACAAGAGTACGTGGGAGAAATGGCACAAATTAGTTTCTTGATTTCTCCTACAAGCCATTTATCATATATCGATCCCCTTCTCTATATAAATGTTTTAGAAAGCACACACAAGTTTCAACACACTCAAACACTCCATAGAAACATAAGTACTCTACTGCTCACTCATCATTTCACACAAATACGACAGTTTTTAAACAACAGAGAAGAGAATGACTACCTTGGGAGTTTCCCGTTTAATGTTTCAGTGTATATTTGAAGGAAGCCTGTCAATGAAGGACACAGAAATTGAAAGAAGGCCATACCATAAAAACTGCAACTGTGCACTGCACAAGTCCAAGGGTGGTGCTTGCTCGAATTCTTGTTCTCAGCAACGGTCCAAAGGAGCATTGCGTTCCCCACGAAAAAGTCATGGACAGATAGCTCTTTGTGCTTAGCCACAGATTCTTAAGCTTCTAAGCATTTTGTTCCCAGCTACAAGTTTACATATCAAGGCGTGGATGCGGTAATTCATTGCTTGTCCCAGAGCCAATAGACAGATACCTTGATATGGATGCGTCTGAGTTAGAAGTAAAAGGTCAGGAACTGAGAAGCAATTTTAAAGTTTTTCATTTCTCTCATTCTTGTGCCCCAGCACCAGTGCTCGAGATAAATTTATTTTGAGGATTGATGCTTGTCTGCTAATTTACTCTAGCTTCACTTCACCATGTAAATTCTGAGTCCCTATAAACACTGTCACATTTCATCCGTACATCTGAAGCTGCAAAACAACAGACTCTTATACAATCCCAGTCTTCCTAAGTTCATAAATGCATAGCATTCTTTCATCATTCAGTTTTCTTTGGTTATGTTTACAACCTACTTGTTAACATTATTTCAGTATAAATGTATTTAAGCCAAGGGACAGTTACTTTTTAAACAAACATGACACTTTCTAATAGAGTTTTGTTTTCTTCTCCTCCAACGATTTTAGTTTGATTAACAAGAATCGCCAACTACGATGCAATGAAGATTGTTGAAATGAATCCCTCCTCTATCTCTCAGAAGCATAGATGTCATCAAATGTAGTAGGCAGGTTTTCCTAAAAGATAGTTTTTTCTACTATGAATATCACACACAAAAATATTAGATGTGAAAATTAAAAATTAAAATTGAAAAACGATTTTGAATTGTTTTTTGTCTTGTTGGTAATCCCAAAGGAGAAAATCTTATGCTCCAGCTTAGACACAAGAACAGATTCACATGTATCCCTTGGCAAAGACATACTTAAATGACCGGAGGATTTGACTGACATTGGCCTCTATTACATTACAGTATTTCTGATTACCGAAAAAAATCAGAGCTCTGCTATCCTCTGTCAAAATAGTAGCAAAATCTGGAAACAGAATGAACCTCAGCAACCAACTACATAATTCAACTAACCACACAATGCACAAAGAAAGATCTAATGTATGTTCCAGCTACCTAATCAACTCGAACACAAAATTGTCAACAAAGTGGGGAAATTGAATGCAGTAAACCCTGGACACACAAATATACTCAATTTCCATGCACACGATATCCCCACAGAATGCGCTTTAATTATTAACTGTTCTTATTGCAACTCTGTTCTGAAACAGAGAGAAAGCTAATGTAGAAATAGCATCCCCACTGTCCCTCTCAGTACTTAGTGAAAAAAGGATGAAACATACATGTATTGTAACAACCACTAGGCAGCAGGCACTGACTGGACTCACAGGAAAAGATATTAGTCTCCACATTATTATTACATTCTCAGATTCTCTACCTTTTAAAATCTGACCTTCAACAAAGTACAAAAAAAGTATGTTTCTTATCAAACAAGAAACTTCAGTTTTGCTTATAACTTATGCTTGTTTTAAACAGAGCTCCATCAACAAAGCTCCTGAAAACTTTCTTTTACCAGTGTCAAATGGAGAAACATCAGTTGTATGAACTGAGACAAATGAGTTTGATCAAATCCGAAAGTCAACCTTAGTGTCAAATGGGGAAACATCACTTGTATGAACTGCTAGAAAGACCCTCGTTGATTCACATACAAGTGCTAGAAGTAATGTCACATTTAAACAAATTCTCAGCTTGAAAATTCACACAACAGATGCTATAAGGGTATCCAATCAAAGAAGCAAGAAATGAGATCTGAAACAAACAAAACAATGGTAATAACTAAACACCCGTCAGCTCAAAACTAGGTAGTGAAAACAAATAATATAATCAAAGCACTAAACCACATTATGTTTCCTCTTGCGCCCTTTACTTGTATCACCATAATTAATGTGATCAATGCTAGAGCCAAAAGACAAAACTTTTGTTAGTTAAGCAGCCTAGACTGAATCGCCAAGCTTCCATAATAAACAAATGAGCATCCCCTTAAGTTAGGTAAATAACGTCTTTGCGTATCTGTCAATGCTTAAAGCCAAAAACCCTCACTAATACTTAGAAACTAAAGCCAAGCTCCAACCTTTAAGCCAAGTCGACTCCTTTTCTTCTTCTTCTCTCTCTGCGCCATAGAGAAAAACGCTTTGTTTTAATCTGTGTCTTGATTTCTCTCACACTAATTTTATCATACATTGTTTCCCTTTTCTATATAATAGCCTAAGAAACCATGCAAAAGCTTCAAACTTTCAACAACATAGTAAAATATCAAAAAAACACACAGGCCGGTGCTGCATTCAAAGAGAGTAAGAGATCAAATGAGTACCTTGGGAGTGGCAATGAGGATGTTTGAAGGAAGTCTTTCGATCAGAGACACTGAAATTGATCGCCGGCCCTACCACAAAAATTGCAACTGTACGTGCTCTCCACAAGTCCAATGCCGGTTGTTGCTCCAACGCCTGTCGAAACAACTCCTTCCCAATCAAACAGTCATGGACAGACGGCTCTCCGCGCATATCAGCAAACACCAAATTCTCTTCCTCCTCTCGGCATTCTCTTCTCGCCGGAGACACAGAAAAATGAGGCTCATTTCAGACGCTTTTTGATACTATTAAGATTGAGCTAGAACAAAAAGGTTAGGAAATGAGAATCAATTTTGTAGTCTTTGGTTTATCTTATTCTGGTGCTTCAGTACTGGTACTTAAAAAGCTCATTGCTTTCTGGTGCTTGTGGGGGGATCACTTGTTTCTTCTAGCCTCTGAACTTTTTTGGTCATGTAAGTAAAACGTTATTACGTTTCTTCATCAAATACCAACTGAATCTCTATAAACAGACTCATACATCTTCTCCCTATAGCAGTTGAAAATTAGTGTAGAGTTTGGCAACAATACTGAAAAAAAAAAAAAAATGAAAACTTCATATGCCATTTTCATATCAGGGACATATATGTATAATTATTCTAGGAAAAAGTCTCAATCTTGTGCAAAAATATCATTTAGATTGATGAACAAGAATTGGTCACTACACTACACTACAAACAAGATCGTCAATTGATATGAAAGCTACCCTGAAGGCTAATTCGGACTTTTCAAGTACAAACAGGAAATGAAAATAAATATATATAGGGGATTTAAATTTCAATTTTATGGGGATCGACGATTATTACTACGGTAGCCCAAAAAATCCGAGCAGGGAAGCCGACCTGAGATATTCTGTTGAAAAGTCCACACGACTCAGATCGTCGTCGTCGTTAAATTTCAGGGCTCAATTCCCGCCCTTAATTTTGTTTCAGGGCTCCAAAGGTTCAATCTTTATTGTAAAATGTGCGTCCAATACGCACTGGGTTTCCATTTATTTTGGGTTCCCCAGTAAAATTCCGTCCTCTCAAAAACCATGGAACCCGAAGAGGGTCCCACCGTCACCGCCATCGTCCCCTTCATCCCCACCGCCGCCGCCTCCGCCATTGTCGCCGTCAGCGCCGCAGAATCCGCCGTCGTCACCCTCGCAGCCAACCCACCGTGTCCAACCGACGACTCGGACCCCGATCAATCGGCGGTGACCGGCGGCGGCGGTCTCTCCGAGGATCTCAAACAAAAGCAGGTGAAAAATTTGCTTAATTTCAGCGTAAAGTTTTTTACTTTGGGTAAATGTAGCATCCCTTGTGGAATTTTCTACCAATTTTTTCAAGAAAAATTGTCATTGCTTATTTTTTTTCATACTAAGGAGAAGAAGTAGTTTCTAAATGAGACTTGATTGTCATGTAATTCTGTTTTACTGTTTTTGTACAAATAGATAGATGTGGTTGCGGGTAAGAAGAGGCCCCGTAAGGAGACTAAGTGCACGGCGGTGGGTAAGAAGAGACCCCGGAATGGGACAAAGTCCATGACTGCTCAGACTGCTGACATTAGTACTCAGCACATTGTTCATCAGAGGAGGGCTCGCGGAACTCAGGCCGAAAATGAGGAGGTCACAGAAGTGACTGCATCTTCAACTGGTACTGGTATGTGGAAGTGTCTGCTATAGTTGGTTCAAATCCTGTTATAATTAATTTTTTTAAGTCAAGACTGTTATAGTAATGAAATTTGAAGCATTGGAAGTGCAAGAGTGAGTAATGAGTGAAAAGTATCGATGGGATATCATATAAGTAAAGGAAACATGATAGTAAAAGAAATTTTCATGAGAGACACTACAAAGGGAAAAAGAAACTGGAAAGAGAGTATATGATCTTTTGTTTGGTGACTGAGTTAGCATTACAGTAAAAGACATGATTACATATGCAACTAGTTTGCAAGCTTATTATTATTAGTACTGACTATGTCTCTCTATACAGGTTTAACACAATCAGATGATGTAGTGCCAATAACAAAAGAAAGCAAAAAGAGGAAGAATGGGCCTGGAAAGCGAGGACCATCTACAGGCTCTAAAGCTGAGCAAATTAGGAAAAGAACAGGGAATAGGATTGCTGTCAATCTTGATCCTGAGCATGGAAGGCCGACTGATAAAGGCGTTTCAAGCCTTTTGTCTAATGAGTGTGGGAAGATTGTCAGGGAGAAGTGCCCAATGGTGCATGAAACGTGGACAAAGATTTCCAGGGACGTGAAACATAACCTCAGAAAGGAGGTTGAAGTGAGTGTTCTATGATTCCTTTTGGTTATCATGTGGTTTTATGTTTTTTCATTTATTATAAAGTTGTACTATAACTAAATTTTTAAGGTGATGTATTAGGTGAACTTTGAAGTTGATGTACAGCGCCCATCAATTATACATTACTTGAATAAGGTTATGGGTAAGGTGTACAGGGAGTTTAAGTGCGAGTTGCACAAGCACTACAAAAAGATGAGGTCCCTTGAAGAGGCACTTGATAAACCCCCCAAGGCAATGATAGCTAGAAACGATCCAGATCAGTGGAAGTGTTTGTGTAAACATTTCTCAGAGGAAAAGTTTAAGGTATGATAATGTTAATAACTTTGAAAGTATACTAGCCTTTAAGATTTTAAATTATGGTCATATATCATCAGTTCTCCTATACAGCTTTTCAAATTTTTTAACTTGTTGCAGAGGAAAAGTGAAACCAATGCAAAAAATCGAGCTGGAAAGGAGTATGAGCACTGTGGAGGTTCTCGTCCTCATGGTTTATATTTTCAAGATAAAGTTCAGGTAAATTTCAAATAATTATAGGTAACTCCCCTGCACGGTTTCACGTGGCAGTTGAACAAGATTTATGAACATCCTTTGAGTAACCTTACATATGGTTGGTTCAAAGTTAAATTTGTTTTTTCTTTTTTTTTTTGGTTGAACTTAGGAGGGTTCAAAGTTTCCCGCAATCGAGACCTTCAGAGTGACTCATCTCAAAAAGGGGAGTAATGAATGGATCAGTAACAAAGCTCAAGAACAATATGTATGTTTGAAATTTCATTACTCATTTATCGTATTACACGTTATAGATGAAAAGTCAGCAAATGTGAATGTCTTCATATCAAACATTATTGATATTTCAGCCTTAACTAAACTTTATTGTGTCTGCTTGTTTAAACATGTTCGTTAACTATTTTGAAGGATAAGATGATTCTGAAAGAGGAGGCCTATCTACAAGGCTTGGCAGAGAAGCATCCAGATATTCCAATCAAAGAGTTGCCAATATCCCCTGAGGTCGGGATTGAGATTTTAAAGGAGGTACTTGGTGTGAAACCCAAACAACCTGTTCGTGGATTGGGCAGCTTTTGGGTAAATGAGACATCAACCTCCAGCATTATAGAGGAACTGGAGGAAGTTTATGCTGAACTTGAGAGGGAGAGGGCAATTCGGGCTAAAATTCAAGGAATGTTGAATAATGCCTATGAACGACTTAGTCAGCTTGATCCTAATTTTGAAGCGCCACAGCTTCACCTGGTTGATCCTAATATTGAAGCGCCCCAGCTTGACCTGAATGGTGATGAGAAGCATCAAACTCAATAGTGTTTCTCCAAGACATTCATATGCTTGTATATTTTGTGACTGTCTATGACATTTTTTAAAAACACTTGATCTGCTTCATGACTAGATGATCACTTCCAAGGCTAGAATTGTTAGCTTCCACTCTTGCTGTTTCATTGTGTCGATAATAGTCCACGAATAAATTGGCACCTCCCATTACAAACAAGGGTATACACTTCGCTATCCAGAAATAAAATAAAACGAGACTCATTTTTGCAAACAAATGATTCTTCGATAAAATAGACGTACTTCTGCTTTGTCAGTAAAAAAACTTCGCTAAAAAATAACACACATTTGTTGACGGTATAGTTCGTGGTCGGCATAATAATATATGTTTTTGTGAAAAAGCAAAAGTTAAAGCACCATGTGCGTGTGTGTTCCTAAGAAATTATTGAGGGGAGCCTTGTACTTGAATTCAGTAACAGAATCTTGTGTGTGTGTGTGTGTGTTCCTAAGAAATTACTAAGGGTAGCCATGTACTTGAATTCAGAAACAGAATCATAAACAAGAGGAAGAGGACACCATATGCTAAAATCAATCTCGCTGCAGAAACAGTCAACTGAGTACAACATTAAACAATAAAATTGGTAACAAGATTAGTTAAAGACGTTATTTTGGAGTAATCTATGCTGAACCAAGCCAATCTACCGTCCTGGATCCTCTCTCTTATTGCCTTGTTATACAACCAACTTGACAAGACCTCCTGAAAACAAAATCAACTAGAACAAATCCTTTTGTAAGAATAACCATGGCGAAAAACTTCTCTCGAGTTCACCGGGGTAACAAACACCAACAAAAATTCTACTCTTGTTTACTCCCACACTTCCGTGAAGAAATATCCTCCTCCTTCTATATAAAGCCTGTAATAACTCAAGCAAGTTCACGCAGTTTCTTGTCACTTGAACATAGAGATAGGCAGAGAAAATATGGCAACTAAGATGATGCTTCAGTGTGTCTTAGAAGGAAGCATATCAGTGCATGACATGGAGGTTGAGCATAGGCCATACCACCGTAATTGCAGCTGTGCAATGCACAAGATGAAGGGTAGTTGCTCCAACGACGCTTGCTCTCATCAGTCGAATATTTCGTTCCCCAGGAAACAGCCTCAATCTTGTTGCTGGCTCAACACTACGGAACAAAGAAGACTGAGTGCACCATTTCATGCAAAGTACACAAACATACATAGCTCAGGCTGCTCAGCAGTCAGCACAGCACAGCAAGAAGAAAAGAGGTCAGGAACTGAGAAGCTTGCTATCTTTTATTCTTATTTTTTCCTCTGACCAGATTAAAAATTTTGGTCACCCATTTACATTGATAATGAAAGCTTTTATCTCTTCAGGGGAAACCGTGGAACTAAAGCATGTCATATCTACCTGACAGAAAGCTCGGAGCAAGATGATTTTCTCAGTACCCTGTATAGTTTCTTCTAGGCCAAATGAAAGGAGAAAAGAACCTAAAATAAAAATTTCATCGCATGTCAAACCTGTCAATACTCATTGTTATCATATTCTCCCATATGCCATAATAAAACCATTGGCAGAGCATGATTTGTGTGACATGTTCCAAATGACAGCTCGCAAAAATATCGAAATTTATAGGTTTTGTGATTCTCTCACGGTTTTCCAACTTTGGAAAATTGTAAATGATTACCGTTCGGACTTTGGTATATACCATCTTTCTATATCTCACCTTCTTTTTCTTTTTCTTTTTTTATGCCATCCAGCGTTCCAGACTGTCGAAGGTGCCTTCTCTTCATAATGTCACCATTTTGCAAATGACTATCCTCTAATTTTGTCCTAAAGATTATAAACCGATATAACTCCTATGATGGAAGCAGAGCAACCCAGAAGCAAGCTCACCAACTTCTCAACTTCATTCTTGTTTCAGTAGTTTTCGACACGCTGTGTGGTTAAATCCGAGGGTAAGGTAAACCAAATGTGATCGGCCTCAAGGCTAGAGTTTGGCTGCTTTGGCATTTTTACTCTTTTGTGGAACCTAAAGCTGTTCTATGGATTCAACCAGGTCGATAAGAGAATATTGAAGCAGAGCAACTCCAACTTGCTTTGTTGTATATCAGCAACAACCTCTTCTTAATTTCATTCTTGTTTTAGTGCTTCCTTGAATTTATGGGTGAAGATCATGAGGAAGGCTAGTTTAATTTTCTGCTTCCTTCACCACATTTTAACTAAATGGTAAATTTTCAGATTACCTCGGCCACATTAACAAACTCGTGAATTCCTCGCGGGTTTCAAGTTTCACCATTTTACCCGATTAATTATCTTTATATTGATTCTGTTCCAAACCACTACTACACTACATATTACTCGGTTTTGGTAAGTTCAAGTTTTACCATCAATGGTGAATTCTACACAATCAAAGATTCAAACTTTAACTTGTGTTCCCAACTTCTGCACCTAATATAAGTTCAAGTTTTACCATCATCATTCATCAATGCTGAAATTTACCCAATTAAAGATCCATACTTTTAACTCATAAACTCCATCCCCAAAGCTTGCCACTTGTCCAAAGTTAACCAGAATTAACCACCTGGGCCCCACAGTCCTCTCTGTGGCTTGCTCAGCCTCTCTGTGGCTCTCATATCCCCAAATCCCAAAGATGCAAACTTGAACCCAGAAATCAACATGGGTTACTCTATAATCACACCACCACCCACTCCTCCACCTCTTCTCCACCCGAACCCGAACCCGAAGCCCAAACCCAATGCCCTCTCCCTGACCCGACGCTCCCTCCTCCTCTCCTCCACCTCCCTCTCCCTCACCACCCTCCCCTCCTCCGCCGCCGCCTCCCCTCCGCCGCCCGACACCACCATCACCGACCGCGTCTTCATGGACTTCAGCCTCTGCCCCACCTACTTCCGCTGGTCCTCCGAGCAACCCGTCCTCTGCCCCGACCCGGTCCCTCTGGGCCGGGTCGTCCTGGGCCTCTACGGCCACCACGTCCCCATCACCGTCGCGAACTTCAAGGCCATGGTCACCTCCGCCGCCTACAAGGGCACAACCGTCCATAAACTCTTCCCGGGTCAATTCTTCCTCGCGGGCCACCAGGGCGATAAACCCGGCGACGTCCGGCGGCCCATTGGCCTCGTCGCCCCGAACACCGAGACCGTCGATTCCAGGGCGTTTGAGTTGACTCACTCCCGGCCAGGGCTTCTCTCCCTTAGTCTATCGGAGAACGACGACGACGATGAGATCAAGCTCGACCCGGATTACCGAAACGTTGAGTTCTCCATCACTACCGGACCCGGCCCATGTCCTCAGCTCGATTACAAGAACATTGTCTTTGGCTCAGTACTTGAAGGTTTTACCCAAGATTACATCTTTATTTTATTCTTTTACATTAGTTAATGTGTCGATGGATCAAGTAATTATAGTTAGTCTATAGTTTGATGTTACCGAAGTGGCGATACACTTTTCCTAACTAGTTTAGGATACATTAATGTAGTGATACATAGAGTAAACGAGCTCGATATAGTAGTAATAATTTATGAGTGCATGAAGTTGTCTACTGTTTATGTACTGATGGACTTTCCCTAGCTGAATTACTAAAATGTTGTTCTGTTTTTGGGATTGTGAAGGTTTGGATGTTGTGACAGCTATAGCAGCTATACCGACGTACAGGCCATCGGAGAGAATACAGCAGTTCAACGATTTTGCAACGTTTATCGGAGATGATAGAGCAATGCAGGCTCGGGCGCTGTGGAATAAGCCTCTCAAAACTGTGTATATCAGTGACTGTGGTGAGCTCAAAGTTGCAAAGCCTTCCCTTTCTCCTCCTAGTCTTCCTTAACGCTTGAAAACAGCCGTGTACATTCAACACATTGCATATAGTGTAAATGTTCGTTATTGTTATTGGTGCTCACTGCATCACTGATCAATGATCACTGTGTTTTATAAGAGGCTTCTTGAATATTGGAGACTGTAGATCTTGTTTCGGATATGAAGATTTTGTTATAAACACAGTTCAAGTTGTTTAACATGCTTTATACATCTTATGCTTTTGAGCTAGCACTGGAATTGTTAAATTTTCGGGCAGAACTCTAACTCGGTCTAATCCTCTCCTTTATAAAGCCTCAACATATATAGAGAACACTACTTGTATTACCAAGTTCATAATCTGTGGCATAATCCGACAGTTAGATGGACTGAAAGGAAAAACTTTCAGAGGCTTGTACATACTGTAGACTAATCTTTGCATTTCTAGAAGAAGCATTTTGGCTATGTCGACATTAGCCTTAATCATTTCTCTGCCAATCAATGCAATACAACCTACATCCTGCACATATTCCATTCAGATTGACACGACCTATGCACAATCTGCTGAAACCAAAGACAATACCAGTGTCAGATTCAGCAACCGATGGTGTTTTGATCAAAGTGAGCATCTGAACAACACTAAGCTCTTGTACGCCCCAAACGGTTGCTCGAAACATAGAAGCTGCGGCTGGTTTATGTGCCATAGACTTGTTTGGGGCCGGTGAACCATGGTTGAGCCAACGGTTGTGCTGCCTTTACCTGAAGATGGTTGGATCAGATGACTAGCGAACTGGCTGGATGAAGTTTGCTTTGCTTCATCCACAAGACCACAAGATGGCAGTCGTGTAGCAACAATTTCTTATTTCTGATTTCTTATTTCTTACACATTCAACATTGGAAGTGAACATTATCACATTCATCTGGTCGTTTCTGCATCATGGACCCACTGTGGGCTTTTCACACGGGGAGCCTCTTTGAAGTGGGGCCCGATTTGTGGGTGCAGACCCCACGGATACGTATATAGGAGAGGAGGACCCTACTACGTAAAAGGCGTGGTATATAAGTACAGGTTTTTACGCGAGTGGGACCCCCATCACCTGCAAGCGCGCGTGAGGGGTCAGCCGCCGGCAGCAGCACGCAGTACCTTAGCCCTTCGGAGGAACAGCGTTTTGCCCTTGTGGGGCCCGCGGGCGCTGCTTTTTTCACAGATGTACGAACAGGATTCTCTGACAGAAGGCGTGGCTTCCTAAGTGGTCCATGAAACTGGGTGGCGACACGTGTGTGTCGTACGGGGTGGACGTTGCTGTGCGGTGGGACCGGGACTGACGCGAAGAGGAACAGAGGGAAACCGAGAAAACCTCAATCGATTCGTCGATCGGAGAGCTTGGTTTTAACGGTCTTCGTTCCCTCTGTGTAATCAGTGTACTCCAAAGAAATATCTAACGACTTCCGAATCGAACCATGTGTCACCCAAATCTAATGCCACCATAACAAAATTACTTCCATAGTTTCTTTCTTGATTAAACTAACCTCTCAGATCTGAAACAAAGTCTTTAAAATTTTACGTAATTTTAGAGCATCACATATTTTGAAATTTTTTAACTAAAACTTATAAGAGAGTAATGATTTGACGTATAAATACGAGAGCTCTTTCTTTTTTGGAGCTGGTCCAGTTATAGTACAGCAGCTAAACTCGAATGTACAGTTAGCCCTTATTAGATCGCCTTGGTTTCAAGTTCATATATACAACTTTTGTTCTAATCCTATCCGATCTTCCCACTAGTTCATAAATTGTCTCAGTTTTATAACTTGAAATGTCATACTCTGTAGTACCATAGATATTTGTTAATTTGCATTGACAAATTGACATCGCTTTAGTTTCTTTTTTAACAATTGATTGAAAGCTTTATTTAATGTAGCTGCTTTAAGTCTCATACAATTGCTCTTTTGTCTAACTTTTCAGCAGTTTCCTTTATTATCCAAATCTGATCATTGATGAAGCATTGAAATCCTAGCTAGTTGATGTTTAAGATTACCTTGCTTTAGCAAAACCCTAACTTAACTAACAAAACCCTAGAGTCATCTCAGATCGGCATGTACAGTCTGTGGATTTGTTATGATTGAAGATGGGGTGGTACTTTGTCTGCTTCTATAAAGCCTTCTGTTGCTTCAGCGTATCCCATGGGTTAAAGCACGAAAGTTGTCCCTCCTTTCTTTTCTTTTACTTTTCTTCTCAAGCACTTCTCTTATCTCTTCCAACTTTTTAAATTATTTTCAATGTCTACTACTGTCCTAGCTTCCTGCATATACCAAAGGGTGAAATATCTCTCTCAGAATCATAATAGAAACTTCCTGCAACAATACAAAATCGTGTTGCCCAATACCATTCCTATAGACACATGGTGACTTCCACTGTGCACATCTTGCCCTTTCTAGCTAGCCACCACTTGCACAGCTCCTCCACTCATCCTCATCCCTCCCATCTTCTTTATACGCTCTAAAACGGACATGCATATAATGAGGAAAAAAGGGGTTAAAACTCTACTCTTAAGGCAATTATTTTCACTTACAGGGATCTTTCGGACATTAATTATCTTGTATTTAGAGTCAACGTACGTATAAAGAAACTCGCCATGTGATTTATACTATCTCTAATTTAACTTCGTAATGCAAGTCAGATGCACTTAAGAGAATCATACAAAACCTTATAGGCGAGTTATGAGACTTAAATGACAATCATTCAACTGTGGATAACCTTTCAAATATATCAAAGATCATGAATCATTCACGTGTATGACATTTCTCCGTCATTTTTCCGAATGCGTACATACGGCTCCAATGGTTGGTAAGTATTATCATATTGAGATAACATAACCGAAAATTCCAATCATATGCAGAGGACAATGATGCCCCTAAACTCACCAACCAGTCCTTCAAACCTAGCCTATTGAAGACTTTCTTTTTTTTTGGGTACAAAAAACCTATCGAAGACTTTGAAGTATGAACAATGCCCCCAAGTCTGCACCAACAACAGTAGAATCTAAGAGTCATCAATTATCAATCTTTGTCTTATTAACCCGATCTCCCATGTCATCTCCGCCACGTGTCGACCTATCTCCACCGTCCGATCCCCCCCACCCTCCTCGGTACCGGCGTCAGCCAGTCATCATCATCATCACTCTCAACTCAGAAACCAAAGTCGTCCCTCTCCCAAAAAAGAGCTTTGGGTTTCTCTCTAGCCCCCCCCTCTCTGCTCTTCTCGCTTTTCTGAACCGCGCTTTCCCTCATGAACTAAAAAAGTGCTTTTCTTTTCAGCCGAGAAAAATCTCAAAACCTCAAATGGCTTTTCACCACCACCAAACCCCTCACGAAATGGCCTTCCACGGCTCCTTTCCGGACACCCAACAACCCCCCCAGCTCGCCCCCACGTGGCTCAACGCGCCGCCGTTCCGCTCCCAGAACAGCTTCTCCCGGAACGACGACGTCGTCATATCGCCGTCCGGGAAGAGCGGCGATCGCGGCGGCGAAGAGGACGAGGAGGATGAACTGGAGTGCGAGAGCGGGAGGTTCAAAGCCGACATAGTAGGCCACCCTTTGTACGAACAGTTGGTCTCCGCACACGTGTCGTGCCTGAGGATCGCCACGCCGGTCGACCAGCTGCCCAAGATCGACGAGCAGCTCGTGCAGTCGCAGCGCGTGGTGGACAAGTACTCGGCGATGAGAGCCAACGGCGATTTCCAAGTTATGGATGAGAAAGAACTCGACTCGTTCATGGTTAGTAACTTATAGCAACTTAAATCTCTTTCCTTTTTAAGATTAAAGATCACAACTTTTTTGGTCGTACGAGTCTTCAATTTGTAACCCTTTACAGTTTAGCGCTTCAAATTGTTTGTAATTTTAATTTTGGACAGAGAATCTGAGTTTTAGTGCTAAAGAACACTACTTTTGTTTGGTGTTTGTAGACAAACTATGTTCTTTTGCTTTGTTCCTTCAAAGAACAACTGCAGCAACATGTTCGAGTTCATGCCATGGAGGCAGTCATGGCTTGTTGGGAGCTTGAGCAATCTCTACAAAGCTTAACAGGTAATTTTCTCCAAGAATTACTTTGGTGAAAAAAAAAAGTAACTCTTTTTTTTTTTTTTTTTGTGCTTGGAATTCAAATCATACAACTTTTTATCACTGTTATGGTTCTGTTTTGAGTGCTAATATCATAGACATGTAGTACTAGTTATGACTTTATCTCTGATAAAAAGAGAGAGGCAAGGCGTGCATTAGTTACAGTGGCTTAAAGTCTCTTTTCAATAGATTCTTCAGGTTTGAATAGTGCCTATAGGTTTTCGATCGCTCCTCGATTTATGACTAGGGATTTCATAACCGTCAATTTATGATCTTTATACTATTATATATGCATCTACAGCAGACAAGTGTTTAGAGTTTATGAATGGCTTGGTTATAATTGGTTTAATTATGATACGAAAACACAGGTGTATCAACGGCTGAGGGCACAGGGGCCACAATGTCCGATGATGATGAACAATTCGACAGTGACATTAACTCGTATGATGCGAGTCTAGATGGACATGACACCATGGGATTCGGTCCTCTCGTGCCAACTGAAAGTGAGAGATCTCTAATGGAGCGCGTAAGGCAAGAATTGAAGCATGAATTGAAACAGGTATGATTGAACGAACTATAGATCCACACTACACATTCATGTGCTATAGATGCAAGATTCTAGGTGATATATAACATGTGGTGCATATTCTCAGGGTTACAAGGAAAAGATTGTCGACATTCGTGAGGAAATTCTGCGTAAGAGAAGAGCAGGGAAACTTCCAGGTGACACCACTTCTGTGTTGAAAGCTTGGTGGCAATCGCATTCCAAATGGCCTTACCCAACTGTGAGTTTCAAATTCCAACCATCTATAATAATCAATCCCCTTTTATAACTTAATCAGTAATTAACGCCTCTTTCTTTTGCTACAAATAGGAGGAAGACAAAGCAAGGCTAGTTCAGGAAACAGGGTTGCAATTGAAGCAGATCAATAACTGGTTTATCAATCAAAGAAAAAGGAACTGGCACAGCAACCTCTCCACAACTTCTGTTTTGAAGAGCAAGCGCAAGAGGTAGGAATATTGCACACTTAAAATTATTGTTGTTAATCCTGTTCATTTTGCTTCTTTAGACCTTATATATTAATCTTTTCCCCATTGTTTAAAAAAAGTAATGCAGGTGATGGCAACACTCAACAATTCAAGTAACCGTGACCACTTTAACTTATGGAAAGATGAAAATCTAGCATCAGAAATGGGCTGCAAGAAGATATTTTGTTTGAAGAAGTTTATTTCTAGTACAGTAAAAGCTTTAGAGCAGTATATGGTGATGCTGCCTCATGTCCTTGATCACTCCTGAGTCTGACACCATTCTAGTACCACATCTCATCAAACGTTAAGCATGTAACAGGAACAAACTCAAAGGAGGCTGTCTTTGGGTCTAGATAGAGTTTTTGTAAGCTAAGAACCTCTACATTTAAATGTTTGCTTTCTGTATTTGATTTCTATGGATGAGAATATGGTTATAATATAGTACATGGATGTTTCATATATTAGGGTTTTGTGGTTTCTTTATCAACATTCACAGCCTTGCATCCAAAACTGGCATGCCCTTAATTTTAATTTGAAAATTTCATCCAAAATTTACAACTGAGAATAGGCTACATACTGTTCTGTATAATGCAGAACGCAATCATTCAGCAAATAAAAAAAATAAAGAATGAGAGCCACCCTAATTCTAATCTAACCTTCAGATTCTTCAGAAGCATGTACACCAACAACCGGACCCTGCTGAGAAACCAAACTCGAAGGAGCTGCAAACCTTGCTGAGAAATTAGCAACCGGATTCTCCCCATCTCTACCTTCACTGCCGTTATCAAAATTGAGATTATAGCTATTCATATCATACTGGAACCTATTCTTTGGCTTCTTTTTCTCGCACAATCTAACTTTCCGCTTCCTACACCGCCTGCAATATGCACCAATCTTCCTAACCAAGTTCTTCCACTTTGGCCCTCCATAAACCTCCGTAAACTCCCTAGCCTTGTTCAGCTTCTTCCTCCACCATGTCACCTCCTTGGTGCTAAAGTTACATCCTGATCCTCCCAATAGATGCTTACCTTCATTCTCGCTGCTGCTTTGCTTCCACGGAAACCTGAAAACCCCGAAACAGCCATGATAACAAGCCGGGCCATCCTCTTCATAGCCATCGATGCCTACTTCTCTTTGATCATGGTCATAACTGTCCCTCATGAGCATTGAAGGGTGGTCGCTCATGAAGTCCGGTACGTTTTTTTGTTGAAGACAAATCTCTGGTGAAAGTCTTGGAATCGAAGGACCTTAAAAATAAATGGGGAACTGATAGAGGGGAGAGAGAGAGAGAGAGAAATGGAAAGAGAGGTTGGTGGCTTTGGTGCTAAGGATTTGTTCGTACAGGATTTGATACCTTGCATGAAACTTCCCAAACCTACGAAGGTTTGGGAAACCAAGCAAGAAAAGGAATTCTGAGATGTGAAGGATATGGACTCCTAAATAATTTTCTGCAGGTGCTACGCGGTGTCGTAACGCCCACGCTTTGGATTTCTATTTTTGGTATGGATAATACTAACAACTATCATGAAATTTGGTGTAATCAGTTAATCAGTTGCTTTTGTAAAGCAGCCCATTTTCTGCTGTCGTTTTGACTAAAGAAACTTTTTTTTTTTTTTTTCAATTGGGAAAATGAAAAGAATGGCTACAAACAGCTTCCTCTAACACAACGTAAGCACTTCCTCAAAACAAAAAAACAAAATACCTAAGCATATTCCTCGTGAAGCTAGTTTTGTTGTGGGACGCGATAACAAATTTGGGACATAATGTGACCGATCCAACCACCTCGACCAAGAAACTCCCACTTTTAGCTCTTTCGGCTTTTAATTTTGACTAGTTTAATTATGGATGTAATAGGGGTTTCCGTTTGTAATTTTCCTTTTTCTTCTTAAAAAAATAAAAAATCCAAAACGTAGGCCTAAGATATCATGATGTAAAGCAGTTGAACTGTTGAAGCCGATTGAGGAAGAGACCATTCCAACTGGAAATTGTATTAGAATGCCCCAAATTAGCAATTGAGACTACAAGGAAGTTTGCTTCCCTTCCAAATGTGCTTAAAGGATATTTGGCTGAACCTTAAAAGCAAGAGTAGCAATATCATGTAGAAGCATTTTGATACGCCAAGGGGGGTTTTCTTGTTACTAAGAAAAGAAATTTATGCTGTCCTTAGGAATGGAACGGTAGGATCCTCACATATAAGGTCTTATGAAAAAGGGCTGTGAATTAGAGGTTTATGAAAGTTAATGAAGACTTCCAAGAAATACCCATCAAAACCTTTTGTTGGGTGCGAGCGAAAATTGCGTTGTTTTGGTGTTGAACAAAGCGATGAAACCAACACAGAAAGTGCAAACAATCCATCCAACCTTCATATTCTTGTATATTTATGTTGAAACATGATAGCAAACACTTGATTCAAAGGTAAACGTCAAACCTAACAAAGTTGACAACTTTATAAGATCTAAAAACTTCTGTAAAACAATGAAACAACCTTTCCTATCACATTAATACAAAGACACACTAGGCATCTTCCAATGGCCTGGAACAAGGTGGGATGATCTGGCAATTACTTGCATGCATATCACTTTTGAACCTAAGGCTGCGTTGAGGGTGGTTGCTGCTGTGTTTGGCCTTGTACTTTAGGAGGAATCTTTGCGGCCATAGCACGTAATTGGTTTGCAATCTCAGTGAAGTTCAGTCTCTCAAATGGCTCTGATGACCAGCATCTCTCCATCAGTAATTTCCACTCTGGATCACAAGACTCAGGGATTGGTGGCCGCAATGTATTACTCACAATACCGCCTGCATCATATATGAATGACTCCATCAATATCTCTCAAATTCTCAATCCAAATAAACCTTGTAAGAGCCAAGCGTGATTACAGAAATAATAAGTTATTAAGCAGTAGATCACCTATGATAGCACCATAGTGTAAGTCCCCATATGGTTCTTCTCCAGTGAGGAGCTCCCACAGTACGATACCAAAAGAAAACACATCAACCTAATGTATCCACAAAAAAAAAAAAGTCAATAAAAGTATGCCCAAGGGGCAATCATATGTCACAAACTATTCCATATTTCAAAAGTCAAAAGGAAAACACAAACCTTCTCAGAGACAAGGCTACTGCTACCATTCAAAAGTTCTGGTGCCATCCATGGAAGTGTCCCTCGCACACCACCGGAGATCAGGGTCTGACATTTCACCTTTGATAGGCCCAAATCACCAACCTGACATCAGAAGCAGACATGTGAACTTCTTTTCTTATTTGGTTAGGTGTGAACTTGGTCTTATAAATACACTCTATTAATAAAAGCATATTAATAGATCACTGTATTGAACAGCAAGCGTATTATTGCTGCAAATAAAGCCATTTTGAATGCAAGGAAGAGCACTCCAGTCACTTACCTTGCAAATTGGGCGGTGTGGATCTCGAAGATTGACAAGTAAGTTGTCACTTTTCAAATCAAAGTGCACTATATTCTTTCCATGCAGGTACTCCATTCCAAATGCCACATCCATTGCAATCAATAGACGTTTGCGCTTGTCCAGACTCCTGTGTTATTTACCTTAAGAGTAAGCTATTTATTAAAATGAAAATTAAATGCCGACTATTGCATCCATTAAAATTTAATCACACAAAGCAAAGTCATTACTTCTCATTCTTCTGCAAGGCATTTCTAAGAGAACCATTAACCATAAACTCTGTTACGGTTGCCACAGAACCTCCCGGACCATCAAGTACAACGCCATAAAAAGCTACCACATTTGGGTGGTGCAAGTCAGCGAGGTTGATGGCCTCATTCCAGAAATCTTTTCTCTGATAAAATTACATAAACCAAAATACAGCCCAATAAGTGATACGTTAATGAACAAAATTAGTAGTTTCTGAAAACAAGTGTCTGAGAAGACAAACCATCCGCTCCTGTTCTGAAGGCTTCCCAGCAAAACACCTATCATTGATTCGTTTGATTGCAACATCAGTGCCCCTCCACTTTCCATGGTAGACGGTACCAAAGGTTCCAGAACCCAATTCTCTGAGCTCTTCAAGGTCACTATTCTTAATAATCTACCAAAAACAATAACCAAAAAAAAAAAAAGTCATATTCATGGCACAAGTTAACAGCACCAGATCACACTTAGGAAACATAGAACAATGTTTTTAACCTGCAGCCGGCCAATGCCATCTGATACTGGAAACCCCAGATTTGGCTTATCTGGATATTGGGTCTTGACGTCCTGAAATAGAAAACAGAAATTAGAAAGCTGCAGTTGGTGAAAGCCTGGAATATTGCAATGCATGAGAGCGAGAAATTCAGAAATTTAAGTGTATTAGTGCACATCCTCAAAAATACATATGAATTACTAAATAAACAACCTCAACGGTGCGCTGCATGCTTGAAGTGCTGATTTGACCTTCATCTTGGTTGGAATCATATGCAGACTCATTTTTGTCATGAAAATCAGGATTTGACGGCGGAGATGACTGCAAAACTGAGGCAGCTACACCCTCAGCAACAGCTTTACCTTGCTTGATCAGTTCCTCCGCTGATCCTATGACCAAAGAAATAAGACAATTATTATGATGTCCAATTAAGTAACTAAAAAATGAACAAAGCAAAATATAGAAAGACCTTTGACTGACCTTTGGAAGACTGGGCATGATCTGGACTAAAATCCTTGTTCAAATTGCCCGGTGGCTGTTGACCTACATCCTCCAATCGCATTTCTGTATTTAGTTCTGCACCATTGCCACCAAAGGGATCTCTATTTGTACAGGGTTCCTTTTTCAATTGTATTTTGGTAGGTATAGGAGGTGGAAGATGAGTATCATGGTGCAAATTCCAAGGATCTTGATCGCTGAATAGTGAGTTTGAAGAGTCCTGGACATCAACCGTTCTCATAGGTGTAGAGAAAGAAGATGGGATGTTAGCATTTGAAGTAACAACTTCAACATCAGTAGGTACCATGTTGGGCTGGAATCTCAAGTTCTCATTTGTCCATTCAGCAGGAGGTTGAGTTCTATTAGGTAGAGGGGTGGAAACAACAGGGTTGCCATAATGAAATGCATGAGAATCCACAGGGACTCCAATTCTTGATTGTTGATAAGATTCAGGATTTCCCCACATATATGGTTGTGGTGCCTCAACGAATTCTACTGGCTCTGTACTATGCATTTGTGAGACTCCAGTAGTGTAAGAAGCCAGTACTTCAGTTGGAATAAATTGATTCCTGTCAAAGATATTATCTGAAGGTAATTCCCTTCCTGCAACTTGTGGTGGTTTCTGATCATAGCTGTCTTCCCTTCTAGGCGTTTCAACAGGTGACTTACCATGCTCATTATTAACATAAACCTCAGATGGGCTTATCCTGAAGGTTTCCATCATCTGAGAAGCATTTTCTTCTTTCGGAAATTTGTTGGAATATGCTTGCGGAGACTCACGAACCAGGCATTCCGGAGTTTGAACAGGCAGGCCTCCAGTAAGTGGTACCTCTTGATTAACGGGAGTGTTAACCAAATCTTCCTGTTTAACCTGATACTGGGTTGGGGCAGCCCTCCTCATGACACCCTGGGGTGCTGAAATCATTGGATGATCAACTTGTTGAAGATTATTTCTCTCCTCCTCATATTTTCCCTCAGAATTCTGCACTATCCCAGTTGCATCTGAATGCGGTGTTCCAACAAGAGGATCTACTTGGCCTTGGACCCCGGGTCTAATCTCAACTCCCTGCCCAACATTACCTTCCCCCAATGCTCCACTTACCACAACCCTGTTTGTTGGCTGAGATCTCCAGTTTTCCTCCATAAGGAGACTGTGGTAATTTGAATCTGAATCAGATACAGGGCTTGCACCACCGTCTCGTTGACCCTGTACTGGGACCGGGTCAGAATGTGCATGAGGCAAAGCCTTCTGACACATAAAGCAGTCTTCCAACCTGTTGGATTTCTCAGGATACATTACCTGTTGGTGGGAGACCAAACCTTCATGGAAAATCATATGTTCCGGCAGTGGAAACTGATGCCAGCCATAAGCACTTCCTACTGCTGGTGAGGGGACCTGCACCTGATATGTATTATAGCTTTGTTCAGCTGGAAGCTGGACAACCCTGGGGCCAAAGGCAGTTTCATCCACATAATGATGATCTAATCGAGTCTGTTGGGGTTGCATCAATGGCTGAAGCACATTTGGTCTCATACTAACATGAGAAGACGAAGGACTCATAGTCATATGCACTGCAGGAATGAAGTGATGCGAGGTCATGCCAGCACCACTATCAAGGAATTGCTGTTGGGTATAGCCAGGACCAGCAGTCCCAAACAGGTGAGGATTTGGGAATCCCATCTGGGGAAGAAGCTGGCGAGGATTAACATAAGCTTGCAGATAAGGAGAAGTGGACTGAATGTCAATTCCAGGTTGCTGCAACCCCAGTTGTTGCTGTGATACTGTAACAGGCACAGTCCTTTCTAACTCTACCTCAGGCAGAGAAGATGATGTTTGGGGAGGGCCAGTCTTAACCACATTAATGCCTGATGGAACTGTAGAAACTTCATAAACTGCAGGGTTAGGATCTGGAAGAACCAATCTTGTACCAGTGTCCTGAGAGTTGGTCGAACCTCCTTTAGGGGATAACTTGTCCCCTTTAGGCGATAACCGGCCTGTAGTTCCAGCTACATCCCCCTGGCAAGGAGCTGAGCTATCAACAGCATCAGTTCCACTAATATCAGAATTCTGTGTTGAAGTTGCACTTGTTATACTCTCTCTCCTCATCATACCACTACCAACCCCATCCGTAATCCCATTCACAGCATCAACATATCTCTGCCCACTATCATGTAAATCCCCAAACTGTACAGAACCAGATGTATCAAGTTCTGAAGCAGAAAATAGAAACACCCTCAGTTTTGCTGACCCATCTGGAGATCTCTCCACTAACTTCTCATACTCATCCTTCATATTGTCAAGATCATCAGCACATGAAACTGACACCAGTGCATCAAGATCCTCGTCGGGGAGCTGATATTTAATAACCACAGATTGCCCGTATGAATCCACCATTTTCTGCACTAGCTCGTTGAAGTTCACATCTCTCCGAACACTAATAATCCTTGTCTGTCCTCCAACATATCTCAACATCCCATCACTTGGTCTGGGCAAAATCTTGCCACCGAAACTGCACAGCAGCTTTATTTTCTTCCCTGACACAGAATCATCTCCACCATCATCACTGGCTTGATCACTCCGATTTCCCATATTAGGACTATAAGTAAACCCAGATGTCAAATCACTACCCGACCGATCACCAAAATTGCTCTTACTGCCTAAATTGGTACTATAACCAAACCGAGCTGACAAATCACAAACACCCTGATCCAAACCATTACCAACAACCATACTCCCCACATTCGAACTGCACACATAAGGCCCAGCTCCAGCTGCTGCAGGAGAGCTTACAAGATCAACCGCACTCCCAATAAACCTACTCCCCAAATTAGGACTGTAACCGATTCCCACACCAATTGCAGGGCTCACACCCGGATGCCCCACCGGCTCAGGCATCCTAGGGCCCCATGTGGCCACACCCGTCACCGGATTCCCATACCCTAAACTAACATACCCCGCCTCTGAACCCGGCCCAGGGTAATACATAGGACTATTACCTTGAGCAAGGTTGGGGAGAAACCCAGCTGTAGTAGCCAACGCAATGCGGGGCTCCTCAGCCACACTCCGAGCTACATTTAAAGGCCTCAAATCTTGGGGAACCGAATTTTGATCAAACGCCATATCTAGAAATGAATAAACTCAATTTGAATCAAGGCACCTGTAAATTTTTTCAATCCTAAACACTGAAACAGAGGATCAAACACAATAAAGCTCACACCTTTGCTTCACAATCCCAGTATTACTACAAACCCAAGTCATATTCCACCAAACTAGTCCTAAATTTCACATCCTTATACCAAAAACAAGGCTAAACTAAACACAGAAATATCAAAATTGCAATAGAGAGAGAGAAACAGAGAGTACCAGATTTAAATGGCGTCGTGAAAACAGAGAGAGAGAGAGAGAGAGAGAGAGATATAGAAACAACTCTGAGTCGGTGATCAAGCTCACAGTGACAAGCGTCCCCCTCGATTCAGGGCCTCGTCACTTGGTGTTTGTCTCTAAAGATCAAATCTTTGATTCACCTACAAGATTTTGGAGGTGGGTCTGAAATTTTTCTCGGGAAAAAAGGAATGAAGAAACAGAAAGAGTGAGGCTTTGTGTGAAGGAATTGGAGGGTGTTGGGCTTTAGGTTTTTCGAAAGCTTTGGTGTATTTTTGGGTTTGAGAAGAGAAGAGAAGAGAAGAGAGGAGGAGAGGGGGAGGTGATGGTAAGAACTAAGAACAAGGCACGTGGATGGTTTCATGCAAGATTGTGATTTGAGTCAAAAAAGTGTTATGCGGGGGATTTTGTGTGTGTCATGAACTTGGGAAGGAAGGTTTGGATTCTCAGATGGTGACAAGTTTGTGGCCTGTGGGACTGAAGATCTTTGTTTAAGGTTTAGTCTCATTATCTCTAATAATCAATTTTCTTTTTGGGGATGGGGTGATGTCAATAATATTGGATAATCGATGTGGCCAAATGTTCATTAGGTTTTGGTTTATACGTGTGCTTGGTGTAATGATGGTATGATTTTAGATCGTAAATCAAGAGCCACAAGTATTCTATTTTTGCAAAGCTATCCAAACTATTTATTGATTTGATCATGAATTCATGATGAAAGATTGAAACCAAAGAAAAGAGATAAGGAATTGGTTTTGTGGTTAAGCTTTAGCCATGATATTAAAGATTTACGGTATACCAATATTTTGAAACGTTTATAACGAACTTATTGTGACATGAAAGTAACGTATGTGTTCTGAATTTTATTTTTAGGTGAAATTTTTATTTGGATAGCACTTTATAAATTATAATTTCTAATTTGTTATTATACAATACTATGTGTTGTGTTTGCCAGCATATTATTTAAAAAACAAGTTTGAATGAAGAGTTTCATCAATAGGATTTGTCTTAACTTAATCAGTTCATATTCATTGAAGAAACGAGTGAAACTCGAAATTTAGTGTTTCGGAAAGTTATAACAATTCTTTAAAAAAAAAAAAAAAAACTAATACGAATATGTTCATACTTAGCTCCTTATCTAAATGATGGATATGGTTCGTCAAAGGATTGGGGTGGCAGGAAACAAACACTACAGGGGAAAGACAGGAAGAAAGTTCATTAGAAATATCTTACACTCACCTTAATCACCAAGAAACATCCTATATAGTCCGGTATATTATATTGATTAGAATATTATTTGGGGTCCAATACCTCACTTCATCTGATTGGATAAGGAAGAAGATCGTTTGAAATTTTGAATGCTTAACCCTTTTGTCAGCAAAGTGACAATAAACAAATTCCATTAGAAAGGGTCAAGACATAAACAATAGCAGCATACTTTGTTGGGAGATGATGAAGCAGAGTTTTAAAAGAGGATAGAATATTAACAAAGAATACAAAATGCCCTGAGAAGCAAACTCTTCCGACTTCATCGAGTGAGAATGGGAGACAATACTTTGCTACTTGACGTTTTAAAATTGAAAACCAAAGCATAGAATTAGATTAAACCAAAACGTCCTTACGCGTTCCTTCTTCTTTATTGAGAAATTTAGAAAGTTAGTTTTGATCGACTGAAAGTCAAGAAAGGTAGTTAAGCAATTATATAACAAAATAAACTGCCAAGTCTCACTTTCTTAGGTTCTCTGTTGTAGGGGTTTAGTGAATCTAAAAAGAATCACCCAGAATCTCAGAAAGAACAAAAAATAGAAGAATCACCCAGAATTGTCAAAGGTCAGTTATTAAGAAAGAAAATTCAACCATTCAAAAAATAAAAAGCAAATTAAATACTGTAAGCTGGAAATTTGGGGTCTTTGAACCTTAATTGTATAGTCCCACCAGCTCTACCTATTCGTTACACCATATTATCAAAATTAAGGGCAGAAGGTGAGCAACTACCAGTCTACCACCCACATCGTTAGCTAGCTAATACCACCAGTTAAGCCCAATTTTCACTCCCTCACATCGAAAGTTTGTAATTTGAGAAGCAAGCTTTGATAGTTCATCATCTCCCTCGGCGAAACCTGCACAATCTCTTAGAATCCAGAAGCACGAGCTCCTTGCGGCCCCATAGAACTTCTGAGATGTTTCTTATCAATGTGACAGTACCAGAAGCTCAAGTACTTAATGTTAGGCACCGTACCAAGTAGACAATTGCCAACGCCTCCCACTTCTCGGTAACACCACAAAAGTAGTTACAAGAACCACCATTTTGAGTGATGCGCGCTAAATTGCCACGTAACCTTATTGAGGGCATAGCTGCAAGCGTCTGCGCGCCTTTCTTGGACGTGTGGCCTTCCTGTCAAGGGGTGGGGTATGTGTTTGTTACCGGGCACTTCATTGATGCTGACTGACTGGAAGCTGCCTGCATAGGCGGCTGCTCACTGTTGTGATGGAAGCATATCCTGACTCGGACACTGCAGTTTGTCATGCTGTTAAGGTTTGCCTTCATAATACCCTTAACTATACTAAAACGCAAACAGCAAGAGGACAAACAAAATGAATAGTGGAAGGACGTTTCTGCCCTTTTCTTTTCTGCTGTTTTACTCAGTTGAATCTTCCAATACTTTTAGTAACTACGATGTGGGTTTTTTTTGTATTATTTGATCAGATATATAATCAAGGAAAGGGGTGAATGAATAGCAGGACCAGTCTATCCCTATCCCAGCGAGAAGATGAAATTGGGAGGATTGTGTGCGTTTGACATTGATCAACAGGTACAACAATCTCACATTCTTTATTGTTTTCGTAGTCCCTACCATTTATGCGAACTCATGTGCTGGCTTTTTAAAACGTATAAAGATACAAAAGTTGTCTGTCCAATTTTTCTCTCATTTCCACTTGATTCATATTTGTAAGTAAATCAAGTATTGCAAGTGTTGTCAGGGAGATGAATTAATTGTGTTATGGATTCAGAATGGATTTGAAATATGGGTTGCCTTTTGCTTTAACTCTTCAATGGCTTATACTGGCAGATCACTGTCTGAGCCCCTTCCTTTTTTTTGAATTTATTGAACCTAATAACTTTTGCTTCAACAACTTTCAACAAATTGAACATACCTTAGTAATTGTTATTTGTATATGTCAACTGATTTTGTAGATATACTTTTCACTACGCTTAGATACTTACTACTTTAGAAGGCAAAGAAAACTGCATATATTGGTCTCATAATAAATTCATTACATAATTGACAGAAACCTTGCTGTTCAAAGTGTAGAGTGTACAACAATATACTAACAAAACCATTGCTAATTAAGATGCTAACCAACTCGAAAGAATGTTTTACTGAGCTATGAGTGGATAAGTTTTTGGTATAGCATATGTGTCAAATCACCCTTTGTTCAGTGATAAGCCCTTCCAAAATCCACTCAGTAAACAAGATTTTTTTCTCTCTTCATTTATAGGAAGTAAGTGTAAAATAAATAAAACTAAAGCTTAGTTATATATGAAAGGGTGAAATAGGTAAGATTGCCAATCACATATTTCACTTTTCTGGATTAAGGTAGTGTGGATCATAAAGTGCGTTAGTTTTCAAAACACTATGAAGTATAATGAGGAGAAAAGTGATGTTCATGTTATGGCAAAAACTTTGATGGCAAAATTTGGGGAAAAGTGGCTGTAGCTTCTGCCTAAATTTATGTATAGGTATATCCCAAAATGATGTACTATGAGTTACACTTTCCACCATGATAGTTTTCTTTATCATTTGAGGTTCGGTAATGCTGGTGATTTGGTATTACATGTATTCATAGCATCTTGGTTAATCATTTCTTGATAATTTTTTAACTTCTGAGCAATGTACTTGCAGGAAAAGAGGCTAGAAGAGGAAGAGGCAGAAGCACAGTTAAATATGGAGCTTACTGAAGAGGTTGCTCATGCTAAAATGGCCAGAAACTTACGCAACAAGGTCCATGTGAAATAAACAACCTTCTTATGTGTATATAATTAATTTGGAATGGAAGTTATTGTAGATACATATTATTTACAATTGAAATAGTAGACTCTGTTTTTAAATCTTCTGATGTCTTCCTTTTAGCTTTATGAGGTTGATATGCATTTGGAAAAACTCCCAGATAATGCAAGTTGTTTAGTAACATCTTATTTAATTACAAAGTGCTTTTCATCTATTTGATCTAATATAGTGCAAGTTGAACCTATTATTATAGAGTCCTTTGTGTTATGAATTGAGGAAAGCTTAAGAAGTGAGATTACCTCTTTTGTGTGTGTGTGTGTGTTTTTTTTTTTTTTTTTTTACAAATTTATTTAGAGCATTTTATTTTTACCTGCATGAGAACTCCTGTTGTGATGTGATTGATGAATTCTAGGTTTTCAATAGAGTTACTTGACGTTTTTGATGTCTTTAAGTTAAACACCAAATATAGCTAACTACTCATGCAGTTCAACAAGAATTTGATTGCTGCAGAGGGTAATGAAAAAGGAGTATTAATATTCAAAAAACTATGAACATACAGCATACAAACACATTTCAAAAAACTGCCTTTCTCCAAGTGTTTCCTACACTCTAATTCTACCATATTACTATACCTTTTTCTCAGTTTTCCATATCCATATATTTCCTGTTTTCCTTCTCAACTGAACACTAATTAGTTTATGTCTTTTTCTGGGGTAGTACATCCAGAAAGCCCCATTATATATATGAGTAGTGCTAAACCTAAGTCATGACATAGAGAAAATTTTGGATCTCACATACACAGCCATCAATAGTTATTTCTATTTGGGGTAGTACATCCGGAAAGCCCCATTATATATTTGAGTATTGTGTGCTTAGCCTAAGTCATGACATAGAGAAAATTTTGGATCTCACATACACAGCCATCAATAATCATTTCTATTCAGTATGAGACACTAAATTCTGTTTATACTATTTTTTTTTTCCATAAAAGTTTTGTTATACTACTCGAAGCCTTACTCTTAAACCTGTATAGGGTTTTTATCAATTTCTTACATTTTGGCTCCGATCAAGCAGTTCTGTGATTGCTTGTCTATGAACATAACTACTTGACTGCTTGACTGAACTTTCTTCTTTTATAACCTGAGTTTTCTTTGCGTGATTATCAAACTTGCTGTGAAAGTAAAGTCGCCTAGGATGTGATAGGAAAATATCTGATTATATGCTCAAGCATGTTTTTTAGGGATGTCGTTTTTAAGTTTTTAACCCATTTCCATCAATCTCATTAATGTAACCTGCATTCTGTTTTCATTATGGCTGCATGCGATTGCCAAATAAATATAAAGGACTGGTTTTATTAGAATTGAAATTCCAAGTTAAAGAGTGCAGATTTCATCTTTCATGGAATACTTATGTCTGCTAACTACAAGTAAACCATAAGGGATGAAAAGAGGGTTTATACTGTAGGCTAAAGTTTGACATTCTCAATCCTTTTTTCTTTTCTTTTTTTAGAAATGTAGAAGTTCAAGAACTATTGAGCCAATTCGTGCCTCTATTAAGACTGAAACTTTATTAGGATTAGGCGTATCCTTTATTTTATTTTCATTGCCTTCGGCCATTTTTGTTTTTAACCTGCTTCCAGAAACATGAGTTTTCATGGTCAGTTTGGTGCCCTATGCGTCATCACTTTCCATGGTATCTGAAACTCTCATCTACATTTGATTTGGCAGAAGTTTAGGGACTTTAAGCCTATTATTGTGTCTTCAACTTACAGACCACGTCTCTAAGTTGCCTTGGTTTTCTGGAAACAGTAGAGCACCGTAGAGAAAATTTAGAACAATAAAATGAAAGCGAGCACTTCATGCTGTTTAGGATTGAGAACCAGAAATCTAGGTTTGGTGGATAGTGGATCCAGTTCACTACAAAAACTCCTTGAAATTGTTGATAATACTAGATTATAAAATACTGTGCTTTATCTTTGATCTTATATAGACATTGAGATTAGTTATCAGCTTTATCTGATTACATACTTGAGCAACAAACTTTAGGTTCTGTCAAAGTATATGGCTGCCATGAATTACAAGGAGTTGATTGATGAGTAAGGAAGAGGTATAATCTGCCTTTTTTACTGTTAGTGTCTGGTACACAAATAATAGGCATATCTGTCTGTAACAGAAATAATAGGCATATAAGCATGTAGTTGGATAAGCATATAACTAAAGGTATCAATCATGGACTGCTCAATTTAACTGTTCTGCATCTTTTGTGAATACTAGCATCTCCTGAACATAATAAGGATATAGCTGATGCAACTGTAGTTCGGAATCATGGGAAGAAAATAAAGTGGCAACTTTCAATTGTTGATGTCATTATTTTCTTTATATGATTCTGCAAGTTTTGATGATTGTATGGTGTTGCAGCTTTCGTGAATATTGGTGTACTTTACTGTATTAAATAAAGTTTCAAACACCAATATAATTTTTTCGCTCTGTAGTACCAACTTCAGTTACTGACCCTAATGCAAATTCTCTTTTCTCTTCTCTTTGTGCAGATTCATGGTAACTGCATTGATAAATGATGAAACTGATGAAGCATCAGCCATCATAAAGGGGCAACAAGCAGAGGAACTATTTGGTACAACATGTGAAGACCTCATCCTGAACAAAAATCATGACAATCCAAATATACTACCACCAGAAGTTCTCCGAACAGAAGGACAAATCAAACTGCTGGAACTCGAAATAGGCACTGCACAAAATGTGATTGTCAAGGCAATCCATGAAGATATTCGTGGACTGACTCCAACACAGAGAATTCAGCCCTCAAACTCAACACCCAACAGCATCCAGCCCTCAAACTCAACACCCAACAAAGTTGCAACATCAAAAAGAAGGAACATTTAATCGTCTGACAAGCAACTTTCCAAAACATATCCAAGCAAAAATCTCAAAACGTGAGCACAGATACTTTCTGCTATAATTTTTACACTAATCATAAAATTCAATATATACAACTCATGTTATTTTTTTCTATTGCAGGGGCGACATCTCTACAGATTCACTTGCAGACTCATCTGAAGACTTGATGTAAATAGTTAACAATCTTCACATGTTTTGGCCAAGCCTAACCATTTTTTGCACAATGTACATAAACAACTACTTGGTTAGCATATCTATTTTTGGAAATCTGGCAAAGATACCAGATTTGCAATCTGGAAAAGGCACCAGATTTTTGGTTAGCATCTATAGCCTTTGACATCTTTCTATAACGTAGTTTCAATGTAATATATCTATAACTAAGAACAGTGAATTTCAATGTACTATATCTATAATATAGAACAATGTATAATGTAGTTTTACTGTGTAGTATATCTATAACATAATTTGGACGTAAATCCAACCATATCCATAGTATACCCGCAGCGCCGCGCGGGCGTTTTGCCTAGTTGGAGTCTAAAGAGCAAGTTATTTTCCATCACTTATCATGATGAGCCACTAATCATGAGTGAAGCTGCTCTTGAAAGTTTAAAGCTTCCTCTTCCCTTCAGTGGTCAACTATTGGCATTTGGCTGGCAATTGCCTCGCGCACACTCTGAGCAGCATTGCAAAAGAAGTACTGGAGAATGCCCATGATATGGTTAAGAAAATCCGGGACAGCATCAAGGACGTGACTACTTCATATCACCATGAGGAAAAGTTCCTTGTGCTTAAGAAACAGCTTCAAGTCCCAAGTGAAAGGAACATAATTCTTGATGACCAAACTCAGTGGAATACCACATATCAAATATTGGCGGCCGCTTCTGAGTTGAAGCAAGTACGTTTTCTTGCTTGGATACATATGATGCCGAATTCAACAAACTAGCTAGCCCCCTCAATGGAAGATTGGAAGCAAGTTGAGAGACTGTGTACACATTTGAAGCCAATTTATGATACAGCATACATCCTAGCTACTACAACTAACCCAACTGCAAATATCTTCTTCCATGAAGTGTCAAGGATTGAGGGACATCTGTCTGGAGGTATCACCAATGAGGAACCCCTTGTTAGTAATAACCTTGCTCAAACAATGCTAGAAAAAATTAATAGGTACGGGAAGAATTGTAGCCTGACTTTGGCTACGGCAGTGGTCATGGATCCGAGGTACAAGATGAAGTATATTGAGTTCAGTTTCACCAGAATATATAGGGAAGAAGAAGCTCCGACATGTATCAAGGTGGTTGATGATCGAATCCACGAGCTCTTTCAGTAATACTTTACAATGCCTCCGCCTCTGGCACCACACTATGCACAAGAATTTGATGTCTACATCATGAAGAATTTGAAGACAGAGCTGCATCAGTATTTGGCGGAGCCTCTGTTGCCTCAAGTCTACGAGTTTGATGTGCTAGGCTGGTGGAAATTAAACCAGATGATGTACCCAACTCTTTCAAAGATGGCTTGTGACAATTTATCAATTCCGGTATCTACAGTTCCTTGTGACTCGGTTTTTGATACCGATGTAAAAGAGATGGATCAGTACATGCAGGAGTTCCTTGCAAGCAGAAACCGCGCGTGGAAGCTCTTATATGTGTTGGAATTTAATTAAAATATTTCAAAATACCTGTTATTTTTGAAACCTCCTTTGAACCGTTATTTACAAATAGTAATAGTTATTAACTGTTTTTGTGTCATTAGCTCTCCTTTGATTCTTCCTGATCAATGTCATTATGTTCATTTCTATTACATAAGTTACCAAGCTTAATTGCTATTGGCAAATTGTTATTGCATTAATCATTCTTGCCATATATAATCTCTAGTTTTAAGTGCTATTCTATCTATATTTTACCTAGTTATTCTTTTAACATTATCATTTCTAACTTAGTTTGTTGTTATTAGGTACAAATAAGCTCCAAACGTAGGAAATGAGCTCTAGAGAGCCGAAAATGAAAGAAATGAAGGCAAGGAGGAAATGAGGTGCAGAAATGAATCAGAAATAGAGAAATGAAGCATTCTTAATCCTACTAGGAAAATGAATCTCAGTTGAAACAGAAATCTTGAGTCAATTAGGAGTCAAACTCGCGGAAATGATGGAAATGACAAATGACAGAATCTCAGTTGGACAAGGAAACCTAATTCTACTAGGAAAAGGAAACTTAATGTGACTAAGAGTCCCTGTTATACAAGGAGAGCTTCGGAAGGTTCCAGAACATCTCAAAAATGAAGAGTCCTTATTAGACTAGGAAACCTGTTGGCATAAGTAGTCGCGATCTTGATGACACTGGGATACCTAAGTGGACTAGGAGAGCCCAAGAACATTCAAGAAGCATCTAGAAGAAGTCCAAAACATCCTATACAAAGGTGAAATGGATTGGGAGTCGTTTCTAACAAGAAAAGATTAATAAAAAATCAGATTTGGAGTCCGTATTGGAAACAGATTAATTTTGGACGAATTTCAAAGTTTTAAGGAGAATCTACTTCGTATGCAATTAGGAAAAGAAAATAAAAGAGAATAATTATCAAATAAGGTTTCCTGATTGCATAAATATTGCAAGTTGGCCAAAATATGCACTAGATACGTTGGTAAATTAGGTAAAACTCCTACTTTCTAGATTCATATTGGATTGCTACTTCCTTTGGTGGATTTCTATTGGTTGGATGATGCAGAAGAACTAGAGAAAAACCCAAACATCAAGCCTATGCCGTGCACTAAGGGAGGCTCTAGACATTGAAAAATCATCAAATCCATAATCAATTTTGAAAACCTCTCCCCTTGCTCTCTAAATTTTGGCACATTTCCCTTTACTCTCTAAATTTCGGCACCTCTCCATTGTTTAGGCATTGAAGTTGTGAAGCAAAATTCATCATCTCCATTCAATTCTTGTCGTAACTACCATTGTCGTGCACCACCTTTGAAGATCTTCTTGTGTTCTTGAAGCTTCCTTAAAAGTGTAACCATGACTTCTTTGTTTTGTAATGTTAAATTGTATTTAACCACTAGCGTTATAGGATTTTTTTTTTTTAAATGGATGTTTCGAAATTATGTGAAAATAAAAAGTATGTTTTAATGTTTAGTTTTCAATAACCTTAAAGCATGAAAACGTTTTAGAATTTTCAAATTATAATTTGCGATTTCATGATATGTTGATGATTGCTTGTTGATTTTTTGCTTCAATCCCACCTTTTATATGTTTTGTGTTCTTTGGTTGCACACTTAGAATTATAAGCATATAATTTTTCAAGATTAAGATTTTCTAACATTCTAGGTCTTAATTGCTAAGTGGAAAACCTATAGTTCCTTAGGTAAATCAATAATGAGTTCTACAAGTTTGATTAGCGTTCTAACTCATGTGCTTTGCTTAAATCAATCAAACTTCCATGAACTTTATGCATTAACTGTGTTTTGTTAAGGAATTGATCACTCACTAGTGATGCATGTTAAATAGGTTTAACTATGGTGCGTTCATTTAGTTAAATAATTAAGGGAAGTAATAAGGACTTTGTATTCATTCATCTCCGCTGTTGATTGATTTCTTTCTATTACATGTTTGATTCGAAGTTTACATCTGATAATCTACTTAACATGTTAATGGTTGTTAATTACATCTCTACTTCCTCCATTCAACTACTTCTACTTTGATTCAGATTTGTTTGATCACTTAAGTTATATAGTTAGATTAGAATACAAACTTTTATAAATCCTCCCTTATCTTGTAATTTTCGTAAATACATATACTTTTTTTTTTATACTTTGTGAAAACTTTTATACTTTTTTTATACTTTTTTTTATACTTTTATTTATTTAACGTTCTTGATAGGAAGGGTACCCCAATCCCCAACTAGAACGATCCCTACTTATCTCTACTTTCTGATTGCTATGAACCTCAAACATACATTTGCTCATTTCATCAACTTTTTCTTCGGTTGACTTTAAGAAAATAGCAAGCCGGCCGAGTAGCACCATATTCTCCATCTTAAGAATTCGTAGTAGCGCCATATTTTGTGCTTCAATCCCACCTTTGATATGTTTTGTGTTCTTTGGTTGCAAACTTAGAGTTATAAACATATAATTGTTTCCAGATTAAGATTTGTTAGCGTTCTAGGTCTTAATTGCTTAGTGGAAAACTTATAGTTCCTTAGGTAAATCAACAATGAGTTCTGCATATTTGATTAGCGTTCTAACTTATGTGCTTTGCTTAAATCAATCAAACTCCTATGGAACTTTATGCGTTAACTGTGTTTTGTTAGGGAATTGATCACTCACTAGTGATGCATGTTTAATAGGTTTAACTATGGTGCATTCATCTAGTTAAATAATTAAAGACTTTGTATGTGTTCATCTCCGTTCTTGATTGAATTCTTTCTATGACATGTTTGATTCTAAGTTTATGTTTGATAATCTGCTTAACGTGTTAATGGTTGTTAATTACATCTCTACTTACTCCATTCATCTACTCCCGGGCCATCAGGTACTCCATTCCAAATGCCACATCCATTGCAATCAATAGACGTTTGCACTTGTCCAAACTCCTGTGTTATTTACCTGAAGAGTCAGCTATTTATTAAAATGAAAATTAAATTCCGACTATTGCATCCATTAAAATTTAATCACACAAAGCAAAGCCGTTACTTCTCATTCTTCTGCAAGGCATTTCTAAGAGAACCATTAACCATAAACTCTGTCACGGTTGCCACAGAACCTCCCGGGCCATCAAGTACAACGCCATAAAAAGCTACCACATTTGGGTGGTGCAAGTCAGCGAGGTTGATGGCCTCATTCCAGAAATCATTTCTCTGATAAAATTACATAAACCAAAATACAGCCCAATAAGTGATACATTAATGAACAAAATTAGTAGTTTCTAAAAACAAGTGTCTGAGAAGACAAACCATCCGCTCCTGTTCTGAAGGCTTCCTAGCAAAACACCTATCATTGATTCGTTTGATTGCAGCATCAATGCCCCTCCACTTTCCATGGTAGAAGATACCAAAGGTTCCAGAACCCAATTCTCTGAGCTCTTCAAGGTCACTATTCTTAATAATCAACCAAAAACAACTATATATATATATATATATATTCATGGCACAAATTAACAACACCAGATCACATTTAGGAAACATAGAACAATAAGTTTTTAACCTACAGCCAACCAATGCCATCTGATACTGGAAACCACATATTTGGCTTATCTGGATATTGAGTCTTGACATCCTGAAATATAAAACAGAAATTAGAATGCTGCAGTTGGAGAAAGCCTGAAATATAATGCTGTGCATGAGAACGAGAAATTCATAAATTTAAGTGTATTAGTGCACATCCTCAAAAACACATATGAATTACTAAATAAACAACGCTGTGCTGCATGCTTGAAGTGCTTATTTGACCTTCATCTTGGTTGAAGTGGTGCACAAAAAAGTAACTTCCATAGGTCATCATCATCCACAAACATATCTCAAACCCAATTAAACTAAACAAATTAACAAGTACCTAATTCCATTTTATAAGATGATCGAATAGAATGGGTAATATGATGAACTTGGACTTAGGAGTCTCTATGAGCTAGTCGTACGTGGTGTGGTTAAAGAGACTGCTGAATCCATAGACTGAAATTCCCTTTTTGGTGAGGCCTCGAATTTTGGAAATACATTTCCCAGGATAATCTCAGATTACCCAAAACCAATTTCGTGAACAGGTCCTTTCGTGTTAATCTCAAGTTCCCTGTACGTTGTTTGAGGCTTCAGAGTTACTATTAGAACACCTCTTTCTCCTTCCCTTGCTGTGTTAATCTCAAGTTCCTTGTACATTGTTAGGGGCTTCATAGTTACTCTTGCAACACCTCTTGCTCCTTCCCTTGGTGTGTTCGAGTCTCTTTTACGTTTCCTTTGTTTGAATTACATTGACTGTAGAACTTCCTAGCCAAGACAAAAGAACTAGAACGACACTCGATTTGCCTCTAATTTTGGCAGAGACAGCATATCATAAACGTTGAGATGTATGAAGTATAGTTTAAATTCGACCGAATAAGAAATTGTGATTTAAAAATTTGATGACCTACCTCGTTTTGTTTAGACATTCACAGAAAGTACAGTAAAGGCTTCCAAGGATGATGATGAAATTTTTTATATTCTAAACAGATAGGCAATGGAAGATTTACCAAAGCATCCTACATGAGTTCGAAAAACGTAAATTTTTTGCATATGACAAGAAAAACAAAACAAAACAAAACCAAAGAACTTGACAAGAGTCCAAGCATCTAGTCACTCAAGGGTACTTGGGATAGTGACCGTTCTGACAACAACATTCTAACTACCTTGGAAGGATACCAATTACTCCTGAAACAGAGTTTAACCTCTCTTCTACTCTCTATTGATGAAATGTCAGCTAAAGATATTATCTCGTTCATACCAAACATCAGGTAACAACTGCATATATAGTATGTAGGAGCATAAAAATTTCATACCAAAAGAAAATAAAATGCATACCAAAGATAAAAAGATCAAACCTTTAGCCATAAACTAATTATCTTCTGAATCCATACAATGCAATAATTAAACCCCTCCTTGCAACAACCAAATTCTGGGAGGAGCACCTCGTTCTTCAAGTTCCTCCTCCCTCTTCGCCTCATCTTCGTCGTTCTTCAGGTTGCACCAGATATGGCTCTTGTTGGAGGTGAAAAATTCCGTAGAGGAGTTTGACCCAACAATTAATGCGGACTAGAGAGGGAGCTGACTTGGGAGCAATCGAGAAGCTTCCCTCGAGCGTTGACCCGGAGTTTGACCGTCGGCTTGAGGAGAAGGGGAGGTACCTGCAGAAAACCCTCCGATGCCTAAGTCAGTACGTTTCTTAGTAGTGGAGTACAACAAGTTGGAATTAAATGGATTACCGGGACGTCGAGCCTCCTTTATATAGGCGATGACTTACTTCGGGAACAAGCCGCCATTATTTCTGCTTTGATGGCTGCATTTATTTACACACTTATAATGACAATTATTGCTGCACTAATAACAGTTAATCATTGCATACTTACTATCGTCATTCATTGCGTATTTATGATGGTCATTCATTGCGCACTTATAATCATAATCATTGTGCGTAGTTATTGTCGTAATAATAGCCGAATCCATGACTGAAATTTAACGGCATACTAACTACGGAGTTAATCGCCTTAATTGCAGGCCCAGCAAAATTTGACCACTCCCATAATGCCCCCAAATTTTCTCTTTGGACACTCATCCTAAGAGGAAATTTCCATTCTTTGGCTGCTTCAAATCTTGCCTCGAATATTTTCTCTAGCCCTGGCCGTCCCGATTCTTTCCTAGAGCCCTGGCCGCCCCGATTCTTTTCTCAGGCCCTAGCCGCCTCAATTCTCTCCTCAGGCCCTAGCCGCCTCGATTCTTTCCTCAAGGTGAAGATTCATTTTCAGCATGAGACATGGAATTGCCCTCATTTCCCTTTGAATCTGATCAACAACATTTTATTCTCCTTAGCCACCAGCCTTAGGTATTTACTCTAGCCACTAGCCTTACACATACATTTCAACAACATTGACCACAAATATATTTCAAATATAAAAGGAAAAAGTCAGAATATGATTATTAAAGGAAAGAACGCTAGTCTACTTTACCCAAACTTTTATCACTTCGGGCTTGTATTCCATCACTCCCAGTCCTTAGTGATAGAAATAGAATCCCGTCAGGGGCAGCTCCCGCCATCACTTTTTAGGGATAAGTGTTTCCCACAGACGGCGCCACTTGTTAGAGGTGAAAAATTTCGTAGAGGAGTTTGACCCAACAATTAATGCGGACTGGAGCGGGAGCTGACCGGGAACAATCGAGAAGCTTCTCTCGAGCGTTGACCCAAAGTTTGACCGTCGGCTTGAGGAGAAGGGGGGTACCTGCAGAAAACCCTCTGATGCCTAATTCAGTACGTTTCTTAGTAGCGGAGTACAACAAGTTGGAATTCGATGGATTACCTGGACATTGAGCCTCCTTTATATAGGCAATGACTTACTTCGGGAACAAGCCGCCATTATTTCTGCTTTGATGGCTACATTTATTTACGCATTTATAATGACAATTATTGCTGCACTAATAACAGTTAATCATTGTGTACTTACTATCATCATTCATTGCGTATTTATGATAGTCATTCATTGCGCACTTATAATCATAATCATTGTGCGTAGTTATTGTCGTAATAATCGCCGCATCCATGACTGAAATTTAACGTCATACTAACTATGGAGTTAATCGCCTTAATTGCAGGCCCAGCAGAATTTGACCACTCCCACAGCTCTTGATTTTCTGGGAGCACCACCCTTTCAGCTGCTTTATGATGGGGTGAAGCTCGCACTTCAGAACTCGAAGAGCTTCAAGACTCAGTTGAAGCTGATTCAACATCGACATTGTTATTCTTATCCTTAATTTTCTGCCCTACACAAGTTATATATAGGGATGCTTCATGTAATCTTATTCCCAACATAAAAGGGAAATCATTCCTAATACCACTAGAACTAAGTTTCTGAGAAGCACTAGCTAGAATTTTGGAACTGCAAGTAGTTCTATTCCCAACATAAAAAGGAGATCATTCCTAATACCACTAGAATAAGGAAATACTATGTTTTGGAACTTTCGGAACCGTAAGTAATCCTATTCCTAAAATAAAAAGGAAATCATTCCTAATACCACTAGAATAAGGAAATTTCTCAAAAACATAGCACTAGACTTTCGGAACTGCAAACCCATGATTTCCAGAGAAACTGAACTGCCACCATACATATTTACTCATTCACCTTCTAATTAGTAATTACTCAGAGTATGAAGAGCAATTTTCATATGAAAGCTAGTTAAGTTTCGTGCATCTTGAAACGATGGTCATTATTTCAGTAGTGCATCTGCATACCGCAGACACATCGAGTTTTATCATAGTAGGATGGCGATCATCATATGCACTAACACAGTGCACACCATAATAACAAAGGAAGGAAAAGGCAAATAATTAAAACCCATTCTGATTTTCTGAGCCCAGTCCCTACATCCACACCTCTTTCATTCCAATAATTTAGTATATGGCTATAAAATTTAAAAAAAAATATATATATATATATATATATATATATATATAACATAAAGATATGACATACATCAAAGTATTGTTGACCAGCTCATTAAAGTCGAGTTCAGGTGTATATATAAACCAATCTATTATATCTCATTTAAACCATATAGATATGTGTGTAGATAGATACATATAACAAATAGTCTTGTTAAAACAATTTTTCTTTTTCCCGTATTTTCTTTTTGATGGTCCACAAGGCGAGGTATTAACAGTGGCCCGTTGGGTGGCAAAGAGGGGCGGCTTCCACTTCTACCGCTTCTTTTTCACGTCTAAATGTGAGGCTTCAAGTGCATATCTCTATATCGAAGGAATTAAGAATGCTCCTCCTCCTCTGAAAGATGTTCCTTTCAGAATCGGAATGTACTTAAAACCTGACGCGCCAGTTTATGTGGAAAAGAGCTCGAAGGTGCTGTTGGAAGTTGGAACACATATGCATTTTGGCTCCAGAAACAAGACCTCAGCAATACAATCACATATTATAAAACTGAAGTATTTAGATGTAATTTTAGAGTTAATTAAGAATCAATTCAACCGTTCAGGACTTCAAACATAATAGTCCTCCGCAATCTAATCTTAGAGAATCCATCTGTTTTCCAACTATTACATCGATCTATATATATATATGCATTGTGAAGTTAAGAAAAAACTGCACTTTGCTGCAAATTATTTAACATTTCTTCCGTCTTGTTTTTATTTTTATTTCTTTAACCGTTGTAGGAAACTTCCAATCATTGCCATGATGGCATGGTCTAGAAGACTAGGACTCTAGGGTTTGGTTCTGTGGCGTGTTAATTAATTAATCAGCAGGATGTCAACTCATGGATAATTCTGATAGGAAGCTAGTCATTAGTAATTTCTTTTTTCTTGGACCCAGAGCTAGGCAAATACAAAACAGTATACAGGAGGTAACTAATTATGCGATGATAACCTCCCCTACGCGAATTCCAATTCTGCAGAAGAACATTTTTAATGAAAAATTTACAGAAAAAACCATGCAGATCGAGAAAGGTTACGTATAGTGTACTACTTTTATATACAGCATTGATGTATAAACAGTGAAATACAATTAGCCTAGTCAATCAATAATGAATTAACCTCAATCCCTCGGGCGGGATTTAATTAGCTACAAGCGGTTATCTCCTTGGACGAAGGAGAAGCGGCGGCGGACTCGGCCGGCGGGGAATGCGGCAACCTCGCAGAGAAGTTTCTGAGGGGAAAGCTGTCGTCATCCATGTTGGAGTCCTCGTGATCAAAGTTGAGCGCGTAACTCAACTCGTCGTACTTGAAGTCCCCGGAGTGCCTCCTCCCGCTGTGGCGCCCCATGCGACCAATGACTTTCCGACACTTGTCCTTCAGCTCGGAGAACTCGTGGTGGTGGTTGTGGTGGTGGTGGTGGTGAGAGCGTGCTGATTTAGGGGTGGAGAGGGAGGCGTCGGAGGAGGGTAGGAGGCCTAAATCATCTCGGCTGCGGCGGCTGGCGCTGCAGCCTTGTGGGGTCGTAGGGGCGGTGACGGAGCCGTGGTGGTGGTGGGATTTAGAGTTGGTGAAGCAAGGGATAATGCAAAGGGAAGAACGTAGCTTTTTCTTGAGGCCACTAGGGGAAGTCGGGTCAGCTGGCTCCACTAGCCGGAGGTCCATTTTCCTGTCTCTCTCCGATGACGTTCTGTGATGGATTCAATGCAATGTTTGATCTTTTTCAAGTTAGGGGATGGTGGTGGGTGGTGCTTTTGTTGTTTTTGGTGGTGGTGGTGGTGGTGGTGGTTTTGGGCTGCATTAATGAGGAAGGTTTGGAGGAAACGACGGATGAGAACACGGAGGGTTTGGGGGTTTGAGAGGAAAAGATTTTGCGAAGGCCCGGATTTGTGGGGATGCTCAGAGGTTATCGCTTTCTGACCTAAATTAAGAAAATGTAAATGAAGTCAGATATGGGGCTGGGCTCTATGTAGCTTATTGTTCAAGTAAAGGTTGGGTTTGTCGTTAAGCCCAATCAGATTTGCGCATGATGACGTGGGAAGACAGAAGGTAGATGAAATTAGGGGATTTGGGTGTTAGCTTAAGATGGATTAGTGACTAATAGGTTGGCCAATCTGATAATGAATTTATACGATCCTGAGGATCCTTCCTTGTTCTCCTAACATGCCACCTACTTAATCAGCATATCATATGATAGAGATCAGTGTCCGGACTCTCTATGTATGTAGAAAAGTATTGCAGATTCAGTGGGGCTATGGGCGGATTTGGGTGATTATAAACAACTTTTTAATTGAGTGTACCATTAATAAGATTCACGATTTATTAGATTTGAAAAGTTACAGAGATTAAGTGAGTATACAAAAAATAACCTTTGTTTGTTACTAAAATAAGCAGATTTAGTCCTTTTTTTTATAATATTTTTTGGTATCCTTTCTTAAAAGGATCCTATCGTGAACGAATCAAAAAATTGTTATCAAAATTAAAAGAAATGCACTGTAACTATGCGAAAATGTGCCTCTTAATCTTGAAGTTTTTACCATTGAAAGAAATATACATCAATTAAGAAGTTATACTGAATAATTTATCTATGATTCAATTACACACGTTGACGTTTGTATGCAAGTGAAGACTGTTAAAAAAAAAATTAACTCATCACATACAAAATAAAGTTTCAAGATTCAATTCTTTTTATAAGGGCAAAAACATAAAATTAATAAAATTACGGTCAATACAAAAAATAACCTTGAGTCAGTTAAGTGTGAGAATCATACAACATTCTAAAGGAAAAAAAATTGCCCTTTCACGTGCTTAGCTGCCTAAATACAATAACAAATTGATGTTCCCATATTTTATACCGTTAAAAAGGTAATGTCTAAAGAAGCATTTAATATTCCACTAGAGAAAAAAGAAAATTACGAATTTACCATCTCTTCCATTATAGAGGGGGCTAAAAATGAAAGACTGTATCATGAAAATGTGAAATAGATAAAGCCAGCTTTGCCACCATAGATTTACCATAATCAAAAGCATTGGAGCTCAAAACCAACAATTACCAAACACTTAATTGTAGCACAAAACGTAAGGCCTAAATCGAGAAGAGATTTGGTTGGTCACGTGGCTCACCCTTGTGTACCCAAATTAGTGCTACAACAATTCTTATTCTTTAAGCTCGTTTGAAACTTCCTCACTCTTTCCATTCCCTTTCCCACCTTGTTCCTCACCCTCTTTTTACTTTTCTTCTCTAACCTCTCTCTCTCTCTCTCCCTCTCACACCCATAATTGAGAAGAGAGAGAAAGAAGAAGAACAGAGGTTGAAGACATGATTGATTCAGATGGTTTTAGCTACCATCAATGGTATGGACCCTCTTTTGTCTCCCACCAATCCTCTGATTAACTTTCCATTGTCTTCTTCTTCCTGATCTTAGAACAAACCATCTTTTCGTTCTTCTATAGTACCATTTTCTTTCTTCTTCATCATAACATACCATAAGGGATGTCATTTCAGGCAGCTTCTCATATCCGAAGAGATGGGTTGTATATAAATAGGAGAAGAACATAGTACTTCTAGCGCCAACAGCGTATATTTAAGTTGTTGCGGTTAAAAAGCTCGTAGGCATATTAGACCTTAGCTGCAATGGCGGGGATGCTTCCTGGTGTGGAATGTGCTCGAAGAAGACGAGTCCATCAGAGCAGCGAATCGCCAAGTCTGGCTAATACAAATGGCTGCACCAGACGCTCATCTTTTTGCTTGTATGCTAGCAACCATGAAACACACCAAACCTCAACTTTTTCTCTGGTAATCAATTAACTACTAGGTCTTATCTTTAATTTTTCCTTATTTTTGGATGATTATTTGATTGTCAATTGTTTTTGAATCTTATAGCAAAGAAGCATGTTGAACCAGGCTTCATACAAGGATGAGAAGCTAGGAGAGGAAGCCAGAGTTGCCAAAGAGAGATTAGATGAAAGATTGAGAACACAAAGAAAATCACAACCCAAAAGGTAACTACTCAACCCCAAAGGCATATTAGTTACCAAACTGATGGCTTCATTAGTTTTCTTATACAAATGATGAATTGGGTTTAGGCTAATTAGCAAAGAAGGATCACTGAGTAGTGTTGATGATGCAAGATCTACCATGATTCTGAGGGAGTTGCAGAGAGAAGTGTATGGATCAAAGAAGACTACTAGGACTGGGTCAAGAAAGTTCAGCTGGGCCAAGTTCAGCTGGAAGTCATCTGACCAAGATGAGTGCGCTGTTTGCCTTGAGAGGTTCAGGCCTGGTGAGACTCTGGTGCACCTGCCTTGCGCACATAGGTTCCATTCTGAGTGTATGGTCCCATGGCTAGAGAACAATGCTCATTGCCCTTGTTGTAGAATGGGGATAGCTATAGTGTCCCAGTAAATTTACTTCTCTTTAATTTGTTTTAATTATCTGTAATGATCGAGGCTTGCAGTTGTAGGGTTGGTGTGGATCAGAATGTTGACTTTATGGGGCTTTAGCTTGTATCCACCATATGATTTTGTTGAAGAAAGAACGAAAGATTAGCAAGAACTCTGTGTGAGTGAAATTATGTATATACTATATGGTTGGTAGTTTCAAGGTGCTTCATTGTAGAGATCGATCAACTCTCACACATTCTTCTCAATTTAGATAACTACCAGACTTCAAAAGCTTAACTTCCGGACCTCATGATCAAACGTATAGAGGGAAGGGAAACATATTTGTGCAGCTCCATTCTGCCCCCTTGCAAATCAAATGAGTGGGGAATTAGAAATTTGGAGTCAAATAGAACAAGGTTAAAAGAATGAATTTACTGATAATCTTATTTATCTCACAGTGGAGGTATATAAAGAGGATTACAGGAATACAATTGACTTACGTCTCTATTCTCTACCACACACAGAAAAGGTAAGTACTAACTACGATATAATTACAATATATTCTATTCCTAATGTTAAGCTATGACTCACGCTAACACTCCCCCTCAAGTTGGCGCATACACATCAACCATGCCCAACTTGCTTAGTGAGTCATAAAACACCTTCCTGGAAACTCCTTTGGTAAGTATATCTGCAAGTTGCTCTTCAGTTGGAACAAAAGGAAAGCTAATAGTTTTGGCATCTAGCTTCTCCTTTATAAAGTGACGATCAACCTCCACATGCTTAGTACGATCATGTTGTACTGGATTCTGTGATATGTCAATGGCTGCCTTGTTGTCACAATACAACTGCATAGTACTTTTGAGTTTGAAACCCAGATCACGTAACAGATGCCTCAGCCACAACAATTCACACACTCTGTGAGCCATACCTCTATACTCAGCCTCAGCACTAGATCGTGCCACAACTTTCTGTTTCTTACTTTTCCATGTAACCAAATTACCTCCCACAAAGGTAAAGTAACCTGATGTCGACCTTCTGTCTGTAATATTTCCAGCCCAATCTGCATCTGTAAAGCCACAAACCTCAAGGATGTTGTTGTGTTTAGAAAACAATACTCCCCTTCCTGGAGCTGACTTCAGATACTTTAAAATTCTCATAACAGCATCCATGTGACTCTCACTCGGGTTATGCATGAACTGACTCACCACACTCACTGCATATGCAACATCTGGTCTAGTATGAGCCAAATAAATCAAGCGCCCAACTAACCTCTGATAGCGAGCTCGATCAGTAGGCACCTGATCTGGATACTCAGCCAAACAATGATTCTGCTCAATAGGAGTATCAATAGGTCTGCAATCCAACAAACCTGTCTCTGTTAGTAAGTCAAGAACGTACTTCCTCTGGCACAAGTAGATCCCTTCTCTCCCCCTGGCTACCTCAATTCCTAAGAAGTACTTAAGTTCACCCAAATCCTTCATCTCAAATTCAGAGGCTAGCTGTCTCTGTAGTCTATCAATCTCAACAGTATCATTGCCGGTGATTACCATATCATCCACATAAATAATTAAAGCTGTTACCTTCCCTTGTTGATGCTTGAGGAACAAGGTATGATCTGAGTTGCTCTGTTTGTAACCAACCTTCCGCATGAACTGTGAAAATCTCCCAAACCAAGCACGAGGCGACTGTTTGAGACCATATAAAGACTTTCTCAATTTGCATACAAAATCACCAGGAGAAGCAACTACATACCCAGGTGGAAGGCTCATGTAAACTTCCTCAGCTAACTCACCATGAAGAAATGCATTCTTGACATCAAACTGTCGGAGCGGCCAGTTTAAACTGGCAGCAAACGAGAGCAGAACCCGAATAGTGTTCATCTTGGCAACAGGAGCAAACGTTTCATCGTAGTCTATACCATACGTCTGAGTAAACCCCTTTGCTACAAGGCGTGCTTTGTACCGATTCACTGATCCATCTGCATTATGTTTCACGGTAAACACCCAACGACAACCTACAGCCTTCTTACCTTGTGGTGGAGGCACAAGTTGCCAAGTATTGTTCTTCTGCAACGCCTCCATCTCTTCCTCCATTGCCTTCTTCCACTTTGGATCCCCCAATGCATCCTGCACTCTGTTAGGTACTGATACAGCAGATATTTGATTCACAAATGATTCATATGACTTAGACAACCTCCTAGTGGACATATAATTGGCTACTGGGTATTTTGATTTGGTAGTAAGAGTAGGTTCAAATCTTTTGGCTGATTGACCTCGAGTGGTCCTATTTGGTAACACATATTGCTCAACATTAGACTCACTACTGCTAGTACCAGTGGGTGGACATACCTCAAATAGGTGATCTTCAGTACCAGGAAGTTGTGGGTCAGGGGTAGAAGTGATGGCAGGAGGGGCAGTTGCATCTTCAACTTCATTTTCAGTAGTTTCAGTGATTGAAACTGGTGTCTGGATGTCTGCAGCTTCTGCTTCTGGAGGTGACGAGCTGATGGTCTCAACTGGATCCGTCAAAATACCTCCTGCCTGTGTGACTTCTTCTCCTCCTTCTGATTCCTCCCCCTCTCCATGATACAGCTCTTCAAAAAATGAATTCTCCCCTGAAGAGCTGTATCTGAAGAGGAAAAATAACTCATGTCTTCAAAGAAAGTAACATCCATAGTGACATAGTACTTTCTGGTAGGTGGATGATAGCACTTGTACCCTTTCTGATAACCTCCGTAGCCAACAAACACACACTTAAGTGCCCGAGCATCCAACTTAGACCTCTGGTTTTTAGGAACATGGACAAAAGCAACACAACCAAAGACACTCGCTGGAAGATTATGAAATGAAGGTAAGGAGACATAAGATGCAAGAACCTCAAAGGGAATTTTTCCCTGAAGGACACTAGATGGAAGACGATTGATAAGATGGGAGGAAGCATAAACAGCATCACCCCAAAGATACTTAGGCATATGAGCACTAAAAAGAAGGGCACGAGCCATATCAAGTAAATGACGGTTTTTCCTTTCGGACACTCCATTTTGTTCTGGTGTTTGTGGACATGTAGTTTGGTGAACAATCCCATGGGTTTTAAAAAACTCTTGGAAAACATGATTAACATATTCTCCCCCATTGTCCGAACGAAGAACTTTAATGGTGCTATGGTATTGGGTTTGAACAAGAGTGCGAAAGGTTTGAAAAGCTGGAAATACTTCATCTTTGGTTTTAAGAAGAGCAACCCATGACAATCTCGTACAATCATCAATAAACAACACAAAATATCTCATACCCGATATAGTAGGCTCTCTAGAAGGTCCCCAAACATCAGAATGAATCAATTCAAAAGGAATAACACTCTTATTAGAAATACTAGGAGAATAAGTAGCACGATGACTTTTGGCCAAAACACATGTTTCACAATGTAAGACAGACTCATCCACACCAATAAACAAAGTATGCATGGTTTTTCTCATGAGACTAAAAGAGGGATGCCCTAAACGGCGATGCCATAACCAAATTTCACTTAGCTTATCAGAACTCGAAGTCAAAGCAGCGCGGGACAGTGCTCCTGGTTTCTCCCATGCGTATGTCTGATCCAGATGGAACAACCTGCCCCTCAGATACCCCCGACCAATTACCTCCCTGGTGAGAAGATCCTGAAAAATCACATACATAGGATAAAAGGTTACGGAGCATTGAGACTCAGTATTCAACTGAGGAATTGATATCAGATGATGAGATAAGTCAGGCACATATAAGACATTATGAAGTTCTAAAGTAGGAGTAATACGAACTGACCCTGACCCTAACACAGGAAAAGCCTCACCATTGGCATTGGTTACATAGGACACTGGTGGGGAAGACAATTCAGTAAAATATGATTTATCATAAGTCATATGATCGGAGGCACCAGAATCAATAATCCATGTATCAGAACCAACAAAGTTAGAAACCTTTAAAACCATACCAATCTTACCACGACCAGCTATAGAGGCTGTAGGATGATAACCCTTCTTTTTAGGGTATCCGTTCAGTTTCCAGCCTTGTGGGACAGAAACCTCAACCTTCTGGACCTCATGGATCTTGGAACTCTGACTGTCATTGTCACCACCACCCATTGCAATAATACAATTGCAAAAACACACAAATCCCAAAGTATGCAGCGGAAATAAGAAGAAAGAAGGCTCCAAAAATAATAACAGATTTTTTTTTTTTTTTTTTAGACTTGTGGGAGTTGACTGGGCTGATGGGTTGACTGAGTTAGGCTGACTCAGTTGACCGAGTTGAGGTGTGTTGACTGGGCTGACCAAATTGACCGATTTGAAGGCGCACTGAAGAGACCGGACTGAGTGCGACCCGAAGGATGAGGACGACGATCCGAAGGATGAAGCCGATGATTTGGGTGCTTTGGGGTGTCGCCGGGAACTGACGAACCTTGTTCTGAAAAGATGACGGCGATCGGACGGGACCTCGAACAGGTGCGACGCACGTTATGTATGCCCCGCCTTGTAGCACGGGTCGGGTCACCTTGATTGCAGAAGACGTCGACGTCAATCTGGACAGAGAAAGTCGACGCCGGTCTGGTGATCAAGAAAGGGACGATTCTGGGCTGGTAGCCAAGAACGACTCCGGGCTGGATCAAGAGAGGATGGCGCCGATCTGTATTGATGAGAGGAGCGGCGGCAGTCTCGAGCAGAAGACGAAGCAGACTCGGTAAGAGGAGCGATGGCGGTCTTGAAGACGAGGCCGACTGGATTAGAGGAGCAACGACGACCTTAGGCTGAAGGCGAAGCCAATCGTCCCTGTGAGATGATAAAGTTGACGGAGAAGAAGGATGACGTCTTCCAACAGTTGGAGAACGACGTCGTCTAACCCACAGAAGGTTCCAAGTCAACTGTCTTCCTCGTATTGAGAGAAGACTGAAGAAGAAAAAAGATAAAGTCCTTTGCGGATCTTTGCTCTGATACCAGGTCAAATAGAACAAGGTTAAAAGAATGAATTTACTGATAATCTTATTCATCTCACAGTGGAGGTATATAAAGAGGATTACAGGAATACAATTGACTTACGTCTCTATTCTCTACCACACACAGAAAAGGTAAGTACTAACTACGATATAATTACAATATATTCTATTCCTAATGTTAAGCTATGACTCACGCTAACATTTGGGACTCGAGACTTCTTGAAAAAATTCAAATATGATTAAAGTATTAAAACTTAAGCTATTAGAAAATGAAAATGGCCGTTAATATGGTATAAATTTGAGTAAATTAGGGGCTGCATATATATAACGAAAGGGACATATAGAGCTTCTTGTCTTCTTCAATTATCCTTTAGCTTTAAGGACGAACAAATAATAGACAAAAGTTTTTAAAGAAATGCAAGTGAATGAATCTAATTCCACCAAGTGTCACAATCTATATATCAATTCTTTTCACCCCACCAGCTGAAATTGAATTTGAGATAATGCACCTCACATGTGACTAGTGGCCCAAAGATTTGGACATATGGGAGTGGGATTGCCTCGTTGTCTTGGTCTCTTCCATTTTTTCTTGTTAATGATTAAACCATTCATTTAGGTGAATCATCACTCTCATATTAGTGCTTGATCAAAAGTTTGAATCATTAAGTGAGAAGAGTTAAACAAATATATATGTTGGTCTTTCCCATATCATGTCCTAGATTTATTAGGATGCTATAGAATTAGACATTCCATTATTTCCATCCTGATTTGGTTAAAAGTTTCCATCCTGATTTGGTTAAAAGTTTGTACCTTCCTGTTATCTAGCTGGAGAGCACCATTATGTTGTCCCAAACCTGTTTTGATTTCATTAGCTGGGTTGTGTTAATATAATTAAGCTTTTAAGATACGATTTGATTATTTATTTAATATTTTTTCTTTGTGATTAGAGTGAGTGATAAACAAGAGTCCAAACTGTTTGAAAGTTTTCATATGTGAAAGGTACACTGCACGCCATTGCAAACAGAAGATTGAGACACATTGTACGAATTAGGTTTCTTTGATAATGTTTACTTTCAAATATGTTATCTGTCCAAGACATACATCTTGGCCCTTCATAGGTGTTATAAATTGTTCAAAATCCTTCTAAAGAGGACAATCTCTCTCTATTTTTATTCTTAAGCTGTTCGGAATTTAGTTGAAGGCTCACCCCACGTCTGATTTATTGCATTAGAATTAAATGCATGCATCGAGAGGCACATAAAACTTTAGACTCTAACATTATTACAATAATCTTCATAAAGTACATCATAAATATTAACAAGAGACTCATCTAGCCAAACATCATTAATTAAGGTAATTCAACTTAGAGGTGAGCTAATCTATTGGCTACACTATTTGCTTCACAAAAGATATGTGTATCATGAATAGTGTAAAAATGTCATATAAGACTTGCAATCATCAACAATCTTTCCTGTTTCGGATCTATATTCTGCGTCTTGTTGTAAAGCAGCAACCACAAGTGAGCAATCACATTCTCAATCAAAATCAGCCTTTTTTTGGTGAATAGCCAAAAGGAGACCACTCATGCATGCCTCTGCTTCCATGTGAAGCGTAGAGAGTGCATGAGGGAAGTAACAAGCTAGAGCTGCTAAACACACTTCATGCTCATCTCGGATCACTACCCCAATTCCTCCATCCCTATAATCAAGTTTGTAGCTCCCATCAACATTCACCTTAGCCTATCACTGGGAGGGTTCTGCCATTTCGCCTGCACCCTCCATTTTTTAGTCTTCCTAGAACGATTTAGTTGTTGATAATGATCGAAAAACTGGATAGCCCACTGTGCCGCATTATAGGTACTCATCTTGTGTCGATTCAATACAATTGTAACCGGAATAGTTCAACTTATAATTTTATTTTAAAGATCATCCACTCATATTCTTTAGATTAGAACCACTAGGGTATCTAATATGCAGACAATGTTCATATAAACTCATCATGACTATAATTGAATAGCGACATAGAGTATGAAGAGAAACGACCAATATCATACTTAAAAAAATAAATTAAACATCTTGATTTTTATTTTTTAAAACCGGACTACCTACTAATTATAGTCTTTTTTTTTAATCTATTTTGGTGTTTTAATTTAAAGTATATCACTTGGCGGTACTAATTTTTAGAATCTTGATGATGTTCATATAAACTTGTCATGAATAGTTGTGACTATAATTGAATAGCGACATAAAGTATGAAGAGAAAAGAACAATATCGTACTTAAAAAAATAAAACATCCTTTATTGTCTATAAAACTAGACTACCCACTAATTATAGTCTTTTCTTAATCTATATTGGTGTTTTAATGTAAAGACATTGTGTACATCACTTGGTACTAATTGTTAAAATCCGACAATGTTCATATAAACTTGTTATGAATAGCTTTGACTATAGTTGAATAGCAACATAAAGTATGAAGAGAGACAATCAATATCATACTTAAAAAAATAAAACAGTCTTATCGTTCTTAAAACCAGACTACCTAGTTACCAATTATAATCATTTCTTAATCTATTTTGGTGTTTTAATCTATAGACATTGCGTTTACACTTTAGTAATAATTTTTATAACTTTAATCAAAGTGAAGGAGATTCAAATTTAGGGTCAAGAAAAACCAAAATGTACCCAATCCTATTTATTGATACCACTAGCACATGAAAACGTCTCCTTAATAATGAAAACAAAAATCATATTGCCAACCCCAAGCACCAAAACGACGACGTTTCGTCATTGCATCTTTCATTATTTTTGCCCCATGTGGGTTTCAAAAGACTCTTCAACGGCTAGTTCCTAGTGACCGTTTCCAGTCTCCCCAGATTCAAAATCTGAAATCTTACTACCTCTCTCACACACACATTGTCTTTCAACACCCACAAACACTCGATCTTTCTCGAACCCTTTCGGCAATTCTTCAAATTTAGATCCGAGAGTTTCAAGAATGGTGTACTCGTACGCACCCACATACTACTCCTCTCTACATGAGTCCGTCACCTCTTTATGCAAGACCATCCTTCCCTTCAGCTTCAAGAAACGCCGCTTGCCGGCCGCGGAACACAAGCTGTCGAAGCTTCAGTCTGATAATCTCAAATGGCAGCAGGACTCTTTCCACCAGATTCTCAACTTGATGGGTCTTCACAAAGAAGGCATTTTGGCCGAGACTGAGGTCTCAGCTTTTCGATCCCATTTGCTCGACACTCTAATTGCAGCTCCGGCCGAACATGAGCAGCCAGTGATCTTGAGAGATAAGCTGCTTTTCTTGCAGGTAACAAATCTAAAAGCTCTCTGCCTTCCTTTTTTTTTTATTCGTAAAGTTACGCGACGGGGTATTGCAGGTGGCAAATTGTTCTTGCTGCTGCGATCCACTGAGATTAATGGGGATTTTAATTTTGTAGGAACTTTTGTATGCAAAATGCATATCTGAAGATGAGTACCATTCTTCGAAAAGGCCGCTGCTGCAGAGATTGGCAGTCCAAGGAGCCGAGATTGAGGCCAGAGATGTAATTGTTGCAGGGGCACCACTTAAAGATCCAAAAGAGAATGCAGAGGAGGAGTGGTCTGTGATTGACTTGAAGGATGACAAAAGCTTGATGAACAAAGAGGGCTCGAATTCGAAGAGCAACAAAGGGAAGCATGGCTCGGCAATGAAGCAGATTAAAGGAGCAGCTTCGGTTTTGGGGTTTGTGTCACCTTACAAACAGGGGAAGAACAGAGAAGAGAGGAGCATTTTCGATTTGGCTAACAACTCTAATCATGAAACAAGCTCAATTCTCATGCCAGAGAGCTTGCCTCCTGTGAAAGAAAGTGGTAGCTCAGATAGGACGAAGAGGAAACCGTTTAGGAATTTGTTTCAGAGAGAACAGAAAGAGGGAAATGGGGATGAGAATTGTGTCGAGCAAGAACAAACACCTTCGAAATCAGCGAAAAAGAAATGGGGGTTTGATGGATTGAAGAAGTGGAAGAGGAGTGAGGTGGAGGATGAGACAACTCCTCTGCCTCTTAATGAGAGATCAGATAGTGAAGTTCATGTGAAGCTTGTGGCAAGTCCCATGGGTGAAGGACCAGACACTAAGCTTATCAAGAGGAAGCTGCTGTCAGATGGTTCTCCTTCTGATTTTTTCATTGATAAGGTTTGACATTGTTGATTTGGTTTCTTAATGATTGAGTTGATATTTGAAAATTGAGCTGAAACTAAATCTTGGTCACTTTATAATGTGCAGGTTGTAGGGGACAAGATAAAGAAGGAGCTGTCGAGAATTCAGACCGAACTTTGCACATCAAATCCAAATCTCAAATTTTCGTAAGCCTTTATACTAGTTTCTGGTGACTTTGTTGTATGAGCATTGGTGTTTTGAAAAAGCAATCTTTCTTTTATGAATATATGAATGATTCTTGGGACTTGATCAGGAATGACCAAATTGAAGCAATTTCAACTAAGCTTCCAGTAGACAAGGCTGAGCTAAAGAAGTTTTTCCCCAAGTGAGTTCAATTCCAAATCGTTTGCCTTTTGAGCCTAGGATCAGCTAAAATTGTCACCCTTTTGAGCTCTCTTTGTTTCAATGTTGCAGGTCGTGGTGTGATCGCTACGGTGATGTGGTCTTGGATGTGGTGAAGAAAGAATTCAAGGACCATGTTGGGGAAATGGAGAGCTTGAGGAATGCAGCTAGAGAGAAACATGGCATGAACTCAGCGCGATGGACAACATTCCAAGACGACGATGAAAATTGTCACCCGAATCTATTTGCAACCCGAGATCATTCATACCATAACAGTGGCACTTCAAAGTTCCATGAAACCAATCCTTTCTGTGATGATCACATCACTGGGAATGGAAGCAATGCTAGCAAGCTGGGATTTAAACCAGCTTTTGCCCAAGACCAGAACCAGAACCCCTTCTGGGTCCCTGGACATGGCTATTGATAACAGCAGGCACTGATATATATTCTGGGTAATGCTATAGGGAAGTAATGTTATCTGCTTTTATGATGTTATTATGATTGAGGAATCCATAAGCGATTCCTCGGCTAGCCAAGTAATTCAAACTCTATGTTTGACTTGTAAATTAGGCAATGTAATTTCACCCTGTGCTGTCCTAAAGTAACAGGGTTGGTAATTTATTGAAAAGCTCCCATTTTGTGCAGAATGTGTCTCATCTTTGTTGAAAGCATTCTCAAGTAAGAGAAAATACCCGTATGCGTAAGATAAACATTGATACAAATATCTCATATTTCTCAATCTCTGTACAAGTACTACAAATCCGCATCATGAGATTTGACTTGGAAAATTCAGATGCAAGTTAGCACTGAGCACAAAATAAGTTAGTATTTGTCCATGGAGGACAAATAGATACGTGATTGTAAATGTGAAGGGCCATCAATATTTACATTCATATGTACAATTTATATCAAATAGAAGATATTCCTGAGTTAGATACGGAACAGTCGTTTAAACCTTCACGAACATCTCCTCGACAAAGTGGACAAACTCTGTAAGCGGAAAACAGGCAGTAGGAAATGAAACCAAAAGACTTTCAGTATAAAACACTGGAAAATGAAGGATAATATTAAAAGTAAAAGCAAGGGATGGCAATAAGCATACCCATGTATCTCTTTAAGCCACTTATCCACACATGACATGTGATACTCATGGTGGCAGGGCAGAACTCGAATTTTGTCCCCTTCCTCATACTCAGCAAGGCAGATGTGGCACCTGTCAATTATTAACTCACCATGATCAAACATTGACAGATGCATTATGCCCACTGTTGATAATAAACAAAAGAAAAATTTGTACTAAATATGACTTACTGTTCAGCATCATCCCCATGCTTCAATTTGTCAACCTTGGTGTGACTCTTAAGAGGAAACGAATCAACAACAGATGCTGGGGCAGGGACTGAGACCATAGACAGTGAAAGTGACACAGGTTGGCGATGAATTTCATCCAAAACCTGCACGTCATAAATTAGAACAAAACATGTTACAAAATTATGTGATGAAGCTCCACTGATATTATCCATTTGTAATCTCCAAAGTGCAGACAGAATAAAAACTGTAACATTTGAAAGGATGCTGTATCTACATTCTTCAAACCAGGAAGCATATTTGAAAGGAATACAAGCATATAGAGATGCTCCAAGCTATACAAAGTACGTAACCAAAAAGTTGATAAACACATGGACATGTTCCCACAGAACAGAAACCAAACTGGAAAGCAATGAGATATGATGAGATTCTGAATATTACTTTCCCTATAAAATAATTTTATCAACTTCTAAGTTTAATCACTGCCTTGAATGATGACATCCAGAAAAAACTTTTCAACACCAAAACCTGCTTGAAACCTGTGTCATTCACTTAACCAGGCTTTCCTAACATATACTTGCCAGAAACTTCCATAATGAGATTAATAAGCACCAGCAGAAAAATATACCGAGCCATTCAACCAAAATTGATGAATGAGAAACAAATTTCATTAATGTCTTCACTCATTAATAACCAACAGCAGTGCAATCTACCTAACCAGATGCATGCGACCATAAAGGACTTGACCTTTTGAAATGAAAGCAGACCCTAAACAAGAATGTTTGAACCTTCATTGTTATAGCCCAAAACATGTAAGCAACTTCTAGAAGTACCATACATTATCACAATATTGAACAATACAAGAAACAGAAGCCTGAGGAAATAAAATTACCTCGAATAGAGCTTCAGCAAGCATGACAATTCTCGATATACTTGCCCGAGCACTAGACTCCTCTGTCATCAAGAATGAACCACAGGAGCACATGCCACCCGGGTGAATTCCTGTAGGACAAGTAGTATTGCGGTGAGCATTATCATCAAGGCCACCACGAAGCCGTTCCCAGACCTGTAAAGAGTCATGCAAAAGCGTAAGATATAATTACTGGGGAGAATAAGAACACAGCTGCTGGTAACTATTGATAGGATTTTCTGCCCTCTAACAACTTTTTTTTTTTTTTTTGGTAATAACATCTAAATAGAAAACATTATGAACCGAATATTGAAGTACTATTGGCCAATGATAACGTATATCAATATAATATTGTAGATGAATGCACACTACTGATTATTCCATATAACACATAAGTCCCTCAAGTCAATGGAGCCCAAGTATCCAATCTTCAGATCCAAGTTAAGTCACATGATTGAAACAACATAACAGAAGTTTTTTAAATTTTACAAGATCACCTCAGATCTAGAGTGCCGGCGCCGTTCACTCAAGTTGGGAGTTCTATTGACCCGGTGACCAGAATCAGCTCCACTTCGATCATCAAGAAAATCACCACTCAAACCAAGTAGCCATCTGTCATGAAATCCTAGATCCTCAGTCTCATCAGTAGAGAAAAGTATGGTTGGAGAATCAATAAACCTTCTGGAACTGCGTCTTGAAAATGCATCCCAAAACAGACGCCTACCATTCCTTCTGGACTCACGGTTACTTGTATCAGCATTACTACTGGACAAAAAGTTCGAAGAAATGCTCATGACATCAACATGAACTACACTTCCATCTTCCCGGCTTTGTTCCCTGTTGGACACAAGGAATCCTAAGCCAGAAGGTACCTCCCGAAGGGAATCATTTCCGCGTGAGGGAAAAGGTAATGGTATATCAGAAACATGAACAGAATCAGTATCAGCATTAGTATTATGGACAGCCATTACTTCAGCTACATGATTCTCAACGGACATGTCATCAGAACGGGAATTCCCAATCCCTTGTGGAGAAGAACTACTTGGACGCATAACCACAGGACACGCCTGAGATACATTCTTGTCTGCGGAGCCATTGACTGCATCCATGTTAGCCGAACTATTCACAGAGACTGGGTGGGAAGATTGTTGTTCTTTAAACGAAGTACTAGCTGTAGTACTATTATCCCTACTAGATTCATCATGATTACAACCAGCACTTACCGGATGAGAAATGAGCTCCTTACTTCTGGACAAGCACTTCCCCTGGTTACTAGTGTCAAGACTTCTTAAACCTTCTTCAAAATAAGTACCCTGACCGGCTGGAACATCGCTCTGAGATGAGGATCCAATTTCAGTATTAGGGAAGGTGGACCCTGCCCCTGCACTGGAGATCAACGAGGATACGTCTGTGGAGTTCTGAACTGGATTTTTACCCCGATCACAATTCTCTGCGTATCTCACAAGACACTCAGCTGGATGATCTTCCATCTGCAAGAAAGACACCTAAGCATATCAGTATCTATCATAATCTATAATCCCAAGTACAAACCAATGCAACAAAAGATCACAACACTAGCAACATTCTTATCTAACACTTCCCCGACCGATTTCAGGGTCTTCCAAGACCCTGAAAACGCTCGGTCTAACCTGGTTTCTTCTTCATCCACGATTGTTTAACTGAATCTAAACAATCCTAAAGACCAAAAAATACATAATTCGATCCCCGGAATTGATAATTGACCTGATTAATTAAAACTGCCAATCAACAATATGATCCTAATTGAGCAATTGTTCATTAGCCACCAATATTCACAGATACATGATAAACAAAAAGTCAAATTGACGAAGGAAACTGCAAAATCACCGATCACAAAGCACCAATCTTTCACCACCAGTTTATCAAATTCATGAAAATAAACCCCAAATCAAACATTTGGGTTTCTCTATTCCACTAAAAAGCACCGACCTTTGCACCAAACGACCAAATCCCAAATCATCCAAACCCAATAAAGATCGAATCTTTGATTCAAATTAGCACAAACGAAATAATGGGTGATGAAGATTGAAGAAGAAAGGAAAGGGGTACCTCGTGAGCGGCACGTGAGGACGAGCCTCCGCAGACGAGAGAGGAGAGTAGGGAACGATTGGCGATGCGGTTGGGTCGGGGCCGAGATGGGCGCGAACCCAGTCGGCTAGTGCTCGAGCCCATTTCAACAAGAAGAAGAAGAAGAAGAAGAAGAAGAAGAAGACGAAAGCTTCAGAAATGAATAAAGAGATTGAGATTGATGATAATTGAAGCACACCCAACTGAGAGAGAGAGAGAGAGAGAGAGGTGCTTTGTTTATGTTTCAAATTCGATGAATTTGTGGACTACCGTATCATTGGGGTAAAGAAAGACTTAATCTTTGATGCTTCTAAACAGTTGAGAGGGACTGTGATAATATCAGAGAGACATTTTTGTTGTGTGTTTTCTATTATTTTTAGTTTTTATTGGCATTGTAATTTTTGTTTTTTGTTTTTTTTTTTAATACGTTTTGGGAAAGAGATTTGATGTAAGAAAAGAAAAGATGGAGGGGATTGACAGGGAGGTTGAAAAACCTAAGTTCATGCTTAAGGATGGACTAACTATTATTAGAAACAAAATCACGTACTTTACAGACAATTATACAATTTATAAGTAATTATGTATTTATGAGACTTGAAATAGAAAATTTTCTACACAAATGAAAAATGTTCGGTTAGTGACGTCAAGAATGTTAAATTGATGCTTAAAGTTTAAGTAAATGTAGTTAAAGTTTGATTAAAAGCTTGTGTAAACAGAATATTGAATTAGAAGTTGAGTGACGATGAATCTTAAAGACTAACGGGAAATTTAGAAACGTATGTTCAAAAAAAGGGAAGTCCTTGTCTGAAAAATTAGAAAGATACACAGGATTAAAAAAAATAATTATACAATGTTTTGTAATAAGGTGGAATGGTTCTATGACTTCTATCATTACAAATGTAAATGTGGGCTTGATAATTGGAAATGGCTGGAACAACAACCCAAACCTAAAATAGTGGATCTCTCTCTACCATTGACCTTTACATAATGAAGAGTCTCTTGCCCAAGCTCATCCTGGCCCAAACCTTGACCTTATGCGACCTTTGTCTTCCCTCCTGTTTAATTTGAACTTCACTTTTTGGTGTTGCCGAGGCAACTCATACTTCTGATTTTGGTTGCTATGAGCCTATGATAGTGAGTTGATGACAATTAAGGCCAGCTTGGTAGTACGCATAGAGAGTAACTGCCCTAGTTCTAGGCTAAGCACAACCCGGCAAACGGTTTCCGATTATGGAAACAAAACCCGGCCAATTCCTCTATGTTGTTGTTGCTTCTCCATCTTTCCATAATCACATACCACAAATGCCGCTCTCCGCCTACCAAAATTTATAGGTAGATTGGCCTATCCATATTCATATTCGCCAGAAATACATACACTCTAATTCCTTCGATCTCTGTTTGATAGTTTGACGTTCCTTTTTAAGCTTGTTGTCGTTGAATGCGGGCTTTATATGATTAGTTATGTTTTCACTAGTTTCTATTTTGATACTCAGATTTAGTCATGGATTTAGTCCAGTAATAGGACAATCAGTTTGTAGATAGGAAGTGCTCAATGCAAACCCTAGCTTTCCCTTTGAAAAAAGGAATAACTTAGACAAAACGCAAGTATTGGTTCATGTAAGACCAAAGCAAGCACTAGAATCTCGACAATTATTTTTGGATTCAAACATTCCTCTAACTGTTTATAAGGAAACATTCCTCTAACTGTTTATAAGGAAATATTTGACAGACAATTCCTCGGCTATCCCTTTGGTATTTCGAAGCGATGCAACGCTACCAGGCTATATGAACTTGGTCAATGAGGAAATGAGCAAGTTTTCCTAGTCTCTTTGATCTGATTAGGCTCGAGAACTCCAGAAAAGAGTAAGATCATGAGGAGGTCTAGGCATTATGACATTGGATATGTAATGATCATAAAATTCATAACGCTTTTGTGTAATACTTATACTGTGTAGTTTTTGGCTTTACCTATTTTACAAAATGGATCCAGCTCCTCTAAAGTGAGAGGACTGTGAATTTATTTAAATTTCATAAAATTTACATCCTCCAAGTAATCCAATGATAAAAAAAAATGCCACATCAGTTGGAATTAAACTTTATGGTTTCCTTCTCAAACTGATGCTAACGGTGTCGTTGACTCTGGAACAAAAAAAAAAATGCAGTCGTCCTCTATTAAAACAAATGAAATTAATCCTGCTTTCATGAATTGAAACCAAATTATGTATCTTCTTTCTAATTATGTTCTCCTTTCTTTAATTGAAACGAAATTAAACGACTAAATCTTCTCATATTTGAATCTCAATGGCTATGTTGTGCACATATATCTTTCCTGTAATTTCGATTCGATTCGAGCTTTCCTTTAGACTTTCTCATATCAATAATTCAATACATCAACAGGCTAATAGATTATAGATTAATGTTGTTTTCTTTTTCTTGTAATTTCGTTATGCTCTATGCAATTTGGAGGATTTGCAGCAATGATTTCTATTTTTTTTTTCATTTTAGTTGTGGAGGGATTAAAAAAATAAAATAAATAAAAAAAGGAAGAAGGACAAAAGAATGAAGTTTTGCCTGAGAAGAAAGTTGAGAGCAAACCGTGGAAGAAGAAGAGTCCCTTTTTTTTTTTTTTTTTTGTCTGATGGAATAAACGTCTGTTTGAGAGGAAGAGCAATAAAAATCCTCTTAGCTGATGTGGCAATTTCTTTGACCATTAGATGACTCAAAGGGTGTAGATTTTATGAAATTTAAATAAATTCACAACTCTCTCATTTAGAGGAGCTGGATCATCGTGCATTTGGTGAAAGTCTCATCAGCGAGTCCTCACTCACTGGACAGCAAACTGGAGTATTTGGTAAGACCTGTATCACATGATATGGAGGTTTAAATGTGACTCAACTATTTTCTACAAAGCGAGATTGAATTTAAAGCTTTACATCTGTTTTAACAAAGGAAAATGATTTGTGGCCTCAATGAGGCATAAGATTTATGGCCTCAATATTAGGTGTCATGCCATGTCACCTACACACATCACTTATTTGTCAAATCATGCCATGTAATTCTTGAGAAAAATACTATTTTAGCCTTCCAAAATCTAATGACTCTAAGTTATTTTGATTTTTTTTTCTAAAAGAAAAAATTATTTTGTCTTTTTTTTCTTTTTTTCATTACACTCATGCTTAGATTTAAATAACAATGTCAAGAATAGAAAAAATTTCATGTAATTCAATCAATAGATTTGCACATACATTAGTCAATAGATTTGCATAACACATGTATATGAGTTCAACATTTGTTGCGTTTATGTAAATTTTGAAAATATAATGTGAAAAATACATAGTTATATCATTATATATGTTCTTATGTTCATTCTTTTCTCTATATGTAGCTAGGGTCTAAACATTATATTTTAGTTTATTATTTTCTGTTTGTTTATTTTCCTTATATTTAGATTGTAGATGATAATTAATGAATGCTACTAACATGAAATTTTTTTTCTTACCTCTTAATTTAGACATATGTATTTTCCAAATTCAATTTATTAATGCTATTTTTTTGGATGAAATTAATCAATAAAGTTATTGCCTATTTCTTGACACCTAATTCAATATATTTATGCAATTTGGAAAGAAAAATTATAGGAAAGAATTTAAATAAATGAAGAAAAATATTGGTTAAAGAATTTGTAGACATATATCTTAAATTAATACATAATTAATAGCTGATTTTTTTTTTCGTCACCTAATTAAATTCATTAATGTAATTGATTCACCCCTAACATCTAAAAGGAAATATAAAATAGTAAAATTGGTGTTGCAATAGTATGATGTGGCAAGATATATTATGTGAAATTGAAAATAAAATTAGTATTTGCTTATATGGCATGACACTTAGGATTTGAGACCATAAATCTTAGGCCTCATTGAGGCCCTATATCATTGCCCATTAACAAATTAAAACAATAAACCTCTAATTAAGCTTGGCAAATCTATCAATCAGGATATTCTCTATAGGAACAAGAAGACAATTAAACACATCACCATTTATATATTAAACTGGTGTTCTCACTCATTTGGAGTCATATATGCCTAAAGCACGAGCCAGGAGGTGTTATCCACTCAACAATAATTGAAGCATGCACAAAAGATACAGATTATGTAAAGGAACGTGTCTGGTAGATGTACAAGTAATAGTAGACGCCACGAAAAAAAGCTTCAAATCCACTAAGGTAAAGGACAATGGGCCTGAAATCCTGAATGCCGAATAGGAATGTCTGTGGCATTATTACTATAGTGCTTTGTCGATCAGAAAGGGGAGTCTGTGGTACCAATGTACCATCGCCATTTCAAAAAGCTTTGTCATTTTTCTTTTCAGTTTCTTCATACCAAACAATTAGAAATTTGGCTTAATTTACTGATCGAGCCATTAGTGGTTAGACGTCGTACTGGTGTAATTGGAAGAAAATGCTAGCTTAGCTAGGAGATAGCTTTTAGTGGAACGGGTAGCTCATTAGATATCTACACCGTTCAATATATTTTCGTCATGTGTATAAATTTAAAGTAAATAATTAAGGATCGAAAGTCTCGAATTCTCGCGTGCAAAAACTAATATCAAAATTTTACTATCTTTAAAATGGTGCGGGGAGCCCAGCCGACCATCCTAGTGAATACTTTCTCTCATTATCTAGAGAGTTCCAATGATAAACCAAAAACTTGTAGGTCAGTAGGTGTGGTATGAATATCAGATCGCAGATCTGAAAGTGCCATGCATATGAATTGTAGGTAAACACCTAACAATAACAAACACTGGTCTGACTTGCAGTTGCTCTATTATTTTCCAGATGAGGGGGACACGTTTCCCTCGGCAATTGGCGACCCGGTTATATCACCATCCCTAGCTTATATCTTTTCGCCACGTATTGCCGCCACAAAAGAGAAGGAATACGTACTCTCAAGCCTATAAATCAAAGCTAAAGGACAACCCTCTATATATAAATTTCAGAGTTGATCGCAGCAAAATCTAAACTAATCAGAATCATTTGAGATATTGTAAAATGCCAGACCATCCACCACCGCCACACGGCCACGGTCACCCGCCACCTCCAGGTCCGGGGCACCACGAGCCTCCTCCTCCGGGGCCTCATGCACCCCCTCCGCCGGGACCCCATCCACCCCCTCCGGGACCTCATCCACCTCCTCCGGGACCCCATCCACCCCCTCCGGGACCCCATGCCCCTCCTCCCGGCGGCCCTCCTCATGATCCACACAAGCCACATGACCCGCACCACGGTCACCACCACCCATGAACCTAACTACCCATGAGGCCATGAAGCTAGTCAGCTAGCTGTGATCTATATATCTGTATGTGTTTGTAATGTGATGTAGCGAGCTTGTAGTTCTAAGTTGCTGGGTTTACTGGCTCTGCTCCTTCGATCTCATCTGTCGGGCACTGATTGTATACATGTAATGACTACGATATGATGACTATGTACCCAAAAGAAGGCTGATCATTTATGTAAAATAAGAAGAGTACTAGCTTTGTGGTTTATGTATCATCAGCTTGTGTAAATCTTCTTCTATTATTCTTCCACGATGGTTAAAAAGTGATGGTTAAAATTCCCCATTAGAAATCAGAAAATTGTCAGTTAATAACCAATGTCCCCAATTTTATCAAATTTTTATTAGGATTTCATCAGCTATTCCGTCAAAAAAGATAACCACATATACACTCGCATTTGCTCCTTAACAAAAATGTAAACCAAAAAGCAAATGCATCCATCTAAATCCTAAAAAATTATTGACATAAGGGGTAAATTTGTTCAAATCGATCTCAAAGTTGGAGCGATGAATTGGCTAAAACAAAAACCTACGGGTGGAATAACAAAGTCTCTCTATTCATACGGATTTATTTTCGCCAGCAAGCTAGCCTTAAACAGTTAAACTAACTATAACCATAAGTGATGAATCAGAATGGGAATTCATAAAGAAAAAGAGAGCAAGATTAAAGTAGGCTCTAAGTATGCCCTATTCTGTAAAATTTCAACAGATTGATCTCCTAGATGCATTTGTGAGCTTCTGTTTGTAACCTCTCTTCTGTCAAATCCTCCTTATCCTCCATGTACGAACTCATGGCTCCCACCTTGACGAAGACGAGCATTAATTCTGGCATTGCCGCACTAACAAAACTCACGTACTTTGTTCTTATCCCCTTTTCCTTTCCGATAATAAGTTAATAACTCAGCAAGAGTTCAATTATTCACAATTGCAGCAACAAGTTTCTGTAATCCAGCAAAGCTAAAGTTGCTCTGGCCCAAAAAAGAAAAAAGAGAAAGTTGGAGTTCCATACTGCCCTAGTGTCCTGGTTTACACACTGTTATTGATCTTGTGGCTCTTAATGCATGAAGCATCACCACACAAAAATTCAGAAGAGAAAAACAAAACAAGTACCGTGCATGATACACATGCTAGCTTTCATTGTTTATATTAAATTAATATCCTGAGCTACCATTCTGCCAAAATAAGCTAAATAAGTTTATCACTTTATCCTTATATGGATATTATGTGAATTGGAATTAATTTTATATTTGATTCTTATATATTATGTGGCACCAATTACGACGAAGCATGTGCCGTTCTGAAGATAATGTGTACATTTCTTAATTTAGAGCCCTTTACCGACACACCATTCTCCTATAAAATCTTATCCTACCTAGCTTAACTCTTCAACAGTTCGCCACATCAAGAACAAGTCTCTTCAAGTCTTTTACAAGTCAGTCTCAGCAAGAAGTCGAAGATGCATCACGGTGACCATCACGGCGGACCCCCACACCACGGAGGAGGTCCGGGAGGTCCGGGAGGAGGTCCGGGAGGTCCGGGAGGAGGACCGCCTCACGGAGGTCCACCCGGAGGCGGCCCTCACCATGATCAGGGTCATGGCGGCCCAGGTCATCAAGGAGGACCAGGAGGAGGGCACGGAGGACCAGGAGGAGGAGGCCACGGAGGACCAGGCGGAGGAGGCCACGGAGGACCAGGCGGTCATGGTGGACCGGGTGATCACGGCCATGGAGGAGGAGGAGGAGGAGGAGGAGGAGGAGGACAAGGCGGTCATGGTGGACCGGGCGGCCATGGAGGAGGACATGGTGGTCGCTGATCATGGAGCTAGACTACGTACTACTAATGGTGTACTAGCTAGCTGAATAAATCGATCTCTGTGTGCATGACTTTGTGGTATCGATCGTTTGTGTTATCGTTTTCCTAGTTGGGTCGATGAGATCCTAGCTATTGGAGCTAAGGAAGTCGACCTTCTGTTTTAAGTCTGTACGTAATTATGCATGGATGTGTAATAAAAAACCCTACTAATTATGAATTTTATTTGTCTCTTTGGCTCAAGATTGCAGTTACAGATTATACAATATCCTCAAATGACTAAGAACATAAAAAACAGAGCAGTAATCCTAGCTAATTGGTGATTTACAAAATTCAAGTTGTATTTGAGTTTATTGGCTGTCCTAAGCATCACCTCAGAAAAAATTGTATATGGTACCAAAAATATAAGTAATTATTTGGAGTGCTAAATTTATCAACATTCTAGGATGTACAGAAGTATCATACATCAATGGTGGTTTTCTTCGGGACACGTACGTGGCGGATTGGTATGGTAGTTGTAGAAACTATACATGTCATATTTTTACGACGAAGTCGTGCGTTGAGCACATAGCAAACTATTCTTTTGTTTTTTGTTTTTTACGGCGAAGTCCTGCGTTGGGCACATAACAAACTATTCTTTTGTTTTTTTTACTAAAGAATATATGGTGTGCGCTCCACTTTTAAGTGGCATGCGTCTATTTTTCTGAAGTGTGCCCCCTCGTAAATTTCTTGGACTCGGATCAAGACATCAAGTACGCCCTCTGAAGATCGAAGCCCAAGAATAAACATAACTAAAGAGACTAAAGGACCTCTCATCCAAAAGAAAAATGAGACTGGAGGGCCCAACTCACCAAAAAAATATCTATGAGGCCCATACCGAGTCTATCCCTATTGCTAAAAAAACCCCTCACCAATAATGTAATGGATTTTTTTTTCTATGAATTTGCAGGGAATGAGCGTAGGACATGAGCACCAGCAAAACTTTTCGATGCGGCCGTAATGGCGGAACTGGCTCACCAGGAGGCTGGTCGTCAGCATCAAATCCCAAGAGGGTATCTTCATCAAACAATGTCCACAAAACGAGTTGAGGAAGAGAGTTGTAGACAATATGAATACGATATAGTCTAGATATATCGAAAGACATTGTTATACATCAGACAAAAATTATATAAATTTCGGGGTGCAATTCCGTCACTAATGCATTGAGTACATTTTATAACGAAAAGTTGAAAACCATTTAAATATTTATATTACAGTCTTATATTACACTTTTTAAATCTCAAAACCGGCCATGATTATAATCAAATATTGATATTTAGTTTCTCCTCGAATCAATGTAATGCAATAACGACTTTGAACCCAAGTACTAGACACATCACTGTAGGCTCAATTTAACAACAGATGGCCGCATAATTAGGCTCAGATCATTCCTTGCAGGAAAAGGTACATAAAGGCGCAACCCAACTTCCTTTCCCTCCATTTTTGACCCCCTAAATTTTTATTTTTATTTCCTTCATTTTAATTTTTAATTTTGTTTATTAGGTAATACAGGTTGCTTCACAGACATTTCCCCCTTCACTAGCAAGACCTCATTTTCTTTGAATCTGGTGGCCTTCTTCCTCTTCTTCTTATTCAATACAGTCCAAAATCACCCTTACTCTTCTGTACACATTCTTTCTCAATGACTCAATCACACAAAGCAATCCCCACAACCCTAATCAAAGATTCATCCTTTTCTTCTCCTCTGCTACTTTATTAATTCAGGTACAATTTGAGGTCCTTATACATTTTTTCTTTACAGTACATGAATCCTCTCTGCAACTCAAGGACTCCATCTTATAGGATCCACCATCTTTCTCTCTAATAAAGTAGTAAACTTTAAGCTTCATTGAGTATGGATTCGAAAACCCAATTAGCTCCAGCTCTCAATTTCTTCCCAACCCTAAAAAAAAAAATTAAAAAAAAAGAAAAAGAAAAAGGCATCACCACACAAAAAAAAAATCAGAAGAGAAAAACAAAACAAGAACAGTGCATGATACACATGCTAGCTTTCATTGTTTATAAAATATCCTGAGCTACCATTCTGCCAAAATAAGCTAAATAAGTTTATCCTTATATGGATATTATATGTGGCACCTATTACGACGAAGCATGTGCCATTTTGAAGATAATGTCGACATTTCTTAATTTAGAGCCCTTTACCGACAGTATTCTCCTATAAAATCTACTCCTACGTACCTAGCTTCTTATAAAATCTTCTCCTACCTAGCTTAACTCTTCAACCGTTCGCCACATCCAGAACAACTCTCTTCATACAAGTCAGTCTCAGCAAGAATTCGAAGATGGATCACGGTGACCAACACCAGGGAGGAGGTCCGGGAGGTCCAGGAGGAGGACAGCCTCATGGAGGTCCACCCGGAGGCGGTCCTCAGGGTCATGGCGGCACAGGTCATCAAGGAGGACCAGGCGGAGGCGGTCAAGGTGGACCAGGCGGAGGCGGCCAAGGAGGACCGGGAGGAGGCGGTCACGGAGGACATGGAGGAGGTGGCCAGGGAGGAGGACATGGAGGAGGCGGCCAGGGAGGAGGACATGGTGGTCGCTGATCATGGAGCTAGACTACGTACTACTTATGGTGTACTAGCTAGAGGGATAAGTCTCTCTATGTGACTGTGGTATCGTTTGTATTATCTTGTTCCTAGTTGGGTCGATGAGATCCTAGCAATAGCTAGAGGAGTCGATCTTCTGTTTTAAGTTTGTAACGTGCATGGATGTGTAATAAAAAAACCCTACTGATTATGTATTTGATTCGTCTCTTAGGCTCAAGATTGCAGCTACAGATTATACAATATCCTCAATTGACTAAGAATATAAAAAATAGAGCAGTAATCCAAGCTAATTGGTAATTCACAAGGAACTTTGCAGCAGGACTATTAGGAATCTTCTGAGAACCCATCTAGTAGCTTAGAACAATTTTGCAGAACAAAAACAAAATTTGTATATGGTACCGAAAATATAAGTAATTTTTTGGAGTGCTAAATTTATCAATCGTCTAAGACGTCGACAGAAGTATCATATATTGATTGGGCAATGATATAGGGCCTCAATGAGGCCTAAGATTTATGGTCTCAAATCCTAGGTGTCATGCCATGTAAGCAAATACTAATTTTATTTTCAATTTCACATAATATATCTTGCCACATCATACTATTGCAACACCAACTTTACCCTTTTATATTTCCTTTTAGATGTTAGGGGTGAATCAATTACATTAATGAATTTAATATGTGACGAACAAAAAAATCAGCTATTAATTATGCATTAATTTAAGAGATATGTCTACAAATTCTTTAACCAATAATTTTCTTCATTTATTTAAATTCTTTCCTATAATTTTTCTTTCCAAATTAATAGCATAAATATATTGAATTAGGTGTCAAGAAATAGGTAATAACTTTATTGATTAATTTCATCCAAAAAAAATAGCATTAATAAATTGAATTTGGAAAATACATATGTCTAAATTAAGAGGTAAGAAAAAAAATTCATGTTAGTAGCATTCATTAATTATCATCTACAATCTAAATATAAGGAAAATAAACAAACAAAAAATAATAAACTAAAATATAATGTTTAAACCCTAGCTACATAAAGAGAAAAGAATGAACATAAGAACATATATAATGATATAACTATGTATTTTTCACATTATATTTTCAAAATTTACATAAACGCAACAAAGGTTGAACTCATATACATGTATTATGCAAATCTATTGATCAAATGTATGTGCAAATCTATTGATTGAATTACATGAAATTTTTTCTATTCTTGACATTGTTATTTAAATCTAAGCATGAGTGTAATGAAAAGAAAAAAAAAAGACCTCCTCAAAAAAAAAAAAAGACAATAGTTTTTTCTTTTAGAAAAAAAATCAAAATAACTTGGAGTCATTAGATTTTGGAAGGCTAAAATTGTATTTTTCTCAAGAATTACATGGCATGATTTGACAAATAGGTGATGTGTGTAGGTGACATGGCATGACATCTAATATTGAGGCCATAAATCTAAGGCCTCATTGAGGCCACAAATCATTTTCCATATTGATTATGGTTTCTTCAGGATAATGACCTGGCAGAATATACCAATGTCATTTTTTACGACGAAGTTGTGCGTTGAGCACATAGCAAACTATTCTTTCGCTTGGTAGAAAGAAAATTGTGTGAGCCCCGCTTTAAGACGTGGCATACGTCCACGGGCGAACCCAGCAATAGCCTAGTGTGGGCTAATGCACCCACTCAAATAACATAAACGGTCTTTTATATATAGAAACCTTAGTTGCTAGTGTGAATTTGAAGGTATATTAAGAAGATTTTCCCTTTTTTTAAAAAAAAAAAACAGAAAAAAAAAAAAAGATTTTTCCTTATAAGGAGTAGTAATTGAGCTTGTTATACATAATTTTGGAAAAATTATACAATTATCTTATAGTTTCTCATAAAGATTATTGCTCATTAGCTTATTATGATCCAAGTTCGCCCCCGCTTAAATTAAATTTTGAGTCCACCACTACATACGTATATTTTTGAAAGAGAAAAAAGAAATTTTTTTGGACTCTGATCAATTACCCCCAAAAGCCCAAGAATAAACAGAACTAAAGAGACTAGAGGGCCTCTCATCCAAAAGAAAAATGAGATTGAAGGCCCAACTCACCAAATAAAAATCTATCAGGCCCATACCGAAGTCTATCCCTATTGCTAAGAAAACAGTCACAAATAATGTTAGGCCCCGTTTGGAAACAAGATTTGGATTTGGATTTGAATTTCAAATTTGATGCATTTGAAATCTGTAGAATTGAAATACTTGTATTTGAAATTTTATTGTTTGGATTGAAAAAGGATATGTGAAGATTTAGATTTTGCAATATTAGATTACCGCATCCAACGTAGCCAAAGTCGACCATCAAAGCAATCTGCACCAATCTGCAACTTAACTCAGACGAGATGAAGTCGACGGCAGATGCTCGTCCACCAGAGAGAGAGAGAGAGACTGCGATCTTTTTTTTTTCTCCAGTTGAAGACCTGAATATTTCAAATAACTAGGGTCCCCTAGTTATTTGAAATCATCAACTTTTGCTATCTGAAATCCCTGGGCTGATTTTGGAGAAATCCAAATACCCACTAAATGAGATAGCCAAACGGGAAGATTTGGATTTTAGAGACTCAAATCCAAATCCTCAACTACAAATCCCTATATCCAAACGGGACCTTACGGGTTTTCTGTGAATTTGCAGGAAATGAGTGCAGGACATGAGCACAAGCAAACTTTTCAATGCGGCTGTAATGGTGGAACTGGCTCACCAGGAGGCTAGTCAAATTTCAAGAGGGTATCTTCATCAGACAATGTCTACAAAACTAGAGTTGAGGAAGAGAGTCGTATACAATATGAATACGATATAGCCTAGATACATCAAAAGAGATTGTTGTACGTCAAGCGAGAATTTATACAATTATAACTTCAGTGTGCAGTTCTGTCATTGATGCATTTATTACATCTCATAACGAAAAGTTGAAAACTATTTAAATTTTTTACATTACACCTTCTAAATCTTAAGACCACCCCTGATTATGACAAAAGATTATTCTTTAGTTTCTGGGACTTCGAATCAATGTAATGCAATGACAATTTTGAACAAAGTGCTAGACATGTCACTCTTAGCTCAATTGAGCAGCAGATGGCTGCATACCTGTATTAGGTTCAGATCATTCCTTGTGGGAAAAGGAACATAAGGGCGCAATCCAATTTCCTTTCCCTCCAAATTTGACCCCCAAAAAAAAAAAAAAAAAAATAATTTATTTCCTTCATTTTAAGTTTTAATTTTGTTTTTTAGGTAATACAGGTAGCTTCTCAGACATTTCACCCTTCACCAGCAAGGCCTCATTTTCTTTGAATCTGGTGCCCTTCTTCTTCTTCTTCTTCACTACAGATCCAAAATCACCCTTATTCTTCTGTACACATTCTTTCTCAATCACACAAAGCAATCCCCAAAACCCTAATCAAAGATTCATCCTTTTCCTCTCCTCTGCCACAATCAACACTTGGGATCAACAATTCAGGTACAATTTGAGGGCTTTATACATTCTTTCTCTTCTTTGCAGTAATTGAATCCTCTCTGCAACTTAAAGACTCCATCTTTTATGATTCTCTGTAACTAAAGTTTACTCCTTTAGCTCTATTGAGCATGGAATCCAAAACCCAATTAGCTCCAGCTCTCAATTTCTTCCCAACCCTAAAACCCCCAAACAAAACCCTAGCTTTCCACCAAATCTCAGTCCTAATCATCACCTTCCTCGCCTACGCTTCCTTCCACGCGTCCAGAAAGCCCCCCAGCATCGTCAAGAGCGTTCTTGGTCCCAAACTCCAGTCCAATTCGAGCTCATTCGACACCGGGTGGGCTCCCTTTAATGGGCCTCAGGGCACCCACAGGCTCGGAGAACTTGATCTTGCATTTCTGTCTGCATATTCTATTGGGATGTATTTTGCAGGGCATGTTGGTGATAGGATTGATCTGAGGTTGTTTCTTGCTTATGGGATGTTGGGGAGTGGAGTTTTGACTTGTCTTTTCGGGTTAGGGTATTGGTGCAATGTGCATATGTTGTGGTATTTTGTGGGTGTGCAAGTTGTTTGTGGCTTGTTTCAGTCGATAGGTTGGCCTTGTGTTGTGGCAGTTGTGGGGAATTGGTTTGGGAAGACGAAGCGGGGGTTGATAATGGGTGTGTGGAGTTCCCATACTTCGGTTGGGAACATTGTTGGATCGGTTATTGCTTCCGGGGTTTTGGAATTTGGGTGGGGTTGGTCGTTTGTTGTGCCTGGACTTTTGGTGATTTTGGTTGGGGGTTTGGTGTTTTTGTTTCTTCCTGTGAGTCCGGAGGACTTGGGGTTTGAGTCTCCCGGGAAGGAAGAGGTTGAGATGAATGTGGAGGTTAATGGTGTGGAGAATGTGGAGAAAGTGGAATCAGAAGAAGCTGGGCTACTTAGAGCAGAAAATGTAGATGTTGATGCTGATGCGGAGTCTTTGACTGCAATTGGGTTTTTGGAGGCGTGGAGATTACCGGGTGTTGCACCATTTGCGTTCTGCCTCTTCTTTTCGAAGCTGGTGTCCTACACTTTCCTGTACTGGTTACCTTTCTACTTAAGACACACAGGTAATTCTTCCACTCAGGAGTTTGTCTTTGATTAACTGAATTGTTGTGGCAATGTGGGTGTTTTTGGATCACGAAAAATTAGCTCAAAGGAAGAATGCATTTGTTGTATAAAATGCTGAATAGAATAAAAGCAATCAGTGTTCATAAGTTAGAGGTTCCAATTTACCTATTGTAGTTTAAGGTGTTATTATGAACTTCTCATATTAATCATAAATTCTGTTTTACCTTGTAGCTGTTGCTGGGGTGCATTTGTCACACAAAACTGCTGGAAACCTTTCAACAATATTTGATATTGGAGGAGTCTTTGGTGGAATTTTAGCGGGATTGATATCAGATATGCTTGAAGCTCGGGCTGTTACATCGATTGCATTTTTGTTACTTTCAGTTCCAGCCCTTGTTCTCTACCGGGCTTATGGAAGCTTATCTATGGTTGCCAACATTCTTCTGATGTTTCTTTCCGGACTGCTGGTGAATGGTCCATATGCGCTCATCACAACAGCTGTTGCTGCTGATCTTGGTACTCAGACCTTAATCAGAGGCAATTCTCGTGCCTTGGCTACTGTAACCGCAATTATAGATGGTACGGGGTCCGTTGGGGCAGCTCTTGGTCCACTTTTGGCTGGCTATATTTCGACCAGGGGATGGAACAGCGTTTTCTTGATGCTAATTCTTGCTATTTTTTGTGCCATTTTGTTTTTGATACGCATTGCCAGAACTGAGATTAAAGAGAAGTTGAGTGGGAAAGGATGGTTTTGGTATAGCATAGACACACAGTAATTGAGAAGTTATAGACACAAATTCATGTATGGTTTTGGTATAGCATAGACACAATGATTAAGAATTAATTAACAAAAATTCTTCTTTTAGTGCATTCTTTGAGTCTGAGTATCAATTTGATTAATTTGTGTGCAAACGCATAGTAGCTGGGTAAATCCGGTGCTACTTATGAAACGTAAAAGAAGAGAAAGGGAAAACCACCAAATGTCCAAATGTTTGGAAAGAGAAAAAAAGTATATACATAATTCAAAAGCTAAAAGTACAGTTACAGAACAATTTATAAGCAACTCAGAACTGCCTTAGCCACCTCTGATATGTAAAACAATTCCTTCCCTCAAAGTTTATCTCCATTATATTCTAATAGTGTACAAATTGTTATCTCAAAACTTGGTAATACGAATGTCTTCTGTATCCTTCTCATCTTCTGTAGAACCAACTGAAGCACCAGAAATACAGGAAGCAAGGCCACAGTCCCATTCTGGACATATACAGGAGCCGAACTTCTTATTGATCAATTCTAACCTTTGCCCACCACCAGAAACATCAACAAATGAAACACACTAGTTCATCTATCGATCTAAGAAGAACTGAAGATTTTGTAGTCCCTCAGCAGAAATACTACGTCTGACTCTAGACCTTTCTACCACCAGATGTGGAGGTGGCTCCAAGTGGAAACTCACCATAACAAGTGTCAAATTGTCGGTTGCGCCTCGTTTTATTGCCTCCTCTACTATTTTCTTGCAACACAGCTTCACATCATTGCGCTCTTGGAGTTTCCTTCGAGCAAAGTCTACAGCATTTTGGTTGGTGAACACATCCCATATTCCATCACTACCAATGATCAAAAATTCATCATCTTTGGTCAGTGTTGTCAATTTAAGTTCCGGTTCAGCACTCAAGGGTCCTCCCCTTCCACCCTCATCCTTCAATCCTTCAAGATGCCAATCACCTAATGCACGGGTGACCCCTAACTGACCATTCAGATAACCATCATCAACATATCCACCCAAAGACTCAATTCGCATCCTTTCTTTTGTGCAGCAGGGTCTATGATCTTTTGACATTTCTATAGCTGCTCCATTTCGCGACAATATAGCCCTGCAATCTCCAGCATTCGCCACGAGCAAAGACCTGTCCAGAAACAATGTTTTTCAAGGAACAAGCAAAATGTGTCTATTCCAATGAAAGCTCTGATAAATACAAACTACGCAGTATCAAGAACTAGACATGAGAAGGGGCCAACAACGAATAGATGTAACAAAATGAAGTAATTCAATTCCGATGTACACCACATGAATGGGCTGTTTCTTCCTTTCCTATACTTTAATCGGAAGTGCTTGCAGATGTTTCAATACATTGCTTGTGAGACGGTGTAAATGACAGCCTATGTACACTGGAAGAAAGAGTTCCTTACCTCCCAAATATCATTGCAGTGAGTGCAGTTGTGCCAGAAGCAAGGGAAGACTGAAGTGAGCAAGTTTTTGCAAATGCAGCATCTGTCTCAACAAATGACCTTGTTATCACCTTTTCAAGCTCTACAGGGAAGTCAGCATCCTCAACGATGACTCTTGGCAGGTTGTCACGAACAAATTGCGCTGCATCCTTTCCCCCATGACCATCAAATACCTGCTTGTTCAAATTGGCATCGCATCATTCAACCATGACTTAGAATGCACAGCTAAAGAAGCATTGCCATGGTGTGAATTGTTGTAAACAGAAGAAGGTAAGTGAACTTACACCATAGAAGGAGATAGCTTCATCATTGAGTACATTATAACCAAATTTCTTAGCCAAGTCACTGATGCATATATGAGTATCTTCCATATGGGGACGATCTCCTATATCAGACCACTCTCCTGATCGAAGGGCAGGGACAAAATGTGACACGTTCTGTTTTCGGTCTACAGCTACTGAATCCTCAGATATGCTTTCAAGCTGAAAGAACAACAAAATAATGAAACTTGAATCAGAGTGTGAAGCATCAAGGACAATTAACTTTGGAAACCCAAACGTTTCTCCAACTAATATCTAAACTTTTGCAGCACAAACCAACCAGAAAACGAACCTCGGATTAAAGAACAAAATCTAATTAGTACATAACCATCAACCACATCAGGATTCCCACAAAAGGGTGGAAAATGAACTGCTAAAAACAAAGGCATTATATAAAAAGAAAGAAAGATCAATCAATCTCTTTTGCCTTGTTCTACACAGAGTTTGATAATAAATAAACACACATCTTTGGTAAAAGTTCACCTTCCATATTTTCCAATCAATCACAGCAAACCAATTAATTACAGCTTACCAAAAAGGGTTGGTCTTTGACAGTTTAACATATGAAAACAATTCCAGTGACCCAAATTGAACTGAAAAGACAGTACCGCATTATTAATCAAGCTGAAAAGTTTCCTATATGATACAGTATTAAACCAATTACTACAGTAAACTTCAGAATCATGAACCACATAAGAAACCCAAATTCCAGAACTCAATTTTAACCAAATGGGTCCTCAAAAGTTCCAAACTTGACAACAACCCAACAAAGCTAAGCCATCAAAGAACACGAATTTGATTGAATTCTCACCTGAAAAGAATTCAACACGGTGCTCTGTTGATCGGAGCTCATCACCGGAGATTCCCTGTCCAAATTATCCTTCTCGTTTTCACAATGCAAAGACTGCTGCTTGCTGTTGTTGTTGTTGTTGGTATTGATGTTATTGTTCTCCATGTTTCCCATTTCTGCATCATTCAAACACATGCCTTTGTGCTTTGAGATGAAGAAGATTATAATGGAGGTGCTATTTTTTCAGTGCTTAAATTCTCAGCAAAGTTGGTGAAGGAATCAAATAGTAGAAACAGAGAGAAACAGAGAGGGAAGAAATGAAAAAATATAAGCTTGTGGAGAGAAGAAGAAGATTCTGGGAATATGTGAGTGGGAAATGGGGGCCTCTGTTTTGGTGTTAGTAGTATTTATCAGATAGAAAGAACGGAAATTTCAGATTTTTCTGTGAAAATGTGGCTGAAAATCAGTTTGTTAATATTTATTATTCTATGAAATAAAATAAAAAATGAAAAAATATTTTGGTCTTGCTGTTGCTTGCCAGTGAGGTAAGCTAAACGTGGTACTGTATTTTCATGCACATTCTGTTTTTCTCAAATTTATTGGAGGTAAAAGATGCCAAAGTTTTGTGTTTGTTTAATATCTATAAAATTGTGTTTGACTAGGATCACATCTAACATGACCAAAAGGGTTCCACTTTTTTGAAACGTCTTAACCACTAAAATCATAGGTTTATCTTTAGTGCCTAACCACCAATAATTATATAAGAGGATTTAGGCCATGTGTGGTTCGGGTGTGTGATATTTTCAAAGAAATGTCCTGGAAAAGGTTATGTATCATAATTAAGTTGGACCAATAGCATGTTTAGAAAAAGACTACAGCTGTGGAATAATTAATAGTCTTTAAAGATATAAGAATAGGAGAAATATACTGTGTTTTGTCTCATTAAAAGACTCACTATATATTTTTAACGTTGATTTATATGAATGTTTTATATTCTCTTTGCAATTTGTTTGTTTATTTTATAAATATAAATTTAGGTATTAGTATGAAGTAGATCCTAAAACCTGTGCTCTTTTTGTTTCTATTCCCATATGTCTCTAATTCATATTCGGTATCAAATCTAATACGTTCGTATCAAAAAAATCAAATCTATTAGGTTGAAACTTCAAACACAACTGATGAAACTTAATTTGTTTTATTTAATTGACAATAATTGACCCCAAAAGTTTTAAAGTGAATAGAAAGGTATGTTCAATGTGAAAGTGATCATGCAAGACAATGACCTTAGATTTTTTTTGTCCCTCCTTTATTTTGCTTCCAACTTTTTCACTAACAAATTGACAACATCTCCAGAAAATATCTTCTCCTCCTCTTATATGGAACAGATGAAAATACTGCCCCTTGTTCATTAGGTGCATGATAATTTGCTCTTTTGGGTACACCATTGCTATTGCCTTTTGCCCATGTGAAAGGTTTTCCACAATACTAGTCTATATCTACAACACCACTACATATTATTAACAGTAAGTTGTCCACTAATACTATATTTACAGTTTTGGGTAAAATTCTTTTGCCAATGTGAACATAGTGAAGAAATGGAATTTAGTTTAGCTGTAATTCTTTGATGTCATATTCAGAAGCACTTTCTGCTTCAAAGTCGAGCCAAGGTGACGAGCTCTGTTTTATGGGGAACCTTTAATTAATTAGTTGGTAAGTATTGGTTGAAGGAGAATCTTGAGCTTGTGGATGACACAACACACTAGTGAGACTCATACGTGGCCCAAGAGTTGTGCCCTCAAAATTTGTGCGGCTTGTTTTGGCCTTAGTTGCGTAACCAGATAACTAGTGGTTTCAAACAGAAACCTCAAACAACTGGCCGGTCATGTTAGGGAGATATAATTAAAATATGGCGTTTTAACTTTGGCATTTTCACAACACGAATCATTGTGATCTTGATGGACATGATCTCATGGTTCCTTAACTTGTACCTTTCCGCAGAATGCTACAACATCGGTCAATCTTCTTTGAACGTGCTTGGTAATTCTTGTTCATCAAATTAAAATACTAAGATAATATGAATGTAATAATAAAACAGTTCTAACTAATTGTTAAGAAGAAGCGCTGAAACTGGAAAGTCAGAAAAAATGTGCTGATATTGAAATAGAAAGCATGCAAGGTCACATACATACCCTCTCCTATAAGGAAAATCTGCAGGCACTCTTCTAATGTGAGACCTAAATGTTCTATTTCTGGTATGTGTGTAGACATTGACTGTATGAAACGTGTTCGGTCAGGTCATAGAGCAGTAAAATAGTGTTGTCCTCCAAACATTTGCTTCAAACTTGAACTCAAAAGATTCGAGATAGTTAAGGACTTGGACACCCAAATCATCGTCCTTTGTCAGTGAAGGGTTAGTCTAATGTGAAACAATATATTGCTGGGAGTAAAGGGTTTAGTATTTTCATCACTTTAATCATCCTATTACAACATGTAATAGGAGTCTTGGTGTTTCTTACAAATCGCTCATATGGTTTACTCAACCCTTTATTCCATCCTATTACATGCTCATATGGAGGATAAATTTTAATAGTGGAGGGTCATCCGAACATAATCTAGATTGGATCTCAATCTCTGCTAAGAAACAAGTTTTCAAAAGTTCCACATGTAGCAATTATTTGAATCCTTCACTATTGGTGATTCATAAAAAATAAAGAATAAAAATCAGTTGTGAGCTGGTGATTCATGTCCTAGCTGGAAGCCTGGAAGCAAACTATAACGCATTTTCACAAGACAACAGAAAACTCACAAAAAAAAAAATAGAAGAGATTTCTTAGCAGAGATTGAGATCCATGTCAAAGTTGCAGTCCTAGTTGCTTCAGTATATATACAGTATATAACTATATATGGCTAAACCGAAGCAGTAGCTTGGCAAAACATGACTGAATTGGATCACTCTTCAATTATGTATGTGAGAACGTCAGCGGACACCATCTACCCTTATGGCAGATGCAGTCTGGACTGGAATAATAGCGTAAGTGGCTGCTCTGTCATTAGTTCGGCTGAGATAATACCTAGTGATGATGCGCTTACGATCCGATTTTTATTCTGTAAGGAAACCAAACATGTTTTTACAATGAGTCAAGAAGTTCTGAATATTTGGTGCAAGCCCCAATCAGCAAAGCTCATTACGGTCCGTCGTTTCGAGTTATGTAACCAGGATGCTGCTAGTGTTATGCAATCTTTTTCAGTGCGCATGATTGTGGACGTTATTAACACCCATTTTCCTCCATTAGACAAAAAGTTTGTGCGTAAGATTGTGGCAAGAATAATTGAGGTTGTGCGTAAGATTGTGTATGAGACTATATTTGCTGTTTAGTGGTGCCTATACATTCATTGATTTGATTCTGTATGAGATATTGAGTTCCACAGAAAATTGTGGGAGTAAGTTACAAAGACACTTTCAGTTTTGAACTTTTGATCGATAGACAATTGGGAGATATTCACTTATGCCGGGATTTCAGTTGGGAGATAGAAAATTGGGTAGTAAGTTTTTTGGAGACACTTGAAAAGTTTTTGTTACAGTTGGCTCTACTGTCTTTGTTTCTGGCCATGGGATTGTAGCTCTTGTTTTGTTTTGTTTTGTTTTTTTTTTTTGTGGTTTCAAAAACTTGCACTGAATAAATTAAAGATCACTTTCACTCTTGCTGGGCTCCTATATGTTCTATACATTTGGAATCACCTTTGAAAGATTCTGTGACTTATCAATGTCAACTTAAGGAAGCAGCAACTTGTTACTCTAGATCGGACTTGGCAATGATATTTCAATTAGTATTCCTAGTTCATTGAGGGATTCCTAGTTCATATCTCATTAGATTAGGATTAATGTGATTCTGTACATGAATAAGGAATGTTGTTCTTGAAAGTACTAGGATAGATATCGTTTAAGCCTAGAGGGGGTGAATAGGCTTCGATGAAAATTATTCTCAATTTTAACTTGAATAAAATTACCAAACAAGGGGATTGATAATGCCTATCAATCCCTATGACCCAGATTTTGAGTTTTCAAATTTAATCTTGAAGAGACCAACACATTAAACAAGCACAATGAAAATAAAGAACACAAACAGAAGAAGTTTGTTGACGCAATAAAACCCTCGAATTGAGGTAAACAACTGCGGGCCTTAACTGCTGAAGGGCAAGTGTGAAGCCACTCACTACAAATATGAACTTACAACCAACACAAATAGCTCTGACCTCAGCTATTTCCCACTAGACTCCTCTAGAAGGTTGCACGAACACCACCTTGTTTTTCTCTACCTTCAGAACTGCTTTCACTCGTCTCCCTAACTTTGACACACAAACTAGGCACGCCACTTCCTCCCAATTGACCTCGTGGGGTTCTTGAACATGCAGATGATATGAAGGTGTTTGATTGACTTATCAATTCACTTCAACATGGAACAAGTGAACTAATAATTCTCAATGAAGATCATGAGTTTTTCTATGAATGAAGAAACTCTCTCAACTAACAATGGACGCACAATATAATATTTAGAAGCGTTGACGAAAGAAAATACTTTTCTCCTATTTGCATGCACAGCCAACATCCCAAGACATCAAGGGAATTTAAAACTCTAGACCTAATTGATTTCTATTAGTAAAGAAATATTCCTAAAGAATATCTAGGTAATAAAAATTGATTTTCATCCCTAAATAAAATGCTATGCATAACTAATAATCAAATAAAATGCAATCCTATAAATCAGACGTATGATTGATTTCAATTGAAACTCGTCCATAATGGCAAACTAACATTAATCACGCACAAATACCTTTCTGACTACTTCAGGATTGAAACACAGTATTCAATCCCTTCATGCAATCACACAAAAAAACAACCATGCTATATGAGATGCAATGAATGAATTACCTTTTCAGAGAATCATCTAGGATCAGCTGAGGTCTTGATCTTCATCTCGTTGCTTCAAATACTCACACAATTCTAACCTAGACCTAAGACCCATTGTTTTGTATAGGGAATGCCAATACACAAAAAATTCTTATACTAACAGATATAGGAAACCTGTTAATAGGTATTGCTAATAGGTATATGAAACCTTTACGGGAAGGTATCTAAACTAATTGGCCTATATAAGGAACCATCTGGTGCCTGGTGCCTGCTCTAGCTATCACCACCACCACCACAAGAGAATACATTGCCCTGCCCATTAGAGAACTCTTCTCAAAATTCCTCGTCCTCCATTACAAAATTCCGCGAGTATGGCACTGTCAAAATCAAAGTTCAGAGATGTTACCCTCTACTATTATCCGGCAACCGAAGTGGAATGGAAGACAGTACCATGCAGCTCTACCGATGAGCCAACGAGTGCTGATGCGCTTAGGATCCGATTTGTATTCATCAAGAAAACCTACCATACTATTGGAACACTTGAAAATGTTCGGGAAGGACTTGATATCATCAAAGCTAAAAAGTTCATCTCGATCCGTCATTCAGAGTTATGTAATGTGGATACGGCCAAGCAATCTAATTCCATACGTATGATCGAGGACTTTATTAAAACCGAGTTTCCTAGAGAAAATCCGTCTTCTGTTTTAGATAAGGTAATTGAACTAGTTCAGAACTCAGTCGTCTCTCCTTTGCCTCCTGATCGTGTTATTGATGTGGAGCTTATAGACGGGGTTGTGGTTGTGCATCATACTGGTCTGGCAAGTGAAAAGACATTACGTGATAAAATGGAATCCACGCAATGCGGGACATGTGTTATATGATGACTGTTGTTAATCGTAATGCTAGTCGATTGCCTTGCTTGTATGCTTTTCATAAAATTTGCCTTGAGTGGCTGAAAAGAAGTGATAATTGTCCCCTTTGCCGGTTTGTTATACCATCTGAATATGTTCCACGGTTTTAATACGAATTTGCGGGAGTAATCTGGATTTTGAGAAGAGCTTGCTTGGTGGTCTCACTGACACAAGAATTTTGGACTAGGTAGGTCATTCACATGCTAGTCGATTGCCTTTCTTGCACTATATGAGGTTGAAACTAATGCTAGTCAACTGCCTTGCTTGCACCTTTTTCATGGAGCTGCATTGTTAAGTGGTTGGTGACCAACCGCCGGTGTCCTGTTTGCCGATTTGCTATAGAACCACCTGAACAAACACCGTGGCTTGACACATACGGCTAGCTTTTTGCTGGAAGGAATCTGGATGTCGCATGGATGGCCCTTGGTTATGTTTCTGCGATTTGTTAGTCATTCCGAAAGTGCAATAATATTTCTCTTTTGTAGCTGAGATTTGTCAGTCATTCCCAAAGTTTGTCATGCATTAAGCTTTAAACACTGGTGTTCAAGAATCCATCATTTCAAGAGTTTTTTGTTTTCTGTCTGATTACACTACAGCTAAGCTTTCCCTCCAATGAAGATGCATAAACAGGTTGGTTTGACTCCTTCGAGTTCCATTTCATCACAGCTCGATTGCCAAAAAAATAAATTGACTATACATAAGAACTGATAATGCAAAGAGAACTAAGATAACAGAAGCAATTTTCCAGCAGAAAACAGTTATTTTAGATCAAAGGTCAAACCTATAGATGAAGCAAATTATAAGATCTTAGATAAATAGATAACATTGCTAGTTTGATACCAGAGGATCTTCAAAACTCCAAAATCTAAAGAATACATCAAAGTTTTAAGAGGAAAAAGCGGGCAGCACAATTAATAGCCTTCTCAAGTCTATAATCAGTTCACCCTAAAACATCTACAACATCACCCTACCATGAGAATCAGACTTAAATTCCAGTGAAAGCCTTTTTGCCACCAGCAGATGATCCAGCAGGAATCACCTTCAGCACATTGAACCTCTTAGTCTTGGACAATGGCCTGAACATAGACAAAGAAACAAAAAATGAGCCATGCACACGTATCAGATTATATTTATCAAGAGAAATAGTGAATTAGAGATTTGACCTGCACTGCCCGATGATAACATGGTCCCCTTCTTTCACACGGAAGCATGGAGACACGTGTGCAGCAATGTTAGAGTGCCTCTTCTCATATCTTAAGCAACATACAAAAGAAAACATTTCAGTATTACATAAAAGAGCATGCTTTTCTTTAACACAAAGAAAACGTAACTGGTAGAAATTAAGAAAGAAATGAACCTCAATACCATACCTTTGGTATTTTTTGATATAATGCAGGTAATTCCGTCGAACAATAATGGTTTTATTCATCTTAGCACTGTGGCAAGTACCAGCTAAGATACGACCCCTGATAGACACATTTCCAGTGAATGGGCATTTCTTATCAATGTAAGTCCCTGTTAGAACCACAAATATTGAATTCATATCAGCAAAAACGACAAAGCAACAGCTAAATGCTCCCAATATTATAGGATAGAACAACAACATTGAATATTGAGGCAAACAAAGATTTCATCATCCAATTACTCAACTCAACAGAAATTATACACCCCACATTTGCCCAAGTTGGCCTAAATTTTCTAACCAAAAGTACTGCTATAACTAACATACATTATCTTCTTCTTTTTTGAGAAAACTAACATATATTATCTGAAAAGATTTACACAAATTCTGAGAAAAAAAGAAGGTAAAAGGTTTTATGCATTTAGTGTAAATTAGAATCTGACTGCATAGAAGTTCAACAAATGCCCTGCGAGGTTGCCTATACATCGCACCACAACATTTTATATAACAAGGGTTCTCTCATCAAGACTAATATCAGAAAGATCGACATGAGAAACAAATACTAAAGACCCTTTCGGCAACTCTATGAGAATTCAATCCATCCAATAACAGAGACCAAAACTTCATGACATCAAACAGAATGTACACATTCAAGAACTGATCTTTCAATCCAAACACTGACGCCAAAATCGAAACAGATTGATCAAACGGCACAAATAAATCAAATAAACCATCATGTTCATAATCACACTACTCCATTTCACAACATATATAAACAAAATTGAGAGTGTAATACCTTCAATGGCATCCCTGGGAGTCTTGAAGCCCAGCCCGACGCTCTTCCAGTATCGGTTGCCTCCCTTTCCAGGTCTCTTACCCTTGCCTGTTTTCTTCGAGCTAAAATTGCCACAAAAATTCCATAAGAACACAAATCACAATCAAATTGAATACAACCAAATCTTGATCACGCTGAGAAATTTACCTCAAGAACACTTTGGGCTGCTTCAGAAAAGCTCTCTCGGTCTGAAACCAAATCACACTGTTAGTGAGAACTAAACCCTAACGGTTGGGATCAAATCGAAACCACGGAGTAGAGAGAGAGAAAGAGCAAACCTGTTCGGCCATGATTGATTTCTCGGGATCGGAGAGATGAAGGTGAGCTTCGGCGGAGGCGCGGCGGCAGAAAAAGCTCTAAACCCTAAAGATGTATCAGCTGCGTTTTTGCGTCTACTATAGGTTTATAAGGGCGCGAATTCGGGTCGGTTTGGGTGGGCTTGGACGGGTTTTCTCTTTTGGGCCAGAATGGATGGTACTTTTGGGCCACTTTTTAGAAACCGAAATGAATGTTGATACATGGATTGGATTTGGAGCACCGACGCACTTAAATCAACATGAATAGAAAGCACGGTAACATCAAATGCATTTTTTGGTTATAAATAAAAGAAAGATTGATTATAAATATCAAGCGTTGAATTCACCTAATAAGTGTTGGATCACTTACACTGTCAGTGCATAGAAGAATTTTCCTTCTAATGGTTTTCACATGCCAGTCCCGAGAATACCTTCGAAGGCCCCTAATTCAGTGTTCTATTTTTGGTGTAACGCATGAAAGATTGAATGTATTTTTTTTTTTTTTTCATGGAGTATATCAGTTATGATATTCGAGATTATTTGGAATGAAGGTAATATACTTTGTTTCATCCTGCACTCATATATAACAAAAGAACTGCAGCATTAATCTTCATGTTTCAAGCAAATTCTGACAATAACAACAACTAAGGGCTCGGGTTATATTAATATACAAAACCATGGAGCCAACTCGGATTTTCTGTAGACTTAATCAGCCAGGTATGGTTCACATTTCAACCTGCTGATCTAGCATAGCAGATATACAAGATACTTCAAAACTGCACATGAATTACCAAAGATGAAATTCAGACTCATAATTTTCAAGTCAAATAACTCTCTCATATTTATATATCTTCAAAATCATGTCCCGAGAGCAAATCCATAACTCAAAATAAGTTTTACAGTCTCGCTTGAGATAATAAAAAAAAGACCGATATTGACACAATGAGTACTGCCACCATTTGCCAGCGGCAGAAGCACAGGATTGATTATAACTCAAGACATTGACAACTGATCACGTTTCACGACCATGGATAGCTGCTTATACCAGGTAACCTACTCCTTCTGCATTTTAAAAGCCATATTGTCAGTTCACAAAACCAAGAGAAACTCTTAAACTTCAAGAATATTATCACTATAAATTCCTAATTCTGCAGCGTAAAAATATTGTTCCCACAAAGGCTGACCTTCACTCTTTAACTGTAGTACTTGAACTCAAGTTCACTAAGTGACACGTTTAAGTTTATGCCAATGACCTTCACTCCGAATTTTAAGAAGCCATGACTTAGTTCTAATCATCAATTGTATGCTGCATGCTTCCACTATCAACTTTAAAATGTGAGAGGCTTTTATTTGAGTTAAGACACAACTATGGCGTATGGCAACCTTAGACAAATCAGTAAAACAGAGAGAGAGAATAAACAACAAAAAAATGGATAAGATTTTCATCAACAGCACCTTTTGACGTTTTGAACTAGGAGGCTCATCACAATCACTCTGACTATGTCGACGCGATGTCCCAACATTGGAGTTTTCCGCCTGCAAAATAAATACATGATGACTTCATGTTCTCCTATTAATTAAATAACATTTCATTTTAGCTTTAAAAACAAGATATACAATGTTATTCTTCCTTTGGCCATGATGGGAAAAATGTTAATTGAATTAGAAACCCAAAGCGATACATGACGCATAGAAGGCCAGGAAATGATAGATGGTGTAACATGCATACCACGGTGGAAGAGTCTTGGGCCATTGTGTGCTCAGAAGAGTTTTCCGCTTCTGCAGGTACAAGACCTGGCTCTCTAGTTGCTGCTTGAGATATCAATGGCATTACTTGATGAAGTAAATTAGACAAAAATATTCCTTCTTCGCTAACCCTTGGTTCAGCTTCTGGAGCAACAGCGACACCATTAGAAGTCCTTGCCTGATCTGATACAGAACTAGAATTCATTCCTTGTACACTGCCATCTTCTACGTGAATTTCACCACCAGGAAAGAGAGCCCTAAGTAAATTTAAAATACCACTTGGGACCTGCCTCTCAGATTCTTGATCGTTTTGGGTCCCACCAGACGATAAAAAGCTGATACTAACACTTCGTCCAGTGGGGGGATCTGGTTGCCTTATATTGGGAGTTGATCCTGCAGGACACAGCCAGTAATAAGTATTCAACTCATATAGCTACTTCACCATCTTGGTTAACTAAAGTAGAAGAGATAAACAAACTAAAATCCAGTTCCTGTATGAGCTAACAACTAATTCAAATCGAGTGAGTAAGACCTTGATCTTACAGGGTTCTAAAACATGATTGTATATTAAATCAACCATTTCTTTTACGTGCCATTTGCAACATTACAGTAACAATTTCAAGACATGGTGATCCTTGAAACTTATGAACAAGATGAAACCTGCTGTTGCTTTTTTGAGCATCTAATAGTACAAAAAATAAGATAAAAGCAATGACGCATGCACATCATAATTTTACTTCTAGATTAATGGGGTTAAATTTGGAAACATGATTGTGCGGCCTATGTGGCAAGTTACCACAGCTCCTCTTCCTTGACTAGTCCAACATATTTTTACTCACTATTCAAATCTCTTTGCCTATTGGTCTCCCTTCACCATTTTCCCATTTTGTTGCAAACAACAAGATTATAAACTAGGTACCCCAACCAAAGAACCCCAGGGCCTGCTCTTCACCGTTATCAATCCCGGGGAAGCAATTTAGCCTACCATATTTGCATTTTATGTACTCATGATATGATTAACTTCAACTAGTATATTGCAGGGTACATTCATTGAGGGAGCCAGAAAAAAATGGATATATTACCGTCTCTTGCAGGATCTGTAATGTTTTCAGAAGACTGCCGATCAGTGTGAAGGCCGGCAGGATGATGATCACCAGATGCTTGAGATCCTCGCTCACCGTTCACATTTCCAGAAGCTACATGTTGAAGCCTTCCGAGAAATGGATAGTATAACCCAATCGAACTACCAGCAGACTCAGATGGTAGGCGACTGGCAACTACGGTCCTGACTGGCACTACCCTCACACCCGAATCTCCAGCCAAAGCTGAACCATCTGAGACACTTGGCGGTGTTTGATTGGCAGGATTTTCACCACCTGAACTTGGTGCTGAGTTTCTTTGTGAAGGTTGCTGAAGATCACGATGCTCCTCTCGATTGACATTGGCAGTGGTCGTTGGTGAACCTAATGGTTAAAGTAAATAATACTTAAACAGTGGCATATATTTTACATCAAACAAGAACTAAACAGAACGTGGAATATATAAAAGGTACCTCTTCGTATCTGTATATCAATACGCCTAGGATGAAAACCAGAACCAAGTCCATTAAGTAGACCAGAACCAGGCTGTAGAGCTCCCATGGGGATGGCACCTAAACTCATTCCTGATTGAAAAGGAAGAGGCTGGCCAAATATCATTCAGTTTCAATCAGTACAGATAGAAGAACTTCAGAAGAGAGATTTGAATCTCTGGTTTAATTGTAGAAAATTACCTGAACCATTATAGGGTTAGGACCAGTCGGGGATATGAAAACTGCAGGTCCAGCATTAACCACAGCATCAGACTGTATGAGAGATGAGCCAAAAAAAGTTACATAGATCAGCTAAAACTCAAAAGGACTTGGATGAATTAGCAAGAAAATTTGGATTCAGAAAATACCGGTGTTTGGCCCATTTGCAATGTCATCATAGTACGGCCAAGTTCAAGTAAACAGGCACCTAAATTATGATACAAAGTTCCAGTTCTCAATGCACTGGCTTGGGTTCTCATCCGTGCTGAGGGATCCGTCACATTCGCTTGATTCTCCAACTGGCTTGCAAGTCGCTGCCAAGATATAAAATGAAAAATCACTATGTCTTTTTGTTTGACATAATAAAATCAAAGAGTTGTAAGCTTGTGACTACTATGGGATGGTGGATGGAGGTGTCCACTTATCTCTTCTACTCTAAAACAATATAATAAATCACTTATGAGGACAACAAATAAAATCAAGCTACCAGCACATTATCGAATTTAAAAGACCAAATAATATACTTGCGACAATATATGGGAAATTTACAATTACACTTGAGAACGCACAAGTAGAGATTCTCCGGCTTGTTCAATGAGTAATAATCGAGCAGTACGAATGACTTCTGCCAATGATGCAGGTGAAGGGATCCCCTCTCGTCTTATTCCGGGACCTGACGAGGAATTGGAACTTTCGTCATTCCTATGAATAGCTTCTTGACTGCGTCCTCCATCTCTGGCTGTTAGTGAATGAGTGAAAGCAATTTTAGAAAACCAGAAGCCTAGTTAAAACAAACATAAATTATCATCAGAACTTGTATGGAGACAACTCACCAATGGCCAGAAAGTCGCGCCTTATATGACTCAGATATCGAGATAAAGTATTCAACGAATCAGGAATCACCTAAAAGGACCGCCAATAAAGCAGAAAAAGTCATTTATTTTCTTTCAAACTGATTCATATACTGAGAAAGTTGAAATTTCAAACTTGCCAGAGGTGGCAGATTCCCCAAAGAAAATGGTGCTGAGTGACCAAAAGTGCCATTTGATCCATCAGATTGAGCCCTTGTGGTAGCTTGCTCCGATAGAAGTTGGGATAAATCAAACAAACCGCTCAAACCTGATGTCCTTTCTGGCCTCTGTGTCCCAGGATCCTGCAGCATATCAACCATCCACATACCAAATTTAATATGCAAGCACAGAGAAGTACATAAAATTTAACAAAAACTGATATATGAATGTTGATCCATGCATATACACAATATTTATCAATTGTCAAAAGGCCATTGGAATTTCTCTTTTTCTTTTAACATCAAACAATGCAAAGAAGTCATGGCTAATACTTTTACTATGGCACCCACCAGACCCAAATAAGTCAAGTGTGCATTTACAGACATGCTTTTAGTCATATAGGGATTAGCTTCTAAATTTTAAATTTAAAGTTTACCGTGACATCAACGCCTTCACTGCCACTCGCAATACTTGGGATTCCTACAGAGCCGAGAACAGCAGAGAGGAACTGCTCACAAGCAGAAATAAGAAAACCATCAAAATAAGACATAATTCGACGTGTGGAAACATGAATCATTCAGTTAAGCACTTACCCGACTAAAATCTGGTGGAACTCCATCCCCCTGAACAGGCACACTGAAACTTTCAATGAAGACACTCGATCGACCACGGCTTGTACTAGAAGCAGGATCAGTTGCTACATACAGTGAAAGCATGCCAATAACAGCTGTGAGATTTAATAATTGAACCAAGAGATCTAAAAGAGAAACAAGCTTTGCTAACATGTCCAAAGCTTATAACACAATATCCATAGAAGATGCGGTCAATAATATTTTGTCTAAAGAAAACATTTAAGGAATATCATTATATGAAGTATATCAACCTGAATGATTCAGTAGTCCCTCGGATGAAGGTGGAATAGGTTGTCTGACAACCAAATGTAAGGTGTGGCCATCCTCAACATCTAAATAATGTTAAGAAAACAATTTCAAATGCTTTACATCAAAATCTGGTGAGTGAAATGTATTTAAAAGTAGAAAGGGGCATATGAGCTTGACTAGATAAAATGATATTAAACCCATCTTATGCAGTAACTTATAGCCACAAATAGTTAACATCCCAAATTAATTGGTGACATATTAGAACAGTTATATATCAGGAAAGACAAACGGAAAGAACATCCTAAGTAACATAGAGAGCCACAAGGTTTCTAAAAACTTCAATTTCTACCAATCAAAACAACAACAGAATAGGATACGATAGGCAGAGAGAAGCTGATCATCCTTAAGAACTTTTCCTCTGCATATTAGCCGCTGTTGCTCTGATAGCACACCAGTAACAGAGGCAATCTGTTCTTTCAAAGCAGGAACTGGCATCTGCAGTTCAGAAAACAGAATGTTTAGAAATCTTTCACAGACCAATTAATACCAGCATCCCCTCATCGGAAATATTTAAGTATTCAGAACTACCAAAAGAGTGTGTACCTCTTTATCCACTTTGAGAGTATAGGTTTGTGAATCCAATGTCTTTATTTTTATCTCAATCGTGGGTTCACACCCATCCATCTGCTCACTCATTGGAATATGTTCAGCACCATTACTTCCCATTTTTCTCAGCTCACACTGATCCCTACAAAGAGGCAAGAGTAGAAATCAAAATTATTGTACTTTTTCTCCTCCTGTACAATTTTCCATAATCAAAACCAATATTGTAAACATAATTTCACTTAAAAACAAACTCTTGCTCATTATTCTGCCCTAACAGAACTAAACTCAATTCCAAGTCTGCAAACATGCAAGACAACACAAAACTGAACACTATGACATTGTGAATGAAATCTAAAGCTAAATTCATGCTCCACGAAATCCCAACCAACCATAAGTTATAATGTATATCAGCACTACATAGGTAGTTCCAATTGACAGCACCCATAACCCATTTCAATCCATTACCACTAAGTCATCATAAACAGCAGACACTTTCTTCATTAAACAAACTTCAAGCCAATAATCAATCAATCAATCAAAAACCAAAAACTCCACCCATAATAACAAAACCCTTTCAACTGAACCAACTCAATTCACAATTCCCACCAAGCAAATCCCTCAAAACCTCACAGAACCAAACCCTGAAACCCTTCACTCACACACCCAAAAATCCTAGGGTTTTCAGACCCAAGCAAACCACCAAAAAGACTCAAACTTTCGCAACCCACAACCGCAAAACTCATATCTGACCAGCACCCACCAATCACCAGACCCGAACCCACCGGAAAACCCGATTGACCCATCAAGCCGGAACCGGAAAACGGAAAACCCAATTCGGAAAAAACCACGATCATGAAAAAAAGTTACCTGCTTGGCCAAGAAAGACCAAAACTTTAAGGTCTCGGCGCAGAGCCCAAGAGGGGAATTGGCCGTTTTAGCCCTGGGAGCTCCGAGACGAGAATGGTCTCGGCGTCTGTGTCGTCGGCGGCTCTGCTGACCCAACTTGGGCGGTGGGTCGTCGTCGGCTCTGTCACTATGTGGCGAATGAAGGACGATGCTGATGATGACTCCAGGGAGGGAAAAATATTGGCATACTAAAAATTGGTGGTCTCACAAACCCTGTAAATTATAAATCTTTTACCTTTAAAAGATTTTATTATTATTATTATTATTATTATTATTATGTTATGGAGGGTAAATATAGGGATGTTATGGATGGGAGTGAGAGTAAGTTTTCTAGGGATGTTTTTGTCTGGTATAGTGAATTGTGAATGTGGAATAGTTTTTGTGTTGTGCACTATTTACTTTCTTCCCAAGCAATGGAAAAACCCTGCTTTAGGGGTTACAATATAGATGGAAGAAAATGTTAATTTTGGGCCAATAGTATAGCAAAAGTTTAGCATATATTCAGATAGAGCTAGCCCGCGGTAATCAAACCAAGAGTTTTGATTGGGTATTATTCTGAAATCTGAAGTGCGGAAAAAGTTTGTGATTTTGGTGCTTTTTTTTTTTTTTTGAGATGAGTGATTTTGGTGCTTATACCGTTAATGTTGATGTATTTATATTAGAGATGCTGTAACTTAAATGATTAATTTCAATTTACCCCTCTAAAGTTTAGAGGTGTCATCATTTCACTCCCTCTACTTTTAATTTTGAATTTTTACCCCCTAAACTTTTCAATTTCAATCAGCCGTGTCCAATTTCTACTATTCCATCCAAATTGAATGTTAAATTTGACTTTTGAGGGCTAAAATGGTCATTTCAACATAAAAGAAAATAAAAAATTAATTTTTTTTTTTTTTTTTTTTGTCTTCAACCTATACACCACAAGTTATAATAGGTTTATAAAAACAAAATAAATACTCTAAGTGGTTGAAAGCAGCTCGCTGGTCTACGATATTTGTGATATATCTCTGATAAAGTGAAGAATTTTAGGATATATCCCCAATAAAGTGAAGAAATATTTGTAAAAAATAATTTTACACTTTATCTGTAAATAAATATCTGTATATCCCCAATAAAGTGAAGAAATATCTATGTAAAATCATTTTTGGTCTACGATATTTGTGATATATCTCCAATAAATTGAAGAATTTTATGATATATCCTCAATAAAGTGAAGAAATATCTGTAAAAAATGATTTTACACTTTATCTGTAAATATCTATATATCCCCAATAAAGTGAAGAAATATTTGTGTAAAATCATTTTTTACAGATATTTATTTACAAATAAAGTGTAAAATTATTTTTTTTACAGATATCTCTTCACTTATTGGGGATATATCCTTAATTCTTCACTTATCGGAGATATGTCACAAATATCGTAGACCAGCGAGAGGCTTTCAACTACCTAAAGTATTTTTTTGTTTTTATAAACCTATTATAACTTGTGGTGCATAGGTTGAAGACAAAATAATATAAAAAAATAATAAATAAATAAATAAAACGAAGAAACAGAAAAAAAAATAAAATAATAATAATAAAAAAAAACTATAAAAAAAAAAAACTAAAAAACAGAAATTTTTTTTTTAATGTTGAAATGACCATTTTAGCCCTCAAAAGTCAAACTTAACGTCCAATTTGGACGGAATAGTAGAAAATGGACACGGCTGATTGAAATTAGAAAGTTTAGGGGGTAAAAATTCAAAATTGAAAGTAGAGGGGGTGAAATGATGACACCCCTAAATCTCAGGGGGGTAAACTGAAATTAATCTTTATATTTGTATTTTGTATTCTCATAAAATGTAGTTGCGTCTAGCGAATCATAGTGTTTGTTATAAGACATGCATCGCGCACTACATGTGTATCAAGTTCATATTGTAGATAGAACACAAAATCATAGTGTTTTTTGTATGACATACATGCCGCACTACGTACATATCAAGTTTCTATTCTAGATAGATGCAAAATCATGGTCTTTTTTTATGAGACATACATGCCGCACTACGTGTATGTCAAGTTTATATTCTACATAGACGCGAAATGATAGTTTTTGTTATAAGACATACATGACGCACTGTGTGTATATCAAATTTCTATTATAGATTATGTAAGTAATGAGAGGTTGATATTAATGCACAACACATATGTATGTGTATGTATAGTTTTCATGCATATAGCTAGAGAGTTCTTCATTCCAACCGAAAAAGCAAGCGAACTTCCATATTGTGTGTCTAAGACGATTGTAAGCCATTTCAAATACTTGGTACCTTAACTCCTCTTTGTGGAACTTACAACTCATCTTGTGTTTGTGTTAGGCATTGCATCACTAAACTGTCATAACAAAATATTGGTACTTATACAAACTACGCAACCAAAGATACTTGAGTTCATTGTATACGTAAGATACCTGAGTGCAATCCCCTAGTGGTAACATTAAGTAATCAGTCAGCTACAAACTTAGTTTCTACAGAGTTTCCTCAAACTATAAATTGAAGTCTTTAGGGAATTAATTTTAAGTCCTTATAAATAATAAATTTAAGTTTACAAATTCACAGGTCTAAATTTCCTCAACCGATTCTACACATTAGGTAGTGAATTGCAAAAAAGTACCAAATTGACTACCACCAAATTAACCCATAAACAAAACTCAATAAGGAAATCTATCGTTCAAGGGGGAAATCCCGCTAAGGAGCAAGTATCTCATCGAGGAGCGGAAATCTCGCTAAGGAGTAAATTTCTCTTCGAGGAGGAGAAATCTTGCTAAGGAGAAAATTTCTCTTTGAGGAGGAGAAATCTTGTCAAGGAGGAGGTATCTAGTTAAGGAAGAATCAAGCAAGGAAGATCTCAATAAAGCAAAACCCTTCAAAGAGGATCTCAATAAAGCAAAACCCTTCAAAGAAGATCTCAATGAGGCAAATCCCTTCAAAGAAGATCTCAATGAGGCAAATCCATTCGAGGAAGAATCCAAGTGACGCCCAATCTCTTTAAGGTCGACTTGAATAAGATTGATGATGTCGAGTTTTAATCAAGAGAAAGCCCACCAATTTGGAGTAGTGAAAGGTTCAGAGTTCAGACCATCTCGAGGAGAGATCTTTATGTCATTTTAGATCCCAGCTACCCTACTATGTCATAATCTTAATTGTATAAGCTCAAAAGAATAACGTGAGACTCTCACACGACAAGAAAATGATCCAGTTATACCGTTTCATTCATAATGAAAATAATCAATACAAACTCTGGTGTTGGAAGAAAAGATTAAGATTGCAACATATACTACGTACTCATAACAGTTGTCAAGAAGATGACTAAATACATGTTTATCCAACTGCCAATCTCACTAAATCGTCAAACCTTTGGTTTCTTTTTGGGAGGCTGCTGTACATTGTCTGAATTGAAATTCTTATCACGGTTTACATGACTGATTCTGCCACGTACCCTATTTTTCTTTTGGCATCTAGGTTTTGTATGTCCGTAGTTCTTGCACAAACTACATTTTCAGTTGTTCTTAGGTCGTTTGCTGCTTTCAATACCCTGCATACCTTTGCTTCTGACCTTGATTGGATCTTTCAGGATGTTATCACAACCGCTTGAACTAACAATGATTTTACTTTTTGTTGATTCAAAATCTCTTCCAATACCGGCTCTAGTTTAACGAGTTCATTTTTCAAAATGTCAATGCCCTCCTTTGTCTTTGATACTAGGTAAGATACCTTACTACCCAAATAACTTAAATCGTCGTGCCTGCATGTAACAGATCAAAACTCAAGTAACAGATCAAGATAGATTCTCCACTTCAAAAGAAAATAACTCTAGCTGTCTCTCAAATCTAAACTGTAAACAAACAAAAATTTCCATTGCAAAGAAATAAATAATAATTTACAATGTTCTCCAAAAGCAAAAATGGAGTTCTATTTCAAATCAGAAAGTATGAAGACTAAAGAAAAGTAACAACTGAGATCAACTTTGCGGTATAAGCATTTGCGTACCTAGTCAATTGTAGAGCTTCACCAGGTATGCTGCTAAGAGTGAATGAAAGCTTCAACCTTTGGAAATTTGACAAACCAAGCTTTCTCAAAATCAAAACAAGCTTTCTCAAAATCAGCTCATGCATCTTTCTCTTATCTTCTTCTTTCTATTGATATTTTTGAAATTTGATATGTGGCTGCCTTTCTCAAAATCAGCTCCTCTTTCTCTTATCTTCTTCTTCCCATTGATTCTTTTGAAATTTGATATGCGGCTGCGTGCAATATTGCTGGAGATAAAAAAACAATTTGCTTCTTCCTGTTCCAACTTAACCCTAATGGAAAAAAAAGGCAAAAAAAAATAAATAGAAAGGCTAAGGGCTAAACAAGTTACAAATTTGTTAAATATTTTGAACCATTGGATATATTACTAATCCAATGGTCCAAAATATTTAACAAAATGAGGGTATGACAAACACCAAGGTACCCAAGAATTCTCTTGTCCAGGTGCTCAATTAAATATTTAAATTCGAAATTAATAATATTTCACCAGTTGAAATTTAAATTCGAAATTAATCATATTTCACAGTTGAGATACGTACTTTTGCTACTTTTTAAACTCCAACTTTAGTACTAACGAGACAATAAGAATCATTTATTCATGATGCAATCAAGCCGATTACATGCTTACAATATTGTTTGCCAGCTAACAGACTATAAGAAACTAATTTTAAATGTGACAGATAGTTAATTAGAATATCGAAATCCAATTCCATCATCAGTAGCAGTACTGTTGAAGTCGAACACTGATGATTTCTGGTCCGCATCATTGTTCTGGTCTGCAACATATTTTAACAAATCATTCACTGAAATTGCATATATATGGTCAACAGTATACTCGCAGAGCGCCATAACTTGTGCAGAGTATGTCTTACTAAATTATAGCATACCTGACTAGAACATGCGTGGGGGTGTGGGGCTTATATTCATGCATATTCCAATACACACAGGTATACAAGCCGCCTTAGGAATATCTCTTGGTATTTCGAATCGTTTCCAACCGGGAGGACTGGGAATGTTTGGAGTGCCCGGAGTTGCAGGCGTGCTAGGAGCTGTGGGAGTAACAGGAGTGTTTGGAGTGCCCGGAGCTGCGGGAGTACCAGGAGTTGTAGGAATGCCCGGAGTTGCGGGAGTGCCTGGAGCTGCGGGAGTACTGGGAGTTGTGGGAGTGCCAGGAGTTGTGGGATTGCTGGGGGGAGTTCTGGGGGTGCGCCGAAACTTATTGGGTTGTATCGATGGACCAAAGATCGAGGCACAATCAGCACTACATTGCACAGTACAAAGAGCTCTATCAGCCGGATTAGGACCTGATGGTGGCGGTTGTGGCGCTGGGGGAAGAACAACGGGAGGTGGTGGGGGTGGGGGAAGAACAACGGGAGGAGGAGGTGGGATATAGCTATAATAATAAGGAACACCTGGTGGTACTAACCCCTGGGAAGGATCAGGGCTGGGAATGGGAGGTGGTCCTGATGGTGGCGGTTGTGGCTGTGATGGAAGAACAACGGGAGGAGGAGGTGGGATATAACTATAATAATAAGGAACACCTAGTGGTACTAACCCCAGGGAAGGATCAGGGCTAGGAATGGGAGGTGGTGGTAAGCTCACCTGGGCTTGCAACAAAAAGGACTGAAATAGCAAAGCCATAAGCATAGTGAAAAACTTCATCTTGCTAGGTAATTCTGCTACTGCTTCTAACTTCTGTTGGTGTCAAAAATGTACAGAATCTGGCCTCTATATATAGTCCTACAACCCTTAACTTCTTCATTCTCTGGTAACGTATATTGCATTATTAGTGGAGTATATTAACAATCATATATGCAACAATCACAAGTTCACGACCAAGTAAGAAAGCAAGAGGTCAATTAGGAAATTAGTTCCATGCGTACCGAACAAATTATCAATCATGATCTCATGATCCTATCATCCATCAAATTACAATTTGATTATAAATTATCCTAAATATATACACAGATTCTGTCTCTCAATCATATCTTATCTGGCCGTCATATTAATTAACAGAGATAAATTTTTTGATTGACATTGTAAAAGAACTTGCTTGATCATCATCTTTAGGTAGCAGCTAATTGATCCTGAATGAATTAAATCTATGATAATCATTAATAGACAATCTATTTAAATCATAACTCTAAAAATATTTGATTAGCACACCACTCAGATTTATCATGGATATGAGCTCATGATCATAAGTTAGATTTTCCCATTTAATGGAATTATTTTGTAGCTAACTAATATTTATCTAATAAATTTTCATTAATTATTCAAGAATCCAACCATGCCAGCTGCCAACAACAAAAGGTGTATATACATGATCCTCTAATTGCTTTAAGAGTATTTATTAGTTTCTTGTCATTTGATTTAACATGCAATGTATGAGATAGGGATTCAAATTTGCTTACTACCAATACTTTAGTGGTGATACCACCACTCAATACAAAACTGTTACGCATTATAAAACATAATTATAATTTATCATAATGTTTTATCAAAAAATTATATTTTAAATATTCAATTATTCAATTAATTTTATATGACCTGACAAGTTTTAATAGGGTAGGGTGATAATATTACTATAAAATAAAAGTTGTGAGTTTGAATCCCATGAGATAGCGTTATACACCAAAAAATAATAAATGAATGTATTACTGAGCATGGTGGTTTGGTTGACCGTAGTCTCACGTCTCCTATGGGCCACTAGAGATACTGACCCAATAAAGAACATGTGAGCCTACATGTAGAACATGTGAGCCCACATGTACCCTGCAATCAATATGGTGGGCGCGGAATCCCCATGAGCCCAATGCCATGATCGAACTTACTGCATTCCTACTCAATCAGTGAACACCACGCCGGACTTCAACATTTCTATCTATATAGTTGCCAATCGTTCTTATTGCTTAAAGTGCTTAAGAAAAATCCCAGTAGAAGGATCCAAAATTCCAAATCATACTTTAAAAGCAGCAATAACGATGAGAATCAAGCGCTAATAGAATTTTAGAATAATACTTTACGATTACAAAAGTTAATACATTCCTAAGTTCCTAACCCTAAATTCTGCAGCATTTCTGTAATGCTGTCCAATAGTACTTAAATACTAATTCTAGCTAGCTGGCTATATATTAATATATCCTCTTTATTTATTGGTCTAACAGTACTCTGAGGAGTAGTACTTAGTTTTGATTTATATTGATATTGATCAATTGTGTATCGGAGGTTTTCTCCTGGCAGGAGAATAATCCATTTCGGTCATGTCTATGGGGTCCGGGTATTGGTGTCCGGTTGCTGCAACCTCTTCCTTCTCCTCCTCATGGTGCTTATCGGAATTAGTAGCTGATGACGACTCAGCTTTCGGATGCCCAACGTTCCTACCAACAATATTCTTCTCATTCTGTAAATACATAGATCGAATTAATTATTCAATTGCTAGCTAGCTAATTATGTACTGATCCAATTAGTTAATCAGTATTCGTTATTGATGAACAATAACCAACCTTGGTAGTGGAGGTAGTGGTAGTAGAAGATGTCACAGTGATTAGTTTTCTACTGCTTCCTGCAACAATAGAAATGAAGCCACTTAGGTATGGGTCTTTATATATTTTTTAATTAAATACTATGTCAAAGTCTTCTCCAGAAGAGTGTGTGTGTGTGTGTGTGTTAGTTGCACTAGCATATATATTAGTTAATCATAAGGCTTGTAAACATGTAGTAACTAGTACTAATTAAGTATACAAGTCAATAGTTAGACTAGTTCTGCTGGCATGGGACCAAATTTTGTTCTGTAGCTAGATTGACTAATACATGGTAATTAAGCTAGAGGTTCCAATCTTATGAAACCCAACTGATCTCTCGTGAAGAACATGCAGTATAGCTAGAGAATCACAAAATGAAAAAAGATCGAGAAGAATGAAATGGATCTATCTACATCTAATCTAACTATGAAGCTAGCTAGGAAGGAATATATGATCGAATCTAATTAACTAATGGTGCTTGGATCTGTGTCTCCTAGGTCCACAGTAATCTTCATGAATTCTTGGTAACCAGTGGTGCGAGTGTGATGATGGGGACTTCTCGGACGGAGATATTGCTGAAGAAGAAGAAGAAGAAGATCTAGGAACTTTAATTTTCTTCAAGCTAGTAGTACCTGATGATAAGCAGCGATCATCACGTCCACAATCTTTGCTGAGTACACCAGAAGCTGCAGTGCTTTCGCTTTTTGGGGTTAAAACAGTACTATCCCCCTGAAATATTCAAGAACAATTAGATTAATTAGTTTTAGATCCATGTATATAGGGGAAGAAAATGTAAGGAACTTCTAAAAGAAAAGAGAAAAAGTACCCACATGTATATTCTTGTTCTGTTGCTTGACTGATATAAATCCTTTCTCCAATCGGATCCCTTCAATTTAAGATAGCCAGAAACTCATTTCAGAACGAATTCAAATACAAGTATATGATGCCAAAACAAGATCCTGATTCATCTGATACTTGCAACCATACATAACTGGTGCATATATATATACATACCTTGAGCCTGAGAAAGGAGCAGGGACAGAAGAAGAAGATAGACAGCTAGAGATGCAGTAGTACTCATTTGGACTAAAGCTTATGATGATCTATCAAAAAGAAAATGGAGAAGCTAGCTAGTAGCACTAAATACAAATATATAGGAACTAAGGATTGGAGGAATTAGTAAATGTTGTCAGGAACAAAGATCTCTTTTTTCTGCAGGTTTCTCTCACCTTCTGTTCAACGGTTTTAAGTTTAAGTAGGGGAGCTCTGTGAATGAAGAAATGGTACCTAGCTAGCTGCTTAAATAGTTGAGTACAAATATGAATGTAGGCCCCCGTTAACTTCTCCAACATGAGCTTAATTTAATAGGATCAATTTATCATGGAGACCCAATTCGACCAGAAATAAAATTATGGGGACCCGGCATTGTCGATCTTTTTTTTTTGAAAAAAAGCCCTAATAATATATAGGAAGTATGGGAAAAGTGCATTTGCTTTGCTTCTCAATAGTCCCATCTTTTTGGGGTATAATGAGGGTTTTCATGAATCTTGATCGATCTTCAAATTCAAGTCTTGTTTTATATAAAGGGAAGTTCTACTATACACGCATATATGATATGCACACATAATTTAACGGTGTGTAAGTTGGAAGTAGATAAGAGAAAATACTACTTATAATTTACGTATCGTCAAATTATGTGAATATGTCGTTGTATGTATGGTACATTTTGTTATATAAATAAGTAATGAAGTCTTTTTACCAATTGATTTTTTTTTTTTTGGCTAAAAGATTGTGGATAGGAGAGGAAAAAGTCTCCTTATCGCACCATTTTATTAATCAAAGAAGAAGAGTGAAAGAGGGGGACCAAAACCAAAACCTCCTAAAAAAACAAACAACAGACTAACTAATAAATTGAGGCAGATCTCTGATATTACTATTATAATATGATACTATAAAATGTGGAGGATCATCCCACCAACACCAAATTAGAAAAGACATACAATGATTTGTTAAAATATCAGCTATTTAATTTCATTCCCGGAAAATATGAGAAACTCTAAAGCTCATTTGAGAGGTTAGGGAAGTCTTTGCTCAATCTTTTCAGATGGATGATGCATCAATCACAATATAACAGCTAGCTAGCTTTTCATGTTGTGCCTCAATTTTCATGCAACAAAGTAGGTCTTTTCGATTGTGGGATTAGACAGTCTGATTATTTTGGTTAGTCAACGAAGCTACATAGCTTGCTTTTGGGTTGAGGTTGAAGAATGGAATGCATATTGATACATGACTACTTTATTTAGTCATATGGCTACGTACTACAAGGAGAGGTACTCCACTTTGGGTGATTAATCATTTCAAATGTCTATAGGAATGGATATGACGTGCATATTTATCTCGTGAAAAATAACCTATGGGTTATATGGTAGGGCATAATAGTAAGGGAGCGATGGGACCTTTCAAGAAAAAAAAAATATATATATATATATATATACAAGGCCTTCATCATTTCTATAGTAAGTGGAAAGAAATTTCACTTTAAAGTACTAGTGGAATGAAATTCCACGAAATTCCACTTTGGAGTAGTGAAAATAAGGTTCTGGAATAGATTGATTTAAATAAGTTCCAAAACATGTTGTACTTCTCCTTCTTTGATCTAGGTTGTTTAGTAAGGATTTTCAGTCGTAATCCATTACAAATATCACTATAATCAATTGCATTGCCTCATTTTCAGTTTTTCACCATAAGATCATACCTAGTTTTTAAATTTGATGATTTGTAATTATAACTCAATTATTGTTATTTTTATTTTTTGGTAATTACTTGTAGTAAATGTAAAATCTTGTTCAGTCGTATGAATTTATACAACGTGTAAGCTAATAATCTCCTCAACACATGAATGAGTGATAATTTTGTCGCACGATGAGAGCAATGCAACCAACATATATGACATCAACATAGTACTATAATACTTTTTAACAATGGTGGTTAAATTCTAATAGATGTTTTTGTGAAAAATATGACATTACTAGTGACTCTAGTGATATAAGTATCATCAACGAATATTTCTGCCCCATTTCAACCCTTCAAAAACAGAGTGGCCGGGCAGCAGCCCACGTGTCAGGCAACAACCACAGTTAATTTGACGGCGACAGGCAAACACAAAGTCACCGTTTCACATCGCCAAACCACCGCCGACCCGACGTGGCAGCATGTCTCTTGCATGCCATTGGCTGCCGGCCCTGCCCAACCTAGTGATGACCAGTAGGCCCACTCCACGTGGACGTCCACATCTGGCGGCCCCCACCCTTTACTACGTGGCGAGGAGCTTGGCCACCCGGTCACCGCCGTATCACGAGGCCACGAGCCATGTCTGTTTCTTCGCCGTCAGCCAAACATCCCCGGTGGGGACCTTGTCGAAACCACAGACCTACTTTATGCTTGCGATGACTTTCTAAGCCAAACCTTTCGTTGCCTTTTCTTTTTGGTGAGGAAATGGTTTTAGGGTTTAGAAACCTTCCGTTGCTTTTAGTTTCTGTAACGGAGTGGTTTTAGGGTTTATCAGAAACACGTTGTTCATCTCGTAGGAAAATACAAAACAGAACCTCACCTTTTGAACAAAGCCAAAGAGTTTTCTCGAATGATTAATCACTCATCGATCAGTGAAGTTAAAAGCCAATCTGGACCTCACTAATTATGATGTCACTTTAGAGACACTGTTCTGGAGCTACATGTGTGTCCTAGTTTGATTAGTATAGTTAATTAGTTAGATTATTATTAACTCAAGAGTCAATCCCAATGGATAATCGATCATGCTAAGTTCTGTTTGTGCTTTCTGTCATAGAAAAATGCTCAAATTGGGGGCTGCTGTCAAATGACCTAACCAGCTACTATATTATATACTTAAATGATCGTTAATTATAAACTAATTACTCTTAAAGTATTCTCTCAACTCCTGCTGCCATTTGTTAATCCCTTTTAGTTATTCTCATTTGTACGTGCTGTCTAAACTAGTTATTACAAATTTAATGCAGAAAGAATGAATGAATTCTTGTTTAGTCCCTCTCAGAAGTTTCAGAATCAGAATAGACTGTCTTTCATCGACATAAAGTGACTGTTATTTGTTGAATACAAATGATTGTTGAAACGAATTATAAGATTTAAAGAGTCATGGGATGAATATTAATAAATGTGTAAGTTACTTGAAAACTAATCAAGTTGGATTTGATTACATGCAGGTGGATATGTGCATATAGATTGAGCCGACAGTGAGACATCACATGTTTTTAGGGTTGAGCTAATGTTTGAAATTGGCATGGACCGCCATTGTCCACTGATTTCAACGCTGAACATTTCGTTGATCTAGATACATGTTTTGTGGTGGTATGTCTGGTTCCAATGTTGATTTACAACCAGATTATCCAATATGATTTAATGCATGATCGATTAAGAAATAGATAGATCAAGATTTACGTACACCATGCATATAGATATCATGCACTAAATTGACTAAGTTGTTTGATAGAGAGACTTTATTCTAGTACATTTCAATCGCAAGATAACTTAACATGTTAATTACGTGTTTACATATCGATCAAGAATTCAAAACTCTTGACTAATTGATGAAACAATATTACGTACTATCGTGATAATCGAATTATTCAATAGGGGAACTACTCTAGTACATTTCGATTGTGAGATATAATGATTATAATCTAATTGGACATCCAGTTAGTTAATTAACAAATGGATGAAATTATATTCTTATTAGCAAAAAACCCAAGTAATTAACCAGGCTAGACAGCCTATTCTCCTAGCTCAAGCGGTTAATTTTTTTGATGGACAGAACCGGCCAGAAATGTGTTATGATTTGGACAATGAATACAGAAATTAATGTTGGACCCAATGGATAGGTTTATAGTAGGACACGGAGTTTAATTTACGTAGTTTTTTATATATGCTAGCAACATATACCATGCATCAAAATTAAATATTGGTAGTTAGCTAGGACCAAAAAGAGCATGAACATCTCATGCAAGATCGATGCAATATCTCTATGTATATAATATATGAATGCTAGGTTGGTACTCTTTAATGAATCAATTAGATACATATCGATTTGATTACACCATCCATTAGGGTTTCATGAACTAATGCAAATAGCATTACCATGTCAAGCACATATAATTCACGTTAGAAAGTGGTATGGGCTAGTTTAGGATGGACGACACCACATTAGATGCGAGTTTCATCACATAAAATATATAACTAGAACCATCCTTCAGCGCGGATCAATGTAAAAAATCATATTTTGTTTGAATTTAGACAATTTATAAAGACTGAGTTTCACATATATTGAAAAAGATGCTACCTACGTCTTTATCTTGCTCTTCTGGCCTTTTCCTTTTTTTTTCAAATTCTTCAAACCGCGATTGCTTAATAGTATTGTTATTCATAGGTCGAAGAAGATGATCCTCCCTTACCAAATATTTCCTCCATAATTCAGGTCTTTGAACATGCATAAAAATTGATCAAAAAAGAAGAAGAAGAACATGCACGACAGATTAGAGCTTGGAAATGTACGCAGATTGGGAAATGATCGAGAATCCCACCGACCACCGTCTTGTTCACACATGCAGATAGAAACAATAACACAGTGCATGCGGAGGCTTTGAAATTTATGTAAACTTGTCCTCCACCACAAGCTAGTACTCTTTGCATTATTGGTATAAGGAAGGAAGAAATATGTTACTCTCTGTTTGCCTCTATTTGGGTTATAACTTGTAGGCCTTCCCATACTAGGCTTACTTAAATACCTAACACGTTTCCCGTTTCAAAAAAAAAATAAAAAAATACCTAACACGTTTTCTGCTGGATGGCACATGGGTGCGACCCCATTTGCCATGGAGCTCGAGAGCAAGATCGAAGAAATTGAATACGGTTGAAGACTTCAACTCGAAAACCATGGAGCTCGAGATAGCTGGTGCAAGTAAGCCATAGCTAGTAATTTGTCAGATAGTACTTGTTTCTCCAAGTATAGTCAACAAGTACTTTTTTCGATTACAAAGTATAGTCAACAAGTTGGTGCATGACATTTTTTTGGGCCACATCCTCGACACAAATTGGCTCAAGTGATAACATTTTAGCGTTCAGTGATTGATTTGACAATACTACTTGTCTTGTCATCGGACTCACGATCGAATTACTAATGGCCGGTACCGATCCTTTGGTTAGAGGTGTCGTCCTTCCATGTTGGATTTGAGCTACCTACTATGAATTTTGAGATTTATTAGGATATGTTTAATGTTACGTCATTAGATATTCATCAATGGATGTTATGTTTATTATTTTGAAGTCCAAAGATGAACCAAAATTGACTAAGTTGAGTGTTAATGAATTTTACCAATAATACTATCTTTTTTGCGCATTGCATCATGTTGTTTAGAAAATTACAATTTCTTGATCCGATAAACAAAAATGTATCTTTTTTTTTTTTTGAAAGAAATGGCTGATGCAGCGGCTCTCACGCTTTAACCATTAATGAAACCATAGAATACACGCGGGGGGGGGGGGGGGGGGGGCGGGGACATAGTGTCTTAACCCCAAATTACAATAAGCCTCAAGAGACCCACGTGAGATAATAACAGGCGTCTCATCTATGAATATGCATTCTAACATGCACCATTTAGTGAAGAGTGCTCTACGGTTTACTTCATTCGCTTTACAATTGAGGGGACAAACTGGAAAGATAATGCACACTCGGAGCCATGAGTAACCAACATTATCAGCTTTCCTAGTATGCTGCCACCGGAAATATAACCCTATGACACTTAGTTTCATTCTGCCACTAAGAGGCTGCGACCATTTGACAAAGCAAGGAACTCGCCTCCTACTTAGAGTAGACATGGCACGCAAGGTGCGCAGGCCGGGACGAAGCCCACATTTCCAACCCAAAACATGGTCAGGACTTATTAAAAGTAAAAAATAAATTACAACTAAAGAACCAAACAAACTGAAAATTAAAAGCAATACAGCCCTAATTGGGCCCAACACCATGACGCAGGCCCAAGACCCGACCAAAGATGTGGAAAAGCCCCACCAAGCCCGGAAAAGTTCCAGCCGCATTCCCACCGTCGCACACCCACCACCATCCGTCGATAGAGCCTTCACTGCCGCCGCAGCACTGTTGTGGATACACTGCCACTTGCCAGACCGGAGATAACAATGCCCATTGGCCAGATACCATATCTGCAATGGGTTTGGCACCACCGATCGATTCAGATCGGATCGATCTCCCCCTGGCAGAAAGATCACCGATCCCAGCTTCAATCCGCTGCGCGGCCCCCAACTCCGTCGAGCCTTAGCTCCCGGTAGCGGTGAATGCCGCCTGCACCACCCTCTTAACCTCGACAGCCACCATCGAACCTGGCCACTCTTCCAACCATCCCAATCTCCTTTCCCCATCCTTGATCCGGATTTCAGACCCAAATCGTCCACCAACCAATCAAGCAGCCGAAACGGCGCTAGAACACGAGGTCCCGTCCGACGATGACGTCGCTAGGACGTGCTGCCGGACGGAGAAGCAAAAAAATCTTTTTCTAGATCTAGTGGGTGGAGGCGCTTTCTTTTACTCCCTAAACTGGACTCTCTTAGCAACCGTAACAAAAATGTATCTTAGAATGAGGTGAAAAGAAAAAAAATTACTTTTTGTTATTTGAGGATACAATTCGAGACATTTGAAACTAGGTGTAATGTAAGGTAAAACAGCATAGCTATTTTAATGAAAGGTAAAAAGCACAAAATGTACAACCACCTTACAGTCTTGAGAGGCTCGTCATTTTACCATTAAAATCCCGCGCCACCTAAATCGCTAAGCCACCCCACGATGCAGCACCCATTTTCCTCCACTATTTTGATTCTTTACATCTCTGGCTCTCAATCTTTTAACACTAATCTTTATTAATATATCTCTGTTTCAATGAAACCTATTGTAATTTCAATTCTTTCAGTCTGTAATTATGCGTGGGACTTGTTCCAATGTCGATGATTCCCCTCAAGAACAACCATCTGAGCAGCCAATGTAAGTGAATCAAACTTGTACATGTAACAAATCAATAACCGAATACCCTTTTAGTGACTCATTGAGTTATTCTTATCTTGTGCTCAGAATATGTGAGTGTTCCAATGAGGAGAATTGTGAATGTAGTAGAGGGATGACTTCTGCTGCACATTTTATAAAACACCTTATTCCGGGTGAAAGTCAAGGGCCTCAGCTGAATAATGCCGGTGTTGGATTGCTTGCCAATTTTGAATCCGAGAGGGTCAATGGCCATCTTTTATCTCATCCTGTGAGTTTTTTTTTTTTTTTTTAGTAGTATCCTAAAGCATAAAGATTTAACCTTTACATTAATACTAGCATGCATAATGTTCGTATTGTTATTACTTGATACAAGTTGGTTGTGACCCAATATGTGGAAACAATAGGCCTCAAATGTTCATAGATTTTCAATGCCATGGCATTGAATTTATGCTGTTCATAGTGTTTCTTGGGTTCCATGACCGTTAGTATTGAGTTTTAATACATGGTGAATCTTCTGCAGGCATCTTCATCTTCATCCTCATCCCAAAGATCACATTCACATCAAGCGCATACAAGCAGCCAGGTATCAAACAAGGCAGAGTGTACTTCATCAATGGTCAATCATAACTCGTCGCAAAGACTAATGGTCCGAAGGAACTGGCATCCTAATTCAGAAGCCACAGTAAGAGGCCTAACAAGTTGCATTCCCAACAGTACTCCAAACCTTATTAACTCTGGAAATTGCACCACATTGCTTTTCGGATCCACTCCTCTTTGCCGATTCTCTCTTTCTCAAGGTCTTTTGGGGGTGCCTTCGAATCTTTTCCACTCTGTAATGCCTGCCATTCAGCTTCCCCACGCCAGTGGAGATTCAACATCTCAAATAGAAGAAGCTCCTGCTACTTTTGATGATAGTGGATTCCCTAGTGAGAACCAAATAATTGATATATGGAGGCAACTCCTCATGGAATCGACTCTATATATACATAGGCCGGCTGATACCTTGTTAGAAGGTTCAAGTTCCGTCTTTAGGGTAACGGCTGACAATGGATCAGTGGACTTCAGACTTGTAACAGAGGTTTGTCTAGTTCGTTGATCGACTACATATGTGCAACGTGTTTAAATTTCTGCATGATTCAACTTTGTTGCATAATTGATTACATTCCTATAGTCTAATTCTGCACTTGATTGATTACCTCATAAAACATGCGCAGAACGCTGAAGTTGTTAACCAATCACTAGTGTACTTTTCTATTGAAATGCGCCATCGCTTTGGAGGCATGAGGCTTGATGTGGATAACATGTCATATGAGGTATTCTTACATGAAAGATTTATTGATGAATAATGCTTTACTTGTATATATCAATACTTCTTTATTTTCTCCTACCACCTTTACAGGAACTATTGGCTTTAGAAGATCATATAGGGTATGTCAGCACAGGATTATCGGAGGAAGCAGCTGTTGCATCTCTCAAATGCAGTAATTATTTTCTGCTTGCTGATGAAAATGCTCAGAAAGAATTTTGCAGCATCTGCCAGGTACTTTGTTTATAGTTTCATCTTCTTCGGATATTATATAGTTTCTGTGGCCAAGTGAAAAATGATTATATTATCAATGTGAATAATAACAATTACCATGTTGGTTTTCATAACAGGAGGATTTTATAGAGGAAGATGAGCTAGGAACATTGGATTGCGGACACAGCTTCCACATTTGTTGCATCAAACAATGGCTAGGATATAAAAACGTGTGTCCTATATGCAAATCTCCTGCCTTATCTACTACGTTCTCACTTATTTAAATTCAATGAGGTGTCATGTACAGTAGTTGAATTTTTCTGAGTCCATTGTTCTGTTTGTCTTTAGTTTTGTTTTACAAAATGTACATACTTACATATTGTTTATATTGTGCGGAAGAGTAACAAACACAATATTGATATGGAACTAGATGAGCAACCGAACAATGAAAAAGAAAGCAAACACAAGAACACAAGAATTTATAGTGGTTCACTCAATCAATGTGATTGAGCTACGTCAACTTCGGAGCCGGCGAGAAATTCCACTATAATCAATTGGAGAGAATACAATTAGAGTTTGAGAATAAACTCTACCCAAAACCCCAAATACAATTAGGTTAATTGTCTAATCTCTCACACCACTAAAAAAATCCCAGCGGCAGCAAGGCATCTATATATATATATATATATATATTCCCTAATTAACATAGGGATACATACATAGCTTAATTAACCTAGGGGCCTTGCCCACGTGATCAACATGGGCCATTCAATTGGATTTTGCCCACCAATTAAATAAAGCCAATATTCAATAGTTTATACATGTGCAGATCATATATATAGATATATTGTATTTTTAACTGAATCACCGAATCCCAACTCTACCTTTAATTCCCTTTAGGCTTTAGGTTAGGGTTTCGTTTCCCTATCGTAAATAGGAAAAAGAGTGTGTGTATGTATGTATGTGTGCGTGTGTGTGTCTATATATATATATCCACACACTCAAAGTAGACAAAGCTATGAAAGCTAACCAAACACGAGGATTGGAGGAACAATATGCATGGTTTATAAGCGCTTCTCAAACTAAAAAAATTCAAAATTTCGATCCCTTTTTTTTAATTTAAAGATTTTCTAAAGTACAAAAAAATAAACGTTTATATAAGAAATTTTTTTGTTGTTGAAAATTTGGTGTTCTATCAATTAAAGGAGTAGACAAACATTCATAATGCTACTTTTAATCTAGTGCTTAGTATAACTGTATAAGCACATGCACTTGTAGGTACACTTTTCAACACACTCTCGTGACAGATCCATGCAATGGATTTAGTGTGTGCACTTGTATTGGCATGGCCTTTTGGCTTGTGGTTAATGTATGTGTTTCAAGTAGCTTTCTCATGACCACCATATCATGTTAATTTTAGTCGAATTGTTTATTTATAAGGTGAGAAAGGAAGAACCTAATTCTTCCTATATCTTAAATTTTGTTTAGTATTCTTGAGTTTTTTGTCTTTTGACAACGTTCATTAACTTCACTCATTGAGATGATGGAGGAAACTAGTGTACTTATTCCTATCACTTAAGTTTTGTTTAACATTGGACAAATCCAATCGCCCAAGAATTCAATCGGAGGGGCCTTGAAGTTGCCCGGCGCGAATGCGGGTTCCTGGACGAGCTATCCGGGTCGGGTCATGTTATCAAGAAAGTGGAGGAAATTCCGAACTCCGGTGAGCGACTCGCCGTCACGGTGGTCTACGAAGCTCTCGCCGCGACAAGTTTGAGGCGGTTCTTGGACGCCAACCCCGAACAGTCTCTGGAGCTCCGGGTCGTCAAATCGATCACATACCAAATCTTGAAGGGTTTGGCCGACGCTCACGGCCTGGGTATTTTTCACCGTGATATACGGCCCAGTAAGATCGTCATCGCGGTCGCCGACAATGGGTTATTGACGGTCAAAATAGTGGATTTCAGGGATGCCAGAAGGGTGGGTCGACCGGAACCCGTCACTCCAACTAGAGACATCGAAAAGGTAAATCTTTACTACCAGTCGCCGGAGCAACTCATGGGCTCCACAAGCTACGGCGCCGCCGTCGACATGTGGGTTGTCGGATGCATTCTTGGTTGGTACAAAGTGCAGTTTTCATCCTCTCTTTTCTAGAAACTTCTGACCTTATTTATCCGACAACTATATTACATTTATGTTTTACTTGCGTAAAGATTTTTAATATATGGTACGGTTAATATAACTATTTTAATTAGTGTGACCCTTATAAGTCGACTTATAGTTATATTAAGATAGACAAAGTGTGTGATTACACATCATATATTAAGTAGTGTGGCGAGCATGAATATATTGGAATTATACTCTATTCTTGCTTTAATTTCTTATAATCGATGAATTTCTTTGTGAGTATGTTGATGGATTCTCAGTAATTTCTTATTTGGGTTTACCATGTAATGACATTAATTTTTTGTGATTAATGAAAGTGTGTTGTGGTTTTTATTCATGACGCGAAGTCATTTTTTGATGAAAATTTGTTATAGAAATGAGTCAATCTTATGATTAGTTCTTGTCCTTATCATGAAATTCATTTAATTAGTGGTTTAATTTTATGAATGAACATATGTTGTCATGAGCAAATTGTTAATCTCCAGAAATTGACTTAATGTCATTGTATGCATGTTAGGAGCTCTAGTCCGATCTTAATGTGTGTGTGATGAAAATGTGAATGCTCTAGCCCGGATTTACATTAGTTTTGTACTATGAAAATGTGAATGCTTAAGCACCAAATCAAACGGGGATGTACTTCACTAAATTTGGTATGGTTTCTGTTTGTTAACTTGTCAGTATCTACTGTCACTTTTATGACTGTTAAGAGCTCTTTAATTACATGCAGCCGAGTTGGCAGATAGGTGCAGGGTTTTGTTCCCTGGAATGAACCTTATTGATTCAAACAGGACTCTAATTCAACCCAGGGAGCAGGATACCGGGACACAGTATCTAGGTCAGCTATACAAGATTTTCAGGTATATATGATTGACCCTAATTACTATATATCGTATATATGATGGTCTAGATAGTAGCTGGGCATCCATAGATCGACTTTTCATTGATTGTTTTGTCACTTTGTGTTTGCATGCAGTATACGCGGTACTCCTCGCCTTCACCTTCTACCAGCAAATGTAGCTGGCTTTCTGGACTGGGAGACTGTCCCTCGGTTTCGCAGAGCCAACCTCCTCCGACGTTTCCCGATGCTTGGTGTTTCTGGCAATCGGCTCCTGGCGGTAAGTGTATTCTACATTTCTCGTGTTCATTCAAGCGACTCTACATACATGTATCATGAATTAATTAAACTCTAGCTCTCTCTCTCTCTCATCATCTGCAGCGTTTGTTGAGCTACTCTTCAGTAGAAAGGCTGTCAGCTGCTGCCGCGATTGAGCACAACTTTTTCGATTAGGAACTGCGCCCTTAATCAGATGCAGAATAATACCCGATCAGTAATCACATAAGCCGATGAGATCGAATAATACCCGATCGAGTCTTATAGTTTTTTTGTTGTTATTCGGTCTCTTAATTCTTCTGAGTCGGTTGCTTTTTTTTTGTTTTTGAATGGTACCCCAAAACTCACAACACTTAACTTCGCATATATACATGCTATATATGTTTTTGACCCAATCTCTATGGAGAAGCAATCAATTACATGGCTGATTTCGATCTTGTGAATCAATATGTTGAAGCATTAGGCCTCAAAGTTCACTGGAATCATGCATTAGATTTCTGCCGTTGATTTCAAGTACTAGACATTGAGGTTTGACTAGCTATCACATAGTACGTACTAGTGAAATTGAGTTCAAGCATATTGTGGTGTAATATGTATTGATGGGTGACAGTTAGCTGCTATGGTTGTATACGTATTTAACGCAAGGTCTGGCTCCTTTACCCAACCACGCACATTGGTCTTTTGCCTTTTATTACTCCTCTATACATCTTCAAACTGCATAGACAGCAACACCTTGTTCTTCTCCACATCAAACCCTAAATAGTACTGTTCTCACCCTCTTCCACTTCTCCTCCAGTAACGTCACATCTCAACTTCTCTTCTCATTTTCTTACTTAATTGTGAGTAAGAATCATCATGTTACGACTAGAGGTGGCCTGGCGGGTGGATGGTTGGTTCTGTCGATCGATGATAGCTAATAAGGTAGCACATTTCCCAATCACGTTCTGAATTGATCTCAACTCTAGACCTTCTTCCCATAAACTAATTATTGTTCAAATAACCAATGATAAGACATCGCGTTAGACAGTACTCGGTTCCCCCTTTTTTTGTTATACTGCACAAGCCCTATACCAGTTGTTGTCAGTGTTATTGGACAATATGACCCTCTCTGGAGGACGTGATCGATGTTGATCTAAGTGTGGACTTAACTCGTGGGATGATCAATGATATCCGTTATGGGAAAGACAAAATATGGTACACACAGACAAATAAGGATTGTCTATCCCACCTTTATATAGTTTGAGTTAGGAATGGACATTCTATGTGTTAAAGTGTTAAACCCTAGACACATGAAGTGAAAAATAGTAATTATATTCGTCAATGACATGAAGTCGTGTAAGAAGCTGCCTCTCGATTTTAGTAATAAACTAGTAGGGGATGCCTCTCCATCCTATAATGGTTTGAACTCCATATATTTTGCAGCTTAGATTTGCTGGTTCCCATTCCACAACCTTAATTAGCTAGTTTCAACTCCACATCGTTGGTTAGTTCCATGTCCGCATCATTTGTTGGTTTTGACTCCACATCCTTTACTGCTGTCAACTTTGTTGTGCGGAAGCGTAACAAATACAATATTGATATGGAACTAGATGAGCGACCAAACAACGAAAAAGAAAGCAAACACAAGAACACAAGAATTTATAGTGGTTCACTCAATCAATGTGATTAAGCTACGTCCACTTCGGAGCCGGCGAGAAATTCCACTATAATCAATTTGGAGAGAATACAATTAGAGTTTTAGAATAAACTCTACTCAAAATCCCAATAACCTAATAACTAGGTTAACTCTCCCTCTCTATATGTTTCTGGCGGCAGTAGCATATATATATATATACCCTAGTCAATCTAGACATGGATATATATATATGTTATCCTAATTAACCTAGGGGCCTTGCCCACGTGATCACCATGGGCCATTCAATTGGATTTTGCCCACCAATTAAATAAAGCCAATATTTAATAATCTCCACCTTGGCTTTATTTTGATGTAAATTCTCCAAAGCAGAACTTCAAAAAACAATCGCCGCTTCGACATCCCCGTAGGGAATTTCAAATTCTACAAATACCAATCAAGTTCAAGCTTGCTTGCTCAGTGGAACTGACTTTGTCAACATATCAGCAAGATTATCTGCAGTTCCAATTTTGAGGAGTTGAACATCACCGTCCTCCACCATCTGACGAATCTTGTGAAATTTGACATTAATATGTGATTACACGCATTTCTATGCATGTAATTGTATCCAAAATACTAAAAAGTAAGCTAATCCTTGAGCCAATTATAATGTAATTAATCCAATTTTATTTATTGTGTAGGAAATAAGTGGAGTACGTTGCGGAAATCGTGAGAAAATTGTGCGAAATTGGAGTAAATTGGAGTTTCCGACAAAAGGACGAAATTGTCAATACGGGTCAACTGTGGTCAATGCCATCAAGGGAACAAAATCTAATTGCCTCCGATGGTATTTGCGGAAATGCAATGAGAAGGGAAAAGAAAGAAAAAAAAGAAGAAGGAAGAATGAAGAAAAGAAGAAAAGAAAAGAAAAAGAGAAAAAAAAAGAATAATAATAAGCCCTCATGACATCAGCATCAGCATATTTTCCTCCCCTCCCACGTGCTGTTCCTCTTCTTTCTTTGTTTTTTTTTTTTCTTTTCCTTTTTTTTTCTCCTCTCTCCTATCCCATGGTGCCACATGTCCCCATCACCCTTCTTCCTTCTGGGTTTCCCGACCAGCCACAGCCATCTATATATATATATATGAGATGAATTTCACTAACCTAGAGAGAGCAGCTACAGCAGCCGCACCAAAAAAAACAGAGGCAGCCCCTTTGGGCTGCTCTCTTCTCCCATCTTCTTCCTCCATTTTTCATTTTCTATTTTTGTTAGTTTTCATTTTTCCTCTTTTCTTTCTATTTTATTTTGAGATTTGAAGGGTTTACTCACCAAAAGCTTCAAGGATCCATCAAGGGGCTCAACCTCTACAAGATTCAATATTTGGGTATTTTGTGGGAGTTGTAATTCAAGGCTAGTCATACTAGCTTTTTTAGCTATTTGTGACTATACTTGTTTTCTCTCACACTTCTCTACTCTTTGCTATTTGAATTTTGTAATTTTGATGTCTATGATTATGGGTTGTGAGTAATTTCCTTGTTGGTGGTTAGGGTTGTGTCCCTAACCCAAATTTTGTGTAAAAGATGTTTAATTTAATATAATGATGCAATTTTCATATGATGGATGCTTATATCTATTTTTGTTGGGTTAAAATGCATGTCTAGGAGCCTAGTCAACTCTAGGGTGTGTATTTTGAGCATGTCTAGGACGGAGTTAGAGGCTTGACCCCCTCTAATTCCTAAGCTAGAAACCTTCAATTTCGTATTCGAGGGGTTATAAGCATAGTGATTTACACCTGTTGCGTGATTGCGCTGGCGGATCGCTTAGTAGTCTAATTCCTCGATCTCTACGCCTCTTGATGTGAATTAGTGACCCTTGAACCGGCTCTAATTCATGCCAAGTGAGTTCCTACGGCCCTTGAACCGGAGTAGGAATACCATGAAAGGGAATTTAGGTCCTTGAGCCTTGAACCGCCTTGGATACGACTACCGCCAAAGTAGGACATATGCATCTACATTAGATTAATTAGCTTCCGACACATGAAATTTGGTAAAGGAACCTCCCTAGCACCCGACATTCCCATTTATTTGTTACACTTTTATTAATTTCTTTGCATTTTTATTAATTGCTTTACATTTCATTACATTTTGTTAATCTAAAATCATCTCTCAAAATATTGAATTTCGACTCATTGTAGATAATCATCACTAGGCTCTTAGTTGTGATTAGGCTTTGGTTAGAACCAAAACCGAGCATTGCTAGGGCTTGGTGCCTTAGATTAACATTTTTATTTATTTTCTTTTTCTTTTCTTTGTTTGCTAAGCGTCTTTATTTCCGATTACCCAAGGATTGTGGGTTAGCCACTAATCCCTGTGATACGATAAACTTTGGGCATAATACTTCCCTATCTTGACAATGATACGTACGCTTGCGTAAATGTGTATCAAGTCAATATGTTTAGATCGAGCATGAGTAACTTGGTTCTCTGCTAAATGAATAGCACTTTGACTGTCACAAAAAATATCCACATATTCTTGAATAATTCCCAAGTCCTCAAGTAAACCACGAAGCCAAACAACTTCTTTTGCACCCTCTGTTACCGCCATATATTCAGCTTCTGTAGTCGACAAAGCAATTGTAGATTGCAAATTCGACTTCCAACTCACCGGTCGACTAGCAAGAGTAAACACATAAGCTGTAGTAGATCGGCACTTATCCAAATCACCTGCGAAATCAGAGTCCACATATCCAACAACACACTGACTCGTCTTATCCTGCTGAAAAACCAATCCAACATCCACAGTACCAAGAATATACCGTAGAATCCACTTTACTGCTTGCCAATGACCTTTACCTGGGTTATGCATATATCTGCTCACCACACTTAAGGCCTGTGAAATATCCGGTCTAGTACACACCATACAATACATCAAGCTACCAACAGCACTAGCATAAGGAACTTTAGCCATATATTTCATATCATCATCTGTGCTAGGAGACATAGTAGATTTAAGCTTAAAGTAAGGGGCAAGAGGTGTACTTACAGGTTTAGATTTATCATTCATGCCAAACCGATGCAGTACCTTCTTCAAATATTGCTTCTGTGACAAACAAACTTTGCCTCTTGATTTATCTCTTTCAATTTCCATGCCCAAAATCTTTTTAGCTTCTCCCAAGTCCTTCATCTCAAATTCACCACTCAATTGTGATTTTAATTTATTTATCTCCACCTTGCTCTTAGATGCAATTAACATATCATCAACATATAAGAGCAAATAAATGAAGGTTCCATCCTGTAGCTTGCGAAAATAAACACATGGATCATAAAGACTCCGAGTGTACTTCTGACCGAACATAAATTTATCATACCGCTTGTACCACTGCCTTGGAGATTGTTTCAAACCATACAATGATTTATGCAGTTTGCAGACCCAATTTTCTTTACCAGCAATTTTAAATCCTTCTGGCTGAGTCATATATATCTCTTCTTTTAATTCACCATGTAAGAAAGCAGTTTTTACATCAAGCTGTGCTAACTCAAGATCAAACTATGCAACCAAGGCCAATAAAATACGAATAGAAGAATGCTTAACAACAGGAGAAAATACCTCATTGTAGTCAATTCCTTCTTTTTGTGCGTAGCCTTTAGCTACCAATCTAGCCTTATACCATGATCCTTCCTTTTTAGCAAACACCCACTTGCAACCAACTACTCTCTTCCCATGCGGTAACTGAACCAACTCCAATGTTTTATTCTCGTGAAGAAACTTCATCTCCTCACCCATAGCTTTTTCCCATTCTACACAATCTGCATGTATGACAACTTCTTCATAAGTAGTAGGAATTTCTTCTTCAGTAACTGGAAGTGCATAAGTCACCATATCATTAAGCCAAGCTGGCTTTTGAGCATTCCTTTTTCCCTTTGTAGTTGCAATTGGTCCATCTTGCTGTGTAGGCTCTTGGGTTGGAGCCTCTACTTCAATACTCATGTCCTCAATATTTAAATCATCTGAATCAACATTAGGACTCACTGGATCAAGTCGAGTTTCAACAATTTTTTTCTTTAACTCTACCTGCTGCAAACTCTCTACGGTCATTCTCTGCTCATCAGAATTTTTCTGCTTGTTCTGATCAACCAAAATAGCCTCATCAAAAGTCACATCTCTGCTTACAACAACTTTCTTCACATCTGAACACCAAAGCTTAAATCCCTTAACACCCTCATTAAATCCCAAGAATATAGCTTTCTTGGCCCTTGGATCTAGCTTGCTTTCCCTGACATGAAAATAAGCAGGACAACCAAAAATATGTAAATAATGATAATCAGTAGCAGGTTTACCAGACCATACCTCCATGGGAGTTTTTCCCTCAAGTGCAGCAGTAGGTAACCTATTAATAAGGTGGCTTGCATACACAACTGCCTCAGCCCAAAATTCTTTGCCTAATCTAGCATCAGACAACATACACCGAATTTTCTCCAATAAAGTATGATTCATGCGCTCTGCCACCCCATTTTGTTGTGGTGTCTCTCTAACTGTGAAGTGTTTCACAATGCCCTCATCTTCACATAGTTTCAAGAACGGATCAGATTTGTATTCACCACCATTATCTGACCTGAGCCTCTTAATTTTTCGACCGGTCTGAGTCTCAATCATCTTCTTCCACTTCACAAATATATCTAAGACTTCATCTTTATGCTTCATGGTGTACACCCATACTCTTCTAGAGAAGTCATCAACAAAAGAGACATAATAATGCTTACCTCCCAAAGATGCAGTTTTGGTAGGTCCCCATACATCAGTGTGAACATAATCTAGAGTACCTTTAGTCTGATGAACTGCAGTGCCAAATTTAACTCTAGTCTATTTTCCCAAGACACAATGTTCACAAAATTCTAATTTTCCTGTCTTTGCACCTTTTAATAGACCTTGCTTCACTAATCCATGCATTGCTTTCTCACCAGCATGTCCAAGACGCATATGCCATAATTTTGTATTGTCTGCATCATCATCATATGTAGTCTCAGATATTGCTGTTTCACCTATCACTGTGCTCCCTTGTAGAAAATATAAATTTCTGAACCTTTCACCTCTCATAATCACAAGTGAACCAGAGACAACTTTAGCAACTCCACTTTTCAATGTAATTGTGTGCCCTTTTGATTCTAAAGTTCCCAAATAGATAAGATTTTTCTTCAAATTTGGAACATACCGGACATTAGTTAATTCTCTAACTACTCCATCATGCATCTTGAAACGAATTGTACCAATTCCTCTTGTTCTGCAAGGACTGTTGTCTCCCATCAAAACTACTCCACCATTCAACTCCTTGAAAGTAGAGAACCATTCCCTATTAGGGCACATATGATGTGACCAACCTGAATCCATAATCCACTTGTCAGAATAACCAACTGCAGATGAACTAGCCAAAGCAAACTCAATCTCATCTTCTTCAAAATCTTCAAAAGCTGATGAACAACTCAAAGCAAAATCAAAGTCGTCATCTTCATCATCTCTTACAACATTCACTTCAGAATCCTTCTTGTCTCTATTCTTCAACTTAGGACAATCTTTCTTCCAATGACCTTTGTTGCGACAAAAAGCACACTCATCTTTTGCAGGAAATTTACTTCTTGACTTGGAACGAGATTTATCTCTTTTTCCAATAGATTTTCTCTCATCAGATATGCCCCTTACTACAAGTGCTTCACCTGAAACATTCTGAAGTTGCTTCTCTTTCTTTCTGCACTCATTATTTATCAATGAATTACACACATCATCAAATTTCACATCATTCTTTCCATGCAACAAAGTTGTAACCAAATGCTCATACTCGTCAGGAAGAGAATTTAGTAAACACAACGCTTTATCCTCATCACTAATTTTCACATCCAAATTAGCCAAATCTGCAAGTATCTTATTGAAATCACTGATGTGTTCAGACACAGAAACACCATGTCGATAATTAAATCGAAAAAGCCGCCTCTTCAGGTGAAACCGATTTTCAGCACTCTTGATCATATATTGGTCTTCTAATTTCTTCCACATCGCTTTTGCAGAAGTTTCTTTCATGACAAAGAATTTCTGATCTTTAACAAGGCACATTCTGATAGAACCACAAGCCCACTTGTTAATTCTCGCCCACTCTACATCATCTATGTCTGCAGGTTTATCTTCCAGAGCTATATCCAATTCTTGTTGACACAAGATATCCATCATCTCACACTGCCACATGCCAAAATTGTTGGTGCCATTAAACTTTTCAACTTCAAATTTGGCATTACCAATTGATGGCCTGGAAGTCGACCAACGCGAAGAACCTGAAGACTCAGTCCCTTTCTTTTTCTCGTCAACCATGATTTCCAATCAATGAATCAACTCCCAATTCAGAACCAGAGCTCTGATGCCAGTTTGTTGTGCGGAAGCGTAACAAATACAATATTGATATGGAACTAGATGAGCGACCAAACAACGAAAAAGAAAGCAAACACAAGAACACAAGAATTTATAGTGGTTCACTCAATCAATGTGATTGAGCTACGTTCACTTCGGAGCCGGCGAGAAATTCTACTATAATCAATTTGGAGATAATACAATTAGAGTTTTAGAATAAACTCTACTCAAAATCCCAATAACCCAATAACTAGGTTAACTCTCCCTCTCTATATATTTCTGGAGGCAGCAGCATATATATATATATACCCTAGTCAATCCAGACATGGATATATATATATATATGTTATCCTAATTAACCTAGGGGCCTTGCCCACGTGATCACCATGGGCCATTCAATTGGATTTTGCCCACCAATTAAATAAAGCCAATATTTAATAAACTTCTCACAAAGGGTCGCCTGATTCACCAAGGCAAATTAAGAATGCAGTAGAAGGGGAAACGAATACTAGTTGAACAAGTAGCAAGCAATGATAAGTTTGCAGATAAACAGAGGAAATAAGTAGTTATTGAGACAGCCATATTAGAAACTTCAAGAAAGTTCAAGTTGTAAAGAACTCTCTAACAAAATCTAAACCAAAGGCTAATCATTCAAGGAAAATCCAATGCCCATGAGCTGAATGTTTAAATTCCATGAGCAGCAATTGAACTAAAAGTTCCAAGTGCATCCAGCAGGAATCAAATCACTTATTACAGTAGTCATACAGCTAGATCTGACTTCTTCAAATAATATAAGGAATCGACAGTCACTGCTACAATTATGAGCAAAGGCCACACACAGCTTGCGTGACAAAAAGACCTCAAAGGACACACATGTGTGTGTCTAGCAGCCATAGCCACACTACAGCCACATTTAATAGGGTCAGTGCTCTGTAGAGGGTTGGCTTTCCCCTTAATAGTCTCGATTTACTTGTCTGTGGCTTCTCTGAAGAAGCTCTTATACATTGGGACCACTAACAACAATGGTGGGTAGGAATTATTATTATAATTGTTTTTTTTTTTTAATTGCTTCTGGTCCAATATCGAGTATTCTTGGGGATGGATGGCTAATATCCTGATCTTATTCATTTTATTTCATATTTCTGGGGATGAATGGGTTCAATGATGATCGGCTTGAATTCAGTCACTGCCATGGTTTCAGCCTCTACTCAGTGATGAAATTTGAGATCTTGGATTAGAGATCATAGGCGTAGACCCATGCCTGAAATCATATTCTGATGAGGTTGATCTGGTCAGCCAAACCGCTGCCATTAGCACCACCAGCAATCGCACCCAAATTGAGAACCATTGCCCTCCTCCGTGGCTTTAAAGAAACGAGCTCATCCTCAGCATCACCATCACCCAACAACATATGAGGAAAGCCTCGCCTTATACCCAGTCCCACAAGTCGTCGACGAAGGCCACTTCCACCGACCAGCAGATCAGCCAGAATTCTTAGCCCCATCAACTTCTCACAAACGAGACAGGCAAGGCCGCAACTCTTACCCACAGAGGAAGTATACCAGATCCAAACTCGGATCAAACTTACCTCTACCGAGACTGAAAACGACGACGCACCAAAGCAATTGTTCAGATCTAAAAGAAATTATAAATGAAATGAACTTTAATCGTAGCAAATTGCTAGCAATTGAAAACAAGGTCAGAAAACTCATAAGCCAACCAAGCAAGGCCTTGAATCGTAGCACTGATCATATGAGGAGTTCCACAAGCTAGGCCTCCAGTAACCTGTGACCTTCAAAATCAAAGAGGTTGTATTAACATCAAAGCAAACTGAATACATATATATATAGAGCAAAGAATCTGATCTGTACAAGAGACTTACCAAATTTGATATCATACAACTAAGAACAATAGTTTTACTGCTGAGTTGTCCCAGATCTAGGAGGCGGAGAATACAATACATGGCGGCTACCTTCGTGTTGAATCCACCCACTTTCTCACTATCAACCAAAACAAAGTAATTAAAAAGCAAGGGAAAAGAAGAAACCCATTTAATTTCCAGCGCTTAAATCTGTAACTAAAGAGAAGAGATGAGAGAAGAGAGAAAATAGAGAAGATCGAGAGATAGACTGATGGTTTCAGTGAGTTCAAGGAGAAGGGAAGAAGATAAGAGTTTCGAATAGATAAGAGAGATGAGAAACGAATATCAGGTTCTGTTTCCCATGAACTTTAATATTTTTTAAACACCCACTCATGAATAAAAAATGAAAATATATAAATTCATTAAAAGCTAGGACCATGTCATGTACGGGTTTGCAGGAAAGAAAATTTTAACAATTATAAAATAAAACATACCCACACTTTGTGTTTGTACGCGGGAGATATGGACACCAACTACCCCAATTTCAACATTTCCTTCAGCTCGTGGCAATACAAATGTGGCTGTTGCCCACATTTGTTGTGGTGAGTGCATGTCTTGTGATGTAAGGAAGGAAAAGGGGAGAGTCATCAAGTGTGATCCCTCTTATCAGTTACCTTCCTTTCACCTCATAGTCACATCAAGTGTGATCCCTCTTATTACTGGTTCAGTAGCTTTATACATATTTTATAATAGATTTTTGTACCTATGAAAGTAACTTTTTAGATTGCTTAATTTTCATTATCTAGTTGATAAAGAGTGCCACGTTTGCGGCACAACGATAATTGTTGTTTTTAATTTTCATTTCAAATACTAATATTTTGTTGTATCTATGTTATTGCAGAATTCTTTTGCATATGTAAATCATGTGAATTTGGATATTGAAGCCTCCATAGACCAAGAGACTCCATTAACCAAGAGATTATTTGGCCAACCAAGAAATGTTGAACGTGCTGAAGGTGGCAAAATGATGCCTATGGGTTTAGAACGTCACCATTGAAAAATGACAATAGCATTACTACATCGACTGTAGCTTTATACAACTATTATAATAGATTTTCACAACTATAGTAGTGACTTTTGACAACTATGGAAGTTAATTTTTACATAGTGATATCATTACTGAACGTTGCATACTTTTTATATATAAGTTTTATTTTCTCGATTGCAGTAGCATTTTTGTTTTGGTTGTATCCTCTACGTTCATAGATTTGTTAGTCTTTGAGAATAGCTTTCTCAATTTCTAGGAGTTAGCCGGAGAGGAGAGAGAATGATTCTTGACTTTTTACTGTAGTGGCATTTATGTAAATATGTTAGTTTTTATATTCAAAATTTAACACCTTTTTTAATCTAGTGGCCTTTTGAGGGAAAAAAAATATATGGTGGCCTTATGGCTAAAAAAACATTCAAATATGCACTTAGATGTAATTAACTCTAGATTCTACAAATAAAAGGAAATAGAAAACCCAAAATTGGAATGGAGCGAACGGTATAAGAAGGCCCAATCCACAAAGGTGCCTTGCTATATGAAGGAAGAGGCCTGGAGCCCCAATTCCTAAATCCAAAACCCAAAAGCAACCCGTTCCAAGACTCAACCTTTAACCACCCTCCTCCTCCTTCTTCAAGCTACCTGCAAGGCTTCAATCCGCCATAGCTATGAAGAGGTACACATTTGGCGAGGAGCTGAGGACCGGAAAATGCCACCGTTTGGTTGGAGGACTAGACAAGACCACCGAGCGCGCCGTCATAATTGCTGCCTACGACGATGACGGAATCCTCGAAGCCCAGAAGGAGATTACAATTCTACGTGCGCTCGCTGACTGTCCTTTCGTCGTCAACCTAGTTAGGCATGAGGAGGATGATTTTGAAGCTCGATCAAGGTGGCATGATCCTAAGACGGCCTCCACCATTTCTGTGGTGTACGAACATTGCGACACTGATCTAACCATGTATAGGATGGCTTCTCCTGGCCACCATCTCCCCGTCGCAAGGGTGAAGAGCCTGTTTTATCTGCTCTCCATGGGCCTTTGTGCTGCCCACTCCTAGGTATCTCTGCTGTCAATGTACTACTTTTTGTTTTTCTCTTCAATAATCGAGTTACAAGCATAGAAGAACCATTCATTTTGCTCACTTTCTTCTGAAAAATCTACTCAGTGATTTTTCTTGAAAAATCAGTTTTCCTCTATATGGCCAAACTTATAGTAGTTTCCCCAAAACAAACAATCATTTTCTTGATGATTATTTTTGTGGCAAACTCCACATGGAGAATCATTTCTCTTTTCCTCAAAATCTTTTTTACTTACCCAATATTTGGGTTTATCTCCACAAAATTCATCAAATTCTTATATTTTTCATATTTCTAAGAATGAATATTGAATTTAAATTGGAATGCACTTTCTATTGGATTTTGATTCCGGCAATTAAAAAAAAAATTTCATAAACTTCTAGAAAACCTGAAAGATTTGATTTATCTAATTAGAGTTTCAATCACAATGAAAAAGAAGAAGTTATGATCAATAGAAGGTGGACAACACAAAGATGACGCTGATAGACCTAATTGAGAGATTATAGCTGATTCAATCAGACCGAGTGATAGGGGTGGGTTTGCGAAACCAAAAACTGAAGAAAAAAAAAATGAACAAAAAAAAAAAGCACCGAAATAAAAACACCGAACTGAACATAACGGCTTTTGGATTTTAATGTGTCGAAAACCGAAAAAAAACATAACCAAACCGGAATCCTTAAAACTACGTCGTTTTGCTTTAAGTCATAAACTAAGGGGGGTGAAATTTGCACACCCCCTTTTACATTTTGCACACCCTTTCTAATATTTTAATATTTTATGATGTTCTCTTATGTTTGTTTCCTATATTACCCTTCTGCTCCAAGCACTCAGTGCCCGACTTTGCTTCTCTCCTCTTTGAATCAGCTCTACTGCAAGGTCACCGTTTATCTCAACTCATTGACCTCCATTGACGACTCCGATTTCACCGGAAAAAAGCCCAACGAAATAGTCCTCTAGCTCGACCCCAACCAGACCATCGAAGACGACTTTCTCGGGGCCAAGTTCAGGTGGCAAAGCGAAGTAAGCAAGGGTTCTAATAACTACTGGAATTTGGTGTTGAAGGTTCGGAAAGCTGATAAGCGGCGGATTCTGCGGCCGTATTTGCAGCACATCCACGTCGTCGCAGACGAGCTGGACCAGCGGAAGCGAGATTTGCTGCTGTACATGAACGTCGACGACGACTTCCGCAACGCGCGGTGGAGGACCGTGCAGTTCACGCACCCATCTACGCTGGAGACGATTGCCATGGAAGCCGATCTCAAATCAAAGATCAAGTCCGATTTGGAGTCGTTTCTCAAAGCCAAGCAGTACTACAACCCACTCGGCCGCGTCTGGAAGAGAAGCTTCTTGCTTTACTGCCCCTCCGGCACTGGGAAATCCAGCTTTATCGCCACCATGGCCAATTTTCTCGGCTACGACGTCTATGATCTCGACCTCTCTAGGGTTAAAGACGACTCGGAGTTGAAGATGCTTCTTTTACAGACCACGAGCAAGTCGGTGATCCTCATCGAGGACCTGGATCAGTTCTTCCCCGAGAAATCGACGGCGGTCAGCTTCTTCGGCATATTGAACTTCATGGACGGCTTGCTCAACTCGTGCTACGCGCCGAAGAGAGAGTCATGGTGTTCATGATGAACTCGAAAGACCAGGTCGACCCGAATTTCCTCAGACCGGGTCAAATCGACGTCCACATCCATTTTCCATTGTGTGATTTCACGGCGTTTCGGAACCTAGGGATGAGCTATTTGGGGGTGAAGGAGCACAACCATGATGCTCGATCAAGCTGTAGCCAACATAAAATTGCTCGGGATCAAATCAATTTTAACTGACACAGTAATTGCATGATCCAGTTTCTGAATTGGGAGACTCGGTAGGAAAAGTGAAGGAGAAGAAGGAGGTAGAACCTGTTTGCGTCGGAAATCGCGATCGAAGACCTTGAACCGGGAGCTTTGAACTGCGTCGGAGTGGCTGTCCGTACAGAAAGTGGTGGAGAAGCAGATCGAGTGTGGGGATGATTCTATGGTTGTGGTGCGTTTCAAATGTTTTAATGGTTGAGTCTTTGGGTGTTGGGTGTGATGTAAAGATTGAGTCTTTGGTAATGGTGGGTTGGTTTTAAAGGTTGAGTCTGTTAATGGTGGGTTTTTTTCAGAGGAGGAAGAAAGAAGAAGAAGAAGAAGAGAGAAGAAGAAGAAGAAGAGAGAAGAAGAGAGGAGAGAAGCAAAGTCAGGCACTGAGTGCTTGGAGAAGAAGGGTATTATGGGAAACAAACATAAGAGAACATCAGAAAATATTAAAATATTAGAAAGGGTGTGCACTGTGCAGAATGTAAAAGGGGGTGTGCAAATTTCACCCCCAAACTAAACCTTAAGATGGAGTTAAACTACGCTTGTCATTTTTATCCTCCAAGATGTGCGGGAGCTGTTGTGCATCATCCATCTAAAAGGATTACCGCCGCAGATGCCTTGGAGTAGTTCTTTTTTTTCTTTTTTTTTTTTTGGGGGGGGGATCTAGCCTATAATATGAAAACCAAATCATATCGACACTATTGGAATGCATAATTAACATTTACGATCTGATCATCAAAATAGTGCATGGTTGGATGACTGGGAATAATAGAACGTTCTATGACTCAAGAATCAGGATTATGTTATGAAATTAAGCATGAATTGCAACTCAAATCAACAGTATAGTAATAACTGAATAACGGAGTCCAAGCCAGATTTGATATTTACCTTTAATGCGTGCATGTGTTTCTAAGTAGTTTTCTCATGACCATCATATCATGTCAATTTTATTCTTCTTGTTTATCTATATGGTAAGGAAGAAAGAACCTAAGTTTTGTTTAACATTGGACAAATGCAACCCCTTCAATTTTTTTTCTTTTTTCTTTTAAGAACGTTCATCAACTTCGAAGTACTATTATGGAGGAAACTAATGTAATATTATACGCATGGAGGAAACTAATGTACTTTTAACATTGAATTCAATCATTGAGATGATGGAGGAAACTAATGTACTATTATACGCATCCAAAAGATAATTGCAATGAAATCTTACAAAAGATAAAATGTAAAGATTATAGGTGGGCATGAAAATGGATTTGAAGATAGACAGCAAGTCTGCAGAAAAAAAAAATTTTAATTGGGAAGTTTATAAGTGGGTATGAGAATGTTCTTACCAATAATTTGTAGATATGCAAGTTTTGAGAAACTGGCATGGTTTTGTGAATCAGCTTCTAGCAGTAGGTGTATTCTAAATTTCTAATGTTCAGTATAATTGAATTACTATCTTATATAGTGATCCAACTAATTCTATATATCTCATTAGTTAAATTCTCTATCATTTATATATATGTTTCGGTGCTTACTGAATTATTCTCCCGTGGGAGCGCTATCTACTAGCTAGTGCTGTTGTTGAGCATGACTTTTTTCACACTGTGCGTTCATTCATCAGAAGTTCAGAACAACGCATGCAATTGAAAAAGTTTTGTATGCTATGTGATTGAAAAGCTTTGTTATTGTACATCCTAATCACATATCTAGCTAGCTACATGTGCATGGTTCTCTTACTAAGCAAGAAAAAAAATCATTAAGCTAGTGTAGATTTATACTATTGACAACAATACGATATCACTGATTGACTTTTCATATATATAAGTCAACTTCTCCTCCTAATTCATAGTATATTGGGCGGCCCAATATCATTTGGTCATTACATAAGTCTCTCCTTTGTGAGTGGAATGTTATTGTCATTATGAACTGTTTGACTCAAATTGAATTAATTTTGGGGATGAAATCACTTGTGCCCAGATTCCTGTATCCAAATTCTGTCTCCTCAACATGATTGGTCCACAGAGATTAAAAAATAGAACAAAAGATTAAGAAAATATTTTTTTAATCTCTGTGGACCAATCATGTTGAGAGAACAAAATAAGATAGAATAATGAGGACAGTTGATTTCATCCCATTCATTTTGTTGGGCATGCATGGCAGTTGGCACAATTAAGTTGTTTGCTTCATTAATTACTTAGTGTGACCCTTTGATTAAATACTTAAATGATTGTCACTAAACTTGTCATGCCGTTTGCTTTTATTAAACTAGTCAGACACTTTCCAAAAAAAGAAAAAAAGTAGTTTGCCTATGTGGGGAAACAGTCATGATCACCTGGTCACCTACTGACCAAATAAATATTTGGTCAGTCACCGTTCGATTGACATCGGACGGTTGACAGCTAAGTGATGAAATCTAAGATGAGAGCTGTCAACCGTCTGATCTCAATCAAACGGTGACTGACCAAATGATATTTGATCAGTAGGTGACCATGTGAACGGGGCCGTGTGCGGAAATGTGGTGCTCGTGTGTGCAATTGATTCTATGTCTATTATATTTATCATGATGCTTCACACATTATAACCAAACTATCAGCCAGTGAGCATGTGAAAATGCATAATCTACATTACATTCAAGGTATAAAAATAAATAAATGAATGAATATATATATATATATATATATATATATATATATATAAGTTACATAACCAAAGAAATTGCACCCCAATATTATTGATCGAGGAAACAGCTAGAAACTACCAGCTAATGAACTCCTCTTCACTATTAACTACTGCAGACTAACCAAAATAATGTATCGTAATTAGGTTGCTTTTGATGAAAAAAGTAGCAAAATACATTACAAAAAATGGCTTCCTCGGCAGGGGTGGGTGTTGATCTGTTTTGGTTACAAAAACGGTTTGGTTGAGACGAAGCAGTATGAAGACAAAAAAAACCTTGTGAAAGCAAAAAACTCTTTTCTATATAAACTCTGGACTTGGTTTATTCTTGTTGGTGTATTGCCGCACAAATCCACTCAAATGCAGCACGTACCACTTGATTGGTTATTGGGAGCCATCAAAAAATAGCAAATGGTCTTGGCGACCAATCCATGACAGGAACAGAAGTAGTAAGCGCAAACCTGCAAGCAAAATCCATGACAACCGAATATTAAAAACAGCATAATCAATCTATTTGCTAACTGTGTAAGCCCAAAATGATTCAAAGCATAAAATAACTTGAAATATCATTTTGAGCAAGCATAGCATGGTTACAGTTAGCGAATTTATGTTTGAGAAATGTTGTGTATGATTGAATTAATTAGGTGTGTGGATGCTTAATGCCCTGCAGAAAGATTGTGATTGTTGAGGAATGTTATTTATGATTGCATTAATTAGGTGTATGGACACTTAATGCCATAAAGCAAGATTGAATATAGTTAGGAGATTGAAATACAGAGGTGTTTAGGAAGATGAAGTCTCACTTAGGCAATCTTGTGAATTATGGGTAAGCTCAATATCTTCTAGGCAATAATCTAGGAAAGGTGGTCGAAGGGGTATATCTTGGGCCTGTAGGAAGCCTTTGGGTTCCCCTTGACAAAGTCAAAAAAAAATCTAGGAAAGGTGAGGTCCTTATTGATAAATTTGTTAAGCTAAAGGGAGTCATAATGTGAATGTTAGATTATCATTGCTAATTCAAGATAAGTAGTTTATATATGGAATTACTTGCACACTTTTGCAACTTGGAATTTTGTTGTGGATTTTATATCTTTGGATTTTGGTGCGGATTTTGCATCTTTAGATGCCTCTCTCGCGCTTATACTAGCTACTTTGAGTCGGTTACACTGTCTGTAATATGCCTGTCTAAGCTGAAGTATAAATATGGGTATTTGCACACTGTTGTATAAAGACGTGCATGGTTCTTTCACAAAATGGCCACAGAAGAAACCAAAGGAGTGAATCATATAATTTCTTTTGACTACTTCACAAAAGAAGAGTTCTATTCAACTCCTTACCCGGCCACATTACCAAACTCTGAATCTGAATTGCGGTACTTGAAATTTGTTACTTTGAGAGGATCTGTGGCCATAGTGGATAGTTCATCTGGTACAAATATTGACATAAGGGTGATGAAAGACCGCAATAAAAAAGAGTGGATGCAAGAGTACACCATAAATCTCCAAATGCTTGAACTAAAATTTCAAAAAAAATTTCGGATGGCTACTGATTGTGGTGAATGGGAGAATGGCATATATTTCCTATGGGGTGCAACAACATTCTTCTTCAATCTAAGACATTTTCCCGTGAGCTGGGTAAAATGTCCAAATAAGAAAGAGAATATGTGGAGGAATCTGGACGAATTTTGAGTCTTAAAAGGAGATTGATTTCCCTAAAATATTTTGGGGATTTGATTCAAGAGCCAGAACCAGGTAGTCAAAGCCTGCTTGATCTCTCTGAAAAGTACTTGTGGCAGCAACCTCAGAAACTCCCCGTATGTTAACACATGATATAGACTTCTTACTGAAGGCATTTGATTTGCACTGATAACTTGCACTTTATAACTTTGAGTATGAAAGCAAATTATGTAGTTTTAAATTTCTTTTCTGAATGAACTATGACTTCTTTTGCAATTAAGTACTTTGGTAATTCTTTTTGGGTTGCCTAGCTGCTTCTGCATCGTCTGATTGTAGTCAGTTACATAAATGAGACCCAGATAATTGAGATAGGCCTAACCTGTTATCACGTTCTATCGATTTCATCTTTAGTTCTGTCTACATTTTGGAAATTTCTCCAAGACTACAGTGACTTTCAGTTATGCATCACGGTTAAATTTATCCATGACTACAGTGCCTAAGGTACAGACCAATTAATTTTCTTATACAGTTTGATATTGGAAATGTATGAACCCCTTTTTGATCTTAAACAAAAGCTTGGAAATTGTTTTATGAAACCTGTATCAAAAGTTCAAATTAAAGCTTAAAACAAATCATGGTGTGCTGCTGAGGAATGAGTACCTCGTGCATGTCGGTAGCAGCTCCTTCTATCCTTAACCACCAGCACCCTAACAAATTATGTAGCTTTAAATCTGTTTTCCAATTTTTGTGAATGAACTATGAATTTGTTTGCACTTGATTGCTTCAGTATTTGTTTTTTGGATTGCCTAGCTGCTTCTGCTTCTGCTTTTCCTAGTTAACCCTTTTGTCTAACGAACTTCATTGTATACTTTCTTATGCAGTATAGTTTCATAGCAATATGCATATATTGGAAATGTATGAAGCCCCTTCCTTAGACAACTTACAAGCAAAGGTTTACGAAACCTGTATCAACTTTGAAGGAATCGGTGTGCCTCTGAAGGATGATGACCTCATGGATGTTAGTAGCAGCTGCTCTCTGACATTGATATACTGTCACAGTTCAAAAATTTACACTAAGCTGGGACTTTAGGCTTTGTGTTTTGATGATGTGGAAATCGGATGTTTATCAATCAAATCATAAAGCTCATCTCCAATACCAAACCCGAGCATTCTAGCCATGTCACTAGTCTTCAATCTAGGCTTTGGAATGTTGTGTTGCTTCAGCCACAAGTACACAACAAAAACTTTCTGCATAACAAACAGTTCTAGTGCCTCAGGATTGAACACAACACCCATCCTCATATTCATCTGCAAATTCAGATTCCGAAAGTCATGCCATTAGCTAAACAAGCCTGCTTCTTTTTGGTCTCTCAAACTGTGACATTGTTATTTGCTCTTAGTCTATTACCTGATGTGGCACCAACATAGCAGCATAACGAGCTAGCTCTCCGGCTCGCCAATCCAAGAGCACAGGCAACCAAGGATAAGCAGCATCAAGTCTCAAAAACCATAGCCTTATATCAGGAAACTCGGATAGCTCTCGAGGATCGCGAGGATCTTCTCTTGCGTAATTAATGGTAAAGCCAATTGTACGCTCAAGGTACTCTTTTGGCTTGGCTATACAAACATAAGTAGCAGGACAAAACTTTCATCAGAAATTCTAGATACAAAAATGTGAGTTTCTTTTCAACTTGTACATTATCTGATGCTTAAGTACCTGATGAAGGATTAGTAATGCCAGTTACAGTATGAAATGGAGTTAAGTCGAGACGACGAATTACATCATTGTCAATAACAATCTCAAATCTGCCTTCACTTGGTGGCATTGGAGGCTCAACCTTGGATGCGTCTGTCAAATGTGCACCACAAAAACAACTTAGAATTTGGATAAAGGGATAAACAAAAATGCACCACATTAGGAATTTACTAATAACCTTTTATTTTTAGAGAAAAAGGGTGTTTGTTACCTTCTTCATCATCATATAGAGGGAGGTCAAAATTCCCAGAAGGGTTGAAGGCAACTGAGACTGCTACTTGCCCTTGCTGCCTATATAAGTGTGAAATGGGCAAAGAGGCCATGGAATCTGAGATGGGTCTGGAGGGAGTATTCCATGGAGTCTGCCTTGAGCTTGAAGAAGAACAAATGGGGAGCAGTGTTTGGAAGATTGCAGCCATTGCAAAGGGGTGTGAGCTATGAACTGATATGGTCTGAGACAGTTGATACATGTATTATGACCTTGTGTTTTGAATGTTCATATCCCTTTATAAGTTTCTATACCATACAACTCAAGACTCATTATCCCTTTGCTCCCTATTGTATATCTTGGGTTGGGCCACATACCATTTCTTGAATCTAGTTGGTGATCCCAATCCAATGTCCACACTTAGCAAAGTATTGGGCCAGGGCTCATTAGCTCATGCATCTTAAGTCTTGGGCTAGACCCAAAATGAGCTCATGCATTTGTTAAGTCTAAGATAAATAAATTGCCAAAAAAAGATAGTTCAATAATACAGTCTCAATTTCCGAAACAATTAACCTGATTTACAAGATTATTTTTCGTTTTTACCGACCGGAAGGAGGAGTCGGCAGTCAACCCTCCATTATCAGAATGATGAGTTCACAATGCAATGAGGCAATGACAATCCATCAAATTAAATCAATCAATGTTACTATCGTTATAATTTTCTGTGAGCTAATTGTATGATTAAGAAAAAATGGTTGAAATTCAATTTCGTGTTCCATCAAATTAAATCAATTAATGTTACTATCGTTATAATTTTCAGTGAGCTAATTATATGATTAAGAAAAGATGGTTGACATTCAATTCCGTGTTATGACTTGTGACCGTTGTCAAGAAGAAGATTTGAGTTGTTTAATCATGTGGGTTCGACCTAGGGATGGCAAAAATCCCCAGCGGGGAGGAGCTCCATTGGATACCCGCCCCTAATGGGGGGAGAATTCGGGGACAAATGGGGAATGGGGATGGGGATCCCCAATCCCCGCTATCTAAGATTGGGGATGGGGCGGGGATGGTATTGTGATCCCCGAACAATTTTTAGGTTCACCCCTAGGGTGAATGAGCAAATTCACCATCTCTTGCGATTAACGCATAATAACTTTATAATTTTCTAATCCAACCATTCATGTTGTATAACGTAATATAAAGATTAGCTCTGTAAAAAATCAATCTAATTGAAGACCTTTTAGTTATTCATTTATATGAAATACATGGACGGTTCATCATAGCAGTAGTAAGTGTTGTTAGAACCATCCATTTGTTTGATTCAATTAGATAATTAAACGATTTCCGATTCGATTGATTTTTTACAGAGATGATCTTTACAGGATAATTTAAGATATAAACCGTTTGATTATAAATTTATTAAGTAAAAATATGTTAATCGACAACAGAGGTGAATATGCTCATTCACCCCTAGGGGTGAATCTAAGAATTGTTCGTGATCCCCATCCCCAAACCCGCCCCAATAATATATACATATATTTAACTTATATATATTTTAATTTATTTTTTATAATATAAATCACAAATATATACATTTACTACTTTACTTTAGTGGCTACAACTTTACTTTAATTGTGTTTTGACTTTTGCACTCACTAAATTATGATTTCTGAATTTAATCATGTTTTAAATTTATTTGTTGTAGATTTTGATTTTAAAAAAGACAATATGAGAAAAAATTATTTTATTTATTAAATTCTTATTGGGGATTTGGGGCGGGTTTGGAGGCTTAGTCCCCAATGGGGATGGGGACGGGGAATCCCCAATATATTTTTATTGGGGATTGGGGTGGGGATGGGGGTTGAGAATGACCTCGGGATGGGGATGGTATTGTGATCCCCATCCCCAACCCGCCCCATTGCCATCCCTAGTTCGACCTCAAGATTTGTGGCTGTCAAATGTCAATATTTGGTTGCTGCCAGATGGAAGATTGGAATTTGGAGCGACTTGCAAAAGCAAATTCTCCATTATAGAAAATGATAGAATAAAGTAAAGTATGAAGTGTATACCATATAAAGGACGTGTGGCGATGTTGTAGCACATTCTCTAAATATATCATGTTACACAATGACCAAAAACTCCACTCAATTATCTTAATTTCAACTTGTTTTATTAATTCCAATTTGAAAATAACTATCCAAAAGAAAAGACGTTTCACCCAATTTATCTCAATTTAGGTTAATTCCAATCATGACAATTGTTAATCAGCAAAAAAAAAATCAAAGAGAATTATTATCGACGCTTTTAAAAGAATTGATACACTTACAAGATAAGTATCAGACTGTAAAATTTTTTAAATTAATTATTTTAATATGTAATATAAAAAAATATTTATATTCCAACAAATGATCTAAACTGCTTTATGCACTAAACCTGGGTTAGAAAACTAAAATTTGAGATCTCTAGGGTATGTTGAGAAAAAATTAAAAGGTTATTATATGGTGAGTCCAGAGCTGAAGAGAGTGAGAGACAGGGCCGGCTGCAAATGTTTGCCATTTTGAGTTAATTCCTTCAGTTCTGAGATTAATGAAACAGTACGTGTGGTTCCTAGAGTGATCTCTGATGAGATGAATGTACAATTAACAAAAGATATATCAGCAGATAAGGTTTTTAGAGCGTTGAAGCAAATGTATCCTTCAAAGGCACCAGGTCTAGATGGTTTCTCACCATGTTTTTAATTATCAAAGATTTTGGGATGTTGTGGAGACTGTGAGGAGTTTCTTGGGGTCTGATGAAGAGGTGCGAAGATTAAACTGCACCCATGTCACGTTGGTTCCAAACGTGAAGAGCCCACAGAATATGAGCTAATTACGTCCAATTAGTTTGTGCAACGTTTTGTATAAGATTGGTTCGAAAGTCCTCGCCAACAGGTTAAAGCGTCTTCTACCTGAATTCATTTGTCCTTTTCAAAGCGCCTTTGTTCCGGGGAGACTAATCTCAGACAATTCACTTGTGGCTTTCGAAATTGCACATTTTTTGAAACGACGAAGGAGTGGGAAGGTTGGCTTTGGGGCTTTGAAACTAGACATGAGCAAGGCGTATGACATGGTTAGTTGGCAATTTTTAGAGGCCGTGATGGTTCAAATGGGTTTCGATACTGCATGGGTGACTTGGATAATGCGATGTGTGAGTACTGTCTCTTATTCATTCATACTAAATAGGGATCCTAGTGGACAGATTTTACCGTCAAGGGGTTTGAGGCAAGGTGATGCAATTTCCCCATATCTATTTCTGTTTTGCGCAGAGGTTTTATCTCGCTTATTCATGGTTTCTGAGGAGACTGGGAAGCTGAATGGAGTTAGGGTTTGTAGAGGTGCCCCTAGTATAAATCACCTATTTTTTTCCGATGATTCCTTCATTTTCTTTAAAGCAAAAGAGCATGAGAGTTTGGAGTTGAGAAATACTCTCCAGCTATATGAACGTGTTTCCGGGCAAAAGATCAACTATGAGAAGAGTTCTATTGCATTTAGTAAGAATGTCAGATTGGATAAACAGGAATTTCTTGCTGGTTTGTTAGGAGTTTTACGGGTGGATAAACATGAAAAATATTTAGGTTTGCCTATGGACGTCATCTACTTCAAAATTGACGCATTTGACTTTCTAAAAGAAAAGGTGGAAAAAAGACTCCAAGGATGGAGGGAGAAAATGTTAAGTGCAGTGGCGATGGAAGTACTTCTCAAATCGGTCATCCAATCTATCCCAACCTATGTGATGAGTTGTTTTGAAATCCCAAAGCAATTGTGTCGTGACATACACCAACTCATGGCTCGGTTTTGGTGGGGAGATAAGGGGGAGGCTCACAAAATTCATTGGGTTGCTTGGGAAAAGCTATGCACTTCTAAGGAGGAGGGGGACTATTCAAAATTTGATGTTATTCAACCTGTCTCTCTTGGCGAAGCAAGGCTGGAGGCTCCTCACAAACCCGAATTCCTTGGCAGCCAGAGTCTTCAAGGCTAGGTATTACCCAAATTCAGACTTTCTACATGCTTCCCCTGTGAAAAACATGTCCTTCACTTGGCGTAGTATACTTGCGGGCAGAGAAGTACTTGGAAAAGGAATGAGATACCAAATTGGCAGCGGAATTAGGGTTAATATATGGAGGGATCCTTGGATTCCTTTGGCCTATTCCTTCAGACCCTTTTCACGGCCAATGGAGGGGACCTCTGAGTGGAGAGTTGCAGATCTCATCGATGCGGAGAACAGTGAGTGGATTGAGCCATTGGTTGACGAGCTATTTACTAAGATGGAGAGCGATTTTATTTTGGGTATTCCATTAAGTTTGCGACAAATTGATGATCGTTGGATGTGGCACTATGATAAAAAAAAAGAGGTATATAGCGTTAAAAGTGGATACCGAGTTGCTTGTAATATTGAAGGTAGAACTGATAGAGCATCGACGTCATCTCCTCCGGTGTGGCACTGGAAAGCAGTTTGGAGGGCTAATGTTCCTCCGAAAATTATTTGCATGGAGATTGATGCTTGGCATCTTGCCTACGCGCGCTACTCAGTTAGGCTGGGTTCCAAACCTCTTTCAAAAAAAAAAAAAAAAAAAAACTCCTTTTCAAAAATTTCATGAAATTACAATTAAACTTGCAATGACTCAAATTTGATCCACCCGGATGATCGTATAGGTGCAAATTGAAATTGTTAATTAAAGCTATTTTAAATTTAATCTGATGGAATCTCTGTTTGATTCATTAGTAGGTCTGGACAAATGGAACAGAAAGAGTTAATGGACCATATAAAAAGTTATGCTTGATTTTCACCCAATTCCACCACTATAATTTTAGACGCAATTCTCACGTGCCATAGTGCATGTGATGTGATGTTATTCAACAATCCACATGCAATCCAAGCCATACATAAAATATAGACGAAATGGACTATTATATACGGTCCCAAATATAGCAACTTCATCATCTTGTAGTTTGTAATATGAATGGTCGAATCAAGAAGAAGCCCTACCACCTAATATGTATAAATCCTTATCATTTCGTCACCACAGTACGTTTTCTTTCATTCTGGCTTGCTTGTTTTACCATATAAATCGAAAACCTTGCTACTTTACAAATCATTAATACTCGTAATTAAGTAGAAGGTCAAGACGGTTGTAACGCGTTTCAAATTTCTTCTTCACTAAGATAGCAATCATGATTTCAACTAATGTTGACCGCTCTATCTTAATTAGCACTACTACTCAATTAATATAAATTCTCAAAGGCCTGTTCATCTAAGGGACGGTTTTTAAGGAACTCTGAGAGATAAGTGAATCTGATGGCTGAAAATAAATGCACAGTTTTAAGTTGTTATAATTTTTGCTTTTATATTTAATACATGTGTTTGAGGTACATTTGTCTCTCACAGTCCGTTAAAACTGTCTCTTAAGTGAGCAAATCGGTAAATTCTCATACACCACAAATAATCATGTATTTCCTAACAACTATCTATAAATGTACAACATTGATGCTAATCTAGCAAGATATTTTCAAAGGCCAAATGGCATTGTATTTATTTTGTCCCTATATAGATGTTTAGTAATTAGGAAAATAATCTAGATGGAAAGCAGATACTATAATATAAGATTCGTGTTTTCTCCGAATTACATTTGAAATTTCAATATGTTCATTTTTATTTTTATTATGCATAATTTATTTTATTTTATTTATAAAATACCTTAACCATTCAAAAAGGGTTTAAGATCCGACAATGATGAACAATATTCACCTTCACCCAATATAAATGTCAATTTGGTCGATTCGGCTGGTCTCATTTTTTAAGATAGCAGATTTTTCATAGAGTTATTCTATGAATCGAATAAAAATGCACACGTGTAATTCTCGAATGTAAAAGTGTAATACCGTAATTGTCAAATGACTCAAGCAGAAATTTCTGCATAGAAATAAACAGCTTAATTCTACGACTTAATGAAAAAGTGGAAGATAAAATATCTCAAAAAAAAATTAAAATAAGAAAGAATTGATTAAAATCTAAAATTTAGTGTGCCTACGACGGGAGATTACTCTGCCTTTGTTCGGATATCTTTGATTAGGTGGCGTATCACTAACTCGCTAATGTAACCAATGTGGTTTTTTACCTCACTCACAATTAAAAAAAAAAAAAATCTAAAATTTGAAAGAAATATAAGAGAAAAACGAAAAGGGCATTATTGTAAGGACCGAAATACCGACAGACCTTCCACCAGTCACGCCACTCTCTATCTCTGTTTATCTCTCGCACTCGCTTAAACACAAACAGAAGCTTCTTCTTCCATAAACAACAAAACCCTCTACTATAAACAGACGGACGCTTTAGCTTCTGCACATTCTGGTCTTTCACTCTGTTCTACCCAAAACCCAGAACCCAAAATGTCAATCTTTAACTCAAAAAAACTGCTTCTTTTCCTCTCCCTTCTCCTCTTCATCGCTCTCACCTCCGGAAACACTCACATTTCTCACACATTTCGAGGCAGAGGTACTCTGTTGAAGGGTTTCGCTTCTCTTCTTGTCCGGAATGTAATTCTGATAAAAAAAAAATTGGTGCTTTATGTTTTGGTTTTGAATTTTGTTGATTTGGTTTTGATGTAGGTGGTGATGTTGTTGAGAGAGGTGCGGTGATGACAATGGATACAAGAAGGTCTCTTGCGGATGAGAATCTGCAGAACTCGTCTCTGATTCTGGCGAAGGAGAGGACTCGCAGGAAGGACCCTCTTGATGATTTTCATAAGTACACTGGTGGATGGAATATCAGCAATGATCATTACTGGGCTGTGAGTTCTTGGAACCTCCAATTTGTTTTCGTTTCTGGGTTGTTTGCTGGTTTTGTTCTTGTCATTTGGGTTTTAGTTCAATTTATGATTAACTGAGTGGAAAGATAAAGCAGGGCCCAGAAAGAAAGAAAGACTGGGACTTTACATCGGTAATTGATTGGTTGTTTTTCTTAGATATGTTGTGGATGTTTAAAACCAATCATTTCTGGGTCATTAGCTTGTTTACTTTTTTGACATTCGGGTTTTCGTTCAATTTATGAGGAATTGCGGATGGTTAAGTTATACTGATGTTGCTCAAGACCAAAATTGGATGAAGAGCGAGAGATAAAGCAGGGCCTAGATAGAAAAACTTGGACTTTTCATCTGTTATTGGTTTGTTGGGTTTTGCTGATATTGTGTGGGGTCTTTTTGGTTCTCAAATCCTGTTCTTATGTTAGTGATTTTTTGAAATATATGTGTTGATTTTGTTTTTCAGTAGTGCATATTTTAATGGTGATGTTTAATTTGTGATGTAGTCTGTTGCTTGGACTGCGGTTCCCTTCTTTCTCATTGCTGGTCTGTGGTTCGTGATCTTTGGGCTAAGCTTGACCCTTATTTGTTTCTGTTACTGCTGTTGCCCAAGAGAGCCTTATGGTTATTCGAGAACAGCCTATGCTCTCTCTCTCATCTTCCTTATTTTCTTCACTGTCGCGGCAATGTAACCTACCTCTCTCTCTCTCTTTCTCTCAATACACATATACAGAGAAGTACTGCCTATAATTCATATGAACTGATGGTTTCCTTCAATGTTTTTCTGGCCATTCTAGTGTTGGATGCATTGTTCTGTACACTGGTCAGGCAAAGTTCCACAGCAGTACAACAAAGACACTCGATTATGTTGTGAGTCAGGCGGATACTACTGTTGAAAACCTCCGGAATTTGTCAGGTTATCTTGGTGCAGCTAAGCGGATTGGAGTTGACTCCGTCTTTCTGCCAGCAGATGTTCAGAGTAACATTGACACGACTATAACGAAACTCAACTCTGCCGCCACTAAACTTTCTAATACAACTGAAAAGAATTCAAATCGTATAGACGGTGGATTGGATAGCGTGTAGGTAAAATCTAAAAGTTCTTGAGCCTTGAACTTTGACCACAATGCTTTGGATAATATTTATCTTTTGCTATGTTTCACAGAAGACTGGCTCTCATTGTCCTTGCTGCTGTTATGCTCTGTTTGGCCTTTCTTGGATTTTGCAAGTCTTTCTATTCTTTTGATTAGAGGCAGGGATTTTGAAGATCTGACTGTTAGCATTAAATCATTTTTTCCCTCAATACTTGTTGCAGTATTCTCCATTCTGGGGATGCAGGCTTGTGTATACTTGTAAGCGAATCCCTTGAAACCTTTCCTTTTTTATCTTTTTTTATCCTTCTCATAAAAAGCTCTTTAAACATTTATTAAACAAACACTCACATACCTTATGCAGCTTGGTGGTTATTGGGTGGATTCTTGTTGCGAGCACATTTATAAAGTGTGGTGTATTTCTTCTCCTCCATAAGTAAGTATTGTTTGTTATGATTACATCACATTACTTGCACTTTACAGTTTACACCTATATTGGATTTTCATCTTACCGTTCAATGTGACATTTCGATGTTAATTCAGCCTGTCAGATGTAAACTAACTAATGGACTTTATTATGGTTTTATATTCTCTATATTCTAGAAAGTCATATGATTGTAGTCGTCGGACCTATTAGGTAAAATTTTGATACAACTTAAATGATTCTGGGAGATAATTTTATTATGTTTTCCTTATCCCTGTTCTTTTAGAGGCTAGCGTTATAGACTCCAACAGAGTATATTAGTGCCCTAAAGTTTGGTAGCTTAGATGCATCTTCATGCATATTGATCGTGTTTGAATATGGACATGATAAACGTTTGAAGTTGGATAGGTTCATTTCCTTGCACATGGGTAAGCAAACTGAACTATCCAATTTATTTGACGGTCGTGATGTATGCAAGCGATATTTATGTGAGGAAGCTGTATCTTATAAGTTCTAACAGAGACTGATGATTCTTAGATACTCCCTCATTTGATACAGTCTGAAATAAGGATATAAAATTTCGTCAAAGAATTTTTTATGTAAACATATCAAGGGTTTATCACTTATGCCTGAAGCTCAATTAAATACGTCTTTTTTAAAGAAAGAAAAGAAAACAGAAGCATTTCAAGTCTTTCGGGCATGTTTGGTTGGATAGAAAGGCTGCTCTTAGATATTCTGTCCACCTGGAAAACTGCCCTAGTTTCCCAAGGAAAATAACAAAATAAAGTCATTTTGTTTAAGCTGCTCCCTTCTATGTGCTTTAATAACTCTTTAGTCTTTCCTAGTTCATTTTGTGCTATACATGCATACAGTTGGGGGAAAATTGATCCTGAAGTGGGTTGTTGACATAGTTGGTACTAGAGATGGACAGTAATTGTCTTTGAACTTTGAATGGATGAAATAACTTATGGAACTCATGACTTACATTTTCATATCATCTAACTTGTTTTCGTATGTGCATAGTGTGGTTGCAGATGCATGTGTTTCAATGGATGAATGGGTCCAGCACCCCACTGCCCATACTGCTTTAGATGATCTACTCCCTTGTGTGGACAATGCTACTGCTCAAGAGACCTCATCACGCACCAAGGATACAACCTACAAACTTGTGAGCATGGTAGACAAGGTCATCAACAATATGTCAAATCTTAACAATCCGCGCCCCCAACTTGGACCGTTATATTTCAATCAGTCTGGCCCTCTTTTACCTGTTCTTTGCAACCCATACAACACCGATCTCTCTGATCGAAAGTGTGCCCTTGGTGAGGTGGAACTGCGGAACGCCACACAGGTAATGTTAATGAAGTATTTACATGCTTCCTTCAGTTTCTCCAGGTTTGGTAATGTTTATGTCAGCATTGTGAGTAACACTTTGAACTTTGTTTTGAGCAGGAGTGGAAGAGTTATGTGTGTGAGGTTAACACGGCAGGCATCTGTATAACCCCTGGACGGTTGACTCCCATCTTCTATGACCAAATGGAAGCCGCAGTAAATGTGAGTTATGGTTTGTATCGTTATGGTCCATTCTTGGTTGATCTGCAAGACTGCACATTTGTCAGGGACACATTCACCGAAATAAGTAATAGGAATTGTCCTGGCCTTCGAAAGCATAGCAGCTGGATCTACATTGGGCTGGTAATGGTATCTGTAGCTGTCATGTTATCGTTGATCTTTTGGGTAATCTACGCAAGGGAACGAAGGCACCGCGTGTACACCAAGCAGTTTATGGCTGGAGGTGGAGGAACAGGGGGATTCCAAGTCCAAGACAAGGGTGCTTAGAGATTTTCATTACTCAGTGACTTGACCCAAAGAGTTTTCTGTACATTATGCCAGTTATCTGTAGGTTTGAGTTTGAATTGTTTGATTGCTTGTGCTTGCTTAGAAGTCTCAACTCAATGAGACATAGTATTAGTATTGTTTAGCTAGCATTATCCCTCGCGGTCAGGCCCAACATTAGCTCATGCATCTCAAGTCTTGTACTAGACCCAAAATGAGCTTATGCATTTTTTAAAAATTACAGCAATCTCAGTCTAAGATGGTTTGATAAAAGTAAAACAGTATCAAGTCGTATCTCAAATTCCGAAATAATTAACCTGATTTACACGATAATTTTTCGTGTTTATCGACCCGAAGGAGGAGTCCAGCCAATCCTCCATTATCAGAATGATGAGTTCACAATGCAATGAGGCAATGACAATCCATCAAATTAAATCAATTAATGTTGCTATCGTTATAATTTTCAATGAGCTAATTATATGATTAAGAAAAAATGGTTGAAATTCAATTTCGTGTTATGACTTGTGACCGTTGTGAAGAAGATGATTTGAGTTGTTTAATCATGTGTATTCGTCCTCAAGATTTGTGGCTGTCAATATTTGGTTGCTGCCGCATAGAAGATTGGAATTTGGAGTGACTGAGTGAGAAGCAAAAGCAAATTCCCCCGTTATTAAAAATTATAGAACGTTTCAAAAAAAAAATTATAGAATAAAGTAAAGTATGAAGTGTATACCATTTAAAGGACGTGTGGCGACGTTGTAGCAACATTCTCTAAATATCATGTTACACAATGACCAAAAACTCCACTCAATTATCTTTTAACTTATTAATTTCAAGATTATTAATAAATTTCCATTCAAAAAAAAAGAATGATAATTAAGGCTTTGACAATAACTGTCCAAAAGAAAGGACGTTTTACGGTTTTACCCAATTTATCTCTTCACAAAACACCCGTTTTCAAAAATTCATGAAATTAATATTAGACTTTCTTTAAAAAAAAATATAAAAAAATTTAGCCAGTTCATTTTTACATATGTCAGCATGAATTGAACCCATGACTTTTACAATATTGAAATTATAAATTAACAATAGGTCACAACTCAGAAACAAAAAATTACAATTAGACTTGTAGCAACCCGAATTTGATCCACTCGGATGATTATGTCGGTGCAAATTGAACTTCATTTTTAATTAATGAGCTATTTCAAATTTAAACGGATTGAATCTCAGTTCGATTCGTGAGTAGGTCTAGAGAAATATAATTGAAAGATTTAATGAACCATATCGGAAATTATACTTGATGAGATTATTTGTCTTTCACCCAACTCCACCACTATCTTTTTAGAGCAATTCTCATATGCCATATTGCATGTGATGTGATGTTATTCATTTGATGCAAACGATCCACATGCATGCCACCCAAGCCATACATAAATATAGACGAAATGGACTATATATGGTCTCAAATGTAGCAATTTCATCATCTTCTAGTTTGTAATATGAATGGTCGAATCAAGAAGAAACCCTGCAATATAATAAGTATAAATCTTCATCGATCATTTCGTGACCACAATACTTTTTCTTTCATTCTGCCTTTCTTGTTTCACCATATAAATCAAAAACTTTGCTACTTTAATCTACAAATCATTAATACTCGTAATCAAGTAGAAGGTCAAGAGGATTATCACGCGTTTCAAATTTCTTCTTCACTAAGATAGTAGTCTAGATAAGCATAAAAATAAAAAATCATGATTTCAACTAATATTGACCGCCCTATCTTAATTAGCACTACTACTCAATTAATGTAAATTCTCATACCACAAATAATCATGTATTTCCCAACAACTATCTATAAATGTACTAGCAAGATATTTTCAAAGGCCAAATGGCATTGTTTCCATTTTTACCCTATGTAGATGTTTATTAAGAAATAGTCTCAATGGAAAACAGATACTATAATCCAAGATTCGTGTTTTGTCAAAATTACGATTGAAATTTCAATTTGTTCTTTTTTATTTTTATTATACATAATTTTTTTTTTCAATAAAATACATTCAAAAAGGGTTTAAGATCCAACTATGAACAATATTTACCGTCACTCAATGTTAATGCCAATTAGTTGATTCAGTCAGTCTCATTTCTTCAGGTAATAGATTTATCATAAAAGTTATTCCACGGACCGAATCAAAATACACACGTGCAGATTTCGAATGTAAAAGTGTAACACCATAACAGTCAAATGATTCAAATAGAAATTTTTGCACAGAAATAGATAGCTCAATTATGTGACTTAAAAGAAAAGGTGGAAGATATAATATCTCAAAAAAATCTAAAATTAACTTCAAATAAAATATAAAAATAGTAAATGGTGGATTGAAATATGTAATTTCATGCGCCTACAATGAGGGATTAGTTTGGCAAACTTTGTTAGGATATTCTTAAGGACTTTGGTCCCAATTTAGACTGAATGGGCGTATTACTGACTCTCTAACGTAACTGACGTAATTTCTACCTCACTCTCAATTTAAAAAAAATTAAAAAAATCTAAAATTTGAAAAAAAGAATCAGAGAAAAACGAAAAGGGCATTATTGTAAGGGACTGAAATACCGACAGAGAATATAGGTGGCAGTCACGCCACTCTCTCTCTCTCTCTCTCTCGCACTCGCTTAAACACAAACAGACGCTTCTTCTTCCATAAACAACAGAACCCTCTACGCGGCTCTCCTTTATTCCGCTTTAGCTTCTGCACATTCTGCTGGTCTTCTTCTAGGCTTTCACTCTGTTCTACCCAAAACCCAGAACCCAAAATGTCAATCTTTAACTCAAAAAAACTGCTTCTTTTCCTCTCCCTTTTCCTCTTCATCGCTCTCACCTCCGGAAACACTCACATTTCTCACACATTTCGAGGCAGAGGTACTGTGTTGAAGGGTTTTGGTTCTGTTCTTGTCCGGAATGTAATTCTGATTTAAAAAATTGGTGCTTTATGGTTTGGTTTTGAATTTTGTTGATTTGGTTTTGGTGTAGGTGGTGGTGATGTTGAGAGAGATGTGATGACAATGGATACAAGAAGGTCTCTTGCGGATGAGAATCTGCAGAACTCGTCTCTGATTCTGGCGAAGGAGAGGACTCGCAGGAAGGACCCTCTTGATGATTTTCATAAGTACACTGGTGGATGGAATATCAGCAATGGTCATTACTGGGCTGTGAGTTCTTGGAATCTCTAATTTGTGTTCATTTCTGGGTTGTTTGTTTGCTGGTTTTGTTTTTGTCATTTGGGTTTTAGTTCAATTTATGAATAATTGAGTGGAAAGATAAAGCAGGGCCCAGAAAGAAAGAAAGACTGGGACTTTACATCTGTAATTGATTGGTTGTGGATGTTTAAAACCAATCATTTCTGGGTCATTTGCTTGTTTACTTTTTTGGCATTCAGGTTTTCGTTCAATTTATGAGTAATTGGGGATGTTTAAGTTATACTGATGTTGCTTAAGACCAAAATTGGATGAAGAGTAGAAAGATAAAGCAGGGCCAGATAGAAAAACATGGACTTTTTATCTGTTATTGATTTTTTGGGTTTTGCTGATATTGTGTGGGGTCTTTTGTTTCTCAAATCCTGTTCTTATGTTTGTGATTGTTTGAAATATATGCGTTGATTTTGTTTTTCAGTAGTGCATATTTTAATGGTGATGTTTAATTTGTGATGTAGTCTGTTGCTTGGACTGCGGTTCCCTTCTTTCTCATTGCTGGTCTGTGGTTCGTGATCTTTGGGCTAAGCTTGACCCTTATTTGTTTCTGTTACTGCTGTTGCCCAAGAGAGCCTTATGGTTATTCGAGAACAGCCTATGCTCTCTCTCTCATCCTCCTTATTTTCTTCACTGTTGCGGCAATGTAACCTACCCCTCTCTCTCTCTCTCTCAATACACATATACGGAGAAGTACTGCCTATAATTCATATGAACTGATGGTTTCCTTCAATGTTTTTCCGGCCATTCTAGTGTTGGATGCATTGTTCTGTACACTGGTCAGGCAAAGTTCCACAGCAGTACAACAAAGACACTCGATTATGTTGTGAATCAGGCGGATACTACTGTTGAAAGCCTCCGGAATTTGTCAGGTTATCTTGGTGCCGCTAAGCGGATTGGAGTTGACTCCGTCTTTCTGCCATCAGATGTTCAGAGTAACATTGACACGACTATAACGAAACTCAACTCTGCTGCCACTAAACTTTCTGATACAACTGAAAAGAATTCAGATCGTATAGACGATGGATTGGATAGCGTGTAAGTAAAAGTTCTTGAGCCTTGAACTTTGACCACAATGCTTTGGATAACATTTATCTTTTGCTATGTTTCACAGAAGACTGGCTCTCATTGTCCTTGCTGCTGTTATGCTCTGTTTGGCCTTTCTTGGATTTTGTAAGTCTTTTGATTCTTTTGATTAGAGGCAGGGATTTTGAAGATCTGATTATTAACATTAAATCATTTTTTCCCTCAATACTTGTTGCAGTATTCTCCATTCTGGGGATGCAGGCTTTTGTATACTTGTAAGTGAATCCCCTGAAACCTTTCCTTTTTTTTATCTTTTTCTTTACTTTCTCATAAAAAGCTCCTTAAACATTTATTAAACAAACACTCACATACTTTGTGCAGCTTGGTGATTATTGGGTGGATTCTTGTTGCGGGCACATTCATTTTGTGTGGTGTATTTCTTCTCCTCCATAAGTAAGTACTGTTTGTTATGATTACATCACATTACTCCTACTTTACAGTTTATACCTATATTGGATTTTCATCTTACCCTTCAATGTGACATTTAGATGTTAATTTCAGCCTTTCAGATGTAAACTAACTAATGGACTTTATTATGGATTTATATTCTCTATATTCTAGATAGTCTTATGATTGTAGTTGGACCTATTAGGTAAAATTTTTTATACAACTTCAATGATTCTGGGAGATAATTTTATTCTGTTTTTCTTATCCCTGTTCTTTTAGAGGCTAACGTTATAGACTCCAACAGAGTATATTAGTGCCCTAAAGTTTGATTGCTTAGATGCATCGTCATGCATATTGATCGTGTTTGAATATGGACATGATAAACGTTTGAAGTTGGAAGGTTCATTTCCTGGCACGTGTAAGCAAACTGAAATATCCAATTTATTTGACGGTCGTGATGTATGCATGAGACATTTATGTGAGGAAGCTGTATCTTATAAGTTTTAACAGAGACTGGTGATTCTTAGATACTCCCTCATTTGGATACAGTCTGAAATAAGGATATAAAATTTTGTCAGGGAATTTTTTATGTAAACATATTAAGGGTTTATCACTTATGCTTTAAGCTCAATTAAATACATCTCTCTTAAAGAAAGAAAAGAAAACAGAAGCATTTCAAGTCTTTCGAGCGTGTTTGGTTGGATAGAAAGGCTGCTCTTAGATATTCGGTCCACCTGGAAAACTGCCCTAGTTTCCCAAGGAAAATAACAAAATAACTCTTTCCTAGTTCATTTTGTGCTATACATGCATAAAGTTGGGGGAAAATTGATCCTGAAGTGGGTTGTTGACATAGTTGGTACTAGAGATAGTAATTGTCTTTGAACTTTGAATGGATGAAATAACTTGTGGAACTCATGACTTTCATTTTCATATCATCTAACTTGTTTTCGTATGTGCATAGTGTGGTTGCAGATGCATGTGTTTCCATGGATGAATGGGTCCAGCACCCCACCGCCCATACTGCTTTAGATGATCTACTCCCTTGTGTGGACAATGCTACTGCTCAAGAGACCTCATCACGCAGCAAGGATACAACCTACAACCTTGTGAGCATGGTAGACAAGGTCATCAACAATTTCTCAAATCTTAACAATCCAGTACCCCAACTTGGACCGTTATATTTCAATCAGTCTGGCCCTCTATTACCTGTTCTTTGCAACCCATACAACGCCGATCTCTCTGATCGAAAGTGTGCCCTTGGTGAGGTGGAACTGAAGAATGCCACACAGGTAATGACCGTAATGTTAATGAAGTATTTACATGCTTCCTTCAGTTTCTCCAGGTTTGGTAATGTTTATGTCAGCATTGTAAGGAGCAACACTTTGAACTTTGTTTTGAGCAGGTGTGGAAGAGTTATGTGTGTGAGGTTAACACGGCAGGCATCTGTATAACCCCTGGACGGTTGACTCCCATCTTCTACGACCAAATGGAAGCTGCAGTAAATGTGAGTTATGGTTTGTATCGTTATGGTCCATTCTTGGTTGATCTGCAAGACTGCACATTTGTCAGGGACACATTCACTGACATAAGTAATAGGAATTGTCCTGGCCTTCGAAAACATAGCAGCTGGATCTACATTGGGCTGGTAATGGTATCTGCAGCTGTCATGTTATCGTTGATCTTTTGGGTAATCTACGCAAGGGAACGAAGGCACCGCGTGTACACCAAGCAGTTTATGGCTGGAGGTGGAGGAACAGGGGGATTCCAAGTCCAAGACAAGGGTGCTTAGAGATTTCCATTACTCAGTGACTTGACCCAAAGAGTTTTCTGTACATTATGCCAGTTATCTATAGGTTTGAGTTTGAATTGTTTGATTGCTTGTGCTTACTCAGAAGTCTGAACTCAATGAGACATAGTATTAGTATCGTGGAGCTAGCATTATCCCTCGCGGTGATTATTGTTACCCGAAAGTCAGAACTCAGTGAGATAGATTAGTTCTTGTATTATCTTCGAGCTAGCATTATATCTCTCTGATTATTGTTACTCTAAATGCCCATTGAAGCATAGTTGACATAAATATGATATGCTTATACATTTTTTAGAAGTCGAGACAAGCCCATTGGAAAGCCCCAAACCCAGGCAGAGCATGAGCATGAGTTTTGAATTCTATGCACTATTAACACGTGCTCGACTTGTTCTGCACAAACACTGTTTCAAGGAAGCTGTAGTAAATGTGAGAGAGATTGACTTTGTGGATTTTATGTTCACTCTGGATGATTTTAAGACCGACATGATAATGTAAACTATGCAACCTTTCATTCTCCTTCGTCACATATCCCCAAAGAAATTTGTGATGGGTCAAAAATGTTTTGAATGCGTTACCTTTTATGTGGAGATCTTGGGATGGTATTAGTGGGTGAAGATCAGATGTGCCCAAGATGTAGTTACCTAACTGTATCCTATTGAAAATTATATACCGCAGTTTATTATAAATAAAGACTACTTAATACATGCTTTTACCATTTGTCTTTAGTTTGTAGAAATATAGATATTTACTAACTTTCTGGGTGAAATTTTGGCAATTTAGCCTCAGGTTGGTTGCTGCTAGGTATATCAATCCCCTGTTCTCTGGTGACCTTTATTTTGCATCTGAACTGATTTACTGCTAGTGACTTTTATATATTAATCTCCTGCCCCATTTGAACATGTATATGGAACTGTGGATGTAATGGAATTTCTTTTTAACTAGTTAGTCACCATCTTATTTCTCATATTCTTTTGCAGGTTGCTGAAATCACTCGTATATTGAGAAGTGGTGGAATCTTTGTTGGAACCACTTTTCTGCGGTCTAGTCCTTCCACTCCATGGATATTCAAGCCCTTTAGAGAAGTAAATACCTATTCTCATTCATTGACTACCAAAATGTGATCAATGATAATAATGATTTACTTACTGTCATTATTGGTTACAAAAATGTGATCATACTTTCTTATTCTCATTGCAATCCATGTTCATATATGGTGGATTTATGCTTACAACCTCCAAGGTTGGAGACCAAATAAATCATATTAATCTAGGTGGATTAACAAAACGGACAACTTCACATCAATTTCATCCATTTTATAATTTTATTAGACAACACCCGACTACTTTGATTACTGCATATGCCATAGCAGCACAGGTAAGAAACAGAAGCTACAACTCTGTTAAATGCTTACCTAAAAGATTAAGTATTTGAGTATGAAATTCTCATCCAAATACTGTATGACCATAAATATTGATTTTGAGGTTTGAATTTACGTGGCAGAGGATCCATCAAACCAATACCTATTTGACGGAGGAAGAGCTTGAGGACTTATGTACATCGTGCGGTCTCACCAATTACTCGGTCAAAGTTCAGCAATCTTTCATCATGTTTTCTGCTCAGAAACTATGAGTTAAATAACTGGTCTGTTCAGAAACCAGAACTGAAGACCAAGTTTGAGCCATTTAACTACCATTTCTCTGTACATGGATTCCTCAGATATCTTGTTTTGTTATGTTATATTCTTTGTTCATTTGCCTTGGCTCAAATGGCATAGGTGGTGTGGGATAATCGGGAGCAGACCGTCTTTCAAGCTCCTTTTTTACATAAATTCCATGCTAGGGCTCAAATCCTAGTTTCCTAAATGGATTACCTTGCACATGTGACTTAGCCTCCCTAATATCATGCTCATGTGATTTTAAGCTCCTTTTCTGCCAACCATGTTCTAATTCAATTGTTTTCCATGTATAGCATATGTCTCTTTCTAATTTACATATAAGATTTGGCTTAGATGTATAATTAGAAGCTTGATTAATTTTTGAATACGTGGATCTGCATATCTAGAACAGATTAGGGAGCTTAAATCACATGTGAAAGGTTTTGCCATACCCTAATTATCATGGACACAAAGAGACCAATGACTCGTAAAAATCACATGTGCAAGGTTCTGCCAAACTCTTAGACACAGGGCTCTCAATTTTCTAAATTTTCTGTTTTTGTTTCCAACTCAATAATCTGGGTTTGATAGTATGGTGTCAAGGTCTCCAGGCTCATGTTGATACATGATCATCTATCCATCGGCATTGCTTCTTCGATTGGTTTTGCTGAGTTAGAGCTGATATGGGGCTCAACTTTTTAGCATTTCACCCTCTAAGAATGATAAATTTTCAAAATAACTTTTGGGCTAAATTCAAAAAAATTAATAAATAAATGTTTTAGGGAAACGGAATTGAGAGTAAATTGTTGTGTATTCTCATTGATAATAGGGGCCTGTTTATATAGATGATTACAATGCATAGAATCCGAATCATACATTGAATATGAATCTAGATCATTCTAATTTAACTTTATTACCACTAGGTCAAGTAACATAGGGTTTGGGCCAGACACACAAATAAGAATTACTTGAACACTCCCCCTTGTGTCGTCTAAACGCGGTGCTTCTCTCGTTGCCTCGCTAAAAACCTTGCCAAGTAACAAAAACCCAGTGGGACAAAAATAACTTCGGTCGAAGGGGGAAAAGAGCACAACACACCCTTCATGTTTCGAGATCATACATGTAGAGACCTCCCTCTGATGTCTGCATCTCCCCCTGATGACTACGATCATTGGAGTTCGGATAACTTCCGCAAACGATGTTACCAACACGTTTTTCGAAAGTGAAATTTAGGCAATGACTTAGTGAGCAAGTCTGTCATACTGTCCTCAGATTGAATCTAGTTCAAATTGATCTTGAGGAGAGTCTGTTAATTCTGCTACATCCTTTCATTTTTTTTTAAGGAAAAACAATTTTATTTTGTATTTGTAAATTTCTACAAATCATGGAAATTTTTTGTTGTTGTTGTATCTCATTTGTTGTTAATCTATTATCAACAACTAAACAAATCATATTCGAAGTAACGTTAATGTTTTTTAGATTGCGAATATTAATCTATTACATATGAAACTTAGAAAATAATAACCCGCAGCATTGCGCGGGTCAGGTTGCTAGTAAAATTGAAGAATACTATGCCTCATTCTTCTTCTGCTATACCCAGTTTGTCTATACTACATGCTTCTTTTGCTCCACCAAAAAACAAAAAAAAATTCATTCTGCATCATTTTTTGAGGTTGTCGGAAAGATGGGTTAAGTTGCCCGGAGACCATCTACGGGTAATAGAGCTGGTGGGTGTCCAAATCAATTCTAGGTATTGAAGGTGTTGGCACATAAGATCGCTTTCAAGCATTGCCAGACGAAGTGGAGGTTGGGTTTGACTTGTCGGAGATTGGGGAGCACAATGATAGTGGAGGTGAGTTGCGGGTGCTTAGAAACCAGTGGTGGGAGTAAACTGAATTTAGTCTTTATTCATTGACTACTGAAATGTGATTGATTATAATCAGGGAAAAAAATGCAAACAGTACCCGACCTTTGGCCTATTAGTAACTTTAGTACCTGACAAAAAAAAAATATCATTTTGGTACCTGAAGTTTGGACCCTGACCCAATATTAGTACCTAAAACACTGTTGGCCGTTACGGTGTTAGCCATGTGACAAACTTTGAGGGGCATTCTCGTCCCTTCACTCAATCTCTTCTTCTTCCTCTCACTTTCTTCGTCTTCTGCTTCCTCCCAACTCTCCTTGTTTCTCTCAATCTCTTCTTCTTCCTCAAGCTCAGATTTCCAATCCAGCCACCCACACCATGCCAATCAAATCTCGCCGCACAATCCACCATTCTCCGTTGCTGTCGCTATAACCCTCGCTCAAACTTCACCCGAAACAAGGCTGAGAGAGAAAGAAAGAGGTTCGTACTTGGCGGCCATAGAAGGAGTTCGAGTCTGAAATCGGACGAGTTTGGGTCTGTGGTAGAGCCAGGTACTACCCATTGCTTCACCTTCATTCCCCAATTTCATCGTCCGTCTTTTCAACTCTTAATGCTCAATCTCCCATTGCAATTCGCAATTTGCCAGAAATATATGACGAATTTGTGGTGGAAGAGAAGGAAGAAGAAGACTTTTCTTGCTATTTTGAACAAATAGCTTCCTCTCCTCATCGTCGACGTCTTTCTGGGGTCAGATCGTCCAGCCGGCAACTCAGGAAAAGGAATTGAAGTCGGAAAGCTTTGTGTTTTCAACGAATTCTGGTGACTGATTAGGATGCATGAGGTATAGAAATCACTCTCCTCTTCCCTCTTCACGCTCTACATGATGGGTATCACTGGTTTTTGAATTTGATCAAGTTTTGATTAACTGGGTTTATAGAGACTGGAAACGTAATTGCAAAGAAACCAAACTCAAACTGGATGGAAATCTCTTAATCTATTCAATCAGTTCAGGCTTCATAAATAGCCTCAAACACTAATAACTTAAGCTAAAAACATGATCACGTTTGGCTACATACAGCCACGTGCAAAACAGAAAACAAATACTAATTCAAACTAAAACTGAATCCTAGAAACTAGGACATTATTCAACTGAATGACAAAACCTTAAGAACAAGTCAAAACCCTTCAATTCCCTCCCTTAAGCTAATGCAGTAAACAATTTAGCTTATATCAGTGACATCACACATTCCTAACTTGCTCCTGAGCCTTTGAAAGGTGTCGAACTTCAATGGTTTTGTCATGATATCAGCCAACTGATTGCTACTTCCACAATGAACAAGAGAAATTGAACCTTCTTTAGTGAGATCTCTGAGGAAATTGTACCTTACATGGATGTGTTTGCTTCGACCATGAAGCACTGGGTTCTTGGAAAGTTTAATGGAGGAGCTGTTATCACAATTGATGCTGATGCAGCCCTCCTCATGTCCGAGCTCCTTCAAGATCTTCTTTAACCATATCGCCTGACACGCACACATAGTTGCAGCAACAAACTCGGCTTCTGTTGTTGACAAGGTCACAATCGGCTGCTTTTTAGAACTCCATGAAATAGCTCCAGAGCTTAACAAGAAAACATAACCACTTGTGCTTTTGCTATCCTCCATGTCCCAAGCGTAGTCACTGTCAGTGAATGCCATGAACCTGTCATCTCCACCATTCTTGTAATGTATGTCATAGTTCACAGTCCCTTTCAAGTATCTAAGAACTCTCTTTGCCGCCTGTAAATGCAGCTCAATGGGTTTTGCCATAAATCTGCTTATAAGGCTGGTAACAAACATTAAGTCCGGCCTAGTTGCTATCAGGTACATCAAGCTGCCTACAAGCTGCTTGAAGTAGGTCTCATCGATCACAACTCCATCTTTGTCTCTTCCAATTTTGAACCCCGGTACCATAGGACTGTTAACTTCATTGCTTTCTATCATTCCGAATCTTCTTAGAACCTCCTATGCATTCCTCTGATAGATGAAAATACCTTCTTCCTTTTGTAAGACTTCAATACCAAGGAAATAACTCATACTTCCCAAGTCAGTCATGTCAAACTCTCTCATCATAGAATTTTTAAACTCAAGCATCAAACCAGCATCATTACCAGTATAGATTAAATCATCAACGTACAGACTTACAATGATGATTTTACCTCCACCTCCTTGCTTTGTGAACAAAGTTTGTTCACTCTCACATCTTTGAAATCCTTCATTGACAAAATGAGACTCTATAGGACTGAACCAAGCTCGAGGAGGTTGTTTCAGACAGTACAAAGCTTTGTGCAGTTGATACACCATGTGCTCCTTGCCCTTCTTCTCATATCCTTTAGGCTGCTCAATAAACACTTTCTTAATCAAATCTCTGTGCAAGAAAACAGATTTGATGTCTAGTTGAAAGATCCTCCAGCCCTTCTGAGTAGCTAAAGCAATGATGGTCCTTACTGTGTCTAGTCTTGCTACAGGTGCAAAAACTTCTGAGTAGTCAATCCCCTCCTTTTGTGAGTAACCCTTTACTACCAGGCACGCTTTGTACTTGATCACTCCTCCTTGCTCATCACGCTTGGTTTTATAGATCCATTTCACCCCAATTTTCTTGGCCCCCTCTGGTAAGTCCGTGAGAGTCCAAGTCTTGTTCTTTTTGATTGAGTTGATTTTAGAATCCATAGCCTGCCGCCACTTTTCTTCTTGCATTGCATCTTCAAAGAAAGTAGGGTCTTCACCCATGACATCTTGCACCATATAAGATTCATCCTCACTCAACCCTCCACCACTCTCATAATCCTCCATCTAGGCAGGCCTTCTTCTCACCCTCCCTTCATCTACACCACTTTCTACAGACTCATCTATTCCTCTGCTAGCCTCGTTAGGGTTACATCTCCCTTCATTCCCATTTTCTTCTCCTGTTACTTCTCCCTCACTCACATCATCATCATCACTCCATTTTAAATCTACTGAAATTTGCTGCTCATATGTGTCACCCCACTCCCACATCTTTTCTTCTTCGAAAATAACATCCTTGCTCACCACTATTCTTTTTGCACAAGGGTCAAACAACCTGTACCCTTTAGATTCTTCAGTCACCTCCAATAGAATACAGGTAAAGCTTTTGTTATCTAACTTACCTCTTCTTGCATTCGAAATGTGCACATGAGCAATGCTTCCCCAAACCCGGAAGTGATCCACAAAAGGTTTGATTCCACTCCATGCGTCTTGGGGTGTGACATCTTTTACTGCCAAGGTAGGACATCTATTCAGTACTTAGAAGGTCCACATTACAGCTTCAGGTCAAACTGTTTTTGGGACTTTCTTGGCGGATAACATTGATCGAACCATGTTCATCACAGTTCGATTCTTCCTCTCGGCCACGCCATTTTGATGTGGCGTATAGGCTGTGGTGAGCTGCCTCTTGATTCCTTGATCTTTACAGAAGTTGTTGAACTCATGAGATGTAAATTCTCCTCCTCTATCTGTCCTTAAGCACTTGATAAACATTTCTGCTTCCTTCTCAATCATCTTCTTGAAGTTTTTGAAGTTGTTTAGTGCCTCAGATTTTTCACACAAAAGATACACCCATGCCTTACGACTAAAGTCATCAATAAAACATAAGATATACCTCTTGCTACTATTGGATGTGGAAGAAATAGGCCCGCAGATATCTGCATGGATTAACTCAAGAACTTGACTTGCTCTCCAGGTGCTTTGTTTTGGTAGGACGTTCCTGTGTTGCTTCCCATTTAGGCAATCTGTGCAGGTAGTCTTCGAATCTTCAAGCTGGGGTAGTCCATGAACCATCTTCTTGGATTGCAAGGTTCTTAAACCTTTGTAACTCAGATGTCTGTACCTCTGGTGCCATAAGTGAGTTAAGTCTGAGCTGCTTGTGTGAAGACATTCTTCGAGTTGAGCATTTGAGGCTTGATTTTCAGCTAACAGGATAAACATGCCATTCAAACTCATTTTTCTTTGAGCAGTCTGTCCTCAGTGTGGATGATAAATGTTACAGGTGCCATTTTGAATCAAAAACGATAGGCCTCTCTCTGGAAGTTGCCCAATGCTCAAGAGATTGTTCCTAAGGTCTGGAACAAAATATACTTCTCCAACAATTAAGTAGCACCATTTAAAACAAGTTTCACACTTCCCTTTCCAGTAACATGCATTCTAGAATTATTTCCAAGTTTTACTGAATGTTTAAAGTTTACATCCAAACTTGAAAACATACCTCTATCTCCACACATGTGATTAGAGCACCCAGAGTCCAAGAACCAAGCATCCTATCTTTTTGCATTATGCATCTCCATGTATGCCATCAAGAGCAAGTCATCTTCTTCTTCTAGTTGGGCGTAGTTTGCCTCCTTGGAACTGTTCCATTTTGGGCACTTGTATTGAAAGTGACCAAGGTTGTGGCATTTGAAACATTCCACTGTTGCCCTATTGAAAGTCTGCCTTCCTCTCCCTCGACCTCTTCCTCTGAGAGCTGCTATTCCTCTGCCTCTCATGTTCGCTCGATCTTCCACTTTTAAGACTTGATCGTAGTCTTCTCTGTTCAACCTCTGGAACTTCTGCTTGTGAACCACCAACGAGCTTTGCAATTCATCAATGGATATGGAGTCAGTGTCTCTTGACTCCTCAATGGACACCACCACATAAGTGAACCTCTCAGTTAGGGTTCTTAAAATCTTCTCCACTATCTTCGAATCCGGCATGTCTTCACCGTTGCTCCTCATTTTGTTGGAGACAGTCATCACCCTAGCAAAATACTCCGTGATGATTTCACCATTCTTCATCTCAAGCACTTCAAATTCTCTTCTTAGTGATTGACGAAGAGACTTCTTCACTCTGTCATTCCCTCAAAATTTCCTCTTCATGGAGTCCCAAACAATCTTGGCAGTGCGTCGATCCAGGATCTGTTCGAAGGTTGTTTTATCAATGGCTTGATAGAGATAGTGTTTCACCTGATGATCTTTGGTTCTGGCATCTTCTAGCTGTGTTTGCTGTGCCTCAGTTAGTAAGACTCATTCTCTTTGCTCCTCGAAGCCATTCTCCAGCAAACTCCATAGGCCCTTTGCTCTGAGCAAATTCTCCATCAGCTTGCTCCAGTGATCATAATGACCGTCGAAATGAGGAATCCTGGCCAAGCTCTTCTCCTCGCTCATCTCTCTCTCTCTAAGCTGCTGCTTATCACACCTTTTCCTCAGGCCCAGTGGGGGCTCTGATACCAGTTTGTAGAGACTGGAAACGTAATTGCAAAGAAACCAAACTCAAACTGGATGGAAATGTCTTAATCTATTCAATCAGTTCAGGCTTCATAAATAGCCTCAAACACTAACAACTTAAGCTAAAAACATGATCACGTTTTGGCTACATACAGCCACGGGCAAAACAGAAAACAAATACGAATTCAAACTAAAACTGAATCCTAGAAACTAGGACATTATTCAACTGAATGACAAAACCTTAAGAACAAGTCAAAACCCTTCAGGGTTTTGGTTGGTTTCGGGGTCTGTCACAAGTACCATCGCCGGTAGCTTTTCTGGCTTCGTCACTTCACCGTTGACGGTGTGTGAGGTATAAAACTCGATCTTCTTTTGATACTCTAAATGTTGGTGTCCTTGGTTTCGATTTGTCATCGAGTTTTGATAAAGTCGTTGTTTGGGGTATTGTCGGCAGAGTTTCTGGTTTGTTTCTGACGTTGATTGGCATTCTGGAGGAAGAACTGCTTGGTGATGTTCATTTTAAGAATCTGTGTAGTGGAGTGCAAATCCGAGCGTGATTGGATGGTAGCAAGGAGTTGCTTCGAAGTTAGAAAGCTTCATGTTCAATGATCGTGTTCGAAACTAGACACAGTAGCAATACCCATGATTAACACAGTGAAGGTAAATTTCGATTCTCACAATCCATGTGTATTGCGGCTGTTCTTTTAGGTGCAGAAGTGGAATGGGTTTGTGGAGATATGATTATTGTTGGCTCTATTATATTTTGATTGATTATGCTGGAAAATGAGATTGGCTTGTTGATTAGCTGCTATACTGAGAACCGAAAAATATGGAAATTGAGTTGTTGTTATAATCTTGGATTAAGTGCGTTACTAGAAATGTGATATTAGTTGAGTTTGGCCATGAATTAGAAAAAGATAATGAAGGAAAAACATGAGCGGGTGCCCTTGTATACTGCGTTTTGATATTCAACAGTTGGGAGGAAGAAGAAAACGAAGAAAGCGAGAGGAAGAAGAAGAGATTAAGTGAAGGGACAACAATACCCTTCAAAGTTTGCCACACGGCTAACGCCGTAACGACCAACAGTGTTTTAGGTACTAATATTGGGTCGAGGTCCGAACTTCAGGCACCCAAGTGATATTTTTTTTTTTTGTCAGGTACTAAAGTTACTAATAGGCCAAAGGTTGGGTACTGTTTGTATTTTTTTCCCTTATAATCACGAGCAATGATACCCGCGCTTTGCTGCGAGATTTATTGTTGGTAATAATTTACAATAATGAAAGATATAATTGAAAATGATTTTATTTTTATTTTTTTTGTAAAATGGGAAAAATGACTTTATTATTGATCAAACTGATAAAATACCATATATTACATCAATTGCAATAGTATTTTTGTGAAGAGACACAAACTGTTCCTGATTGAATTGCTCTAGAAAGTACTCCCATATCATTTGATTCCTCCAAGCCTTTGATTTCCATTACCACATTGTTCTGTGATAGAATATGTATCTCTCTAGACAATCAGCTTTCTGTTTTCGTTGTGCAACAGTTGCATCCAGCGGCATTAGCAGTACCTCACCTGGACAGAACTCCCTCTTGAATTCAATTTTCTTATCAGTCAGACTTGATTTGGCAAACCAAAGTCATTAGCTGCTCTTTCTCATCCCCAAATGGATATTCTTTTACAAAGTACTTAGTGGCCAAGAAGAAGCCTCCACTTAATGTCTCGATGCATCACCTTTGGTTCAATGGCGTTGTGTAAATAAGCCAGACTGCAAAAAGTATATCTTGTGACTTGTTGAATAAGAACAACACGTTGGCATCAAAGGCAAAGTGAGATATCTATGGTGACAAATACCTCCATGAAGTTACTACTCCAAGTTTCCATTGTTGACATACGTGCAGTATATCTGAGATAAACATAACTCGCGATACTACGCTTTGCCGCAGGTAGTATAAATGCATTCTACTCGTATAACAATTGTAAATTGCTTTTTTCCTAACTGAACTAACAACTAACAAAAATCAAACGAAGAGGATTCAAATAAGAAACCAACCCAAAATCAGAAAAGAACATTCACAAGTTAAATATTCTGCCCCACTTCTAAATGCATTCTGTGTCACATTCTCACTTCACATTTAGTGAAGATGGCAGCTCTTTTCAACTGATCCAATTGTTCATAGGTGAAAATTTTCAAGTTAGGCATCTTCTTTTCCAAGCTCTTTAAAACCTCTGATAGTGTTTTGCAATCTAGTAGCTCCTCTTGATTGTGTGTAGTCTATGATGGGGAAGCACACGGTTTCATTGAAACTGGTTCATTACACTCACTGTCCAATTCACCACCAAGGCAAGGAAAAAATATCCTTTCCTGATCAATGAAAGCAGAGGATATTAGTATTCATCATGGCACTGCATTTGACTTCAATATAGAGGAAATTAATATTAGTACAATTAAGTGTGGTACCTCAACGTGTGTTGGGGTTGGGTATTCAATCATTGATTCAAGTAGTTGAGAAGCTACATGATCAACCTAAGCAATCATGACTCCATAGGAAGCTTCAATGATTTTTTCCTGCTTGTGAATGGCTTCGAAGCTCTCAATTTTCACCAAAACTCTAGATCTGCAAACAATCTCAAAAGATAAAATCAATTTTATATAAATAGAAAGCATAGATCTTTCAAGATTAAAGAAAGCTATACATTAGCTGCTACATAACAGAAACCAAAGGTGTATTCCCAAAAAATAAAAAAATTATAGAAATTTTTCTCCCTCTTCTCCTCTATGCAAAAATATGATACCAAGTATAAGCTGATTTGTTATACCACACCTTCATTCTTAACAACTCATGGTCTTGGACAGGAAGGGAAGATCTCCACCAGGGGATAACCCCCTTCAACTGTGATGATAGCAGCTTGGACTACAGGGAAATTATTTAAACCTTTTAAAATGTATGCACTGAAGTCTCATGGGCTTTAAACATACTACTCAAAACTAATTGAAATAAATCCACCAAAAGAGACAATCAATATTCAGTACATTAGATAATAGTGTTCGAACAAAACCTCAATGTTAATTTCATATATTGGCAATCAGATCACTCCAGCTCTTCCAATTCGTCATACTGCATAAAAATTAGAGAACAAAAGAACAATACTTTTTTAGTATAGTAATCGACCAAACTGATGCAGCAACTTTCTTTACATGCATAAATGATATACTATTACCTTAGTAGTAGGAAAAGAGTCAGATGTGTAATTACTAAAAGATAAATTTGTGCTGCTTAGACTTAAAATTGCAATGATAAGCATAGACTTTTACCTCATCAAGATCAGTTCATCTTCTCTCCAAAGTAGAAGTATTCCTGTTTAGCCCCAACCTTTGAAATTCAGCTTCAAGTTCAGCCTCTATTTTACTCATCGAATTTGAACTTACACGAACTCTACCAACATAGTTGGTTCATTTTCTGTTCAGGAGATTTGTTCTAATTCAAATATCAGTAACAATCATCCTGTGATCCTCTGGTGTGCTGTTCCAAACAATAACCTCCTAACATAAAAAAAATTAAAAAATATAAAAAAAATATATAGGAGAAGCTGATGATGAATCTGAAAAGCATTTAGCTAACGTTTCCTTTAAAATATATATGAAGCCACAGTTGTGATTCTTTATACTGGAAGATACGTAACTATGTGATTACGTACCACTCTCCATTTCCTGCCCTACAATATTCCCGGAGACATTCAGATGATGTACTGAATACAAAATATACTGACAGATTCTTTTCGAATAATGATGAATGCAAAATGCCTATTATAGAAACCTTAGATACTGGTATATTGTCTACCGCTATCACTTGTAAATTTAGGGGTAGGTTTGTTTACTCAAAATCTAATGAAATGAAATTGAAAAAACTCAGGAAATTATTTCTGGGAAGCAAAACTCACAATAGATGAATTTATAATAAATTATACAACAGAAAGTTCAAGTATAAATATTAATAAAGTTAGCCTGCAACTTCAGAAACTAAACCTTAACAGGTGTGTGAACCTATAGCTCTTAAGGAAGCATGAGTTGCAGCAAGAACAGTTTGAAGGATCTTCCAAGTGATTACTCCTCAATATAAGAAACTCAAATTGTGGATCAGTTCTTTTACTATGGGTGACTGTCAATGAAAGGTTTTTTATAGTAGGATGTACCATTATGAGAAACGCAGATTGTAAAACCATAAAAAATGACAAAAGAAAATCAAAGAAAGATTGGAGATTAGAAGAATAAAGACTTGGTCTTCCCATATTTGAAGCATCATTCGTTCAAAGATGCAAGGGTCAGTCTTAGAATCAAAATCTTTATTTTTATTCTATTTGGACCTGGGACGACAACCTCATTGAATGATAACCATATTTTCATATGATTTCCATTTCTGACATGTACAGACAACATGTTGGATCTTGTATCTATTTTTCTGTTTCGTAAGTAAATAGATCAAATCTATACAAACTAATCCAAAAGTGCCAAACCCAAAAGATTTTGAAACAGCTAAACATAAAATCTATCAAATCCATATTTTTTTATAATATTTGAAACAACTATACTCTGTGTTTCAATGCAATTAAAAGAAACATAAATTAATCACAAATTCAGAAATAGAAATTTAAGTAAGAAAGAACTCACAACTCACAAATTAAAAAAGCAAATTGGCTCAGAGACAACTTACCTCGTACTCATATGATGAGGTGACAATCTCCTTTTGTGAATTTCAGCTATCTCTCTCTCTATGTCTTTGTGCAAAGCAAAGCAAACAATCACAACCAATCTCTCTATTTCTGTGTGGATCGTTCTTGATAAGTGATCAAATTGAAATGGATCAAAATACCTGAAAATATAACCAAAGACAGCACAGCTTAGTGGAAGTTGAAACATGAAGCTAGATAACTGAATTTTTATTTTGTATGATGTAAGACGTACGATCGATGTACAATTAAGCTAAACGCATAAGAATTCAGTCAGTATCTAAGCTCTCAGTATCATTATTGCCTTCACTTCAAATTAAATGTCAAACAATTACATCCACTGGAAAGACAATAGGAAAATGGACAACCATATACTGGTAGCCCCAAAATCATATAGCTAAAGCTTGTCCCAATCTCCAGTTTCTCTTTCTAAAGCACCAACACAAACAAAACAAAAGAAATAACTATACTGTATAATATTTGAAACAACTATACTCTTTGTTTCAATGCAATTAAAAAGAGAAACATGAATTAATTCCCCACATTAATTGACCAACCAAAACAGAAATAAGATGAGTTAAAAACAGAAACATAGATTAATCACAAATTCAGATATAGAAATTAAAAAAACAAAGAACCCACAACTCACAAATTAAAAAGCAAATTGGCTCAGAGACAACTAACCTTGTACTGAGATGATGAGGTCAGAATCTCCTTTTCTGAATATCAGCTATCTCTCTCTCTCTATGTTTTTGTGCAAAGGAAAGCAAACAATCACAACCAACCTCTATTTCTCTGTTTAGCCAAAACAAACAAAACAAAAGGTGCAAGCAAGAAATTTAAAACAAAATGCCTCACCCTTGATTTTAAACTGTAGAGCTTTGACAGTTTAGCTGCTGTTCCATTTTAAACCTGCAGAAAAGAGGCCGGTCAGCTACAACCTTTGGTACTTCGTAATACAATTGGGGTATACTGCGTTTTACGTACAGAAATAAATTGAAAGTATTTTGTGAATTAAACAAAAAAGAATGAATCAGTGGTATCATTGCAATTTGAAAGAGGAGTTCCAATTAAATGTGCTGCTATCTAAGCATTTGTAGTACCCAACCAAACAAACAAAAAAAATAACAAACAAAAAACAACAACAGAGCTGGAGGATAGAAGTTCTTAACAGTGGGATCCTTGTCTAAATATGAAAAAGAAGAAAAGAAGAAAGAAAACAAAAGAGAAGAATGAATGTTCTGATATACATAACACAAAAGAAGGCTTAATTAACAAACTGCAAGCAAAGTTCTTTCATACTCAGCTTAAGAACACAAAGGAAAAAACCAAAACAATCAAAATGTTCAATGAAGATAAAGAAGTTTGGCACTCCAAAAAGCCTGTCCACTCACAATTGAACTGGCTATTTTATTTGTTTATGTGATGGTCCATAATTCCATATTCCAGCTGAAGATGTAAATTCCAACATTAAATAACAAAGATATCTATTACAGACATGAATGAAACATAAGAATAGTTTCACCAAAAAAAAAGAAAAAGAAAAATCAAAACAGAGGCAGTATAAAATAAAAATTAATACCTTTCAATTGGCACGGTTCTATCAATAAAGAAACTCTGATTTGCAACTGGACTGGAACGTGAATGTCAACCTATTTGCAAAGTTTGGAAACAGTTAGTTCAGAACCATGGTCAGCACCAATACAAACCATATTAACATTTATAAAGTAGAAGTAAACATGGAATAAAAAACTGAGACATAAGAATAATCCAAAACATGATTAGCATCAATACAAACCGTATTAACATTTATAAAATCTATACCATGAATACAAACCATATTAACAATTCCAAAACCAAAAACAAACTGAGGTGAAGTACAAAATAAAAATTCAACTCTACTAAAGATAAATAAAAATGGGTTGGTTCCCCTGAATGAAAATTTTCACAAAACATGGGTATTCATTACCAAAGGCTGAAATCTTGTCCTCCTTTTTGCCTTTTTTTTCCCTTTCGAAAAAAAGAAGAAAGAATTTAGAAACTCTATCTATATTACAGATTGGAAATGTAGCAACAAACAAACATATAAGCCAATGAATAAAGCAAACATTGTAAACAGAAAAACAAATCAAACCAAATCGAAAGTCAAAACATCAAGAAGTAAAGGAATATATAGCATGCATCAACCATCAGAGCCCCATAAACAGAAAAATGAACCACTGAAATTTTTTACCTGCAGTCAACAGTGATGTCGATTCAATGTCTGCAAAATCCGTAATCGTTGCCTCAGTTTTCCTACAGCAGACCTGCATAAATAGACAAATTAGAGATGTTAAACAATTATCAATTGTTTATTGGCTCCAATCAAGATTGTTGAAATAAACATGGTGTTTTAAGGCAAGGACTGCTGAAAACGCATTCCTACACTTATTTCTACATTTTGGGAGTTTGGTGCAGAACTCGAATTGTTAAATTAGAAAGCTGACATTTTAATTTCCAAAATTTTGAATGTTAACTATCTTTGTTCCACACCAACATACAACAACAAACAACTTTCTAGAGTAAAAAGACCATAAGCATTTTCAGGGATTAATAATGATTATCAAAAGCTACTTAAGGTCTGATTGTAGAACACGACGAAATCAAAACCTTAATGCGGAGTACTTGTTTTGATAAGACGACAACAACAATATCAATAACATATCAACAAATACTAATTCTTTGCATTAATACTGATCTGTATTTGGGGTTCTTGTTTCCAGAGAAGAATACACACATGTAGAATTTAAAGAATGATATCGCAGAAACAGGCGATCAATGTTTTAACTTCTGACTTAAAGTCACAGGAAATTAATGACTTTATGGATCAAAGGCAAGTAATCCAAAACAAAGCCAGCATCAAAAAACTTAACGCATCAGAAGCTAATCTTAAACTTAATAAGACAAAAAATGAGAATATCTTATTGAAGCTTGCATAAATTTCCTGAGTAATAAAAAAGAAACAAATGTGATTCAGATTGAAGAACCAAAACTCAACAATATTCATGTGGAAAAGCAATAGAAATAGGCTCAATTCATTGTATAATGAAAGGTTCAAAACAGGTGTAAAAAAATGTATAAAATTTATGAATATGAATTTATTGCAGATTAATTTTAAGGTGTTAAAAAAAAAATGCTTAAGATCAAAATACCAACAGAATTTGGCAGAGAGCTAATACAAATCTAAAGTAAGGCAATCAAAGTTAATTAAGTATATCCATTTGTAAAATTGAGTTTAACATTAGACAGAGAGAGTGAAAACAGTTGAAACCAACTTAAATGGTTGATTTCAATAAGCAAGAGATGTTTTTTAAAATCCATTTGAAAATCATAACAACAATTTGAACAGAGCAGGCCAATCAGAAGTATCAATTCTTTATTACCAAAACTACTGAAAACAGTGATTTCTAATATTTAAAGCACACCAACTACATTTTGTATACAAAGAATTTGAAAATCTATACCCGAATGCAAGACAACTGAAGAATCCGCTTGCAAATTGTTCCTAAAATCTGCAAAATACAGTGGCAACAATCAGAGAATTTAATAATACCATCAGTATACACACTATAAACTAAGTGGAAAAATTATCTAATATAATTTTACAGTGTATACCTGAATAACAATAAAAAAGCAAGATAACACTGATCGATAGACAAAGGAACAGCAGCAGCAAAACAATGCTAAGATTCTTTTGCATAAAATCTGTAGAAGCCAAATAAAACAACAATGAAACATTGAAATTGATTGTTAAACTACAAACACTAATTTCAATACAAAGTTTCTGTATGCGAAAAAAGAAAAAGAAAAAAATAAGTTAGTTTTGATATCAGAGGCCAGACATATAGAAATATTTGATTCATTTATTGTTCAGACTATACGAACATCAGAATTTTAGTTTGATCTTACAATTTATGATCAGTTTCCTTCCATATTCAATACATTGCCTATACTTAATTACTTTCAATCTATGATGGATATTAATTTTGACCACAGGTTGGATGCTAAAGGTACTGCAGAGTGGGCTGTAGACAACTGTACTATTGCCTAAACTTACGTACGTAGTAACATAACTGCATTTTACTAAATGAACTAAAGTAATCGGACAATATGATAGATAAGGATGAAATTTCAATAAATGCTTATTATAGCATCAGTTTCAGAATCATCAACTCCCATGCTTGATTTTATAATCAGTTTATAAAACTTATCTCACAATTTATAATCAGTTTCCTTCTATACTCAATAACTCATTGACTGATACAAATTGTGATAGACGACAATTGTAATCATTGACAGAGAAAAAGGGAAACTCAAATGGAACTAATTCAGATTGGATCAACAAAATGCGGAGGACACCAAAATGATTTAGCAGTGGGTGCCTATTTTAATATATTGGAGTCGACTAATACTATTTCGTAAAGATATATACTCTAGTTTGAATATACACAGTTGATCATTTCTGTTTCGGATAAATGCAGAAACTAAGCCTTAATGGGTGTGTAAAGGTATAGCTGCCAAACAAAAGAAAACAATTCATACTATGATTGTCCTATCCAAATTGATATACAAAATCATATCTAACTTCGTTAAATTGCAGACACAAAAACAAACTCGCATTATTAGGGAATTCTGTACTTCAATGCTTTCTAAATCAATTGCTAAATTCATAATTACGCTCTAGATCCAATTCCTCGGTGCCTGCCTTTGTCCTAAACATCTTACCTCTTAAAGAAGCTATCTCCCTCACTCTCCACAGCCTAGCTTAGGAAGTATATAAGAAAGTCAAATCATGGATCACTTCTTCAACTGTAGTTAATTGCGAATGAAAGCCTTTTTATAGTAGGATGTAAGATTAAGAGAAAAAGAGATCATAATAATGATAAAAAAAATGAGAAAAGAAAATCAAACGAAGATAGGAGATTAGAAGAAGGCACACTTGCTCTTCCCATACTTGTACCATCATTGGTTCAAAGATGCAGGGGTCCCTCTTAGAATTAAAATCTTTATTTTTATTAGTTGCTGAACTGAACTAAACTCAATAAATCCTTTTAAAGACAACACCATCATTCGTTCAAAGATGCAGGGGTCCCTCTTACAATTAAAATCTTTATTTTTATTAGTTTCTGAACTGAACTAAACTCAATAAATCCCTTTAAAGACAACAACATTCTTTTACTTCCAGTAAAACCTGATCACCCAAAAACAGTAACACTTTTTTTCACTATTCTTCTACTTATTTTTATTATAAATTTTCTCTTATTGATAACTCTTCCTTTTTCTTCTTCACAGTTATATATAAAACTCACACAACAATATACCAGAGGGACTTTTCATTTTCCAATAAAAAACTTTCATATTAGTTGCATATTTTTCATTTCGGATCTTCCTTGTTTGGTGATTTGCTGCCATGGATTGAAATATTTCAGCTCAAGAAAGCAACCACAATATCTTAAAAGTTGCGCTGAGAGGTACACCCCAAGATTGAAATAGGGCGAAAGGAATTGACAGACCATACACACATCCATACTCCAGGGTATGCAGCTCATAGGCAAGTATAATTCTAAAAACAACTTGGCATGCATAACATGCAAGAAAACAAAAGACTCAGACCTCAAATTGCACCAAATTCATAGACAATACTTCCCACGTTTGAAATTTTTACAGAGATTTGTTTATAGCCATAGCGGAATTAAAGCCTAATAATAGTGAATAGTCCATGGAAATAACCATTCCTCAAATACTAAGGTCTTTTTTCACTTAATCGAAGCATGTAGTAAACACCCGAAGTAGCCATTATAATAGCAATTTGAAAACTAACAAAATCGTTTACACAAACCACCTTTAAAATCAAAAGCAACTCATTTTAAATCAGATTGGTTAACATTGATTGCTATTGATTTTCAAATGCCTAATGTTTAAAACACTAATATAGTAATATCTGAATCGCTGCCATAAAATTTAGGCTAAGCAAATTATACCTAAAGTTTTAAAATTAGATTATGGAATCAGATTGGTTAACATCGATTGGCATTGACTGTCATATATCTACTATTTAAAACAGTAATGTCTAAAGCTGCCATAAAATTTAGACTAAGCAACTTATGTCTAAAGCTTTAAAATTAGATTACAATTGGAAAGCTTTCAAGTTATATATCTGGTACTATAATTAGGAATATGAATATATCATTATCACAAAATTGGGAATCATATTAAAATAGCAGAGGAGCTTACCTAAGCTCTGAGATTGTCTTGTAGAAATTGATATGCAAAATGACATTTAACCTTGTTAAACTGCAGGCAGAAAAACAGAGTCATATTTCCAAGTAATCAATCCTCAATATAAGAAAGTCAAATTTTCGATCACTCCTAATTACAGACCACTGAATGAAAATGAAAAAATGACAGAAGAAAATGAAAAAAAGACAGGATATTAGAAGAAGAGACACCTCGTCTTCTTATACTTCAACCATCATTCATTCAAACATGCACGGGTTAATCTTACAATCAAAATCTTTATTTATATTCTATTTGGACGTGGGACAACAATCTCAGTGAATTATAACCATATTTTCATATCATTTCCGTTTCTCACATGTACATAAAATAGGTTGGACATTGTTGTTATTTTGGAAAACAGTTAAGTAAATACATCAAATGTATACAAACTGATCCGAAAGTGCTAAACCCAAAATATTTTGAAACACGTAGATATAAAATTTATCAAATGTATTAGTTTTTATAATATTTGAAACAACTATACTCTTTCTTTCAGTACAATTAGAAACAGAAACATAAGTTTATTACAAATTCAGGAGTACAAATAAAAAAAAATAAAAAACTCACAGCTCAGAAAAGAAAAACCAAATCGGCTTAGAAACAACTAACCTTCTACTCAGATTAGGGCTGCATGCGGATTGGATTGGATCGGTTTTGACTCCAAACCGTCTCTAAGCCAAAGTAAGCGGTTTAGACATTTTAGACAACCGGTCATCGAAGAAAATAAACTTAATCCGATCCAATCCAGTCCATTTAAAGATGGTTTGGTTCGGTTGGTAAGGCGGTTTTAACCTATATAGCATTGACGTTTTGTTTACGAAAAATTCATAGTAAAAATACTAAAACTCAATCTCAATAATAAAAATTTAATAATCAAAATCCAAAACTAATATTCAAATAACAAAATCCAAAATAGTTTCAAAATGATTCACTTATTTGGGTTTTAAGCCTTTTGGGTCTAGGATTCAATATGGGGTAGTATATCATTTTGAGAATCAAATTATAATTGGAGATTTATAACTTACTTATAAAAGACTACCCACAAATAAATAAATAAATATATATATATATATATATTATGTATATAAATTAAAAAAAATTTCCTATTATATTTAATACATATCGGTCGGTTCGGGTTTCACGGTTCAAGTAAAAGAAAAACCAAACCAAGCCAATTCATAAACGGTTTGGTTCGGTATTGAACCGGATTTCATATTTTAATGCTAAAAAACCTTAACCAAACCATATTTACCGGTCGGTTTCGACCGGTTTGGCCGGTTTGTACCGTGTTTTGCACACCCCTAACTCAGATGATGACGTGAAAATTCCCTTTTGTGAACATCAGCTATCTGTGCAAAGCAAAGCAAACAATCACACCCAATCTCTCTATTTCTTTGTGCATCATTCTTCATAAGCTGTCAATTTGAAACGGATAGCACAACCAAGCTTTAATAATTTCACAATGCATTCTGTTCTACAAACTTTTTAACTGATTCTACATGTAGCGGTCTAATTCTTTTGATTTTAAGAGCAATATTTGGCTTCAATACGTGTTCTTGTTAAAAAAGACCAAGTCTAAAGATTCAAACACATTTCTTAAGTTGCTACAATATTGTATGATACTACTTGCATTAAGCGGAGGTTTTTTTGACTACATCATCTTACTGACCTAGTGGTACTCAATTTTGTATCTGCGAAGTAGCAGTACTCCTACTTGCATTAAGTGGAGGTTTTTTTGGCTACATCCTCAATTTTGTATGTGCGAAGTAGTAGTACTCCAGTTTCTATATAAACAGCCCTTTAAAATGAACACTTACTGTCTCTAACCCATCTTTTGTCTAATATACAATATTCATAAGAGCAATGGCAATGGCAATGGCAATGAAAGGAGACTTTACCAAACATATACCCAAATCAAACACACACCTCTTCCAAAACCCAACAACCTCTTCGACCAAATTCTTCAACCTCTCCACTTCTTTCTCCTACCCCAACAATCTACCATCAAAATCAAAAACCTTACATCAAATCGAAAGGAATAGACCCTACAACTTCAAATCAAATTCAATGAACCAAGAAAACCCCCAATTCAATCAACCAAGAAGACCCCCAACAAAAGAATCACCCCCCTCAAAAAGATCTAACAAAAGAAGAAAAAAAATCCAACAACAAACACCACAGAACGATTCAAACCACAAATCCAATGTCTTTTCTTTCTTCTCTCTTCTTTCCAGAGCTCATAGATCTTCTGCTTTCGTCTCTTCTATTCCTCTTTTGTCTCTGCTCTCTTCTTTCGCTTTTGTTGATCTTGATGGTCTTTTCTTTCTGCTCTCTTCTTTCCACGGCTCACAGATTTTCCGCTTTCGTCTCTTCTATTCCTCTTTTCTCTCTACTCTCTTCTTTCGGTTTTGTTGATCTTGATGGAAGCCACCCCGATCATTATCCCTATCCTGTAAAAAACCATATACATGCTCACAACATATGCACACAATCGTAAAAGGGATTAAGGCTTACCTTCAGCAATTACTGGCATGGATTCCATCTTATGCAACTGCAAACACGAACACTGAATATAGCCTTCTGTTACTTACCAACTTGCTTCTCAATGGACAGAACAATATGCAAAACGTCGGTAGTAATCAGGGACCAATTCATCTGTATATATAGGTGACTTAAACCTCAAGAAGCTTCCCATTAAAGCTATCCATATCGGTTTAGGTTTCCTAGTTAGATTCTTAATGTATCACAACTTGTAGCCTTCCTTGTAGACTAAGCAATAGATTACTATCCTTAATGAATTGATACACTATTCATTAAGTCACTAGTATTGATTTACTGTTTGTATCCATGTTAAACTAGGATTGATATTAAGCTAATCATCAATTACTTTATGATGATATGTGTTATGTCCATATTTGATCTTACAATCTCCCCCTTGGACTCACACATATCATGCTCGATGATTTGCACCAGAGAACATCAAAACCTACTTAACTTACTGAAGTGCGCGCCAGATAACAAACTTAAATCGAAAATCCATTCCAACATGGTCAGATCACAGTTACTTATGCAGAGCAAGAAACAGTATACATTTTAACAAAAATGCAGAGTTTCAAAACCACAAACACAAGCTCCTGCAATCCACATATGTCAAACCAGAAGTGATACAATATATGTTAATGTGTATCAACAAGTAAACATATATTAGGTCCTACTTTATGTTTCTAAAACCAAAAACTCAAGCAAATTTACTGAACACTGATGGCTTAAAGATATTGCTTGAACCTTAACATCATGCTTCACATGATTTAAGCCATCTGATAGCAAGTATAACTTTAAACACAAAATCGATAATTTTCAGAACATTCAACAAAAACTGCAGTAATAACCAAAATCTGAAAATACCTCAAAATTTATTAATAATAAAATCTGTCATTACAAACAAGTTGTGATAAACAAAATAAAAGATCACAACTAAAACACAAGAACTCAAAAAACCTTAGAATTTTAAATGCTCCAACTGGACTAACTCTCTACTGAACCTAAGCATCTAAATTAGCTAAAATTCCAATGCTTGCTGTATGTTTCTGGAATGCTGCTACTGACAATGCCTTGGTGAAAGGATCTGCTAGCTGTGAATTTGTGTCAATACTCAAAACAGCTATTTCACCATGCTTTACTCTTTCTCTAACACTGTAATACTTTAGATCAATATGCTTGGAATTATTTGACCTTTTACTGTTCTTGCTAAAGAAAACTGCAGCCTCATTGTCACAATAAATCGCAAGTGTTCCAGCCACAATGTGACTCAATACTTTGGTCTGCATGAGAAAATTCCTAATCCAAAGTCCTTCACACACAGTTTCATATACTGCAATAAATTCAGCTTGCATAGTAGAAGTTGAAACAAGTGTTTGTTTCATGGTTTTCCAAGCAATAGCACCTCCTGCAAGCATGAACACATATCCACAAGTCGACTTCTTGGAGTCTGGATAATTCCCTGCAAAATCCGAGTCTGAGAATCCAATGAGTTTCAGATCCTCCACTTGCCTATAAACTAGCATGTGACTTTTAGTTCTCTGCATGTATCTCAACACTTTCTTCCCAGCTACCCAATGTTCATGGCCTGGATTAGATTGGAATCTTGACAAAATCCCTACTGCAAAAGACAAGTCTGGCCTAGTGCAGACTTGCGCATACATGAGACTTCCTACAAGTCTGGCATAAGGCTTTGACTCCATATTTTCCTTTTCAACATTACTATTGGGACTTTGCTTCTCGGTTAACTTATCTCCTTTGGACATGGGAACTTCTCCAGCTGCACACTTCTCCATACCAAACCTCTTTAAAACTTTGGTAATATAATTGTGTTGAGACAAACCAAGTAGTCTCTGTGCCCTATCTCTTTTAATCTCAATACCTAGTACATAGGATGCTTCTCCTAAGTCTTTCATGTCAAAATTCATTGACAGAAAACTCTTAGTATCTTTAAGCAATTTAATGTTACTGCTAGCCAAAAGTATATCATCCACATAGAGTACCAGAAAAATAAAATTGTTCCCAACAGTCTTCAAATAAACACACTCATCAACAAGATTTTCTGTAAATCCAAAAGTAGAAATCACATAATCAAATTTCTTGTACCACTGTCTAGAAGCTTGTTTTAGGCCATAAATTGATTTTCTTAACTTACACACTAAGTTTTCACTTCCAGCTTGTACAAACCCTTCTGGCTGCCTCATATAAATCACTTCATCTAGTTCGCCATTCAAGAAAGCTGTTTTAACATCCATCTGGTGCAGCTCCATATCAAAATGAGCCACTAAAGCCATGATTATCCTAAACGAGTCTTTTGTAGAAACTGGAGAAAAAGTCTCAGTAAAGTCAATGCCCTCCTTCTGTGTAAAACCCTTGGCAACTAATCTTGCTTTATGTCTCTCTACATTGCCATTTGCATCTCTTTTGGTTTTGAAAACCCATTTACAACCTATAGGCTTCTGGTTGGGGTCAGGTTCAACTAATTCCCAAACTGCATTTTGACTCATGGAATTAATTTCTGCTTCCATTGCTAGCTGCCATTGATGAGATTCACTACTTTCAATGGCCTGATTAAATGTAGTTGGATCATTGTCCTCTGCACAGTCCATTTCAATTTCTACTTCTTGTAGATAAACAATGTAGTCACTCTCTTCCCCCCCATAAGTTGGTTTTCTTGCTCTCTGTGATCTTCTAGGTTGAGCTACTGGAGGATTTTGAGGTTCAGTTACTTGACCAGTTACGTGGTCAGTTACTTGGTCAGTGACATGGGCAGTGACTTGACCAGGTACAGTTACTTGGGTAGTTACATGGTCAGTGACATGGGCAGTGACATGGGCAGTGACTTGATCAGGTACAGTTACATGGTCAGTGACTTGGTCAGTTACTCGACCAGGGACAGTTACTTGGTCAGTGACATGGTCAGTCACTTGACCAGTTACTCGACCAGGGACAGTTACTTGGTCAGTGACATAGTCAGTTACGTGACCAGTGACATGATCAGTTACATCTTGTTCTAAAGGCAATGCTACACTTAAATTCTCATCTGACACAATTTCCTCAAAAACTGAGGTTAAATCCTCAAGGTTTGTATTGTGAACTTTTTCACTTAGAAACTTTACTTGATGTGTTTCAAAAATTCTAGGTGAATGATGAGCAGAATATAACTTATAGCCTTTAGATTTATCTGGATAACCTACAAAATAGCAACTAACAGTTTTGGGGTCAAGTTTATTCAAGCTTGGATTATAAATCCTAGCTTCTGCATGACATCCCCAAACATGACAGTGATGAAGACTAGGTTTCCTGCCACACCAAAGCTCAAAAGCAGTATTTTCTATGGCTTTGCTAGGTGTTCTGTTGCAAATATAATTTGCAGTTTTTAAAGCCTCACCCCACAGAAATTTAGGCAAACCAGTTGTACACATCATACATCTAACCATGTTCAAAAGAGTCCTATTCTTTCTCTCTGCAACACCATTCTGTTGTGGATTATAGGGTGTTGTGTATTGAGCTTTAATTCCATTGTCTTGCAAAAACAAGGCAAATGGACCCTTTTGTTGGCCGGATTCAGTGTACTTTCCATAGAACTCTCCCCCTCTATCTGACCTTACTGTTTTGATTTTCTTTTCTAGTTGATTTTCTACCTCAGACTTAAAGATTTGAAAGGCTTTCAATGCTTGTGCCTTTTCTGAAAGTAGATAAATATAACTGTATCTAGAAAAGTCATCAATGAATGTGATAAAATACACATTCCCACAGATAGTTTGATGCCTAAATGGTCCACATATATCAGTGTGTATGAGTTCTAATAAATTTTGGCTTCTATATGCAGTCTTCTTTCTAGTATTAGTTATTTTTCCCTTAAAGCATTCAACACAGTCTGTTAGATCAGAAAAATCAAGTTCATTTAGGATGTTGTTTTTCACCAAAATTTTCAGTCTCTCTTTTGAAACATGGCCGAGTCTTCTATGCCATAAAAATGCAGACTTTTCATTTAGTTTGGTTCTTTTAACACCTGTTAAAGTGCTAGTACTGTTTGTGTTATCTTCAACAAGTAAAATTTCTTGTTGAGCCATTGAACAACTTAACTGTAAATAATCATTCGAGATAACACCAGAACCAATTTGAACAGAATTTTTAGAAATAAGAATTCCATTACTATCAATAACAAGTCTACAACCAGATTTTACTAAAAGAGAAACTGAAACCAAATTCCTTCTCATGGAAGGTACATAAAAAACATTATCCAAAACTAACAATTTTCCTAATCCTAGATCGAGCTTTAAGGTTCCAATAGCCTTGACTGCCACTCTCATGCCATTGCCTACACACAGGTTCACTTCATCACTTTTTGGGATTCTGCTCCTTATGAATCCCTGCAAAGAATTAGTAATATGAATAGGTGAGCCTGAATCTATCCACCAAGACTGTGGTTCAATATTTATAAGATTAATTTCTAAAGAAAAAACTGTATTAGAAAAAATCTTACCCTTTTTGGCTAACCAATTTTTATAGCCAGTGCAGTCCTTTTTCATGTGTCCTACTCTTTTGCAAAAGTAGCACTTGAACCTAAATGGCCTGTTTTCCTTGGCCACTGCAGCTGTTGAACTCTTAGTTATGGCTTTGGTAGGCTTGAGCTTATTCTGGGGCTTTTTCTTCTTAGGCTTCTCTATGAGATTTATGGCTGTAGCAGGTTCTTTTTCTTCCTTGATCCTAGCTTCCTCATCAACACAGATGGATATAAGTTCATCTAAAGTCCAGTTTCCCTTTTGAGAGTTGTAACTGGTCCTAAGATGACTAAAACTGTTAGGCAAGGAATGAAGTGCATAATGCACTACCTGCTCATCCCTAACCCCCATCAAGAGCTCCCTGAGTCTGCCATTTATATTGATCATCTTCATAATATGTTCTCTAACTCCCCCTGAACCCATGTACTTCAAATCATGAAACTCCTTGGTTAGTCTAGCTGCTTCTGCCTTTTCACTTTCTTTAAACTTAGCACCTATGAGTTCCAGAAAATCTGATGCTAGCTCAGGTTCTTCTATACTTCCCCTGACAGTCTTGGACATAGAGGTACGAATGAGATTCTTAGCCATTCTATTGGATCTATGCCACTTCTTGTAAAGGTCAGTTTCTTTCTTGGTGCTCTTTTCATTCAACTCTATAGGCTTATCCTCAGTAAAGCAATAGTCTATATTCTCATGCATTCCCATATAGTTTTCTACAGAATCTAGCCAAGCTCTATAGTTGGTTCCAGTTAGCATCAAGACACTATTCAAGTTCATGTAAGAGTTACCTAAGGAGCAAAACAAAAAATTCGTGTGAGTTCTCAATTTGTAAAGAAAATAACTTTAAGTTTTCTGTGTTTTATTTAGCTTTAAGCAACCAAAACAAGAACATACAGAAAACCTAAACAATCCATACTTGCATTCATATCAGTCCATAACCAAAAATAATGTTAAGCAACACTTTTGAGCAGAAGCATAACATCCTGGAGTTCTTTATCAATATACCATGTTCAATGAAAACAAGTTATCCAAAGAAATTTATCCACATCTTTAGACAGAAGAAAAATTTCTAAGTATCCGTATTTATTTTCATCAAGGACGCATATTGCTGTTTTGTATTCTAAAACCATACTTGACCACTTCTTTGGAAGATAAAACTGAAGCATAGTTTTAAAACACAAAACACAATTTCAGTTTTGTTATTCGATCAGTTACTTGATTAGTTACCTGACCAGTTACTTGGTCAGTGACCTGGCCAGTTACATGGTCAGTGACCTGGCCAGTTACATGGTCAGTGACCTGGCCAGTTACATGGTCAGTGACCTGACCAGTTACATGGTCAGTGACCTGACCAGTTACTTGGTCAGTGACCCGACCAGTTACATGGTCAGTGACCTGACTAGTTGGTCAGTTACCTGATCATCGTTTTCTGCCAACATCAATGAAGAATGCTTTGTGCATCATAATCACTTATGCCAACAGAAAACCACAAAACCCATGAGCTTTTAACTTTATATTCTACCCAGATTCATCCTTGTAAGAAAATTAAGCTCTCGTATCTGTCAATTTTAATAATGTGTAAACAAAATCTGGGAGATTTTTGTTCTTCATGCAATTTTACACAATCACAGATACAATACCATATCATCAATCAATTCAACATGCATATTCAAGCATAACCAAAATTGATTTGATTCCAAGAAACCACGGAACAATCAAGAAATTGTAAATTTCATCCGGTCACCATCTACTCTAACCTAACGCACGCCGGGAATGCAACTAAGGTTCTTGAGCACAATCAAAAACACAATTATCATGCTATGAATCGAAATCAATTTCCATAGAAAAACCTGTTTTTGCTTTTTCCCCAATTTGCTGCTAAAAATCACAGCGGAAGCGTGAATTTGATAATTAACCAGATGCAGCAATCGACTTAAGTAACTTACTTTGATCAGTTACATGACCAGTTACATGGTCAGTGACTTGGTCAGTTACTTGACCCGTAAAGCAAAAACCCTTTTTTTTTTTTCTTTTTTTTTTTTTTTTCTTTTTTTTTTTGTATTTGTTTTGCAAAACCCTAAAACGATCTTGATGCCAAGCAAAAACTTCATTCATATTTGTGAGCCTATGCTCTGATACCAATTGTAAAAAACCATATACATGCTCACAACATATGCACACAATCGTAAAAGGGATTAAGGCTTACCTTCAGCAATTACTGGCATGGATTCCATCTTATGCAACTGCAAACACGAACACTGAATATAGCCTTCTGTTACTTACCAACTTGCTTCTCAATGGACAGAACAATATGCAAAACGTCGGTAGTAATCAGGGACCAATTCATCTGTATATATAGGTGACTTAAACCTCAAGAAGCTTCCCATTAAAGCTATCCATATCGGTTTAGGTTTCCTAGTTAGATTCTTAATGTATCACAACTTGTAGCCTTCCTTGTAGACTAAGCAATAGATTACTATCCTTAATGAATTGATACACTATTCATTAAGTCACTAGTATTGATTTACTGTTTGTATCCATGTTAAACTAGGATTGATATTAAGCTAATCATCAATTACTTTATGATGATATGTGTTATGTCCATATTTGATCTTACATATCCAACACAGAGAAGAGCGAGAACAAAAATGACTTTTCGACCAGCTTGATATTCTCCTCAACAGTGAGGACACAAACGGCTTTTCCAACACTTCTTATGAACAGTGCAACAGTGTTATTCTCCCTTTATATATAGTATAATGATGCACATTTTTATCACTAAAAATATGATCCATGATTTTCATGGTGGATGAATGCTTCGAAACTTGGAAGGCGGGAGAGAACATCAATCAGATTAATCGATAGTACATTTTGTTAGTTGTGGTGTGGTTGTGTGTTGATTATTGAATTCGCCTAGGCAGTACAGGAAAGATAGAAAGGGTCCAATTCTTAATATGCTTACCTAGAAAATTATGGCATTTAAAAATTGAAAGTGAGATACTATACTTCTAATTCAGAGCCGCATGTGATTCATTCTTGTCTATTATGATTTTGGCAGGCTAGCTAGCTAGGTAAATGACATTGGAGATCTCATGAAATTGTAGTAAATCCAGAATGATTGATTAGAATGTTTGAGTTTTCAGTCTAATATGACAGGCTTGGTTATATACCATAAATATAAGGTTTGAATCTATGTACGTGGCAGAGGATCGATCCATCAAACCAATACCTATTTGAAGGAGAAGAGCTTGAGGACTTCCGTACATCAGTACAATGTGGTCTCACCAACTACTCTATTAAAGGTAAGCTTTCTCAACTACTTGAGCAGCATATTGTAAACAGATAGCAGGAGTCCCTATTCCTACTTCTGAACAGGAAGATGAGTTTGTTTGGGGACTTTCCTCAAATGGGCTCTTCACCATTAAATCAGCCACTTGGCTCCAGCTTACGATAAGACTTGTGCCATTTCTTCACCATGAATTTGGACATACAATTGCTTTTTGATGTATTTGCTAGTACATTTTACTTTAAGCTTGAAATGTTATGTTAACTTGTGAACCCATTTGTCCAGAATAGAAGAGAGTTTGATTGTGGAAAAAGGCAAAGACTTTGTGCTTAACTTGTTAATTGAGATACTGTTTTGGTCTGTAATTGTAGGCAAGCAATATACAGGTCGGTTTTCGAGTACAAGAAATTGCACAAGTCTTATTCAAGAAAAGACATTTACTTGGATCTTACTGTTACTGCTGCCTTGAAGAAATACGTTGAGTCAAACCAGCTGGGACTGAGTTCTTCAGGAGACCATTTGTTCCCTTCATTTATGAAAGAGGGTGGCGTCAGTATTTCGGAGGCGGCTTCCCAGGTCCTGATGAAGAGGCTCCTCTCCATTTTCAGTTACTCAATCACTGAAGTATTTGAAATATATTGTGTGCCTATTAGTCTCTAGTTTGCAGAATTCTAGATATTTAGCAACTCTTTGGGTCAAATTTTTGGCAATTTACTCTCAGGTTGTTTGCTGCTGGGTATATCAATACCCTGTTCTCTGGTGAACCTTTATTTTTTGCATCTGAACACATGAACTGCCAATGCCGTTTATTTATCAATCTCCTGCCCTGTTTGAACATGTATATGGAGCTATGGATATGATGGAATTTCTTTTAACTAATCTGTCACCATCTTATTTCTCATATTCTTCTGGCAGATTGCTGAAATTGTTAAAATATTAAATTACTCCTGTTTTATTGTAATTGCATTTTATCTATGTGGACACGTGTGTGATCTGATCAAATGGCTGATCGAGATTACACATAAGGTGTTGCATTATGGTTATACCCTTAAGCCACGACAATATGAGATGTAAATCTGAGAATAGAGAAATAAAACAACGACTGCAACGTACAGCCATTCTTTCAAAACTTTCTCTATCCAAAACATAATATCTAACAGAAATCACTCGATATATTATGAAGGGGTGGCATCTTTATTGGAACGATTCTGCGGTCTAGACCGTCCACTCCTTTGATATTCAAGCCTATTAGAGAGGGTAAGTACTTCTTATTCATCGACTGCCAGAATGTGACAACGACAATCATTATATACGATACATTTTTTTCATTAAAAATGTGATCCAGAACCTTGGAAGGTGGGAGAGAACATCAATCAGATTAATCCATAGTACGTTAATTTCATCCATAGAAGGTGAGATAAGTAACTGGTCTGCTACATGAACTAAATTCTGGTCTCACCAACTACTCTATTAATAAAGTACCTGGATCTTTCATTTGGTTTTCTGCTCAGAAACGGTGAGTTAAGCAATTGCCTGCTCAGAAACCAGAATTGAAGACTAGGTTTGAGCCATTTAACTACCATTTCTCTGTACATGGATTCATTAGATTTCTTGTTTTGTTATGTAACAAAGAATATAGACTTTATTCATTTGCCTTGGCTCAAATGGCATAGGTGGTGTGGGATAAACATGCTTTTTTACAAGGAAAATGTTGTCATAGAGCTTCACACTTTGTCACAGAACTTCACACGAAAAAAAGTTGTCACACAGCTTCACACGGAAAAGGTTGTCACAGAGTACGGAATCTAAGTTCTATTTCCCTAGCTACTACAAAAAAAAAATTGCTTACAGATTTTTCACTCCTAGAGCTGAAAAAAAATTCCTTGTAATAAGTAAGCTTACATCATTGATCATAACAAGGCGAGCTTCAAACTATATTTTACGAGCTGTGGAGACTCAATTTAAAGATTTTTAACCCTCTGCATTAGAATGTTATTGTTTATAGTGAGACAGATGAATTAATTCCCTTTGTCATTCAATAACTCTAGTACGACTAGTGGCGGATCCAAGATGTAAACTTGGGGTGGGCTAATCTAAGGCTTGCTACCAAGATTTTTTTTCCCCCATCAATAATGCTTGTAAAAATTTTGAGACTAAATTGTAAAGAAATGTTAATAGAAATTGTTGTAAGAAAATCGGGAAAGAGAGAAAAAAAAAATAGGCAAGAAAATTTTAGCAGGAAAGAAGAAGGGAGCCCTTCATGGGGAAAGATAAAAAAAAAATAACGAAGGAACAAAAGAAGAAAATGGGGGAGGAAAATGATAAAACAACCAAGAAAACAAGCATTAATTGCTGTCAACAAGATTCGAACTAAGGTCACTAGGAAAATAACCATCTATTTTGTCAACTAAACCAAACATGAATATAAGTAATGTTAGCACTTATAATCGATCAAATATTAAAAGAATTATGGGTTAGGCCCAACCAGCCTCCTACGTAGTTACGCCCCTAGTACGATGTCTCATGCACACAACTGTTTTTTTACTGTTGGGGAGCCTGATCCGTCCATACTGAGGTGGTTGTGTTTGTTGAAAACACTAATGTCGCTTCGTACCTATAAACACTCATCACACTCCTTTCGATCTCATGCCAAAAAAGAAAGAAAAAAAGAGAGAGAAAAAAAAAAGACACTGCAGGAGCAATAGCGAATCAATCAAACTTCATGGCGATGGCTCCCTCATCTGTCAATAAGCAGAGCTCAAGGACTGATGAGAGTCAAAGCTCGGAGATTGAGTTGTTATCCTGCCCAGTATGCTATGAACCACTAATGCGAAAAGGCCCACCTGGTCTAATCCTGTGAGTACTCGATCAAATCAGTTAGCTAATAGTGGATATATTGCTGAAGAAGGCAACGGCTTTGTGCTTAAATTGTATTTGTACTTACGCGCGTACTTTGCTTGGTTGTCTTTTTTTCTCGGTAGGCAAGCAATATGCAGATCATCGTTCGACTGCAAGAAATGCTACAAGTCGTATTCCAGTGAACACAACTACTTGGATCTCACTGTTACTGCTGGATTGAAGAAGTACGTTGAAGTTAAACCAGTTGGCACTGAGTTATTCAGGAGATCCTTCATGTCCTTCATTTATGAAAAAGGTTATCGTCAGTATTTTAGACGATATGGCTTCCCAGGTCCTGATGAAGAAGTACGTTCTCTTAATTGCTTAATTAACATCGTCCCAATATTTTCCTTATTGCTTTAGCTTTTTATACTTACCCATAATAGCATAATTAACTTCTTCTATACATGCACGTATGTGTACACGTACTATATATTTCTATGCGTAACACAACATTAATATAAGTTACATGATGTTTTTAATTGTTTGTCAATGACTTATATGTAGTTTGCTATTTTTACTTCTCGCACAGTTTAAAATGGCTCAGGACTACTTTAAATCCACTGAAGGTGGTGTTCTAGTGGATGTTAGCTGTGGGAGTGGTTTGTTCGCGATAAGATTCGCCAAATCTGGGACCTATTCAGGAGTTGTGGCACTTGATTTTTCTGAAAATATGCTTCTCCAGTGCTATGATTATCTTATGAGAGACCCTACTAATTTTTTGGCTACGTAAGTTTGTTTGCTACTCTCACTCCAGTTCTTGTACAAGAAAAAATGAGATGTCTATCCTAACCATGCAAGTACGATTTTAACAACTGCAGTGATCTTGTTCTTGTGAGGGCCGATGTTTCTAGGCTTCCATTCACATCATGTTCAGTTGATGCTGTCCATGCCGGCGCTGCATTGCACTGCTGGCCATCTCCTTCCAACGCTGTAAGTGTAGTTAATTTAAATCTACTCTGGTTCAGTGGTTCTCCTTCCCCACTCATATTTCTATTCAGAGGTACGGATCCAATCAAATTGTTTTAAAACCAACATGTTTATGGAAACTAATACGGAAAATTCTATGATATATACTCGTATCTCATACACATATTTATAAATGTGACAACAAATTTGTTGTCAAAGTAGTAATGTTGAGTTATATTTTGTGTAATCTTAGTTCTAATAATGATAATTACACCACTTACGACCTTGTTATAAGTTTTTGAACAAATTTGTTGTCAATGTTGTAATTTTTGTTTAATTATATGTAAATAATGTAAATAAATATGGTAATTTTGTTCTCAATATTGTAATTTTAATTTAAATAATTATAATTTTTGTTCAAATATATGTTAAATAAGTGTATAATAAACATCACAATACCAGAGTTTGTCTCAACTAATACAGCCTTCCATTTGCTATAAATCCGACCTCATTCCGCAAAGAATTTTTAACTTGTGCAAGGGATCTAAGGATGTCAAGAAGCTGCTTGAAATTAATAAATAAATCACTACCAACTGATCAATTCTCACACATTTCTCAGGTTGCTGAAATCACTCGTGTATTACGAAGTGGTGGCATCTTTGTTGGGACCACTTTTCTGCGGTCTAGTCCTTCAAGTACTTCCTGGATATTCAAACCACTCAATGAGGTAATATGCATTCTCATATATTACTGGTCAATAATTCCAATCTTGACAGGATGGGGAGCCCTTGGTGTTTTACCATTATGAGCTTTGATACGGATCTGTAATGGTGAAACCAATATACATCCAAATTTTTAGTTAGATTGTCCAAAATATGTTGACAGACTTGTATTCCATGATCTGAATTCTCATGAAGGTATCATATTGGTTTTAAGGAGTTAATTTATGTGGCAGAGGGTTCTTCCCAGCGGGAATTATTTTAGGGAGGAAGAGATTGAGGACTTGTGCACATCATGCGGTCTCACAAACTACTCGAGCAAAGTTGACCAATCTTTCATCATCTTTTCTGCTCAGAAACCTTGAAGAAGACTAGCTAGCAGGTTCATTTCTCCATATTGGTGGTGTGCCATAAAGCTGTGTATGGTATAATAAATTTCGGGGATCGAGACCTGTAAATTTCGAGGATCGAGTTACAGGTCTCGATCCCAAGGTTTTCTTTCTTCTTTTTCTTGAATGTAAGCTATTTATTCCTATTGTAAACCAATAACGGTTAGAATATATAGGAGTGGGGAAGAAATGCAAGGGTCACTCATTCCCATTCCAGATTCTTTGTTTAAGTTATGTTGTGATCTTTATGGTATAAATTCTGAATCTCTTGATCACATTTTTCTTAATTGATCTTTTAAGGCTGCAATATATATGAAGTCATTTTACTTCTCTCTTTGAGTTGGGTGGAATTCCTCTCTCAATTTTAGAGGGTTTACAAGTGGGTATGGTTGTAGGGAGAAGTTCCCAGCTCAAAGACTTGTGGTTGATTTGTTTCACTTCAATATTGTGGTTTGTATGGATCACTAGAAACAAAATGAGACATGAGGGCATGGTGTTTTCAGTTGCTACTATTTGTAGACTTATATTTTGTCATATTCAAGAAGCTAGTCGTTTGGCAATAGGTACCATGCACAATTCCATCCAAGATCTTCGCATTTTGAAAGCCTTTAGAACCCATTGCAGATTGCGTTGTGCCTCTAGAGTGATAGAGGTGAATTGGCATCCCCCATTGATTGGTTGGGTTAAGATTAATTCTGATAGAGCTTGGAAATGTTAAATAGCGACAAACGTGGCCCGTGGCCCACCATTGTACCGATACTGTCCCAACTTAACCACCTATTAAGTATTGAGTTTTAATCACAAAATGCCTCAGTACAATTAGGTGAGATCCACCCACTTATAAGTTATATTTTATTTGTCACTTTTCCAATGTGGGATCTTTCATCTCCAACGGGAAACATGATGAGGGGGTTGGAGGTTATGGAGCTGTGTTTAGGGATCATATGAGATGTTTTCTTGGTGCTTTTGCTTCTAATCTTGAGATTCCTAGTTCCATTGCGGCAGAGGTGATGGCTATGATTAAAGCAATTGAGCTGGCCTAGGTTCGTGATTGGAAGCACATATGGTTAGAAATTGACTCTTCTCTTATTCTGGATTTTATCAAGTCTCCGTTGTTGGTCCCCTGGCAATTTCGTATTAGGTGGCTCAGTTGCTTGTATAAGATTTCTCAAATGACTTTTCGTGTGTCACATATTTTTCGTGAAGGTAATAAGGTAGCTGATGCTTTGGTAAATTATGGTACGACTTCTCCTAATATGCTGTGGTGGGATGCTCCACCATCTTTTATTTTATCGCATTGTCAAAGTGACCAATTGGGTATTCCCTAATTGTGGTTATGATAGCTTGTTTATTTTTCGTTGCTTTTGTAGGGAGGTTTGGTTTGGTCCCCCTCCTAAGTTCCTTTTTTCCTTTTTACTTTTTTAATAAATTCAAGTAAGGGGAAGGCCCCTTATTTGGTTCAGCTAAAAAATAAAATAAAAATGTTGTGAGAATAAAAACCTTGTAAAATTCTACTCAAAAAACTATGTCATGGACTCCACATCAATTTCAAGAATAACTACGCGATTTTGAACAAGATCTCTTTTCATGATTCATTATATCTTTTGATTTTGTATTTATTCGAAAGAAAAATAAGTAACCTAACGACAATTTACTTAACTAATTTTTTTTTTTTTTTTTTTTGATAATGGAGCCAGTAGGGCGAATATATATTTATCAAAAGCCAGAATAGACCATTACATACCCTTCCGCTGCAATTTAGACAGACAAGAAGATAGTGATAGTACCCACAATGGTACATAGAAAATATACCAACTCATTGTACAACCCCCTTTGGAACTACGCCGGAGGCGCTAGTAGGGTTCAGCCCTCCCAACCTAACTCTTAACCAGCAAATCTAGTCGCCTAGAGACCTCAATTGGTGTACAACTAGAGACACTGAAAATTAAGTCAATAAGACCAAGACCAAATACTAAAACTAGATGCACAAAGGTGCCTAAACTATCCCTGAATGTAGGCAATTATTGAAGACTAACCAAAGTAAATAGGGACTAGGACAAAACCAACCCAAAATAAGGCCCAAGAGAGCAGCCCAAGGACATGAGTCAAGCCCAAGGCCCAACAAAATACTGACCTGAGCCAGCCACCAAAACATCCTCCTCCAGTGCAGCCGATCACCGCCAGACCTGTAGTGGCCGCGACCCCTGATGAGATAGCCCAAAACCGTCTAGCCACGCCGCCACCACGATCGCTCCAGATCCATCATGGCCCCGCCCTTGCTGCGATCCTCCCAGACCACCAAAGCTGCGCTGCCACTTCGATCTCCCAGAAAACCGCCATAGCCACGCCACCAACACATGTTCAGGAGAGCTCCTGACGAAAGCTAGCAGTCGTGGAAGCTCTGACAATCCACCAAATCCGCACAAACCGATCAGCCCGGACTCCTTTGCCAAACCTAGAGCCACCCCCATTCAGAAGACTACACGACCATTGCTTTCAAAACCCGCTCGGCGACAGCCCATTCGGCATGGCGAACCACCACCGACGAGCGCCATCGGACGAGAAGGATAGGAGATCTTGAGAAAAACCCTACGCGCGGTTCGAGTTTTTTTGAGTTATTGTTCCTTTCCTTTCAAATTTTGATACAAATATAAACATTATATTACAATTTACTTAACTAATTAATGTTACTGGTTTTGAAAAAATGAATTAGCTTTCCTTCTACACTGACTTCGAACTTAATCTTAGTTCATTTAAGAGCGCATACAATAGGACATTCCAATTTACGGTAATAAAATTCATTAAAATTATCGTTGACATTAATTTTTTAAATTAAAGTCTAAAAACAACCTTTTACCACCGAAGTAGGGACTAATTTTCTTAAATAAACGTCCAAAGACAACCTTCGTGCGACTAAATTTTCTTCCAAGTTTCCTATACATGATTTTATATCTTTCTTTATTTCTTTAGTAATATTACAATGCTAATAATTTGAGGAGCATATTTGATTTTCGTAACTGCCACCGTCTCCATACACTTCCAACTCGTCACTCACTCACCAAGTACAAACGTATGGAACTGCCATCATTCTCGGCTAATCTCAAAACCAGAAAAACAAACAACACAAACACCAAGCACAGAATCAAATCTTCATGGCCACGACGGCTCCCTCCTCCCTCCACCAAACATTTCTATCCCCAAAACACCCTCGCCTCTACCACAATTCCCATCTCTCTCCTCCTCGTCTCCGCTTCCACTCTCTCCCCATTCGCGCCACCTCTGCAATCACTCTACAACCGGTACTACCTTCTCTCTCTCCCACACTCATATTTGGTTCATAAAGTTTCAATCTTTAGGACCCTTTTTGGTCAAATTTCAATTTTCGTTCTTAAAGTTTTGATCTTTAGGAGAAGAGCTCGAACACCCAGAAAAGTCAAAGCTCGGGCATTGAGTTTTTGTCATGCCCAGTTTGCTATGAACCGCTAAAACGAAAAGGCCCAACTGGTCTAAACCTGTGAGTACTATGCTTAATTCTCGGTACTGAATAGTTAAGCTGAAAAAGGCTGAGGCTTTTGTGTGATTTATAGTGTTTTTGGGTTTGGTAGGGAAGCAATATACAGGTCAGGTTTCAAGTGCAAGAAATGTGACAAGTCGTATTCCAGCAAAGACATTTACTTGGACCTTACTGTTACTGCTGGGTTGAAGCAGTACGTTGAAGTCAACCCAGCTAGGACTGAGTTGTTTAGGAGCCCACTTGTGTCGTTTTTGTATGAAAGAGGTTGGCGCCAGAATTTTAGCACTAGTGGATTTCCGGGTCCTGATGAAGAGGTATGTGTCAATTGGTCAATGTGGTATAAATGCATATAGTGTCTGTTGTTTATGTTCTGTTTGTGGACAGTTTGAGAGTTACATGATGTTCTTATGTGCTATGCAGTTTAAAATGGCTCAGGACTACTTTAAATCCGCGGAAGGCGGTTTTCTAGTGGATGTGAGCTGTGGGAGTGGTTTGTTTTCGAGGAAATTTGCGAAATCGGGGAGTTATTCTGGAGTTGTGGCGCTTGATTTTTCGGAAAATATGCTCCGACAGTGCTATGATTTTCTTAAAAGAGATGCTGCTCTTTTGGCTACGTGAGTCTTGTCTGCCTTTTTTCTTATTTCTTATTAGTTTCTCAATGCAATACTGGTTTAAGAAAAGAGAAATGTCTATCAGTCTATTCTAATTTAGATTGTTACACATTATTGGAATAAGTGCAGGAATCTTGCTCTTGTAAGGGCAGATGTTTCTAGGCTTCCATTTGCATCAGGTTCAGTCGATGCAGTCCATGCCGGTGCAGCACTGCACTGTTGGCCCTCTCCTTCAAATGCTGTAAGTGTTGTTTGACATTGTTCCTCCTGTTTTTCCTTTAAGTTACTTCCTCTTTAGGATTCTATGTTTATTCAGTAGGATGACGGAAAGTAATTCAATCCTCTATTTACTCGAAAAGAATATGAGATCTGTTATGTGGAACATTGAGCAAAACTAGGAGCCTTTTACCCTTGTTCCTCACAACAGGCTATAGTGAACTAGGCCTCTATCCATGCATATGGTAACATGAACTCTCATGGAAATTCCATGGTCTAGTGGCCTAGTTGGTTCCCGTGGAACATACTGCAATTATAATAGTATAAAGTACTATGTACATCACAGATATTAGTATATTTTCTGGTGAAATTTTTTGGAATCAGCTTTCTTATGGTTTGGTGTTAGCAAGTGCGTACATATATATCCCCCGATCTCTGGCAGACCTTTATTTTGCATCTGAACTTCATGTGATCTGTCAAATCTCTTTAAGTTTTCAATATTTGCTCAATTTAAACATGTGTATGGATGGAATAAAACTTCAGTAACTAATACATTTACCATCTCTTTTCTGATATATTTCCAGGTTGCTGAAATCACTCGTGTATTACGAAGTAGTGGTGTCTTTGTTGGAACCACTTTTCTGCGGTATACTTCATCCACTCCCTGGTATATCAGGCCTTTCAGAGAGGTAATAATAGTTCTTCAATGATTGCCAAATGTGGTCAGTCATACTTAGGACTATGTTTGGGTGGATTTATATTGCAATCATGGACTTCTCTTGAGTTGGTTTTTATTAATCTTCATTTTGGGACTTTGCAAAGGTTCATTTACTCTGGTTTACTCTTGATGGAAAACCTGGCTATATTGATCTTCAATAGGGAGCTTTCATGGGAAGTTATTTATCCAACTAGGAGTTGGTTTGTCTAAGGAATTCTTATTTCAAGTTGGATTTCATGCTCTGCAGTTATAATTGTTGATTATTATGCTATACGGTTCAGGCATATCCATTGTCCTCCTGGCTGAATGTTACTCAGATGCCTCTTTATCTATAAGAACAATTGTGCATTGCATCCACATTCATTTCCTTATTCTGTAGGTTCTCAGGAGTAAAATTAAAACTATTCCCGACTTTAATATAGCATAGTTGAATGTTTGCAGTCTTTGGAGCATGGGTTTTATTAAAAATATGTTGAATGGCTTGGTTATAGACCATGAATATTGATCTTAAGGTGTTATTTATGTGGCAGAGGACTGCTCAGAGCTACAGCTACCTAACGGAGGAAGAGATACGGGACTTGTGTACATCATGTGGTCTCACAAACTACTCAAGCAAAGTTCAGCAATCTTTCATCATGTTTTCTGCTCAGAAACCTTGACACTAGGTTTGAGCCATTTGAATATCATATCTCCATTACATGCATTTATCATATTTCTTGTTAATTTTTTTTATAGTGTGTAAGGTAATTGTATAAACATCTGAAAAGAAGAAAACAAAACCTGAAAAGGTGGAAAATCTGGGTAGATGTAAAGTATTATTGTGAAATATGAATAAGAAGCACTTTATTAATGGTAGTAGTGCTTAACATTATCATGAATTCTGTTAGTGGTTACTGGTTAGTGATGACAGATGAAGGGGTGATTTTAATCTGAATTAAGCCGAGTTGATTATGGCATATAGACAGATGCTCAGACTCAATAAACAACTAAATTCATAAACCTGTACTCTACCAGTCGGTGACTGAAAATCTTGGAGTGTAATGTATTGATAAAAGGTACTCAAACACATAGTTTAACTATAGCTGCAATTACCCAGGCTACCAAACAAGAAGCATATTTTATTGTTGAATAAGAAGAGGAAGAAAAGGACTAACTCAGGCCACATTTCCTTGAGCCTTTGTTTATAGTCCAAGATTTCAGCTAAAAGTTTAAATTTTTCTAAGCACGATGAAAAGAATTCTTTTTTACTTGTGTGGAACTAGATTACTAGAACTGGTGTACTACTATATATCATGATGTAGGTGTAGTAGCCTTGGCCGGTCTTTAATCTTTGGAAAAAGGCTCTGCATGTGGCTTAACCCATAAAACTAAGGGTATGCATATATAATAGGTAATAAAGAAACCCTTTTTGATATAGCAGAATGGAGTGAGCCTCAGACTACACAGAGGCCATAGCAGAGGGGCAGGGAGATCCCCTCGTGCGGCTCATCCGCTGACTCTGCAAACCCTATTTGTTCTTCTAACCATATTCACATCCACATCATCTCCTTCTCTCTGGATCTTTGACCATTGACCACCACCTACAACTTTGAAGTGTTGTATGAGAAAAGAGGAATAATTTGGGTCAGTTCCAAGACGCGCTTGAGCTTTTGAACACTGCAAGTTTGCTTGGGTTTATATTTGAAACCCAGGGTCTTTGGATCCCTTGCACGTGAGCTTCTTGCCTACTATAATAGCTTTCTGCTTTTCATGGCACGTGAGGCTCCTCTTTGATTCTGTTTTTCTTTCTTCTTTTCAATTTGGTTGTAGGTATAGATAGATGTTTGCTAGTATGTTTATATTTAGTGTACACGTGCATGTTATATGAATTTGATCGGTCAAATTGGTGCTGAAGATCATGAACCTGTTCTAAGTAGCACTATGCTCAAAGAGTTATCCGTATACTTTTCTCTGTTTTTCTGATAAACATAAAAGTCCTGATCTCGTTTCGAATAAATAGAGTTTATGTACTGACGGATCTAGGGTAGCTTTGTGTTTTTTGTTTGTCTTTCTCATTCTCTGGAAAACAAATTGTAATGAATATTATTTTATAAGACTAGTCTCTGGTTTTGCTCATGACAGTAGAATTAAGGAGAGAAAACAAAGAAACCAGCAAGGGAAAAAACAAACCTCCTCAAAAGAAATTTAGGAAGGGTAAAAAATTACATGCTTGAGTTTGACCCAAGGTGAAAATAGGTAATACCTAGAGTCTATAAGCTGTCTACAGTCTATAAGATGCCTAGAGTCTATAAGGTGAAATATAAGCTGCCTAGAGCCTATAAGGTGAAGATAGGTAATGCTTGAGTCTATAAGCTGCCTACAGTCTATAAGGTGAAAATAGGTAATGTAAAAATTACATGCTTAGGACTATAAGCTGCCTACAGTCTATACTATAACATAATGTCTGAACAAAATTGTTTATAGCTTGTCTTATGCCAAATCCTCAGATGCTTCATATCTCTTACCTGTAGGAGTTGAACTTTATAAAGAAGATTAACTACTTATAAGAGCTTTGCTAGCATCAATGGGTGATTGAGAACTGTTGACTAATATGGTAAAAAAAGATTGTCAGCTCGTAAAAATCCAATTTGAATGGTAGACCTAAAAGGGTATAAAAGGGAAAATACAAGATTAATAATACTGTTAGCATTGTAAACCCCAAGATAACTCTTGGATGGAGCTCAGACCCTCAGAGGCGCATTAAGCAGGGTCGTCCTCAAAATTAGCAATGGAGCCTCCAATTAATTAGGTCATTAGTATGGGAAACTAGTGCTCAATGAGTTGTGCTTGTCTGTGAAATGTTTGTTATAAAACCACATTATTATTAAAGCAGAGGACTTGAGATTAGTGGAGTTGTTGATTGATTAATGTTGATATGTTTTATTCCCTAAAAACCGGGTTTTTTCTCGTACATGTCTTGTTTTGACTCTATCAGATGCAAGGCATATGACACTAAAGACAGTGTTCTTAGCCAACACTATAGTGCCCTCACTTGCTTTTCTCTGTTGAATTCATAAGAGTTACAGTAGTAATATTCCTAAGCACAATGTTCTTCAACGTTCTTACCACCTAAGTCACAAGACTCACAGTTCAGGTATCAAACAAAATCAATGAATGGTGACAGCTGCATATTCTTTTGATGTACTAATATTCTCAAAAACCAAAATTTTGATCTTCGATCACGAACACGCTAAAACACTACACATTGTTAGGTCTACTTTTTACCTTTTACCTTGTGTGTGATCACTGCAGCTCGGTACCCTTTTGTTCTCTACCAAGCTATACTTTGCTGTAGGCTCTAATTGCTTAGCTTTGAAGTCATGAAAGTTACAGGAATGACATCAAAAGCAGCAGGCAAGAATAAGGGATGCACAGAAATACTCTAATACAGTATAGTTGGTTTTTTAACTAACCTGGCCGACTTATTGGGATAAGAAACTCAAGCTTTTGGAAATTACCGGAAGTCTGGTGTTAAAGTTCACTTTCAGTGACTACTCGGTGGAATGCAAATTTCACCTATCAAGATGGTAACACAGAAATATCAAACCGATCATCTGTAATTCGATTTTTTTTTTCTTTTTCGGTTTCCCATTTCAAAATGATCTGCAACAAGTGGCTAGTTCCAACCGATTTCACCAATTCTAAGAGATGAGAATCAACGAAAGAAAAGGTGAAAAATAAAAATGGTGAGTCACAGAGGCACCTCCTTCAAGAAGAACTTGGTTAGTTTAGCATTAGAGCTCTTCGGCCAAGGCGATGAGCAGCATTAGTTTATACAGGTTTTAGAGAAATGGGAGACACGGAAACAGCGCCCACGTTCCCCTCATATCTTACTTCTCTCTCTCTCTCTCTCTCATGTTACAAGCCCCTATTGACAAAATGTTGTGTACCTCTCCCAAGGAATAAATATATAACCCTCTCCTCTCTTGTGAAGCTCCATAAATACTCTTATCACCATATCCCTCAGTGCCTCTCTCTCTCTCCTCTTCTGTTCACACCATTGTCTTGATAACAGCTCAAGCAGGACACTTGCTTTGAAGTGTTTATGTGATCATGGTTTGTCTCTGTCCCTCTCTGTCTTCTCTATTCCATAATTCTCATTGTCTTTGTGGATCATATATATAATTGTTTGGTAATTTTAATTTGGATTGAATTGTTGGTCCATGTAATTCAGGGAATTCAGAAGCCTGCATGGTTAGAAGCCCTCTATACTCAGAAGTTCTTTGCAGCTTGCTCCTTTCATGAAACTGCAAAGAAGAACGAAAAGAACGTTTACTGTTTGGATTGTTGCACCAGTATATGCCCCCATTGTCTACCTTCCCACCGTTTCCATAGGCTCCTTCAAATTCGTCGCTATGTTTACCATGATGTTGTAAGACTGGAAGATCTTCAAAAGCTCGTCGACTGCAATAATGTTCAGGTTTATTACATGACTTTTGCTATTCAAATTTAATTCCAATTCAGTATAGTTAATTGGGAATTCAGTTAGCTAATTTAGTCTCTCTGTGTTTTCCAGTCATATACCATAAATAATGCCAAAGTGGTGTTCATCAAGAAGAGACCTCAGAATAGGCAATTCAAGGGTTCAGGAAACTATTGCACTTCTTGTGACAGAAGTCTTCAAGAACCTTATATCCATTGCTCTCTTGGGTGCAAGGTAAACATCTATACATGCATGCATGAAGGACTTGAATTTACCATATACAAGTATATATCATTATGGAATATGGAATACTTCAATTATGATTGAATTGGAATTCATTATGAATAATCACAGGTGGATTATGTGGTTACATTGAAGAGGGGGCTCTCTCCTTACCTGAGGAAATGTGAATCACTCCAACTGAGTCCAGACTTCTTAGTTCCTCTCCAGTCTGAGTCTGATGATCAGGACATGACCAGTGATCAGACTCTCCATTCCACAATTGTGGACTGCGATGATCCAATGAGCTATTCGTCATCATCAGGCTCCGAAAACATGAGCATGAGCATGGCATACACAAATCATGATCAGATTGTCCGAAAGAAGAGAAGCGGACTCAATTACAGTTACGTGTACTGCTCAAGATCAGCTCATAAAGTTTCCAACGATGATCAAGACATGTCCTCAAACATGATCAGTAGAAGAAAAAGCATTCCTCATAGATCTCCTCTCTGTTAGAGGCTAAGCTAACCAGCTAGCTGTTAGCATAAACAACAAATTACTTAAACTTGGTATTCAATTTGCCACTACAATTCTCCATTTCATTTTAACTGAACTTCAAATGCTTTACTTAAATTAATTGATTATTCATCTTCTCTCGCTCTATTCTTTCTCTCGAAATTGAAGTTTAATTTAGTTAATTAATCACTTGGTCGGGGTGTTTTGTCTTAATGCAATCACGTGATTCCCAGTTCCAAGTTATTGTTCTTGTACATTTTTATCACTCTTTGGATTCGTACTATATCTGAGATTTTTAATCACCATGATCACTAAGTAGTCATGAATCTGATAAGGCTCTTCTTGTGATCATATGCTTTACACTCTTACCTACACTCATTGGTTTGTGCTTGAACAAATACAATAAACTTTTGTAATATTATATACATTTCAACAATTTTATACAGTTGAATGTGGTACAATCTGTGCCTTGAAGTTGCACAAATTGCTTTAGATTATCATTTTGAAATGACTGTAACACTAGGGAACCCTAATGACCAATGGAACTTGCTTGACTTTGACTGCAATTGTAGTTAAAACAATCTGAAGAAAGAGAGTGATTAACTTGGACCAGTCAAACCTTCCACAGCAGCACCTAGCTAGCAACATTTTGGCACTAGTATTGTGATCTTAGTCAAGACCTAATCATAGCAACTCAGTTCAACTCTCTCTCTATAAAACCCAGCTCAACTCAGTTTTAAGTTAATTATTGTTGTTTTCACTTAATTCCATCAGTTTGTTTAACTAAACAGATTATGATAAGCAGCGATAATAGGCACACAAGATAACAGGACACCGGCAGAGATGAAAAGTTTGGATCAAGCTTTTATATCAGCAAGATCCCCCATATTAACAGATTGGCATCCTTTGCAATGCGTGCATTCTTGTCTCTCAAACTAAATTTACGGAGTTAGCTCTAGCTGCTGTACATATGGAAAAACATCGATGACCTTTGGGATTATTGGGAAGGTGTCATGTCTCCTTTTTATGATCCACAAGCTTTCGCCGACTACTAACCTAGGTAAGTTTTACTTAACAACAAACTTGTCAACACTCAATTTTTTTTCTGTTTTGGGAAAAACTTCTGGGTTGGTTGCCAGTTCCCACGTAATTGAAAAAGCATACGTCTTTTGGAAGCACCATTCGCTTGCATGGGTGCGGGCATGCCCGCCATTAGCCTCACTTGCCGTACTCACTGTAAGCCTCACTTGTCATGCATGTCCACATTAGACTCACTTGCATAAGTGTGGGCATCATTAACCTTGCTCCATGGACATGATCATGAATGTCGTTAACCTCATTTCCATGGGCATAGACATGGGATTTAAATTCTTATAGCAAGCTCTGAAGTAATAACAGAAGTCCAGAATAAGCTTCAAGCCTTCAAGCATTCTACCCTTTGAGCTGGTTGCTATATTCCAAAATCCAAACGTGCGCGCATGACCTCAGAGCTCAGATGTAGCAGAACCAACAGCCTACCGCACTGTTGTCACTGCATTTCTGAAGATGTTCTGCTCCTATTGTGACTTTGTGAGAGCTATATATTCTGCCAAAGACACAACCATTGGAATGCTTTACAAGAAAGAGAGAATATTAACAGGTTCGCCAAACCTATTTCAAAACGGTTATAGCAATACCTCGTCACTCAAGGCATATATTCCAACTCTGGTAGCACAACCCACTTGTTTATTGTAAGTTTATTGTAATTCATCCTTCAATTATTTCAGCTTTGTTACTTTTGATTTTGGAGATATTTGATTAAGGATATTTGTAAACTAGGATATAATTGGGCCAAAAGCATACTTCCTTGTACCCTTGGAACATTTGGATGTTATGAAAATGGCCCGACTGAAGTACACTTCGACCCAACCCAGTAGAACCGCATACAGCCAATCGTTTCATTAACCCCTTAGACAAGTCATGCAATTCTCTAATAAAGGTTAACCACAAATGAGAAGAATGCAGTTAACCTTTACTATAGAGCATTTGTTTTGATGTTGATATAAGATTGGTTCTTTTTTTTTCTTTTTTTGAAAGGATTTGATTTTATTAGATATCAAAATCATAAGAAACAGGCCAGAGTTTAACTGAACTTACATAAGAAAAATCGAGACAAACTGGATAACTTATCTAAGCCACTCTAAACTCATTAAGATCTAAAGGGACGCTCGCTGAACAGCAAGCCTAAATTAAGCAAGAGTAGTCTCGCTCTCTAAGGAAAAAAATATTCATCTAGTCTAATTTGGCAGTCACGCAATTGTGGTACAAATATCAACTAGAAACGTCTTAGAAAAGCCTATAAAAATTACCCCTACTTCCAAAGACTTGAGTCCAGAATGTCTAGAAGCTTGTGGGACTTAAGCAAGCGCAGGTCCCTTCCCCGCAGGGTTGGAACCAACACCCTCTACAGCTTCCTTTGTTGCCAACAACCTCAGCATCAGGTTGCTCCTTGGGCCCTTCTGAAGATTATGCAGTATAAAGCCCAAATGGAGTCCCCTATACACAGGCCCAATCAGCGGCCCATGCAGATCAGACCCAAATCCAGCCACAACCTCAGGCCCAATCAAAGTCAGCGGCCCAGTATCCAGCCCGATCAAACCAGTGGTTAGCCCTAGGTCAAACCTAAAGTTCCCCGCCGGTTCTTCCAATCTCTCTTCTTGCTCGCAGCCCTCCATTGCAGTCACCTCCAGGACCGGTAAAATAACCCCAGCCAACTCCAGATCTTGTCCAATCACCGCCGGCGTCACGGCAAACCCTCCTACCGCCTTCATCCTCCCAGATCTGACATCGACCAACCAATTAACGCCGACACCACGACACAGGGCAGGATCGCCTACACCAAATCCGCAGTTCCGATTCGATCCGCCGACCCACGGCCAAAAAAACACCCTCAGTTGAGAAACACATCAACCGGAGCCTTCGAGAATCTTGGTCGAGATCCTGACGTCGTTTCAGAAGAGACCACAAACTCTTCAAACCCACGCCGCCATCATCTCGCCTCTGCCTGAACTGGAGAGCACGAGGCTCGCCGCCGCCATCACGAAAACGAATTTTCGCTATACCGGGTCGCTCCACTGGTTTCGGAGACCCCTTTGCCATTCTTTTTGTATTCAATGTGATATTGAGTAGGCTCGAGATTGGAATTATAAGATTGGTTCTTGTTTCAATGTTCTATGACGAGAATTGAAATAATGATTAACGATTTTGATTAGTTTAACGTGCTATATATTGATATGCACATGGTTACAGGAAAAATGATGCGTTCATCACCCGACTTCTCTACATTTTGATGATTTGTCTTTCAATTATAAATTTTCCTAACGCAAAATTCAATTTCTGTGTAATCTCTCAAGCATCGCCATCGCCCGAATGTAGGAGAATCTAGTATATTTTGAAACAAAATCAAGATACTTCCATCTATATATATTGAATATTAATCCAACAAACATAAGAACCTAAAGATCGATACGAATCTTGTCTCCAAAATTGGGAATGGAACCTAGCAAATTCAGATTCTATGTTCTCTGATAGAGAAGTTGAAACTGGTGCTTGTGCTTTATTCCCACAGTGAGCCATAGTTATGTATTTGCATTGGCCTATATACATAGGGCTCTTTTTTCTCGTAGCGGCAGGTGTATCATTTTCCCATCCTTGAATAAATCAGGTACTCCATTAATATGGTTTCATCTCTACGGATGACATGTTTTAAATTCGAATCTCTTCCTTTTTTATATCATGTGAAAAGCCAAAGATAAAATACACAAAAAATCATATACCTGAAAACATCATCATCGTGCGTGTGACTATGATTCTCAAATCATGCCAAAATCTGAGAACCTGGCTTCGATCTGTCTCTTTCCTCAGCTCATTTCTTCTCCAGGACACCTCCATAACCACATAATACAAACCTAAGTGAATATGTAGCGCCATATAATTGGTTAAACCAGTAAAAGCAGTGTACTTATATTCATTATTAACTGGCATAAGTGATCATTTAGATTCGCAGGAAAATTAACTAAAACAAAATTAAGCTGCCATTGTCCAAATAATTGGACAGTGATTGAGTATGCACTACTACATATTTCTTAAATCAAAATTAATTAGGGCAAAAAGTTTTAATTTAAGCCCATGCATATAACCTTTAAGAAGAATCAATGCACATGGACAAAGTGTAGGAGCAATAACTAAATTAGCTAAATATTTTCATTAGTACTTGCGCGCAGAACCTGTACGTGTTGTATGTATGTTAATGGTGGAATATATGTATTATATTTCTCCAATACTCCTACTAATAATTCAATCAACGCAATTTAGGAATAGAATAAAATCTTCAAAGTAATTGTCAGGTAGTGATCAAGTTGATTCATTTGCTCTCTTAAAATCCAATGACAAGATGTCGATGTTGACTTAATGAGCAATCCAAAATCATTCACAAAATATATAAACACAAGTAAATAATCAAGACAACTAAAAGAATTAGAACCAAAGATAAATGAATCACCTGCTTCATTGACAACAGTCATTAGTAATGCATATACTTTGATGGCCACTTAGGACAATTAATATCAATACCTAGTTACCGTACTTTGCCAACATCTTTTGTATCAGGATTGAATTTTTTTTCGCTTCAATTATATCATTCACCACTCAATATTATCAATACAGGAGCTATTAGGTTAGAATAACTTGCATTCAAACGTTTTTAAACAATAGCTACTTTGTAATATATATATATATATATATATATATTTTTTTTTTTATCCTGAGCGAGGCCTCGCTTTGAAATTTCAGAGCGAGGTTAGAGTTTAGGGTCACTTTTCGGTCGCATATCCACATCTCGACCATTCAGTTTTTAAGTACTAATGCATAGATCATCTATGCAAAATTTCAGTCAAATTGGTGATCTTTAAGGTATCTAACTCGCTTAAATTAGTTGACGAACTTAATCTGTCCAACCTGAACCGTACTAGCTTTAAAGCAGTTATGAATGCCTTAACGACCATCAATTTGGCTGAAATTTTGCAGAGATGATCTATGCATCAGTACCTAAAAACTGAACGGTCGAGATGTGTATATGCGACCGAAAAGTGACCATAAACTCTAACCTCGCTCTGAAATTTTAGAGCAAGGCATCGCTCTGGATATAATTTCAATTATTAAACCGCATTTAATAAAAAAAATCATGAATTTTGCAATAAAGATGCGTAGAGTATTTTAATATTTTTATTCCGTAGCTTCTCGTTAATTTACATGTGATGATGTTATTCATTTGATGCAACACGACATGGGAGATGCTTGAGAAATGCATTAGAACTTGGTGGTAAGTATATATTGTACTTGCTTGCAAAGTTGCAATTAGTAATTAAGTGGCCATTAAGAGACTTGTCATACACCACTAATTTTATCTTACTTTAGCTTAATGTTTTGCTTCATTTTGTAATCTTTTCTCATATTTGTATTGATTGAATCCTACTAGTAATCTAACTTTTTTCTATATTTGCCAACAAAATATCCACATCATCATTAAGACACATCTACTAATTAATCACACTCAGATTTTCTTAAATATTGTTCTTAATTGACTTCACATTTCGTCATTAATAGGTCCTAATTAATAACTTTAAAAACGATTCATTTCCAATAAAGCCTCAAGCTCACGTCACATTAATCCCATTAAACAGCTCACCAATACTAGAGACTAAGAGCAATTCCAACAGCTTCTCCATATCTTGATTTTTCTCCATTTTAAGAAAAAATTTGGCTGTTTTGCTCAAACAGATTCCTTATAATTATCCCTAAATTAGAGATAGTGATGAGAGAGAACAAAATTCCCTATATTTATAGCAATCTGTAAAATTTTAGGGAAGAATTTAGAGAAGAATTATAGAATCTGTAAAATAGAGAATCTGTTAGAGTTGAAGCAGAATTTTTTTGGAGATTTTAATTTTTGCTTCCCTATAATAGAGAAATTATAAAGAACCTGTTGGAGATGCTTTAAACGTTATTAAAAAAAATAAATCCAAAATCAGAAAATGAGATTTTGGAAGTGACAAAAATAGACACAGTGGGGAAAAAACAGATCATATACGAGGGATAAGAACTCAAGGATAATGAGATTTACACACATTAAACTCAGTCAGTCTCTCTGTTGATGATGTTTGGTTAGGGGAGACACCTGCTATTATACAGGATGTTCTATATGAGGATTATTCTCATTGTTTATCTGTAGCTTGGGGTATAGGTGATATGTCCCCCCCCCCCCCTGGATACAAAATTTTAATATTAATATAATAAATGGAACCGGGTGTGGGATTGAGTCTCCCATCTAGGCTGGATTCCAAACCCTTTTAAAAAAAAAAATTATCGAATGCGATAATATCTTAGGGCTTTTATAGCAAATCAGCTGTTTCTCTGTGTCCTTCTCCACAACTTTGTAGCGTTAGTTATCTCTGTTATAAATAACCTTTTGTCTCACACCATGTATTTGGGTCCTTGTGTCTCCACCAAAGCTCTCCCGCTGTCTGCGTCAAAAACCAGAAATACAAGGACGTATATAGGAGAAACCCAGAAATCCAAAACACATCATGTTCTTCGGCATTAGATCGCCAATCTTGTCGAAACATTTGGTTCTTTTTGTGATCATAACCATCTCCTTCGTCTTTGTTGTTTCAGCTTTTGCAGAAAGCTATCACCTTTCTCACACTATCCGATTGACAGGTAAAATGGGGATGCATGCAATGTCTTGGCTTTTTCGGGTTTGATTTTATTGGAAGAAAGATGCTTAAGATCCCAAATTTCAGTCACGATTCACGAATGCATGTCATCACTAGTAACACAATAATGATGTGTTATTTTGTACGACATAAAATGTTAAGTCACTACTAATTTTTTTTTTTTGGATATTTTTGCATTGCTCTTGCATGTGGAAATTGAATGAAATTGTTTTTTTTTTTTTTTGGATGTTAATGGTGAAGGGGGAGAGCAAATAAATGATGGTGGGTTGATCACATGGGGAAGAAGGAGGTCTCTTGAAGAAAACGAGACTTTGGTATTGGCTAAGGAAAGGACACGCAGGAAGGACCCTCTAAATAGATTTAAGAAGTACACTGGGGGCTGGAATATAACAGAACGGCATTACTGGGCTGTGAGTTCTATATTCTCTTAATTAATTTTGATTCATTTGCTGGGTTTGTCTTTGTTATTTTGTTTTCTATTAATTTATTTTGCTGTTCTGTGTATTGTGTTGTTTGATAAATGATAATTAAGTACCAATGTGGGTTTATGTGAATTTTCCAATTGTACTTTTGCTCCTTTCCTCATTGATGACTTGATGCTGTAGTTGTCGATCTAAAAATTCTTTCGAGTTCTCATGGTCTTGCTATGGATTTTGAGGCATTTAAAGAATGTTTTATTCTTTGTTTATCTATAAATGTAGGTTATGATTGTGTTGATAATATACTTGTTGAATATCCATATAGTGCTATGCCAAAAATTAACTTCTGGTGTTTGGTTTAACTAATATTATGTGGTATCCCTGTTTCTCATGAAATTGATATATTTTTGACACTAATTAGTTATTGATCCATTTTTGCCGTAGTCAGTTGGTTTTACCGCGGCTCCTTTCTTTGTCGCTGCTATTTTGTGGTTCGTGATTTGCGGGTTAAGCTTGTGCCTTATCTGTATCTGTTATTGCTGTCGTAAAAAAGAGCCTTATGGCTATTCTAGAACAGCCTATTGCCTCTCTCTCGTCACCCTTATTATCTTCACCCTCATGGCAATGTAACTTTCTCTCGAACTTTCTTTCTCTACACACACACACACCTAATTTTCATGCCAAGCACTAGTGCCAATCAGCTTTTATGTTGCTGTTGGCTCCCTTCAATGTTCGTGTGGTCTGTTGTAGTGCTGGATGCGTTGTGCTGTACATGGGTCAGGGATTGTTCTACGACAGTACAAGAAAGACATTGGATTACCTTGTGAAGGAGGCCGATGAAACTGCTCAAAACCTCAGGAATGTGTCAGATTCTCTTAGCGCAGCTAAGAAGATCGGACTTGACGCCATAGTTCCTCCGACAGATATTCAGAATCAAATTGACGAGGGTATGGGAACAATACAGTATGTTTCCAATTTTCTTTCTGAAACTACTGATAAGACTGCACGGAAGTCAAATCAAGTCTTAACAGACTTGTAAGTAGATTCTTGAATCTCTCGAAACTTGTGAACTTCTAGTCACCTTGCTTAATCTGTGTAACATTTATCTGTCGCTGTCTTCTGCAGGAAGCTGGCGCTCATGGTTTTTTCTGCTGTTATGCTTCTTCTGGTCTTTATTGGATTTGGTAAGTCTGTTATCTTCTTTTGATTAGATGTAGAAACTTTAAAGGTATAATATGGCCTTATTGATTCCCTTTGTTTTTATTTGGTTTACTTGTTGCAGCACTTTCCATGTGCGGGATGCGATTTCTTGTATACTGGTAAGTCAGATACCTAAAACTCTTTGCCATTCATTTTTCCCAAGCAGATCTTCAAGTCTTTGAAGCAGTTGTACTGCTCAAACATATTTTTTAACCAACACTTGCAATCTGATGCAGCTTGGTGATTGTTGGGTGGATTCTTGTTACCTGTGCATTCATCTTGTGCGGTACATTTCTCCTTATCCATAAGTATGTACCATTTAACTGGTTGTGCTTACATTATCTTAGTTTCCAAGTTATACCTCTATATTGAATTTTCACTTCAGCTTGCCAGGCAACATATAGAAGTTAATTTCAACCTGTCTATCTTAAGTCGTGGTTCATTTCTATGTCTTTAATATAGATTTTAGCAACAAGTACAAACTTTTTACATGCTTCTTGAACATTGAATGAAGCAAAATGCTTAACAATGGTTTGGTTGCTGAAGTTTTTATCCTTTCAAACACTGTCTTCTTTAACATATAACAAACTTGGTAGATTTTCCTTCCTCGAATATTAGATGTGTTTGGATTTGAATGCGGACGTGGCTGAAGTCGAATAGATTCCTGTCCTAGCAAATCTCTAATCCAGCTGATCCATGAAATTAATTGATATCTCAGAAGTAATTTATTCCTGTGAGGAAGCTGTGTCCATATCAGAGACTGATGTTTTGCTATGTGCAAATATGTAGTGCGTTTGGAGATGCATGTGTCTCCATGGATGAGTGGATTCAAAAGCACCCCACAGCCCACACTGCTTTGGATGATCTACTTCCATGTGTGGACAAAAATGTAAGCCAGAGCATGTTGGAACGGACCAAGATGGCAACCTACTTTGCTGTTGAAGCGGTTAATCGTGTCATCACCGATGGTGCAAATCTTGATCCTTCTGACAGTCCATTAAATTACAATCAGTCTGGCCCTTTGTTACCACCAGTCTGCAACCCCTTCAATGAGGATAAAACTGATCGGAAATGTGTTCCTGGTGAAGTGGAATTGCAACAAGCACAAGAGGTAATAACTAAAGCTTTCTGTTTGCATGGAGTAAAATTCTATGAAGGAAGTGAAGTGCCTTAAAGCTTTCTGTTTCAAATAAACAGGTATGGCAGAAATACGTATGTAAGGTTTCTAGTCCAACCGGCCAGTGTGTATCACCAGGGCGGCTGACTCCTACCCACTTCGATCAAATGTCAGCTTTTGTAAATGTGAGCAACGCACTGTATCGGTACAGTCCATTCTTTGCTGATCTTGCAGACTGCACATTTGCTAAGGATACATTCTCGGACATAAGTAAACAGCATTGTCCCGGTCTGCGACTACATAGTAAATGGATCTACATTGGCTTGTTAATGGTAGCCTTAGCTGTAATGCTGTCTATGATCTTCTGGGTGATTTACTGCCGGGAACGAAGACATCGCTTGTATACTAAAAAATGTGACAGTTTACACTATGACAGTTTAAACTATGGCAGTGCAAATCATGGCAGTAGAAACTTTGGCAGTGCAAATCATGGCAGCAGAAACTTTGGCAGTGCAAATCATGGCAGCAGAAACTTTGGCAGTGCAAATCATGGCAATAGAAACTTTGGCAGCGCAAATCATGGCAGTAGAAACTTTGGCAGTGGAAATCATGGCAGTAGAAACTTTGGCAGTGCAAATACTGGATAGGAAACAGTTGGCAGTTTACTGATTCCTTGAAAATTCTGCTTGGAGATTTCGATATACAATACAATCCTAGTAGCATAAATTTTTTTTCTTTTGCTTTTCGTTCGCATTCTGAGTATTTTGATCCTAAGTAGAAAAATTGTTATACCACCACCCCCCCCCCCCCCCCCCCGAAGTCCTAGGTGATCTCAAGCGAGCAGAAGCATCATTTTCTATGCTTCCCAACTTCAAATGCAAAGAAAAAAAAGGCATAAATATACCCCCAACTGAAACATCTGAGCAATGTGAAAAGCTTCCCTCCAAATGGCGGACCCAATATAGGTTTAGTGTGGCGTGGGCTGCTAGCTAGTTTACTGCCATGTATAGGGTCTGTCATGTATAGAAGCTCTTGTTGGTTTACTGCAATTAAAGGGATACAAGAAAGTTGTACAGCTAGAAACCATCAGTAGCAATGATTAAACATTGCATAAGTTTCTGTACACACTCTTTCTATGTTATAACTTATACCTTCTCCCTTAAGGCTGTATAATTTTGTCCATGAGAATGATTAAAAAAAAAAAAAACAATAGTTTCTCTTGTTCTCATGGTAGAATTTTATATTTAGATTGTTTGTTTTTAAATTTTTCTACTTTTATGTCAGTTCAAGTTCGCTTTAGAAAAGCTCACTTATGGGTCCGCCGATAACTTTAAAAGAAAATGAGATTGAAATTGAATCTAGGAGTGACATTGAATGTGAGTAATATCATCTTGATAGCTAATTTAACAAATAATTTCACCTTCAACATAAACATAAAATTCGAACATTTCACCTTCAACATAACTCATAAGCATTAATATGAACCTATAAAATTATGAAGAACGGCAATCAACCCACAAACTCATGTTTTTTTTATTATGTTTTTATACATATATTCTAAATGTCAATTTTATCTTTACATTTAACAGAAAAATTAACAGAAGTACCAAAGTGTCAAACAGAGTCTAACTTCAGGTACCAAACTGTCCCCTTTAATACATCGGGTATCAAACTGTCCAAGTAGCCATACCTCAGGTACCATAGGAGGAATTTACCCTAATATCATCTTGATAGCTAATTTTCGTTAGGCCATAGTGCTCGTATGGCCCAATTTGAGTCCATTGTTAATTTGTTAAGGTATATCTTTATCGTCGTTGCCTCCAAAGACCATTGTTTTCTTAACCAAAATCCAACACGAGCAGTTTAGCCCTACAACACTACCAACACCATTCTCGCTGTTCAACTCCAATTCCTAGTTATTTCATGCAATTAGGAATTTTCCCACTCCCTTTTTTTTTCTTTTTCTTTTTTCAGTTTTTGTTTTCCTTGTCGCACTAGGTATATGTAACCCAATAAGATTATAAACACCTCAGGTACCAGTATAATCTTGTTTGGCAAATTAACTTTGCATTAGCACATAAATGGATATTGCTGCAACGACCTTGAGCACTAATATCTCAAATGATCAAGTCTTCCTGCAAATGTTGTTTTTAACGGCAGGAGCAGAATTTTCTAATTTGGGTGTGACTATGGTTGGTTGGCCAAAGCTGAGATAGATAATAACTAGACCCAAAACACACATTGTGTGTCTGTGTGTGAGTTTAGTTTTCAAAAAACAAAATAATCATTGGAGATAACGTAGGGAGTTTGGAAGTTTTTTTTCCCCCTCCTTTGCTGGGGAAGTGGGAAGTTATAGAGTAAGGGAGAGATTTGAGGGGAAAATAAATTGGAACGTTTTTACGTAATTTTATTTATTAGCATTATGTCCTCTGTTTATTAAAAGATATTTTTTGATAATTTATGATTTAAGGATATAGTTGTCTTTTGACGCCCACTTTAGCTGACAAATTGGGTTCTCTTAATAATAGTATAGATTATCATCATCTTACTGATTGTTATATAACTCTCCTCAACCCTTTCACAAAAGAAATGTCTATTTGTCTCCCTACTTTATTGGAAGTGCTCTGAAACAGATGGTCGGACATCATCCCTAATAAGGTTATCTTGTCTGCCGATCTTTATCTCTAATCTGGACAGTTATGCACTTCTAGCATTCTGCATTCATGGTGACTATCTTTCTATAAGCATTAAAGGAGGAGGACAAAGGACCTGGGGTTGTAAATATTTTCCTTCATTTGAGGTTACTTGTGCTTATTCACTTTGGCTGAAAGCCTAAATTATTGTTGTATAAGAAAGAACGTGCGGGTTAATATCAACCGACCTTAGCTCAGTTGGTAGAGCGGAGGACTGTAGTTGGAATAACCATCAGATATCCTTAGGTCACTGGTTCGAATCCGGTAGGTCGGATTTTTAATTTTCCCATCTTCATGAACTGCAATTTTTTTGTGTCAATAAACTTCACTAAACTGAAATTTCTTTTCTTCTGTTCTTTTTTTTTTTTTTTTTTGAGTCAAAAGGCCAGACTATCTATCTGCTTTCTTGTTGAGAAAAATTAACTGTTTGTTTTGCATTTTTATTCTCTATGATATGTTTGCTGAGGAATACAGTTGACAAAAACAAACAAGTTGCTACCGAGTCTGAAGTCCTAGTTGAGTAGTAGTTTCTTAAGCTACAGAAGCATCAAAGAGTCAAGACCAATCTTAGCCGCCCAGTTCATCAATTGAACATGACAACTACACACCACATAAAAATCATACGATCATTGACCTATGATCAATCTCAGATTCTTAGCCTTTTAATCCAAATAATATAAATTATCCGAAATCAGACGTGCTCCGAATGTGGAAGACTTCTAGTCCAAAAGATAAGTAGACAAAATAAAAAAACTGCAGATAATGTTATTTTTAGTGTCGATCAACATCATATGTGTGAATTGAAGTTGTTTGGGTGAATGATGAAATACAGTAGATACTAAATTAGCTAGGAATCTTATGTTTATCTTATCTGCTTATTGTGCAGCTAGCTGGACCATTGCAGAAACTTAAGAATTACGATTTGAATAAACTGTGCAAGAAAGAAACCAATTGAACAATCACCTCTTCTGCATAGACCAATCCAAAGAGCACATCCTCAACTTTTTATACAAAGCTTCTTCCTTTATTATGGGACTCTTTTTCAATATAAAAATTCTAAACAAAGGAATTGAAGCATATCCTCTTATCAATATATTAAGTTTGTTTGTCTATAATAGGACAATGAATTTAAGTTACTTTCAAGTAACTTCAAGCAATTAAGTGAATGGTAAAACTGATTTTGACATTTAAATAAAATTCTTATGCTTCCAACTTTGACTGGAGGACCTTTTCTTACTTGCAAGATTTGATAGCAAAAGGTTGGTGAGGTAATCAATACAATCCAGATCAAAGCTTATATAAATTAAAGCCCCTAATGAGTTTGATTTGGAAAACAGAAAAACAAAACCCTCTAATTTTGTAGTTGAAACTTGAATACCAATATTCCAATGGCCTCAAAATCACACATCTCCTTGAATCGTACATGTCTATGTTCACCTACAGAACATCCAGGTTCTTTCAGGTGCAGTTTGCACAGAAGTAATGTGAATAATAGGCAAGCTACAATTAGCAGTAGTAGACCTGCAAAAGATGTTGTAAAACCAAATTCGATAAAAGAAATCCTTCTCCAAACTATCAAGCCCTCGTCTAGTCAGGATCTTCAAAGAAGGAGAAAGTTCCAGCCAAAGCCTAGCAGGTTTTGCTCGGTGAGTCACAGCAGAAATGGAGTTGCAGTTTCTTGATCACAATTACAAAATTTGGATATCGTTGCACTTTTTTGAAAACAATTGTAGGATTTGGATATTTATTTAATTTTCATTTCTCTTCTGACCCAATTGGGTTATTAGAACCATGTTCAAATGTGTGTATAAGCATCTGTAGAGAAGTACTTTAAATATAGTGGTGTTTTGTTTATATGTTGTAGAAAGCATAAGAAATTAGAGATTAATTTACTCTATGTTTAGCCCTGTTCTTATATGATCATTCTATATATGCTAATATGCATAATGCATCATATTATCGTATTTGGATCTTACAAGCTTGTTCATCATTTTGCCACAAATAATTATGTCAAACAAGCAACAATGCAGACAAAGAATGTGATGAACAAGCAACAATGGAGGCTAGAGTTGTTCCGCATATGCTATCCCTTCAAATGACATATATCATAACAACATTGACAAATTTGTTCCATCCCCACCTTATCCACAGATCGTCAAAACAATATAGTATCAACATTAGCGTATAATATAATCTCTAAATTCAAAATACCGTACTTGATCATGAGATATACAATATACAATACACGAACATTTTAATAAGTGAAACACTGTGACATCAATTAGCAAAAGAATTTGGATGATCATGGAGACCCAATCAGTACTCATATATCATTAATTTATTCAGGAAGCAGTATCGGTGATGATCAACCACTTGTTCTAGTATGCTATAAACTATCTTATACGATATATAAAAGAAAGACCACGATACCAAGCAACCGACCTTAGCTCAGTTGGTAGAGCGGAGGACTGTAGTTGGCGTAACCATCAGATATCCTTAGGTCACTGGTTCGAATCCGGTAGGTCGGAATTTTTTAAAAAAAAAATTTTTCTATTTTAACTAATTTCTCTTTAATTTCTAAAAAGAAATTGAGCAAAGCAGGACCAAAATAGATGGTCAATTTTTTCAGCTATCTGATTTGTTTGCTATTAATTGAAACCAAATCAAAATCAAAGTGTTTGCTACTTAGGACACACGGTTGGTTCCCATGGACTTGGGGCAGAAGAAAAGTAGCAATGGACTTGGTGAAGGGCCCTCTACTCAATGAAACTAGAAGCAAATTAGGTCAAATCAAACCAAGGATTCAAATCAAATGCTTGTGCTTGGGAGTTTTGACCCTTGACCTGGGAAATTTCAGAAATAAGAAGCATCCATTGCAGTATTGGTCTGCAGCCCTTGACGTACATAAATATAATGGACCATACAATTCAGGTCCAGCCAAAGTTTTGTACGACCCCGCACCATGTGGGAGGACATTTCCATTTGATTGGAGATGCAATTCATACTAGTTGAAAGCAACAGAAATTGTGAGTGAAACCTCTATATATAATATCTATTTTGTGATTGCTTTGCAGTGACTTCCACGAAACCATAACTAATTATTACTTGTGGACTAATTAGTAGTTACCATAAATATTTTTTTACATTACTTGCGGACCTCTATCAACTTGTAATAGAGTGTGGACTAGTTGGAATTCTACATTAAATCATCATAGGATCGAGGAACATTCGATCAAATGACTTATTCTTGACACTTACTTAATAGGTATGCAATATTGACCGGATATCTTAATTAACTTGTCGAAAACTATATCAGTGACTGTCTTTAAATCTCTTTCAATAGATTAGCTGATCTTTTATAGTGTCTATTATCCTCCGTGAGGATAACTATAATGAACTCCACCAAATCGAAGAGTTGGATCAATTAATCGACAAAAATATCTCACGGGATTTTTATTAAGTTGACGCCATGGTTATCTAGTTATATATTAAAGAACAATAATGTAATTTATAATACGCGTTTAGAACACACTTAATTCTAGAGTGTACTGCTTGGGGGTATTATGTACATAATACTTGTCACCAATGACATGGATTGACTTGGGAAGGAAGAAAATTACATGATGGAATTGAATAAGGAAGGCGATGGAGAGAGACTTGGCTAGCTAAGCTTGAAATGATTGACCCAAAGGAACAACTTGGCTGACTATTCTTCTCAGTGGTCCTATCATATTCCTAGTCCACTAATTAAGAGCTATTTAAGTAAAGATTAATGACATTTAGCAGAAAGAAGAAAGTCACAGCATGTGGGAGGCTATCTATTCCAGCCTTAATGGCTACTGCTGGTTTTATATGGGATACTTCTTGGAACAATAGCTAATCACTGCTTGACAAATTACTTGACCAGTACTCAATCTATTCAATTCGTATGAAGTAACCGAAAACCCTAAACCTAACAAAAGTGACATAAGATTGGAACCTGCGAGCTACCAGCAATCTGTGGGCCGGCGCAGCAAGCAGTATAATTAGGGTTTCGGGCAGAAGCAAGATTATGAAAAATCGGGTAGATTAGTTTGCAAGCAAATTTAGTAACTACCATAGTAGGGTTTAGGGTTCGAGATTCAATCAATTAATATTATACTGATGTAACCCTAGATATTAATAGTATCAATTAACAGCACTACTGCAACCTCTTAACAAGTAGTAACATACAGGATGCAAAAGCTTTGACGCAATGTCTCTTTCTTAATAATTTCTAGTTGATCGTCCACCAAAAAAACTTCATCTTTAAACAACAAAGAAACTACTACTACTACTACCGCTGTAAACGTACAATTAATAAGTTTGTTTTTCTTTTTCTGAAAGAGATTCGAGGAGTTGGATGAGCTGCCAACCCAACTAATCAAGATATATATTACTATATATGTGTGTCGATTAAGTTGTTGAAGCTACATGACGTGCATATTAAGTTTATAAACCAACCAAATTCCACTCACAGCAATCAATCAAAATTATCAAATTAATTAAGCAAGTAATCGAAGGGCTGCAATTAGGTTGCAGAAGTGATCGAAAGGATCTCATTCTTTGTAATTACTGTGGGCAACACCATTGATGTAAGAGGTGAATCGAACCAACTAATTGGTAGTATCGTGATGGTAGCCTCGATCGGTTTGGAAAATCAATCGAAACTACCACCTCCTTCGATATTTCAGAAGAAGATATGATCGAAGTAAAGATACTTGCAACAACTTCAACTACCCCATTTGAGAATCTAAATATCGACTGGGGTATGGACTTTCAAGTCTCCTTAATTTTTATGCACTTACAGGCGTTGCCCTACTGTCATCGTCTTGTTTCTTTCATACAATATATCATGAACTCCCACATCACACATTATCCAAATCGAATTATATGAATATATATGTGCTTTAATTAATTATAGGCATGCATGGTAGGTTGTGTGGGGTTGTGTTAAAAGCAACTTAATCATTAAAATGTTTGATTATTTAGTAGCATAATGACATTAAGTTGAATAATTGCATGGGTATCTATTTCAGCTGCAGGCCAAAGTGTCAAAAATAATGCAGAGGTTCGTGAAGAAAGTAGTATTAAGACAAAGTATAGGCATAAAATCAAGTTGGAATATACGTATGTGATTTAATTATGACAATGTTGGTGCTGTTACAAGCTACTCAATTAGCCGTAAAATTATTTTATTAAGGAGCATAATTTGTGTGGATAATGGTAATTGCATTGGGGTCTTGTTTAGCTGCAGGCCGATGTTCCAAGAATAATATATGAATTATTACAGAATTATACTTTAAGATATGTGAATAAAATGAGCTGGATCCATTTTCACAACCTTCTTCTTTACAATAACAGAAGATTTAATTTAGTAAAAAATAAAGAAAGATGAAAGGTGAAAAGAAAAGGTATGCAATGAAATGTTTCATGTTTGGCTCTTCTATCACCTTTGCGACCAATAAAGCAAATTACTTATGTAATTTGGATAAAAAGAAAAAGCTTCATGTACCTATAAAGGAAAAGGCTCATAAAAGAGAGCATAGATATAGTATTTTTATGGAGAGAGAAAAAGGCAAAAGTGATAATAAATAAATAAAATGAACATAGACACACACATATAGATCGTAAGGAGAGAAATTATTATGAAGTAAGCGACCGAGATTATCAGAAGTGAAAATATTTGAGTTCTCTTTATCACTCTAGTAGACAATTTTTCAAATCTTATATCAAAATTTCCGATAAATTAAGTTTTGTATGGACTACCGTCAAAATAGAGCTTTCTAAGCTTCAAAACATAATTTTGATAATCGAATTGTTACTCTAATTAAAATTTATAAATTTTTTTTTTTAATCAAACCCGAAGTCGGGTACCGATAGATATATCATCTAAAGCCAGAATAGGCTGTTACATACTCTTCCGCTGTCATCTACAGACAGACAAGAAGGTAGTGGTAGTACCCACAATGGTACATAGAAATAGACCTACCCATTAGACATTCATGTACGTAGACATAGCGGAGATCCTCATTTGATACTACTCCAGAGGCACTAGAAATACATAGAATGCACATAATATGCATCTAAAAGGAAATTATTGTCAAAGACTATGCTAAAACATAAATATGGACTAGGGCCAAAACCCCAGCCCAAAATTTCAAAGCCCAAAAGGGCAGCCACCAAAGAAAGCCCACGCAGGGCCCAACAGCGTGGTCAGGTCCAGTCCACCTGCTTCATCCCATGTCGTACGAAATAGTCAGGCCAAGCTCCATCCATCGCACTCCGCCACTACACGAGCTGCCTCGATCCATGTTGCCGCAATCTCTCACTACCCATGACCCAAACCGCCACGGCCCCACCATCACAACCCACACCAGCCTAGAGAAACCAAACCTCGATCCAAATCTCTGCACCGCACACCGCCAACTAGAAAAACCCGTGGCGCCGCCAACCAAGAAACCCACATCAGGGATCGACTGCCGGTCCTGTTTGCATGACCACAGCCTCGCCCCAGCCCAGACAAAACCAGCCGCCAAGCTCAGCATAGCACCCCTCCGACGGAAACCCACGAGCACTAGCCGTCAATACCTGTCCGACAGCAAACCCCTAGACGTCAGGGCAGCCCGGAGGCCAGCCCCAACGCCCGGGCGCCGCCCGACGAGCTCGAACTAGTACTCTGAAAAAAAAAAACCGGCCTTTAGGATTTAGAGAAGGGCGTGAATATCTCTTTAGAGAGAATTATAACTTTATAATGAAACTGAAACATAATTATTTATAATTTTATATCGTGTTTTAGCTTGTCACTTATATATATATATATATATATATTATGATTTTGGTAATCAATATTTTAAGCATGGAAAATAACTAATAAATGAATTAGAGTTTAGCTCTCGTTTTAGACTTAAATATAATAACTAGTTAGGTAACATACAAGAAGGAAAATAACAATATCAACATTCAAACTATCAAACAACAATTCATCGAAGCTAAGTATTTTGAAAACCCACGCGTTTTCTAGTGAGAGAAACTCCTCCTTCTCTCTAGCAAACCCAACTTCCAGCTTTCCCCCTCCTCCCCCCTTTCTTGCCAGATCTAGATCACTCTGATCTGGATCTTTGGCTTGAAAGTTGGGGGAGATATTTTCCCTCTTCGCGAGGCTTATCCCTACCCTTCTCGTGGTAGCTCCCTGTTGCCCCGGCGGTGGCAAGTATGCTTTCCCTTTTGTCTTTGCTTTCCTTTCCTTCCCAGATCCCCTTTTCCAACCAATCCTAATCTTTAATTTTCAACATAACCATCTCTTTTTGTCTCAAATCTCTGATTCATCATGGTTAAGATGCACATCCTCCTCACCCATGGGACTCCACTTCACCGATTGCTCCTTGGTCCATCGGAGCTTTCTCGTCGGCGTTGTTTGGATTGTCTGTTTTAACGGGTTTTTCCCGTCCCTGCTCGTAAACCTTTTGAATACGGTAGTGCAACAAGGGTCTGCACGGTCTTCGGCCGTCTGTCCCTTTGATCCCTCTGCGGATCAGTCTCCTTCTCCTTTTCTTTTTTTCTTTTTTTCTTCTGCTTTGGTTACTGACTTTGTTTATGAGGATGTTTTGTATGGTTTAGAGATTTGGGTTATGGAGATCTTTCGATGGGTTCTATGCTGCTGTACTTGCACGGGATTGTTTTGGTTGGACTCCAAGTCTTCGTTGGCAGATCTGGTGACGTTTCTGTGTCACCTTTGGGCTTGGCTGGTGGCAGCGACGTCACTTCGTCATCTCTCTCCTGTTAGATCTGCGCTGTGGCTGAAGATTGTGGGGCTATTTGGTTTTGTTTGTTGTTGTTTGTTGGTTTTTATTTGGGCCCGTTTTGGGTCTTTTGTTTGTAATGTTGTTCTTGTTTGAATAAAAATCTTTCCATCGCCAAAAAAAAAAAAACAATTCATCGAACACATACGAGTATTCAATAACTACTTTAAATTTTAATTATGTAATTAGTGAATCACACAATGAAAAAAGAATATAAACATATGGTTGGGAAATGTCTGCATAGATTGTGTATAGTGTGTAAACGTTCCAGAAGTCCTAAGCGTGCCAAAACCGTCTTTTCCCGCCCTTTGATTTCAACTTTGTTCCCAGATGGTTCCATTTGTTGACCTCTATTCCGCCACGGACTTCGTCAAGCATCCCCTTCTGGATTGGGCTCTCTCTGTCTCTCTGGCCCACAGCCCACCTTACTACCAATGACCTAGCCACGTGTCCATGGTGTTCCAGTTTCTTAATCTTTTTAGATTAATTAATCAGATATTTAAAAGTTTAAACCGGCCTAATGGTTTAGGTCTAAAGCAACCCCTTCTGGCCGTTTCGATAGACGACACGTAGTGTAGAATGCAAAATGACACACTGCTTGTAAAGCACCACGTGTCCCCCCACCTAAAGGGAAGCGCGCCACATCCACAATTTGAAGGGTCCCCAATTTGATTCCGTCGGAAAATACCAGAGGCAAATCACATGATCTCAGCTCCCCAGATCTGTAACACAAAAATAAATATAATTTTTCGTTTATTGGCTCGAGAAAAACACATTTATTTTGTGGATTAATAATTAATTTTTTTGAGTAATCGAAAAAAAGTTTTATTTTTTGGGTATTAATTGGTAGTATAATGGTGGTTTTTGGTTTCAATTTTTGGATTAATGTGGATGCTTACATTGTAATTAGGACAGGTTTAGATGTATTATTTGTGTGCGTGTCGGTGTGTCGGACAATTGTAATTGTGGTCCAATGATTTTTTTTTTTTTCCGTTGGTGTCTGATTCATTCTTTTTCAGTTCAAGAATGGATATTTATTTTGAAAGATACGTTCTATGTTTTGAAAGGTCACCTCACTATAGATATATATAAACAACTAGGAAAAGAAATGTAATTTTGTTAATATAAGTTATCTTATACGTTTTAGTAATTAAATAAATTATTACGTTAATTTTCAGGTCCACAATGTATAAATTAAAAACTTCAAAATTTATGTCACTAAAGTTTAGTCCTGGATCTACATTTTGGAAGCTAAGTAATATGCGTGACATTAATAACGTATGCAAATAACTTCAGTAATACAAGTATTTCAATCTATACTTAGATCTAAGAGTTATTGATCATAAATCTTTCAAGTCCTCGATAATATATAAACACTATTCTCTGTACAGTTAAAACTGAAGTCACATTTCATACACATTTCTAACGTTTTTGTTAAGAAGTCACCGAGATCACAAGTACAGAGATTAACTATTATTCTTGGCCAAATGAGAATCCGCAATATATATAAACTCATCGTACAAGTCAAAAATCTAATCTAACAGTTTATTTTGAGTCACGAAATTACACGTAACGACTAATCTATAATTAATTTTTTATTTTTAGAATGAGATAGAACTTTCATTCAATCAACCAAAACGCATACATTGGGGGGGGGAGAAGACATAAGCCAATACCCAAAAAAACCGCGGTTATAGATACCATCAGGCCAATGGGCCCAAAATCTAACCACAAAACACCAATTTCCAAGGTTACCCTGAGTATGTGATCCCGAAAGTCCCAATAATACCCTGTAGTCAACAGCACAGAAGACGTCGTCCTCTTCAACACCGTGTCCAAAAAGTACTAGATCACGTGTAAAAGATCGCTCGTCGGCAAATTGACAACAAAAGTAAATCAGAGTTGAACCAACTCGTCCACGGGAAAGACACCATAGTAATAGCACAACCATGAAACCAAGACAACCAAACCCTCGCTCAATTGGGAAGAGACTTATTAGAACTAACCAAAAGCCAAAACCTAAAAACCTAATAAAACAAAGAATGAAGGTAAAGAGGAAACTGCTGCTGCCACCTAAATCCCCTCAAGCCAAAAGAACCAGATCGCTTCACCAAGGCAGAGCTAACCATCCCATCGCCTTGTCCGGCAACGCCCACCACACACCGACGCAAGCAAAAGCCGTCATCAATGCTGGGACACCGCCGGACAAGCCACAACCCCACCCCTCTGTTTTCCAAACCCTACGTTCGGCTCCGAGTATTGCAGAGGAAAAGAGAGACAGGTTGTCCTCATCTAGAATTAATTAAGAAAACACAGAACCAAAAACGGGTTAAAGAAAACAGCGGGCCGAAAAGTAAATGGGTGCCGTGATGATAGTGGTACGTGGAGGTTAAGGCGTGTATGGGCAGCGTTATGCGCGTCGTAACGGAAAGTATGTGCAAGACGGAGACCACTCTCTACTGCCTGCCAGTCTCCCACGGTATTCTAAACGCTCCAGCGTCATTATTATTATTATTAATTTAATTTTCTCCGGCGCGAAAAACCGCGCCTCTCTCTGCGTGCTCTGCCGCTAGTTTCTTAAAACCGTTGGAACTCTAGTGCTCCAGTCCTCCCCCAGTTTCACTTTAATTAACCAACCATAACTGTTTGCTCTAGTTTCTGGTTCGGTCCCTAAACTATTAAGTAATTGCAATCAAGGACTTGTTTTAAAATAGTAGTTTATGTGTATTAGGAAGAGGTTCCTAATTAGGCAGGTGCTTTGAATTTGATTAGAGGGTTTTTTTAAGGAGGAATTATATTCTACGTTCGATTAATTGAATCTGAATTGGTGGTTCCACATTGATTGGGGCCATAGAACAATCACATCATCACATGGATTATGAACATTCTTTTAATTTAGTTTGCTTGAGGTATATGAACTGCCATATATACAACCAAATTCAATTCATTTTATGATTTAAGCATCTCTAAAACATGTGGCATAGGAATTCTTTAGCAAATAAGTGGTCTAATTGTAATGGGAATTTCAAGTTGGAAGTTCCGACAATTTACGTGTGTGAAATGAATATTAAAGTTAAGGAAATGATTTCAATATATAATTTCTTTCAGAAATTAGAATTCAAGTGACTCAAATAAATATTTCTTAATTTTTTAAAGTATTTAATTATGTAGTGGCGGTGGTTGCATCACATAATTTGTGATGTTTATTAGGAAATATATTATGAGAGGTAATTGCGTTAAACTTAAAACAACAAAAATTAAAATTATACAAGACAATATAGTTATTTACTCTATCTTTTATAATTGCTCCTTTCACATCCATTAGGTTGTCTAAATATTTTTAGTTTTAAGTAAATAAATATGTCATTAAATAATGAGATAGTGCATGAATGTAATAGGACTAAAAAAGTTGAGAAGTTTGATTCGACAACTTTTCAAAAAATCTGAAAAATACATCGAGAAGGAAACCTCTTTCTCCAAGGAGGAAACTTTGTTGGTAAAACAATTAGTAAAGGACATTTAATGAAATAAAAATGATTTACGCGTAATATTGCGAAAAACAATATTAATCACAGTTTACAGCTATACACAACTCAATTAAAAACCAAGGCAAGGACCACCAGAAGATTCCAAAGCAAATAAGGAAAACTGGAGGGCACTAATGCAATCCCATTAAATAAATTCCTTAACCGTTTGAATAATTCTCGCGATATTTTCCCCAATTTCTCGTCCCCCTTCGGTATAAATACATAGCTCGAGTGAAGCTAGGTTTGCCAATTTGGGCAGCAAAACGCAGCTTAATAAGAAAACCTCTCTCCTCCCTCATTTTCTCTCTCTAAAACACCCTCACTCTCTCTCTCTGAAACCTCAACTGAAAATGGCAACAGCTTCTAGAAGGTCGTCAGCAACTGGATCGGTCCTCCGGTCCAGTGCCTCACCCTCACTCTCCGGAAGGTTCTACACCTCCCATTCCTCCTCCTCCACCGGCTTCGCCTCCTCCACTTCCAGCTTCTCCTCCCGATCCGCCGGCGGTTTCTTCACACGCGCCGCCTCTCCCCCGCGCGTGAGCCTCGCCAGACCCTCTCCCTCGGCTCAGTCCGTCCGTTTCTCTCTCCACGACCGCCCTACCTCCCCCAGCCGCTCCATCTCCGTCTCGCCGCAAGGCTCCGGCAGCCACCACCGGAGCGCGATGAAGAAGCAGGTCAACCCTAAGAGGACCTGTATGTGCTCCCCTACTTCTCACCCAGGCTCCTTCCGGTGTAGCCTACACAAGAACTGTGGCTCGCACGTGTCGAGTTCCTCCTCTCCGCCGTACTCGCAGAACCGCCTCAACGCGCGTAGATCGGCGATGACGAACTCGCTGGTCAGGATCGGCGGCGTTGAAGGCGATCTCGTGAAGCGCGCCTTGGCCGCTCTGATCCGCCCCTCCTCCCACAGCCAGCGGCGCCGTGCCGATTTCCGTCCCCGGCCCAGCCGGCTCTCCACCATGTCAAAGTGCAGCGAGTAAGTTCAGTTGGTAACAAATTTTGGAGAAATTGCAGCCCTTACTTTGACCAGGCGGATCCAAATATTCATGAAACTTCCGGCAAAATTTGAGGCCGCACGTGGCAGAATCCGGCGCTAGTGATCTGATGGATTTGGTATGATTCGGAACGGACTTGGTTTTTTTGTGTCCTCCGGTGACCGAACTGCTCTAGAGGACTATTGTTAATGATGTGATGAAGAAGAACCTAGCCCTTCTGTGTATATAGAAATACAAATTATATGTATCTTTGGCGCGCCATTGTTGGCGTCTCCAAGCTTAGCTTTCCTGGACTCGATTAACTTCCACTTGAAACATCTTAAATTGAGCCCCGAAATTAAATTCGGATCGAATCCGTTCGTTAAATTTCCGGTAACTTGGTTCAATTCGATTTTCCAGTCCATTTCTTCAGTTCCATCTCCGATTTATAGTCAGCTGCGTTAAGTACCCCAGTTTATTCTTGATGTGCGTCACGTCGTGACTATTGACCGGAATTTACTTCGACGTCTCTGTTACTATTCACCGTCTCTTCCTCCCGTTTGACTTCGTCTCCGTTACCATTTTCCGGATTTATGGAGGTGAATTGTTGAGCTGATTAATTATTCTTTTTCCATTTAATTATCTAATTTTATTATTTCATCTTGTGCAGGGGTTGTGTTCTAAAATTGAAGCCAAGAAATTGCCAAGACCAGTAAGCACTGGGAATCAGAATGAATCTAATTTAACCAATTTATGGACTTTAAAAAAATAAATAATTAAGATTCCGGTCATCGTCGACCTTTTTCTGTTGATGCCGGGCACCTGAGGCTAGAATTGAGCATGTGCAGCAAGAATTCGCCCACCGGATCGGACTAATCAAACCAAAATATCTTCTCCTCACTTAAAACGAACCCCTTTACTTAATTATCACCCAACTTGTTAAATTTAGATATTTTTCTTCTTTTCAAAAGCAGATTCGAGCTTTAAATTTTTCTGGTATCAATCTTATCCTTCTTACTTCTTCTTCTTCTTCTTATTCTCAAATTTGGAATATAAAAGTGAAATGATCATTGTCAAATGGGGAAATTATTCGCAGTCTGTATCAAAGGGTTGCAAGTTGCTAAACGATATTTGAAAGACATAGACACAATTACAGAGAGAGAATGGAATAGTCCCTGTCCTGTGCCAAAACGAAAGTGAGAGGGTTGAGGACCCATATGCTACAATTGCTTCTCTTTTTCAACTGTATCGCATTCATGGGATGGTAGCATTAGCCAAGAAACTGACTTTGGCTATTTGTGGAAGAAGATAAGATCGACCATGAAAACGAAAGCTATGTATGGGACGTGGAGCTAATCAATTAGCTACCTTTTAAGCTTTTGTTGAGACAATCCAACTTACTCACCCTTATCCGTTTTCAAATTCTCTTTCTATATATCATCACGAATCGGCAAAAATGTTGCCTAAAACAGTACAACTACGATGCTCTGAATTCGTAATTTTACCCAAATGGTATTGATTTATCACGAATCAACCAAAATGTTGCTTAAAACACTAAAAGAATAGTGTTCTAAATCCGTATTTTGATTAAAATGGTATTCCTTTGTCACTAATTGGCCAAAATATCTAAAACAATATTTTAATTCGGTGCTCTATGGTATTTCTCTGTTGATTAAATCTTATTTGTTTGTTTTATCACGAATCGAAGAAAATATTATTTAAAATACTAAAAAAATAATATTGTCAATACTTAGACGAAAATGATATTTTTTTTATTACAAATCAGTCAAAAATGTTATTTAAAACGATATTTTTATTCAGTACCATATAGGATTTCTCCGTCATCTAAAATAATATTCATTTGTGTTATCACGAATCGACCAAAGATTAGCTTTTAGTGTACTCATGTTTACATTTTACAAAAATATATATGGAAGAATCAATTTAGACTCACACGAAACTTATAAGTATTAATATGGAGCTAAATTTAATTTAGGTACCAATCTGACAGCTCGGCAATAATGTAACTGTGTAAGTACCGTCAGGGGATTCACCCGTCCCTACTATTAAAAGCATAAAAACCATGTTGAGGAAGAAGAAAAAAGTGCATCAAGTGCGTATTAAGCAGCATTGTTTGGTTAGATTATTGGTATTAGCAGCTAAGATTGGTTTTTGGTGGGTGGGCACACATTTCGTGTCAGATCCTAATCTAACCCAACTTTTTCTAATCAAATTATTGCTTCAGTTGAAAAACTGGATCGACATCAACTTATAGTCTCTGCCTCACGTTGTGAAAAATTCCCGTAATGGATCACACAGCACGAGTCACTGAATCACATTGTTGGGTTCTGAAATTTCAAATCTGCCCTACCATATTGGATATCAAATTCTTCTACGCAGTGACTGTCAAAGTGATCCAACAACTATTAGTGTAAATACACGTCGATGTGCTATAATCTTTTCCGAGATTTGATGAATGGTTGCTGAGTCAGTCTGAATGAAAAGAAAGAACCCGAGACTCGAAAAGACCCGACTGGTTTGGATGGATGTGGGAAATTTCAATATTTCATATTTTCATATATGATCAGGGTCGGTCAAATGGGGCCCCGAGTGGGTTTGGGTACGGGTAGTGAGACAAAGCTCCATGTGCATGTATCTGCCGCGAGGGGTGTTAATGGGGGGAAGGAAATAGCTATCCCATTTGTTGCTTTGTTTTTTTCGTTGTGTTGTTTGGTCACTTCAGAGGTGGAAATGGGATAAGGTTGAAGACAAGCTGGTATGGGGTATGGGCCACGGGTTTCCCTGCTTGAAGCCTTGAACTAAACACAATGTAAAAGAAATCGAGAATAGCAAGTTTGAATTTGGTAAATCGAACTTTAATGTGATCTGAACGAATATTTTTTTTTTTTTTGAAATAGAGTTAGTAGGTGAAAATATATTAATTAGAATGTAGAATAGGCCGTTACATATCCTTCCGCTGCCATCTAGACAAACAAGAAGATAGTGGCAAGTTTGAATTTGGTAAATCGAACTTTAATGTGATCTGAACGAATAATTTATTTTTTTTGAAATAGAGTCAGTAGGCGAAAATATATTAATCAGAATGTAGAATAGGCCGTTACATATCCTTCCACTGTCATCTAGACAAACAAGAAGATAGTGGTAGTACCCACAGTGGTACATAAAAAATAGACTTACTCATTGTACAATCAAGTACATAGACAAAGCGGGATCCCCCTTTGGTACTGCGCCGGAGGCACTAGAAGGCCCGGTCCTCCCAACGTAACTAATAAAACAATAAATTTAGTCGCCTAGAGACCTCAATTGGTGTACAACTAGAGACATTGAGAGTTAGATCGACAAAGACCAAACCCAATGCTAAAAACTAGGTAGGAAAAAACCACTAGATGCCTCAAAAATGGCCTAAATGAACTAGAAAATAATAAAAGCTAACTAACGGCCCATTTGGCCCAAATAAGAGCAGAACCCTAAGCCCAACTAGCTGACCCAGCCCTGTTGAGCTTCCGCCTTTCTATGTTGAGGACGCCGCACACTGCAAGCCAGCCGCTGCCACGCCTGCACCATGCCATCGCCGCCACTTCAAGGACCACTGTCTACACCACACCGCCACCACCCGTGAGGGCAACAAAACCCGAACGACACCAGACCCGATCCAAAAAGAAAGGATCCATGTGCCCCTTGAGCACCGACTGCATCCCGACGATACTGCTGCACTGCCGCCGTTGCCTAAAGACAAACACTAGCCCGTGCTGTCCCTTGAAGCAAAACCACGACTTCCCTAGCCATAGAGTGGTTTCGACCCAAGCAAGACTAGATCAGACACAAACCTCAAGCCACTGCATATCTATGAACTAGGGAACCCTGGACTATCAACACCAGTTCGGCAGCCTCCTAGTGACGACGAGGCAAGCCCCACTGACCCAGAGTGCCGCCAGATGAGAGGATCTCGGCTGAAGACTCGACCAAGGTTGGTGCACGTGTGGCACCTTCAGAGAGAGAGAACTTCAACAAGCCATCCCATCAATAAATCCGATCTGAACGAATATATTGTTTTTGTATCGTGTTAATTTAATCAACTTAACTCTTTATTCATTAGGAGAATTTGATCCTTTAATATAACAACTTATTTCATTGAATGTAGAGTGTGGTCTCTTATTTTTGAGCTGACATATAATGAAGTTAAACAACACTAAAATCAAACTTGATATGTGAGTTTGGTAAGTCGAGAATAACAAGTTTGAATTTGGTAAATCGGATCTGAAATGTGATCAGAACAATTAATTTGTTTTTGTATCATGTTAACCTAACCATCTTGACTCGTTATTCACTAGGAGACTCTGATATATAATATAATGACTTTTTTATTAAATTTAAAGTTTGTCTCTAATTTTGAGCTGATTTATAATAAAATTAAATTACACTAAAATTGACTGTTTGTCCGGTTGCCAAGCCAATTTGAGGTTTGTCTAATCTATTATATGCTCATGTGCATGAATTTATAATTAATCAGCTTGACTCGTTATTAGAAGACTCTGATATATAATATAACGATTTCTTTTATTAAACCTAAAATCTGTCTCTAATTTTGGGATGATCTACAATAAATTAAACCAAACTGAAATCGACTTTTTTGTCCCGTTGTCAAGCCGATTTGAGGTTTGTCTAATCTATTATCTGCTCATGTGCATGAATGTATACCTAGCTATAGCTTGTGATGAAAGAATGTTAAAGAACCAAGTTGGCTCCCATAAAGAACAAAAACAACAGCCAAACTTTTAAGTTCCAAAACATGATTACAGCTATTATTAACTAGCCAGTGGACCTCTTAACAAATAATAACATGCTCATCCTAAATCCTCTTGTCTCAAAATGTTTAGTTAAAATGGATAACCAGATAAGGTTGAGTGGACTAATTCTATGCTATGGCCTAATCTGCGCTTTTCTTTACAACGGCCTAAAACTACCAAATAGGGCCTTCAATGGTTTTGTTTTCTTCCTTGTTCTACTTCTTGTTAATAAGAATATCATAACCAAATTTCAGAGCCTAATACTATTCGATCTGCTGGCATAAATGTTTACTTTCTAAGTAAAAAGTCTTGGGTTTGACTATATGAAAGATCGGTCTAAACCTTCAGATTTGATTAACTCATTAGATAGGTGCTTGGGTATGAAAATGGAGTGGCAGAAACTCTGGCTGGATTTGGGCTTTTCTCTTAATATGGACTCTCGGACTTTGGATTCCTTTCCTAATTATGATCTGATTGGGTTTGAAGAGGAGTGACCTCCCACATTGGGCTAGTCCTATGAACATTTGCACTCGGCTTCATTTGGGCTACAGCCCACATATAACTAAGGCTGACAATTTACGATATAACGTTTTAGAGTGACTAAAAAGCTAACCGGATAGGTTTTGGCATAACGATGTTCGTGTACGTTGGAAATGTGTCGACCTATTTTAAACAACCGTATTTCAAATCGATTCGCCTAGTCATTTAGCATATACAATCACATAAGTGATCAACTCGCCAACCACATTATATATTAAGTAGGAATGACAAATTTACTTTTGAAGTTATTCGCAACTTAATTTTTCAAGATAAGATAAATGTGAGGCGTTATACATTTATTTTTTGAAGAAGTCTGTATAGTTAATAGTTGTGTTGTGTTAGTGTTTATCTTATCATTTCAATATAGAAAGTCGTCACAACATGCGATCACATATTGCCAAAACAAAAACCTCATTCCGCTACTTCCATAACACCGACAAATACATTTCCTATATTTTTTTTTCTAGATGTATACGAATATTATTATTGTTTTTTTTTTTTTAGAATATTATTATTGCTTGTTGGTATTATGGTCACTTCATACTGCACCATTGTTTTTTTTTTGGGACTAGATATCCCTTCATCTTTTGGAACATCCCAGATTCAAGAGAAATTGTCATAAATTAGTTAGCAAAAGATGTGACCCTCCTTGTCACCTTCTTTGGAAAAGCATACACAATGAGGTATATGATAGGACATAAATTAGAAATCGGATAAAGGCAGCAAAACTTGAGCTCAAAGCATGCCGTAGTCTCTAAAAATGATAAATATTATTGTTTAAAAAGAAATTATTTGATCAAGCAGCCTAACACGAAACTTCCACATTTATTGTGGCCAACAGGTATGAAGGGTTTTTGGGTTGGTGCCCATGTGATGGGAATTAGTCTGATTTTGCTAAGATACCCTCATAAATCTCAGTCAAAATATTGACTGAGTGAGTATGTTACTAACTCACTAATATAACTGAAGTGTCTTGTTACTTCACCCGATTAAAAAAAAGTTAATTAAAAAAGAAAAAAGAAAAGTCTACTTAGATATGAACCAAGTGAATAGGCTCATAACCACCTGGTGCGGTAAGGTTGATCGAGCAGCCTACCATGAAACTCTCATGTCTATCGTTCGAGTCCCAACTCCAGCAAGCTTGTGGCCAGCAGGTTTGAGGGGCCTTCGAGTTAGTATGCTTACGGCTGGTGATTAGTCTTGCTTTGCTGGGATACACTCATGAACTCTGGTCCGAATACTAACTAAAGAGGTGTGTTATTAACTCATTAGAGCAACTCCACCGGTTGCTTCTTGATTGGTCACCAACTAGGAAAAGCTGATGTGGTGACCATGGAGGGGAAAATCAGGTTTCCACCGGAGGTATTCTGCCCAGCCAAAAGTCAGTCTTTCTTGACCGAATCCAAGAATTTAGTCAAGGCCCTGACTAATTCCTTGCCCGGCCAAGGCATCTGCCAGCTCGGCCCAGCCCGAAAACATGGGTGACGTCACTGGATGAGTGGAGAAGGAGACGCCCTGATTGATGGAAGTAGAGGACAAGCGTCTGACGCTTGGCGTCGCAACTCATGCGTGCGTGCAGAGAGAGACACGGAAGAGAGGAGGCGTTTGTCGCCGGAGGACGATTTGCTCCGCCTGGGGTTGCTTCGATCTCGGCCTGGGGGCAGCGTTTGGGCGGGCTGACGCCACGGAGTTGTCGGACGAGGTGAGGCGACCTTGGGGGAGCCGGGTCCTTGGATGGAGGACGCCGGAAGAGGGAGAAAAAGGCGGGTCGGGTAGGACAAAACCCGCCAAGTCTGGGGGCGAGAGAGAGAGAGAGAGAGAGAGAGAGAGAGAGAGAGAGAGAGAGAAATGAAAAAAAATTTCTGAGGGGGGAAATGAAAAAAAGAAATTTTTTTTTCGTCCTTTGAAACAAAATAGATTTTTTTTTTTGCTATTTATAGAAAATTTTCAAATTTCAAAAATTCATAATAAATTCATACGAACTCCGAATATTGCGTTCGATATATGCACAAGATCGTATCGACGAGCTCTACAACTTTCATGAAGGAAGTTTTCCTAAATTCCGAACGTATAAAAAGTCAATTTTCACGACCCCCTAAATAACGTTTGTTTCGAAAATAAAAATCGATTAGAAACCGAATTTCTCATACAACAACTAAATAACGTTGTATTGTACTTATTCTTAGTTTTTCATTTATGTAAGAAAAAATCAATGAACAGTAAAACTGACTGGTAAAAAAACGGAACGGGTGGAAACCCATGTCCAGTGGCAGTGAACAGTTTCTTGGCTGGTCGACGTCTTGACTTTTCGACCTTGACATTTCTTGACAAGTTAGCTCTTAACGTAACCGAGATGACTTACTATCTCACCTCTAATAAAAAAATAAATTAAAATAAAAGTGAACAGACTCCTAGAACACGTGGCTCGTAGGTTCAAAACATAGTCACCCTTTTCTCGACGCTTGTCCGCGCTCTCTCAGACCACACAATCAAGTGGAACCAGCTCAAGATCGTGTCATCCATACTCCTCGTCCTCGTCCTCGTCACGTGCCTGGACACGTGACTTCGACTTTTGCTTAGAAAACAGAGCAAAGGAAAGCCAGTTTCACAAGGAAGAGACCAAACCGCCGGGAAGCCATTTGGAGAAAGGCCAAGTCATCCTCGTCCTGCTGGCTGTTGCCAATATCACCCACACCTTAAACTCGAGACCAGCTTCATTTCGTCTAAAGCTTCAATCTTGATCGAACCCGGTTTGTTTGTTATTTCTGTTGCAAGTTAAACCCCATCAATGGTGACCGTTAACGTTAAAGGAGGCACAAGGCCGCCGTGGGTGGGCTTAGGAGCGGCGGTGTGGGTCCAAATAGCCGCCGGAAACGCCTACAACTTCCCGCTTTACTCGCACTCGCTCAAGTCCGTTCTGGGGTTCAGTCAGCGACAGTTGACCATGCTCGGAGTGGCTAATGATATCGGGGAAAACGTTGGACTTGTTCCTGGGATTGCTTCCAACAAGCTCCCACCTTGGATGATACTTTCGATTGGGGCTTTCGCTTGTTTCTTTGGTTACGGTGTGCTCTGGCTCGCTGTCAGCCGTACAGTTCTGTCCTTGCCTTATTGGTTGGTATGTCTTGGTTCTTCGATCTTCTTGTTCAAAGTTTTGATCTTTAATTATGTGATTTGCATGATTTTATTGAGCTACTAAGGTTTTGTGATTGAGTACTGGTTTTTGAAGATTGCTAGATTTGTTTTTGTGGGATTGATTGGGTTTGAAGTTTTGGTCTTTTTTACTGATTTGATTGCTTGGTAGATAGTGCTCTGCGTCTTGATTTTGTTATGTTGTGAAGCTATTAAGAATTTTGATTTTTCCAGTTGAGGAGTAACAGATACGTGATTTTGTGAATTGGGTACTAATTTGTTTATGGGATTGGTGATGGTAATGTTAGCTATGGAAATTAGATGAGATAAGATATTGGTGGGCTAGAATTTAGAGCTTTCTGTTGACAGTTTGCTTTATCCAATTGAATGGTTATTAGTGGTCGAAATGGTTTGTCTACAGAGAAATTGATTATTTTGGATGGATTTATGATCATGAAGCATTGTTTATGTTGCAGTTATGGATTGCTCTTTGTGTTGCTACTAATAGTAGTGCTTGGTTTTCGACGGCTGTTCTTGTGACCAATATGAGGAACTTCCCTGTTAGTCGTGGAACTGTTGCAGGCATTCTTAAAGGTTATGGGGGTCTCAGTGCAGCTGTGTTTACAGAAGTTTATAGCGTACTGCTTCGTAATTCATCTTCTAAGCTTCTACTCTTTCTTACACTCGGGGTTCCTCTCCTGTGTTTCATTCTGATGTATTTAGTTAGGCCTTGTACGCCGGCTACTAGTGAAGGCTCGGTGGAGCGCGGTCACTTTCTCTTCATCCAAGCTGCGAGTGTGGTGGTTGGATTATATGTGCTCACAACTACAATATTGGATGATTCCTTTTCCTTGAGTGCTCCGATTACCTACAGTTTTGTTGTCATAATGGTAGTACTTCTCATGGCGCCGCTTGCTATCCCTCTAAAAATGACATTTTATCCCACAAGAGTCGGCTCTTCTGATAATTTGAATAATGAGGATAGCAATGCAGATGAAACTGAACCACTGCTGAAGTCATCTTTATCAACAACAAGCCTAGGGAGTTTTCGTGAAGGGAATGATTCTTCGTCTGACATAGCTATGCTTCTCGCCGTGGGTGAGGGGGCAGTGAAGAGAAAGAGAAGACCCAAAAGAGGGGAAGATTTCAAGTTTACTGAAGCTGTGATCAAGGCCGACTTCTGGCTTCTGTTTTTGGTTTATTTTGTAGGGGTTGGTACTGGGGTAACTGTTCTGAATAATTTAGCTCAAATAGGTATTGCACAAGGAACGCATGATACCACGATCTTGTTGTCTCTCTTCAGCTTTGGTAATTTCGTCGGACGTCTTGGCGGAGGAGTTGTTTCTGAACATTTTGTCAAGTAAGTAATATCTATCCTTGCATTTATTGATGTCCCCATCCCATGAATCTTTTTACATAGATGACATTAGATAAATATCTTTTCTTTTCAGGACAAAAACAATTCCGCGGACATTTTGGATGACTTGCACTCAAATTATAATGATCTTTATCTATCTGCTATTTGCTTCTGCTATCAAAGGAACCCTTTATGCTGCGACTGCACTGCTTGGGATCTGCTACGGTGTCCAATTTTCTATCATGATCCCGACCGTCTCTGAACTCTTTGGATTGAGGCATTTTGGCATATTCTACAATTTCATGTCACTAGGGAATCCTCTAGGCGCATTTCTTTTTTCAGGTCTCCTAGCAGGATACATATACGATAATGAGGCAGCAAAGCAGCATGGTCTTAATCATCTTTATGGAACAAATGTCTCCTGTTTGGGTCCAGATTGCTTTAGGGTCACCTTCCTTGTTCTGGCAGGTGTCTGTGGTGTCGGCACAATCTTGAGCGTTGTTCTGTCTACTAGGATAAAGCCTGTTTATGAAATGCTTTATGCCGGTGGTTCCTTCAGAATACCTCAGAATACAAATAACTAAGATCAATGAGCGGTAGTCGGTGGAAGCTCAACTACTTTCATACTGAAGTACGTTTCCGTAGTACTCTACTGGAGCTCTAGTAAGTTTTTGTGAACTTTTTGTTGTTGTTGTAACTACTAGAATGTAAGTATCATTCATGTATAGAATGGTGCGGCTGATGTGGTTCTCTTGTTGTTTTTATATCTATGTTTTTGGTAAATCAATGGGAGATGCGGTAGTTGAACTTGATCGAAATCGCTCCTAATACTTTGTTGGAGAGAAATACATGCATTATTAGTAGACTAAATGCTAGTCTTGGTCTTGTGTTAAAAATAATATGGATTAATAAATCTTAAACCAGAAGGAGAAATATAATCCCATGCCAGATTAGAGTTTGGCTCGAGTGGAAGGTGATAATGCAACAAGTTCAGATAGAATCGATTTCCATTATTAGCTGGAGTCCAAACCGACCATGCATGACATGCAAGAATCTTCATCATCAGAACGCACATAAAATGAAGTAGGACACACGTACGATTAGAGGGTAGTACTTAGCTGTCCATTATTAGCAAATTAAGCAAACTAATTCATCTTCGTGGCTTATTTCATGAGAAACCATCGTTGTTCTGGTCTCTAAAGCTTTGCGTTTCTTATGAGCTTCGGATGGTAGTTTCACATCTTTTGCCAATCCTAGAGCTTCAAGAAATTTTATGGCGTACCAAGTCACGTCAATCTGCCACCATTCGAGTCCTTGTCGAGCCGAGTATTCGAAAGCGTGGTGATTGTTGTGCCATCCTTCTCCTAATCCAAGCACTCCCAACCACCTAATATTAGACAGTTAAACATGAAGATACACATACAGTACGTGGATTACTAATCTAAAATCTCAATATTAATGAACCTTGGTTACTTTATTAAGGATCCTTATTAAGTTCTTAATTACGTACCAAAGGTTCTTAGATAGATCACCGGTATTCCATGCTTGATACCCCCATGTGTGGCAGGCCGAATTTACTAGCATGGTGCCATGGAAAACAACTAGCATCCTCACTCCCTGAAGAAATATTTAATTAATTAGTTCATGTAATTTAAGAACTTCATAGTGATAAATATTTCTCTTTGTCAAAAAAAAGAAAGAAAAGGAAATATGATCTCACGTACCATTCGGTCCATTCCCCAAACAATGAAGGGAAACCCACCAAGGGCATATAGAATTCGTCCAAGAATAAACGAGTGTAGAAGAAACGTATGATGAAGAAACCTATAGAATGGCTGCATTTTCAAATCTTCAACATTCTTCAGTCCTCCATACTGCAAATTATTTATTTAAAAAATCTATTTCTCAGCTTAATTTAAAGAGTAAAAAATAATTTAACCAAAATTAGAGAGTAAAAAAAATAGGTATTATGGACGTATTAGTATATAAAATTTTGGTGTATGCATTTATGTATGAATGTCTGGTAATTCTTAGATGATTACATACTTTTCTGAAGCGCTTATTGCTATCGAGAATCCATCCCATGTGACTAAACCAAAAACCCTTGAGAGGGCTATGAACATCGTTCTCTGTATCTGTGTATTGGTGGTGGTAGCGGTGTGTACTCACCCACTCAATTGGACTGCCCTGCAAAACAAGAGTTAAGTACTTACATATCAATTTACAGACCTTAAACATTAAACTCACTGAAAGTAATATGGTAGGTAGTTAATCAAAAGTAGGTTAAACCAAAAGTAAATATATACATTTTTTCCACGTTGAGAAAATGAGATTTTCGATCAAGAATTCATGACAATATTCATGAAGGGAAAGTAGCAAAAATGGCACACTGCACATAAAACCCTTGAAAGCTGGGTAGGCACCTGAGCCGAAAGAACAGCCATATAGGAAAACAAGTACTCGAGAAACTTGGGAAGCCTGAAACTCCTATGCGCAAGGTTTCTATGGTAACAAAGAGTTACTCCCAAGGTGGTGGCAAATGCGAGAGCCAATGCCAGGTAAAACGCAGGCCAGTTGAAATGAAACGGCGCAAATAAACAAAGGACATGGATCGACGTGAACATCGCTGCTGTGACTAGGTCAAGTAAATTCCATTTCCTCCTCCAGAAATATGCACAAGGCGTCATGAGAATGGCCGCCCAGATTCCCACAAGCCCCATTTCCTCTCACTCAACTTAATTACTACTGCACCAATATCTGCCTCTGCTGCGTGAGAAGCTTGTATAGAACTGACCATTATATATACTGGTGAGCCAAGTGAAAGAGAGTTGAATCAACTCAATTCCAGTCGGGCCATGCATGGTAGGTGAAACCATTAGTTCTTGAAACCATTAGATGCCTTGATCTTCACAGCTACCTCTGCAAGTACATGAAATCAGCCACTATCTCTGTTGTTTTTTATTTATTATTATTATTATTTTTTATCATGTAATGTACTCATGATAGGTACAGAACTGATCAGTTTGTTTTTGTTTTTTTTTCCCTCTTTTCAAAATCACCACCATCTTTCCGGAGCCCTTGGCCCCTTTAAATTTAAGGTTGATAAATCTCCACCATTGATAATATTTATGCTTTGTCTTTCGAGCCTCTAACAGTTTGCGATCTTGCATTTCATTTATTCTTGTCTACCCTATTGGGTGCTATTCTTTTTTATCATCCCATGCTATTTTTCGTCCTGTGAATTGTGAGATAAAGTTTTATTCAATCTGGCACAACTGAAATTCAATTGTACGTTGTCTTTCATCTTTTTGTATTTTTTTAATTTCAAATACATGAGTAGAGCCGTGCATGAACTTGTAACCCTCACATTAAGTGACTGTGATGAACATTTATCATTCAATCGTATAATCAGCAATGGGAAAGCCATTATTAGGTATAGTAGTTAGATATTTGTTGGGTACATTTAGAAAGACGACCCAATATTTTATTGCAGCAAAAATCATGAAGTTAGTTCACATGTTGCAATGTTTGAAGTTTAGAACTGGAATTCTGTGAAGTTGACAAAGCATGCATCTGTGCTACGTACTTTAATACCTCTGAAATTATTTACATAGCAAAATCCCAATTTAACATTTACCTTTATTGTCCAAATTGACCTATATGTCTTTAGTGTAACTGTCCAATTCCTTATCTAACCACATCCTTAAAAGCCGAAATTGACAAAAAGCAGGCCATTTTGTGGAGGCATTCATAGAATTTTCCCATACTATTTACTAATTAATTAAGCGACCTACGTAGAAGTAGATGATCGTCTATCACAACCCTAAACAACTAGAACGGATAGCTATTAAAAAAAAAGAAAAAAAAAGAAAAAGAAAAAAGAACAGATAGAACTGAACTAGCAATAGAACACAGGAAGTACGTATTAAGGAATTAAAATCCATACGTACCCAGCAGATCGAGATAGAACACCCGCATACATAACATGAAGAAACTGAACTAGCTAACAGAAATTGAACATAAGATATAAATATATCAAAAATATACTGATCGCAGCTTGCTGCATGATGTACGTAGCTGAACAGCTTCAAAAACCATAATTTCCAGCCTCTAATCATCAAAAATGAAATAATATATGAACCGCTTCACCAAATATTTCCAGCGTCTTATCTTAAATCTGGGCCAAGTGATGACGCTGGAAAGATTTCAGTCAGGCAGTTTCAGATTATTGGGTTAACGACTGACTCATGAATACGTGTATTCGATCTTCTAACACAGATCGATCAGGGAGGGAATTGAAAGAGGAAAAGCAGTTGTTACTATTGCTACCCTAAATAAGTAGAAACAATCGGGTGGGGTAGGGCGTAGCTAGCTAGCTTAAATGATGGAGGCGGCTCATTGATTTTCTTCATCAGTTTGTACGATCGAGGCTGAAGTCATCTCTCTGTGTCTATTATGGCCTTGGAATTCAAGTTGTAGATAAGTTGCAATTGCTTTTGACAACAACACAAAGAGAAAAGCAGCTCGCTAGATCATTATGAATACCACTTGCATGAGTCTCCATTTATATAGATCAATTGGCTCTATATATAGTAATTGGTTAATTATGCCATTCGATCCATAACTATAAGCTACCTTGCATTGAGAGTGTTTAAAATAGAAATTACTTGTGCCAGTTAAAGTTGTTGGGACAGTTGGGGTAGATCTTACTCTTGATAGTGTTACATCATCCCAGAATTCCAATAATTGATTCAAGCTTATAGCTCATTTTTATAGATGATAGAGTTACATCATCTCAGAATTTCAACAATATGCGCACACCTGCTCAGTTACCGAGCAAGATAATTATGTTTAGTCACCTTTAAATCTAGATCAAACAGTAGAAACTATTATTTTTAAGTTTGAGTTGTTTTATTTTTCTATCATTAAATTTAAATCCAACGATAGTTTATCATAATTTATTTTCTCAATCACTAAATAGGTGTACACCACTATCCAGAATTCACTCACGTATACAAATGAATGCATGAGACCTATGGACGGGACATTAGGCCCTAGATCTTGAGGCCCGACGTGAAGTGAGCAAACCATTATGATTCTATTATTTGGGTTTCAAACTGACCCCCAATCCACCACCAAAATAAGAATACTAGTTCTTGCCACTAGAATATACTAGAAAATGTACCTGCGCGATGCTGCAGGAATATAAGCAAATATTGTTTGATTCGATGCTACTGAATTTAGAAACATTGTTATATTACATTGCTACATTAAATATTATATATTGTTTTACATGTTCAAAATTCTGGTAAGTTATCTAGATTTCAAAGTTAAATATCCTAACAACAGTAGGTGTCTATGTACAAAGTCCGATTCGTCATTTGCGACAAATGATAAGTGCTCCAAAATTTCAGGAGCTGTTGTAATTGGAAAACATAAGTAATAATGTCAATCAATAAGAAAGAGTGATTATTTGGTTCTGTAAATTGAAATCATTGAAATGGTTTTGTATGGAGTAAGCACAAACATTAATCAATAAGGCATTGAAATGTAAAGATGGATTGTGTTACCTATTAAACAACCAGCTGCATATGACGTGATCAGAGCTCTGCAACATACTGACGTGAAGTGAAACATATAGTGCAATGAGTGTTGAGATATTTAGCAATGTGAGCATACTATGTTATAAGATAGGAATGTAACTGATTTCAACAATAACTAAAAATAGGAATCAAATTCTCGAATTATCAGAAAAACAAAACGGACCTTACTAACTTTTGTGTAGAAGTCTGTGGGGAGAATGAATCAAGGGGGTTGATTAAAATCCAAGTGACATCCATTAGCCATAAATGCTTTTACCTGTATATTAACATCAATCCTCTGATATTATTGCTAATATGCCAAAAATTCAACTCAAAGTAAATAAATTGTCCTCACCTTCAATGTCTTTGTCACTATCAAGGTCTTTTTAGGATAAAAAACCTCATCATTTAAGCCCTTGTGCATAAAAAAGGCAGGGCCTCATCATTGGCTGTAAACATCCCATGCATCAACCATAGTGATCTTTCACATCCCTGTCATAAAATTTTATATGCAGGGATCAGGTTATATTTCTTATCGATCCTATTATCAGGTTCCAATAAGTTTCATGAAACTGGAAAACTAACCTGCACATTAGACACAGCCATTTGAGCTCCATGCATCCATCCAACATGTGGTTGGTAATTTGAGGAGGCAACTTTAAGTTTCTTTGGGGTAAATCCTTAGAATGTTCCACTGTGTGAACCTAGAGATTATAACACAACACCAAGTATCAGAATCATTACATCATGACAACTGCTAGAGAACACATCACCAAGTATCAGAATCATTACATCATGACAACTGTTAGAGAACACATATAACAAAAGGCTTACTCGAAATAAGATGTCTTACTTTTTCACCGACCTCTAGAGCCTGTTTGAAACCATCCTATGTTCTTCCAGCATAACTTTTTTTATGTTGCACATACTTGGCCACTTGGGTGCTTCAAAGTTCGTACTGGATAGGTTTGATGTCAGCTGCAGTTTTGTTCTCAGTTTTTCTAACACTGTCACTCTGTACCCATTAAAAGAAGTAATGTAAAGAAGCACACGCTTATAAACAAAATTGGGGAGAAGTGGAGAACATAAATTGTATTGGGCCTCTAAAAAAACAAAAAGGACTATTACTCAAAAGTCTAAATAGCACAACCAAACTTTAATAATTTGACAGTTCATTGACTTCTACAAACTCTTTAACTGATTCTACACGTCGTTCTCTAATTCTTTTGATTTTAAAAGCAATATTTGGCTTCAATATGTGTTCTTGTTCAAACCAAGTCCAACGATAGAGACAGATTCCTTAAATTGCTATAAATCAATTAATATTTACATAACTCGCAAGACAAATGATCCCCAAAACAATATGGCGGTATACGTGCACTAAGAGCGAGCAATGGCAAAAAGAGGAGATTTTACCACAGATATAACCAAATCAAACACACACCTCTTCGAAAACCCAGCAACCTGTTCGACCAAAATCTTCAATCTCTCCTCTTCTTTCTCGTATCCTAACGATCTGCCATCAAAATCAAAAACCTTACATCAAATCCAAAGGAAAAGAAACTATATTACAAAACTTCACTTCAGTTACCATTTCAATTAATCATATTAGCCAACTCTTCAATTAAGCATAAAACCCCAATTCATACTAACTGAATTTAACTTTCAACAAACTCAGATTCGAAACTCTAAAATTATAGAACCAAATTCAATCACCCAAGAAAACCCCCAATTCAGTACCCCGAACCGTAAAAGCTAATCAAACCCAACACAGCAAAACTCAATTCCCAATTTCCGAACCGCAATCAATAACCTGAATCAGAAGAGAACAACAAAAATCCCAACCAAAATGAAAAAACATTATGGGAAACAATACCTTCGATACGAAACGCTCTTCTTTCCACCGATCTGAATCTCGCAGACTCCAGTCTCGTATAAAACTGCTTCGACTTCTTCTTCTATTGAATCAGAGGGGATTGAACTCGATGATGATGAGATTATGAGAACAAACTCTGGACTCTGGTAAATGATTTCTATTGTGAAACACCACCACCGTCAGACTAAAACAGAAACCATTGTGGCATCGCATAAGAAGGACAAACTTGTAATTGAGGGAGACAGCAAGGGCAAAAGCGCCACTTCATTTTGCACAGTGATGAACAGTTAACCGGGGTTTAGATATATGTATAATAATAATGAGCAGCTAGTTGTGATGTTTCTTTACTTATTTACTATAATAGCTTCCCCATTAAGTTAGACCTACTTGTCAATAGAAGCAAAATATTATGTTTACATAACTGCAGCATCAACCAATTTATATATGTATTAGGCTGATAGGGCCAGAGCTCACTCAAAGGTAAACGAATTACAATAATATGGTACTAGTAATCACTAGTCTAATACACACACCAAAAAGAGACTCAACTTTTAGTGCAATCTGAAGAAAAAGTTTCAGGACTCGTACAAATTTCATGACTCTTCGGAACACAAAACATTTCAAGGAAAGCAGAACCAACCCAAAAGCTAGTACAAAATAATGATCAAGTGGGTTTCATATCCTGAAACATAGCAGTCCAAAGTGAATGGTCATCAAAATCAACGTCCACCCTTTCCTTCTCATATGGAGTGACTTTTCCATCAAGCGGTTCGGACAGCCTCGGGCTCCTATTCTTCGTCACCATCAGCCGATCATATGATCGTCCATCGTACGGTCCGGATGCCTTGGGGCTCCTATTTGCTGCAACCATTAGCTTGTCGGTCACCATAGGACCTGAAGTGAGCCTAGGGCTCCTATTTGCTGTGTACATGAGCCTCTGATTGACCTTTGAGTCTAAGGGTCCTGATAGCTTCAAGCTCCTAGGGTTAGGGACCATCATCAACCTCTCATGAGTCCTCATATCCAACGGCCCCGATAGCGCAATGCTCCGAGTTTTGACCTCCTCATGACCCTTTGGCTTCCTCAACAGACTTCCTCTCCAATGCTCTTGATACTTCTCTGGCTGATCAGCTACATGCCTGGGGGACGATGACATGTCGTTCTCTTGGAAAGCCAATCTTGTAAAGTACTTGTTGAAACACTTCTTGGTTTTGATGAGCGCCCAGCCGAGCCTTGAAATTGACCTTGGGTGGTGGCGGTGACCACCGCCGCCGCCACCCTCGTTTTCCTTCTTGGCAAGCTTGAGTATCTCTAGCCTGTGCTTGGCCACAGAAACTCCCATGCTCAGCAGAAACTCATGGTTGAAGAAAGCAACGTCCTCCATTTGAAGCTCGTTGCGAGAGAAGATGATGCCGTACTCATAGACAAGGCTTGGTTCAAGGCTGGTTTTCGACAGCCATGCGAACCAGTCCATGGCTCTGTGACAATGTGAGGCTGTGTTAAGAGTTTGGAAGAGATATAAGAAAGAAGAAGATGATGATAAATATAAAAATTTAATGTGGTGGGTAAGTTGATATCGCTTTGCATAGTAAGGGAGACCCAACAAATTTGTCATTGTGGAAAATTTGGATGGTAGTTGGGGACTGAGTGTGACATAACTAACTTACTGGAAACTGAGCATGGAATACAAAGTTCTGTGTGTGTGTTCTTATTATAGGAGCAAAGGGTAAATAATATTGTTGCAGTAGCTAGAGGACTTTGTAGTTTGTACTATACAGGTGGTTAGAGTCATTTACAGACCCAAAGTAAAAGGGGACCAAAAATTAAGGGGGCAGTTAAGCAATATTAAATTGGTAACAAACCCACTTCCACTTTGGTTGAATGTCATCAAGTCAAAGTTGAAGAGAGGCTGTGTCTTTTAGCTCCATTAGCTGTTAGTACTTAGGTCACTTCACTTCTCATGATTTTTGTCCAAAAATGGGGAATGGAAAATGACTTAACAACCCACTAGGACCACTACTGCTAAATAGTACATTTATTTGTATCAACTAACTGTTTGCTAGGAATTTTTCTACCATACAGATCGAATCCAATGGGAAAAAAATGATTAATATAGGGGCTGTCACTCGGTCGGTTCGAATCGGTTATATGTATTACCAACTTCAAAACCAAAGCTTTCGGTTTCAAAACTGAGCTACTAATTACCAACCAAAATTTTCAGTTTTTAATTATATCTACCAAATTCGGTATTTTGGTTTTCGGTATTACCAACTTTAAAACACTAATTCTTTATAATATAAATTAGAATGAACAAAACTAGGTTTTTGAATTTTATAGTCATAAACTTTGTATTAATCTACTAATTATAGCTTTCGGTTTCAAAACTGAGCTACTAATTACCAACCAAAATTTTCAGTTTTTAATTATATCTACCAAATTCGGTATTTCGGTTTTCGGTATTACCAACTTTAAAACACTAATTCTTTATAATATAAATTAGAATGAACAAAACTAGGGCTGTCAATTCCGACACGACCCGATAACACGACTCGAAACCCGCACGAAATAAAGCAGGTTGAACCCGCATGATTAAAAAGCGGGTCAGCCACGGGTCAACCCGCCATGACCCATTTAATAAATGGGTCGGCCACGGGTCAACCCGCCAACACGAAGTGAACCCGTATAACCCGATTATGCTATATTTTATCCTGAAATTTTAGACGTTGGGAGTATTTGATCATAGGATTAGACAATTTGAAATATTTTTCTTTATAATTATTGGATTTAATTATTTATGAATTATATATAATTATTTATATTCTTCGTCTTGTGGAGTTTTTAGCAAATTTAATCAATTTATGCATTTTTTTAGTTAAATTGGTCGCATTGTTAACCCTTAAATGAGTCATTTTGTCAAACACAACACAACCTATTTATTAAATGGGTTAAGCGGGTTGGAAACGGGTAACCCGTTTAATAAATGGGTTGGGTTTGGGTTTAAATTTTTGACACGATTATTAAATGGGTTGGGTTTGGGTTTGTATCTTGCAACACGATAAATACCTTGACCCGACACGAACCCAATCCGACACGACCCATTGACAGCCCTAAACAAAACTAGGTTTTTGAATTTTATAGTCATAAACTTTGTATTAATCTACTAATTATAGCTTTCTTTTGTATATATGACATCAAGTTTTAGCAATTTTCAATAAAACTAGGTTATTTAACCATTTTTGACTAGGTTACTTAAAATACATGTACTATTAATGTAGTATATGTAGTAATGTTCATACTATTATAAAAGTTTTTATGTTTATTTCTTAATATACATGTATGTGTATTGAAAACTGTAGTATATAAATCTAATATTTAAATAATCGGTAGATTCGGTATTTACGAAAACCAAACCAACTTTTTCAGTAATTTTCGATTTCGGTATTATCGGTCTCGGTTAGGGCTGTCAATGGGTCCTGTCGGGTTGGGTTCGTGTCGGGTCAAGGTATTTATCGTGTTGCAAGATACAAACCCAAACCCAACCCATTTAATAATCGTGTCAAAAATTTAAACCCAAACCCAACCCATTTATTAAATGGGTTACCCGTTTCCAACCCGCTTAACCCATTTAATAAATAGGTTGTGTTGTGTTTGACAAAATGACTCATTTAAGGGTTAACAATGCGACCCATTTAACTAAAAAAAATGCATAAATTGATTAAATTTGCTAAAAACTCCACAAGATGAAGAATATAAATAATTATATATAATTCATAAATAATTAAATCCAATAATTATAAAGAAAAATATTTCAAATTGTCTAATCCTATGATCAAATACTCCCAACGTCTAAAATTTCAGGATAAAATATAGCATAATCGGGTTATACGGGTTCACTTCGTGTTGGCGGGTTGACCCGTGGCCGACCCATTTATTAAATGGGTCATGGCGGGTTGACCCGTGGCTGACCCGCGGCTGACCCGCTTTTTAATCGTGCGGGTTCAACCCGCTTTATTTCGTGCTGGTTTCGAGTCGTGTTATCGGGTCGTGTCGGAATTGACAGCCCTAGTCTCGGTTACCAAAAAGTCAGTTTACCGAACCTAAAACATCGGTTGGTATTCGGTAATTACCAAACTGAAAATAAAAAATCGATCGTTTCAAAAAAATTTAATTAATAGATATCATACCATTCTTATTTTTAGCTATAGGATGAGGGTGAGAGTTGGAAGTTTCTATGACTAGGACTATTATATTAGGGATAATATTTAGATATTATTAACTGTATAAATCATTCTAATTCCAGAATTTAGAGTGTGTTTAATGCAATTTCACTATAACAAATAAAATTTATTAAGATTTAACGTTAGTGTCTACTTAGTTACGTTACAGAACTACACATATCTTGAATCACATGCAAGTAGCATTGGTGGGATCTCTCGATCATAATTAGAAAATGCTTCCGTGAAATCCTAACTCCATGAATGAGTTTGTGCCATAGATGGAAGCAAACAATAGAACCACTACAACCACCAACGAACTTTTAAAAAACCGTTAGGAGAAGATTCAGTCAAAGGCTTGAGCTACCACTTTTCCCGCTCCAAAACTAACCGTACACCTCTTCACTGGAAATCAATTCAATTCCGTACCATTCTCTCTTCCTTTCTCCCTCAGTCACATTATAACTTCCACTCATTCTCTTTGTGACGAAGAATTAATCAATCTCTCGCCCATTTTCAGTTTCTGTAAGAATTGCTAGAACTAATTGAAGCTCCATCTTTCAGTAACCAAACCATAGCTAGAGATCGAGATTTATATTATGTTTTCTTGGGCATCTTCAAGAAGATCTTCAGGGGTTGTTTTGGGTGTTCAACGACTCGACTCTCGCACATTGTTCAGTAAATCACAACCTTCATCATCGCCATCTTCGTCTTCTTCGATCAGCTCATCATGTGGTGGCAGTTTTGGCTGTAATAATGAGTACAATCACAAGAGTAGATCAGGCTCCTCCAATAAGGGTAGTAAATTTGATTTGATTCAGAGGTCAGTTTCTTCAGGGGTTCTAATTCTCGGGTCAAGCATAGGCTATTCTTATTGGTCTTCTTCTGCCTTGGATCCAAACGCCTCTGTTTGTTTTGCTGATTCCAAAGAGGAGGCAGCATGGGCAATCGAGCAGGACCCTGCAGAACAATTCAAGTCCCTCTTTTCAAGTACAGTACCTTAATTGTTTCATTCAAAATTCATTTCTAAATTATGAGAGACGTGTACTAATAGATCTTGTTTCAGATACATTTAGGAGAAAAAAGTTCTTTACGTATGAAAAAAAGATAAGAGAGCGAAGTACCCCTGAAAAGGTATAATAATATGCATCGTTGAATAGAAGTCGTCTAAACGAAGGAACTTGCATGAGAAACATGCATGTTATCGTACATATATTCTACTCACACGCACTCTCTTGCTTCTTGTTTGTGTTTTTAGATTTTCAATTACTTTGCATCAGTTCGAACCCCTAGCGGAGAGTGCTTTATGACTCCGGGGGACTTGATGCGAGCTGTTGTTCCTGTGTTTCCTCCCTATGATTCAAATCGGGTTCGAGAAGGCTCTTTAAGAGGGGAAAATGTTCCTGGAGAATTGCAATGTGCTCCTTCTAAATTCTTCATGCTTTTCGACACTGATGGTGATGGCCTCATTTCATTTCAAGAGTGAGTCGTACTCCAAATTAAATGTCCCCATCTGAATCCAATTCAAGGATCAAATGCAGCAGCATATATACTCATATAAAACCACATTCATCATGAATATTAGGTACATGTTTTTCGTCACTCTCCTCAGCATTCCTGAATCGAGTTTTACTGTGGCTTTTAAAATGTTCGATCTTGACAACAGTGGGTGAGTAACTTAAATATGGCATTTCAATTCGTCGATAGGAAATCCATTTCTAAAATCTTGGTTTCCAAGACAAGGTTGAAACGTGTGATCTAACTTGTTGCATATATTAACAGAGACATTGATAAGGAAGAGTTTAACAGAGTTATGGCATTGATGCGAAATCACAACAATAAAATCAAGGACGGCCACAGGGTCAAAGTTGGTGTAGAAGAGGGAGGAATACTCGAGTACTTCTTCGGCAAAGACGGCAAAAAAGGCCTTAAGCATGAAAGATTTGTTCAGTTTTTCAGGGATTTACACGAGGAAGTACGTTAATTCTCTCTCTGACTCTCCCAGTCGTTTTATGATTGCTATATCTCAATCGGTTTGATCCCTTTTTTTCTTCATGTATTATTGAACTTGAAGATGTTGCGCTTGGAGTTTGCTCATTATGACTATAAATCAAAAGGAACCATAACAGCTAAAGATTTTGCCTTGTCCTTGGTTGCATCTGCTGATCTCAGTGACTTATACAAGTTGCTTGATCGTGTTGACGATATTAACAACGCCCCACGTCTTAACAACATACAAATTACATACAAGGAATTTAAAGATTTTGCAGAGCTACGCAAGAATTTGCAGTCTTTCTCTTTGGCCATTTTCAGCTACGGCGAGGTTAATGGGGTTTTGACAAAATCAGATCTCCAGAGAGCAGCTTCCAAAGTACATTCTCACGTACCAATCTATCTGTTCCTTCTGATTAGCTTCTTTCATGTGGATACTAACGATCAACTAATCGACACAGGTATGTGGCATCAATGTTACAGACAATGTGATGGACATAATCTTCCATGTATTCGATGCAAACGGTGATGGTGACCTAAGTGCGAACGAGTTTGTCAAAGTTTTACAGAACCGTGGAGGTGAACCCGTAGAGTCAGGCCTTAGGGGATTCCTAACTTGCTTCTTAAACTGTGCAACTAAAAGCTGCTCCTACGCTCAGACCTGAAAAAACCATTCTCCTTAGCAATGCCATATATGGCTCTAATCTTGGGTTAAAAGTCGAAGGCTGTACTCAGAATCTTCTGCTGTGTGATTGAGATAGTGTATAAATAACAGCGGGCTGATATTGCATATAGACCACTTATTTCAATTGCAGATTTACTTTGTCACATAGGTGATTGTAACCGTTTAGCTAAATCAGTCAAAACCTATGGTCTTTACAGATCATCTTCATCATTCATGTACGAATATTTTCTGATACTATGATATATTAGTCTTATATAGCAGTTCTTGTTCCCAAATCAAGTATGCTATGCTATTTGAATATAACATTTCGATTTCAGCATCACTTATTTAGTTTATTTACACTTGAACATTTATCCGAAATGGCAAGCGGATCTTTGCCAACTAAATAAGCATATATATCATCTCAGATACCCAGCATCATAAACAAGATAAGAATGTCATTTGCATACCATGGAAAGACAAAAGAAACCTTGACATTAGTGATCCTCATTCTCTATTTACATTCAAAATCACATATGCATGTCATATGCTCGCATACATATATGCAGTGGAAGCAGACCAAATCAAGGTGATCCAAAACACAAAAACTCTCTCCAAATCTAATATGCATTGCGACTATAGCAGGAGGCAACAGTAGTGTGTGTTCATCTTCTTAGGCTTACCCGGCTCAAGTGCGTGGCAAGCACATCCCTAATCCTCTCGCCACTCTCATCCACCTGTCCTTCGAACACCTGAAGCTCCTCCTCCCTCAAGCACCCCACATTGTCATCCGGCAGCGGCTCACTACACTTCATCAGAAAATTATTCAGCAGACAGCCAGTAACCACCACAAACGGCAAAAACTCCACACACTCTTCCTTCCACTCCCTACTCAGCAGCTGCCACCGAGCCCTCACCCTCGCAAACGCCGTCCCAACCAGCCCCATTGCGCCACCATGCGCCGAGTTAAACGCCTTCTCCAATGTACCGAAACTCTCCTCTTCCTCATTTGATCTCACATACGGAGTCAAAAGCCAAGGCAACAGAGGAAAGCAAGAGTCCCCCAGTATGTACTGAGGAAGCGCATTGCCATCACTGAGCTCATAAACAGGACCATTCAACAACTCCCTGGACTCCTCCACACCCAAATACAGCTTACTCTGCCGGAATATCGCTTCCGGTTTCACTGTGCTCGGCCAGCCTGCCGAAACATCCAGAAACCTCCCTTCAGAATCCACCAATGCCTGAACCAACAGCGACCCATTTGGCCCCAGCATTTCACCACTAACCCCAAATCTCCCAAACCCTAACACCCCACAGCAATTCGGCAGCGAAATCCACCCGAAACCCCCAACACTCCAAGCCATATCGGACCGGAGCTCAAACAAGCTCCCTAATTTATCATTGACCGACTTGCAGACGGCGTAGAAAGCCCGGCAGGCCTCCGCCGAGTCCATCCCGAAGCGCCGGCCGACCGCCTTGTAGGTGGCGCCGTGGGCGAGGCGGTAAATCGCGGCGGCGAGGGCGTAGTTGGGCGGAATCGAAGGGATTGCGGAGGTCAGAAATGGGGAGAGGATGGAGAGAAGGATAGAGAACGAGTGTTCGGACATGCGGAAAGCGTGGCGCCACGGCGAGTCGCCGGCGGCTGAGGAGAGGAAGCGGCGGAACCAGCATTCTTGAGGAGGAGACCGCGGCGGTTGCGGCGGCGGCGGCGGAGGAGATGAGAGGAGGAGGAGGGGGGAGAGGGCGGAGGAGGCGGAGGAGAGGAGGGTCTCTAGGGTTAGGGTTTGGGAGGGGAGGAGGTGGAGGTCGTTTTGGGAGAGGAAGGAGTGGGCGAGTGAGGTGGCGGAGGTGACGAGGCTGAGGAGGTTTCGTTGATCGAGCGGCGGAGTGTGGTGGTTCTTGTTCTTCTGCTTGCCGCGTTTGGCGGTGTTCTTGGCTGCTCCGCCGCCGCTGACGGCGGACATCGGCGGTGGAGTTTGGTTACTGAGAGAGTTGAGAGTGGCCGGAGAGTTCAGTGTGAAGTGTTAAAAGAGTGTGTGAATGAGTCAAATGAGAGAGGTATATGCTACTTACGTTGGGCCTCCTCAAGTGTGGGCTTACTTTTGTTACTTGGGGCTCTAATTAGTACAAAACGGTTTATTTATTTATTTTATTTTTTTGAAATGATTTATTATTAAGGTGAAAAAGGAAAAGTAAGTATTTAAAAAATAAAACTTCGCACCAAATATCGTGAAAATTGGATCTCAATCATCTCATAGTTTATTTTTTTATTAAAAAAAAAAAAAATCTCAAAGACCATAATTTTCTACATAAAAACTGTGAACTCACGATTTTTGACAAAAATAGCATATTCTTATATTTCTGCCAACAAATAATGATTTAACACTTCTCGCACTTATCTGCAAACTTATCATTGCTTGCTACTTATTCAACTAGTATCCGTTTCCCCTTCTACTGCATTCTTACTTTGCCTTGGTGAATCAGGCGACTCTTTGTGAGAAGTTGACAGCAGTAAAGGATGTGGAGTCAAAACCAACAAATTCTGCGGACATGGAACTAACCAACGATGTGGAGTTGAAACTAGCTAATTAAGGTTGTGGAATGGGAACCAGCAAATCTAACCTGCAAAATATATGGAGTTCAAACCATTATAGGATCGAGAGGCATCCCCTACTAGTTTATTACTAAAATCGAGAGGCAGCTTCTTACACGACTTCATGTCATTGACGAATATAATTACTATTTTTCACTTCATGTGTCTAGGGTTTAACACTTTAACACATAGAATGTCCATTCCTAACGCAAACTATGTAAATTAATGTCATTACATGGTAAACCCAAATAAGAAATTGCTCACAATCCATCAACATACCCACAAAGAAATTCATCAATTATAAGAAATTAAAGCAAGAATAGAGTATAATTCCAATGATGCATTATACTCGGAAATGAGAGAGAGAGAGAGAGAGAGAGAGAGAGGGAGAAATGAGATGGTTACTGTTTGGTATTGTTTTGATTTTGCATGGGCGCCTTGAATTTGGTACGTTCTGACTTCTGAGGTGGGGCATACGGTAGCAACCAACCGCCCCAATCTGTATCCTTAATCAGCCCAAATACCAACAAGGCCCAGACAACGGCCCAATTGCACCACGCCGTCCTTTACCATTCCAGTTCCGGGCTTGTTTGGTATTGATCGGCTTAGCTCTCAACGATTTCAACTTTCTAATACCGAGCGATAGACTGAGTGCTTTTTGAAGCTTAACGTTAATAAATAAATAAATAGTTAAGTTTTAAACTTTTAATGAACAACATAGAAGTTTGCATGCTACAACCAACATGTGCATGGCCCGTGGCAGTTGACATGGTTTAACGTCATGTTTGGACGTCTCATGTCATACTAAAGAAATTATAATTTTATAAAATATATTGGGTCAAAATTAGTAAGGTTCGTTGATTAATGCACATTCTAAAAATCTTGCTTCATCAATTGTGAGATCATGACATTGGAAATTATGAAGATATAAGGTACTTGAAATGGTTTGGCGCTTTCACTTGTTGCGTGCCAAACCTTGTCAATACCATTTTATATTAAAATGTTCCTATTCCCAAATCTCACCATTAGTAAAATAGAACTTTTCCACACTCTCAACTCGATCTCTCCTCTACTTCATACCAAGCAATAGATTGAAAGAAGCTTTATGTCCTCAAATATATATAGGAAATGAAAGTTAGGTTCAGTCTATTTCCGTCACCATTCAAAACCATATAATTCCAATCAATTCATTTTCACAACAATATAGTTTCTATTAGTTCATGAACTAGTCTCTCACAATTTACTCGAATAAGTCTTACTGCAATCGTCTGTTTACAGTATAAGATACAATCGTCTGTTTATATACAGATGACAAGCTCTCTAAGGGTACTCTAAAGCAACATGTTCTGTTTCTAGATCGCGTACTTGCTAAAGGTATTTCCATTCATTTCCTGGTGCATGTCCATAGTTGTTTGCAGTAAAGATAACTTAACCTTCTTATTTGTTCTTTGCAGTTGGAAAGGAAATTGTAGATCTCTTGCTTCATTAAGGAAGTAAAGTGGTTGATACTTTTACTAGTTTGCCAGGTTTAAGGTGTTCAATCATGTAAGTGCAATTGTGGTCTTTTGCTTTTTAGATTGTGTAAGAAACACTGTTGACCCACTACCTATGTACGAAGTCATGGGTTCGAGTCACTATGGGGGCAGGAGTGAAACTCTTTGATCCTCTTTTAAACAAAAGAGAATTTTTTTTTTTTTGAGGTTTTAATGAAGTTATGGATTTGTTCTTCTCTTCTATGATAGTGTTTAATATGTTACATCTCATTACTGGTATCATTCTCATTCCGCGGGTATGTCAACAGCATTCCCAACAGAAACCCATACAGGGCAGCACAAAAAAAAACTGCATTATTGGCACAGATATAAAATATGTCCCCGAGAGTTGTAGAGGTGATCAGTATATGTAGGCAGTATTGTACATTAAAAGGATGAAGTGAGAAATGTATAATTGGTGGGTCGCAGTCTTATTTTAGGGACAGAAGAGTTATGTGTTCCATTTAGCCAGGTATTATCAATTTCACCCATAGGCCTGGGCGTCCGCAAAAGCCCACTCGACGCATCAAAGAAAAGCCCAGCCTGACCCGGTATAAAAAAAAAGTCCATTTCGGCCTGGCTCGCGTGGGCATAAGACAAGGCTAAGGCGGAGGATTCAATCCATTTAAGCCCGAAAAGCCCAACGATAATTTATACTAGCTTTTTATCCATGTATCTGCATGGATTCATAAAGTCCAGTAGAAAAACAAAGAGGTGGTCAATTTTAATTTATCAGTTTATCCACTTGTTTCTAAACGTGAAAATTTGAAATTTAAAATAAATGCAGTTTATCAGTTCTCCCACTACGCACGTCTCTCTTCCATAATTAATAGTTTATTTCTTTTGCTTATTACTATAATAATATTTTTTTTAATTAACTATAGGAGTAATTAAGGTAGTTCAAAATTTGATGAAACTTTTGAGGGCTTTGCTTTATAGTACTAGAGATATGTATATATCTATATACTAGTTATTTTCAAAGTTGGGCAACATGTATTTCAACCATTAGTTAATGCCTAACATCTTTAACAATAAATACACAATTGTGGAAAAAACACACCACACATATATAATGATCTCTTTAAAGGGCTTTCAGTTTCTTCCTTAATTTCCCTTTTCAAAATTAATAATGACTCATGCTTAATATAATTTTTATTTTATACTTCACTTTTCTTTTTCTCTTTCTTTCTTAAAGAGAGAAAATGAAAACGTCATTTTCACATTCATATATAATAGCATTATAAATTAGAATGTAAATTTTATGAATTTTTTTCATAAAACATAATTAAAAACTTAGGCCTAGTCGTGGCCTATTTAAATAACCGGGCTAGGAAAAGTCCGCGAGCCCTTAAACCTTGGGTTAGGCTTAGGCTTTGATTTTTCAGAAAAAGCCCGACTTGACCTATAAAATTGCATACGGGGCCTGAGCCTGTCAGTTTTGAACAAGGCTGGACTGGCCTGGCCCAATGATGATCCCTAGTTCAGTACATTTAGCAGTAAGAACACCTGCAATAGGCACATATCTCATACTATGCATTTAGATCAATAGGGACAGATATGTGTCCTATAGGCATCAAAAGGCACAGATAACGTATGTCCCCTTAGGGCTAATTTGAAGCAAAGAAAATCAAAAGGCACACCTGATAGCTAGACCATTTCAAGCAGCAAGAAAATCTGAAGGAAACACAACAATTAGAAGTGGCAATAGTCATATTCAACCTCTATCAGATTGAAAATCCAAAGGAAACCGTTGAAGTACTTGTGTTTCAATGCCCCTTCAGCTGTAATCCTCTTTGCCGGGTCGATACACAATAGTCTCTATATAAAATATAGGAATAAAGATGTAAACATTTCAAATTAAATAAAACAGCTATTGTAATAAAACATTTTAAAGGTAAACAACAAATGTATACAAATATACTTACCATCAGGAGCCGAGATCCACGCTGGCCCAAGACTGGCAAGAGTAGATCATATAGATCAAGAGTAGGCTCACATGTCTTTTGGGCTGCCCATTGATCGTGTACATCAGGAGGATATGGGTTCACTGTTGGAGTGCCCAATAGTCTGTCAACAGTAATTAAATATTTAAAAACTCAATATATATTCATACATTAATATAACAACAAAATGAACCTGTTAACTGATTCTTGTCGGAAAAAAAAAAACTGTTAATTGTTAGTACTTACCCGAATATAGATTGCAGATGGGTATGTGGATGAGAAGTAGAATCGGCCGAAAACAGAACAACACCAGTTGTCATCTCAACTCTATAAATAAGAAAAACAAAAGTAAAAGAAGAATTCATTAATTTTTTTTTTTTTGAAAACATACCAAACATATAATAGTTTTTGACCATATATTTTGAGAACAAGAAGTATAAGAAAATGAAAAAAGAGTCTACACATAAAAGTGATAGAAATGTAAACAAATCCCTAGACTTTCAGCCTAGCAATTGTGTGTGACCATTGGGAGCAGGGTAAGAAAAGTCCTATGTAAAGGAGGATTGAAAATGATTAGGCATTAGTTGTTTTGTGGGACCATATATGATTGATTTGTCATTAATTGAAATCAACAGAAAACACGAGCGAACCCTCCGGCGGCATGCCCTCGTGGCGGCGGCGTCGGACGGGATGAGAGTGGACCTAGTGTCTGGGGTAGTATGTTCTTGGAATAATCTTAGTCGGAGGGGTAGCTGTTTGGTGGTTTCGCTGTTGAACAGGAGAGGAGGCTTTGCCGAGGTAGATCAGAGTAGATTCGGTGGTTGGTGGGTGGGGTGGGGATCGATCTCACAGCACGCGGTTGGCGGGCAGTTGAAGGTGATAGCGGTGGGTTGTGCGATGACAACATCCGAGGGAGACCTGAGTTGGTTTGGGTTGTTTGGGGTAGCGCTGTGGATTGGGGGTGGCAGCGATGCGTGCCAACGTGTTGGGAAGTACGGCGAGGGGATGGCCGGAGGCTGCTCGGTGCGGTGGGCTAGCCGTTTTGTTTTGCAGATCGGTGGCGAGGTGACGGGCCTGGGTTATGCATGTCGGTGTACCAAAAAAAAAAAAAAGTTGAGTTTGGTTTAGGTTTTGTTTGTGTTAGGTTTAGCTGTTGGGTCGGGCGCACTACAGGTTGTGGCAGAGACACTCTTCTCTTTGGCCGGCTAGAGGGTCGTTCATGTCCTGGAGTTGGGTTAGTAGTGATGGCGAAAATGTCTGACTGTGGCACAGACAATCATCCTTGGCCTTCTAGTGGGTCGTTCTCGTCTGGATTCTGGTCGAAGGCGATTTGGAGCAGTAGTGGATTGACGATGTTGACATTAGGGAGGTGACAGTGTTGGGTTTACTTTAGTCCCAGGTCCATTCGGCTAAGCAATTCTCTGTGATCGGGTTCGAAGTCACAACAAGTGTAGGCTTGATCGATCAAAGGCAGGTCAGGTGGATTTTGGGTGGTGAGTTAGTGTCGACAAAGTTAAGTGTCAAGGAGTTACTGTTCCTGCGCAGTTTGTCTTTGCCATATAGTTGTTGTGTGAGTTTTTCAGTTTTCTTTTTAAGTCTGTAATTGTCATTTTGTGAAACGTGATGGCACTAAGTTTGCTCACCGGTTGGCAAAATGGTTTTTTTTGGAGTCGGGGCCTTTTGGCTCCTTCAGTCAGTATGTTTTGAGTATTAGAGTTCCAGTGTGAAGTCTAGTGGTCGTTTCTGTGTAAGAGATGTTGCCCAAAACTCGTTGTAATCAGTTCATTATTATTGAAGTTTTTCCTTGATAAAAAAAAAAAAAATCATTTTCAATCCTCACAAATAGCCCTAACCATGCATCTTTTAAAAACTGTTTTAACACAATCAAGCACCCACACAGAGAGCTAGAAGATCAGTGATTTACCTACAATGCAAGCCAGTGCCCACATGTCCACAGCAGAGGTGTACATCTCTGACCCAATTAGCTGCTCAGGGGCCTGATAGCTCAGGTTGCGCTCCAACGCGCCGGGAGGTGTGACCAAATCCAAATTGCGAGCCATTGGGTGAAGCATCTTGGCCCCAATGAAGTCAGAGAGCTTCACTCGAAAAGGGTTCTCCGAAACCCGAATCTTCTCTGGGCAGAGGTCTCGAAGAAAGATCCCTTTGGAGTGGGCGGCACGAAGGCCCGTGGAGAGCTGATAAAACAAGCTCTTCACCTAAGAAGCACCGAAACGGGTACGAGTTTCCGGATACGATACGATCGGAAACGTGGAAACGGAAAATCTTAAATGTAATAGGAAACGGGTACGTATATATATATATGTATATATATGTGTGTGTATATATATATATATATATATATATTGATAATCCACATGTCAATAATGTCAAGTTGTCAACCAACAATTATACTGATCATCTGAGATACCCATAGTTGCTGCTATACACACATCGCATAACAATATCAGAACAAGCCCCAAGCTCCAAATTGAAGAACAAATATTCCGAGCATAAGAGGAACGACCGGACTGGAGAAGAGGGTCTCGTTTGTGTCTGAGGCTGCGTCGTTTGCAATTGTTTGAGGTCGCGTCTCTGGTCTCTCTCTCGATCTGGTCTTTTGTTTTTTGTTTTTGTTTTTTTTCTTTTCAATTTTTGCATAGTAAAAAGTCAGTATTACCCCCACGTTTCCTATTTATTTACATTCTGGCGTTTCCGGATTGGATACGGAGGTATCCAAAACGTTTCCAAATCCGGATACGCGTTTCCCGTTTCGATAAGGGATACGCGGGCATTTTCGCGTTTCTGTGCATCATAGCTCTTCACCCTTGCGGCGGGGAGATGGCGGCCAGGAGAAGCCATCCTATACATGGTCAGGTCAGTATCGCAATGCTCGTACACGACGGAAACGGTTGAGGCTTTTTGAGGATCACGCCACGTCGAGCGAGCTTCAAAATCATACACCTCGTGGCCCACTGGATTGACCACGAAAGGACACTGAGCAAGCGCTCACAGGATTTCGATCTCTTTGTAGCCTTCGAGGATTACGTCGTTGTTGTAGGCGGCAATGAATACGGCGCGATCGGTCGTCTTGTCAAGTGCGGCCACCAAACGGCGGCATTTTCCGGCCCTGAGCTCCTCGGCGAACGTGTACCTCTTCATGGCTATGGAGTATTGCAGCCTTGCAGGTAGCTTGAAGAAGAAGAAGAAGAAGGAGGAGGGCGGTGAAAGGTCGAGTCTTGGAACGGGTTGCTTTTGGGTTTTGGATTTAGGAATTGGGGCTCCAGGCCTCTTGCTTTATTTAGGAACTCACCCATCAGGATTGGGCCTCGTTAAACCATTCGGTCCATTCCAATTTCGGGTTTCTATTTCCTCTTAATTGTAGAATATAGTACACACTAGCACGATGCCGTGGATTTGTTTGCTTGTTAAGTTCTGTACATTTATAGTTTACGAAACATTGTGCGCTTAAATATATCAAAAGCTGGTGATTTTACCAGGTTTGCATAGTTACACATTACAAAAGCAGAAGGTGGAATCTTGACCATGTTTAAACTATTTGCATTTTTCAAAATTTATGCTAGAGAAGAATTCAGTTTTGTTAATAAACCACACTGGAATTTCACGAATTGTATTTGTAACAATTCCATCATCGTTCAGGTAAACAACGAAATGATCATTATCAAAGATATATTCAAACTTTAAGCCACATCTGGACTGTATTTTTCCAAGGGATAAGATAGTGTAGTATCCTTGCTATCATAATCAAACACCTTCTGAGCATCAACAGCCTCATTTACACAATCTGCAGCCACAAACAGATATTGTTGATTAAAAACCAATGTCTGTTGACTTAACATTCAATAAGAGCATATACTATGGAAAACTATTGCAAGAATAATAAAGGAGCTCCAAATTGCTTACCCTCAAGACCCAATTCAATCTATTTGAGATAACCCTCTCAGGCTGCAACAACTCACCAACAATTCTATTTGGCTCAGTCAAGTCTTTTTCGATGACGTGTACACGGTGTCATTCCTATGACAATATGCAAAACATATGGTTTAGTAAAAAATCACATATTAAAGATCAAACTGGCACTACAGCGAAAGCTGAAACCTAAACTTGCCATTTTAAGCAATATGTAATCATATACTCTTGCTTAAGCCTTCTCAAATTATAAACAAGTCAACTTCTTCACTCAGCTAAATATCAATAACAAAATTTCAATTCACAAAAATTTGCATTATCAAACCTGCATAGCTAGAGCATCCATGTCAACTCGGATTGCACTTTAGACATTTTCATGAGCATATTCCTCCATTTTTAGTACTGTTTGTGGCATCAAATATTCCTACCTACAGTTAAATTAGGGTTCTTAGTAAGAAAAAATTAGTTAGAAACCAACAATGCTCAAAATGACTCAGAAAAGTACTTACCTGGTCCCCTTCTTGCATCCAAGAAACCATGTCATCAAATGCCAAGACCGCTACGTAGTAGCACATGATATATTAAAATCTATGTACAAAGAAGAAGGTTAATTAATATTGAGTCAACGTTACCGATCAACTCATGAAAAATCAAAATCAAAATTCACCATAAATGGCAGCGGTTTCAAGCAGAAGCACTTCTAGTATGATGTATCTACGGATTGTCATCCATTACTGATGTGAAGTGCTTGTAGCAATATTTCAGTGCTTTTGCTTCTTTAAATTTTTTATTGACTAACATTACATTCACTCAAGAAACAACCACTCCTTTTATTTTATTTTTTATTTCATAAGATCTAAAGTAAAAACAGAATCATAGTTTCTCTATTACTATTTATGCATACCATCGTGGGATCCGTCTTAAATGAGAGTTTCTAAAATACTGAAGGGACTTTTGCATAGAAATTAATTCACATATAAGAGTGAGATAAGAGTTGCTTTTAGCTGCTTTACAATTGATTTGGTGCAGATGTTGCCTGAAATAAATGACCAGATTTGAGCTCATCCCATAATATGCCAATATTTCACAACGTTCATTCCCTATTGAAAAACAAAACCTAAAAATCAAATCAGTATATACCTCACATCTAATTTATATCCACTAATTCTATTTTAGAAATCTTACTAAAACATTACCTAAGATAAAAGGGCAGCTTTCCATGTTCCTGTGATTTTTTATTAGCTGGGATTCCTTTGTAATCCACGTACTGTCCCATCTTGGTGCTTGGCTTCCAAGCCCGAAGAATCGGAATCATTCCCATCTTTTATGCCTTTGTTGTCCTTCTCCTCATCATCTTTTTCTTCACGGTTAATGTGAAAACTGCGATCTGACACCGAATTCTTCATCTCCTTATTCAAATCTTCCTCTCAAATGCTTACCCTCCTGCAAAACACACCCACAAATCAATCACAGCTTTCTTTAGCTTATAGGGTCAATTATGAGACTTGAAAACAAAGTTAGGCTAATAACACATTGCTTTGTTTGAGAGAACCCCAAAATTGTACCAAAAACAAAAAACTATTCAAATTGCCAGATAATTAAATAAGCTTATATGGCACTAATACAGCTCAGACTAAAATCACACAAAGAAAAAAAAAATCTTGATAAAATTGGCGTCCATTTTCCAAAGAAACTGAATCAGGATTCTGCTTAAGTTTTACCATTGAATTTCTATTATTCGACATGAAGAGTGGTAATCTAAGAAAAAAAATGGAAAATCAGAACTGCATTCTATAGATGAAGGATTTAAGAAGCAAAATACACATAAAAACCTGTCTAAATCGCATACATGTCGAACCAAATCGCAGAAACAAATAGTGAGATTGTAAAGCAGACAACAAATACAAATAGATTTCATAATCAAAACACAATTTCAAACAACCCATACAAACCCAAACCAAACACTTACCTTTTTACTGCTGAAAATTATCCCCCAAACTCGATCAAACTTTTTGAATCCACCACTCCGAAAACAAACCCAAACCCTCCCCCCGAAGCCCACCACAATCTTGATTCTTGAATCCCTTCTCTTGTCTTTCCCACCCCAGCAACCTACGATGACATCAAATCAAAAACTGAAAATCTCAAATTTGGCAAATAAGCCTACAAAACCAAACCTGTCCTACTCGTTTTGAGGCCGACCTTCGTTCGTCACTATTTGGTTTTGGTTAAAGGAGTTTTGGATTCAGGTATAGTTTTTATCAATATGATCCCAATTTTGTAATAGCTTCTCTCGACATTTCATTTGGATTCTAAAAACAAATCAAAATTCACAAACCCAAATCAAATTTCTCAAAGCTATATTTAAACCAAGCTAACCAAACAACGAAGTGGAGAAGCAAAAACAACCGAAACGTAGCAAGGAATTCAAGAAAACTAACATAATCTAATTATACCCAAGTCTCTATACACAAAACGTAGCAAGGAATTCATTAGCTGATTGTTGTGAAGTCTGATGAATCTGAAAATTAAGAGAATTGATTTCTACAGTTTTGTAGCTTCACCGTCAAACCAATTGATTGTTTTGTAAAGTTGAGAGCGAGACCTGCAGCTACTGCTGTTCCGTTTAGGAGGAAAAGAGAATGGAAAAAACTCGATCTGAGAGGAAGAGGGAGGAAAAAATAGGTTAGAGCAACAGCGCGCGTTAAATGACGTTTTATATATAGTACATACTAGTTACAGATCCCGCGCTCTGCTGCGGGTAGTATAGCCACTTTTTAGTCATTTAACGATTATCAATTGCTTTATTTCTAATTGAACTAACAACAAAAATCTAATCAAGTTCACAGTTTCAAAACAGTAAGAATCTAAATAGCCAAACTAATTCAAAACAAAATTGAAAAGAAACAAAACGAAAATAAAAAAGGAATACAGGCGGAGTATTCTTCTTAACTTTTTCACACTTTAATACCAGCAGTAATCAAGTTAGAAGTTTAGAAGAGTAAATTACTTGATGCTCTGGTTTCTGCCTGTATATCTAAATCCACTTAAATTACTATGTTTGAAAAGTTAAATAAACTTCAGGGACGTAATAATAGTATATATTGAATTTCCTGCGGTGATTTGAAACATTAGCCATATCCGCCATCATCTTGTATCAATCCAATTTTGATGAGAAGAATAGCATCGAATCGGTCCACTCCAAACATGCTCGCATGATTGAAAGTATCATTCACCTCCTTGAATTTCTCCAACTGTCACTACCTGAAAATTTTAGCTTAGCACTTGGTTGACTTGAGAGTTCTGCAAAAGGCAAAGGTCACAAATACTGAATAAAGGAATCCAAGGTCTTATGCAACTTGGCTAACAGAAGCAGCAAAAACTTCCATGCTTACACATGACATTGAAAATGAATAGTAATCCAATGTAGTCGGGATGGTTTCAGAAGTACACAAAGATCAACAACATGGTAATAATAGGTACCCAAAAGAATTATCTACTATTCATTTCTTTTATTTGTCAATCAGGTGATTGTATTTTCTTTGGGAAAACAAACTGTGCACAGAAACTAAGCAAGGAACCAATACTGCAAAGATATTGCATTTCATATTGATTAATGATAGATAAAAGCATAACAGATTTTGTAGATACATGGGATAAAGCTGTTCTTTTTTAAAAATGGCATTGCAATCATAAAAACTTAATAGGAAATTTATCTGCATGGATATGAGCCTAATTTCTAGGTTAACATAACTTCAAAGATTGCTGGCATGTAGTCAACCAGAGACCCTGATAACAGTTTAATAAACAGTAAGCAAAATAATGTTTACTAGAAAACAGAGATAGATATACAACAACTTATATCATCTTACTGTGAATTACCTTTCTATGTTACGAATTGGTTCAACAATGCTTCAAGGCTCCACAGCTCCACAGGTAACACTTGGTAGTAAAGGGGCGAATGAAAAATAATTCCAAGGAGATACGACATGAACATCATATGAGAAATTTTTCAGATTCCTTGAGAAAGTTGTTCCAGCCCACCTTTCCACATCAGGTGCACTACTGATCGGGTCGGAATCTTGAGTTCGCTTGAGCATAAGCCACATAGCCGCCACCACTGCAACTCAAAGCAATAGACATAAGCCAAAAGATAATCATGTTATGTATCACACATGAGTTATGTTCAAACTAAAAAGCACAAAATGATGGGTTTGCATGGTGACGTGACTGCCAAAAAAATGGCAGATCATTGTAACTCTATATCTCACATAGAATTTTAGACTATGAATTTTAATTCCTGTCATTTAAAATTACACATTAAATGTTCTATGAGCAACTGAGCCTGAACTAAATCTGATGGAACAAAAGCTTAAGATTGGATTCATCATTCATATATTCGTTCATTTCAATTAAGAACTAATGCAAACCACAATGAAGCACATAATCTGCATTACTGGACAATATCTATTAGTAAAATGGAAAAGTACATTGTCTGATCTATCAGAGTAAGTTTCTGATTTGGAAATTCCTAATAATTTGAACCTTTCACATTCAAAAAGTTGTATTTCTGCATACTCATTATCAGTTATTTCTACCCTCCTTTCAACAGATTTCAAATTTGCCTTCATTCCAAAACCATATCTTTTCTTTTGAAGAGACCATTGTAAAAAGATGCAGAGAAATGAATTCATGGGAAACACAGATAGGCGGACCATATAGAGCTTATTAAAGAGAACAAACAATTTAACAGAACAATGAGTGTTTCTTAATCAATTTAAGATACAGAAAAGTTGATAGCACACCTATGATGGCTGTGCATTTTGAGACGCCAACAACTTGTCACCCTTTGATGCATTACACAAAATAACAAATTAGAACAATGAAAGCAAATCAGTCCCATGAATATATAACCAGCAAGCTACAGCTCAAACTCCTAAACATTAAGAGTTTTTAAAGTCATAGACCTGGGAACGATCATGTCGTCTTTTCAGCATCCCAAAGTTGTGTGTTATGGCATTCAAGTCTTGAACCTTCAAAGTTCCACATAATCTGAAACTGTAAAATTAATTTGAGTTGGTCATATTCCTATATTTCAAACGTGCTTCACCCTTCAAAATGTTTCTTTAATAGGAACCAAGTACAAAATTTACACAAAAAACACACAAAAGAACAATATAAAAAAAATAAAATATTCATGTAGCGCAATTGATACAACAGAAGACATTACATGTATAGTGTGGAATGGCTATAATAAAGGATCATTTTTGGGGCTTCAATCATATATGGAAACAACACAACAACACTTTGTAAATGTCTTTAACAGTTACATATTAATTCACACAACATAACTCTGAAATTTTTATTCGAGAGTAAGAGGTTAGGACAAATTGGAAAGTACCCATCCTATAATTTTCAGCAGAAATAAAGAGTAAAAGGAAAAGGAGATAACATGACAGCAAATAAAACCAGACCTTCAACACAGAAATTAACTTCCAGCAGTAGTATGTCAAACCTGCAAGAAAAAATGAATCAGAACAAACTGGACATAAAAGCAACAACTACCTAAATAAATAAATAAAGAAAAGTATTCATAAAATTGAATACAAAAATCCAACAGACCATGTAACATAAATCTAATGCCATAGATAACCATATAAATAAATGACAATAAATTCAAATTCAAATGCTCAATAGGAGCTTTATTCACATAGTATTCATTTAATAAAATGCATTGAAGATCAGAGTACAGAATACAAACGGTTTGTTTTGAAACTGAACTATTATTAAATGGTTCATAAAGGCGAAGAACTTGGTCATTCTAGTTTTTGATTGGAATATATAGGATTAAGAGTTTATGTATTTCGGATTAAGAGTATTAAGAAAAACTAAGCTCAACACACAACTAGTATAGTTCTTGTAGCTCTTTGTAAAAGTAAAATATGAATGAACATTAACTTGAATCAAATATAAAAATAAAATAAAAAAAGTAAAATTTGCAGTTACATGAACTTAAGTAAACTATTAGGTCCAGTAATAAACTACACCATAAGGTTATAATTTGGTTTGCTTCAATACATAGAAGGTTCTGGGAATTACTTACACTAAGTTTGAGACTGTTGCAAAGATGATTAGAAAAAGCACATGAGAGATAAAATCATTGAAAGACTCAGCCCACCTTATCAAGAGGACCTTCTCTGCGTAAAGCTAGACCACCCCCCACTGAACCAAGGTTCACAAACATCTGTGCAGTTACCAGAAGACGATTATAATCTGAAGCATTGTTCACTCTTCAAAAAAAAAAAAAAGTACAGTGTACTAGTGTACTAAATAAGCTCACCACACCTTTCCAATCAATGTTATGAAAAGTAGGACACCATGAACTTCGACCCTGAACATTTGAATAACAGTTAGCAGGAAACTTCGCCGATAAACTTTAAAATAAATGCACTGCAAGTCCATCTCACCATTTAAACACCCCTTGATTTCTGGAATACCAGACCCAGCTACTGCCGAGGTGTAACAATATAGAGAGAGGAAAAAACCAAAACTATGTTGATTAATATGTATAACATGAAACCAGCCAGACATGATTTTTGTATTATAGCAAATGTCAATGCAAATTTCCAGCCTGCAATGTTCTCAACTGAAATATTGATGAACAACAGCCAATCCAGTGCCTGAAAACAACCAAAATAAATTCCCAAAAAGCTAAAATCAAAGAAAATCCAAGATGGTATAAATTCTACTCCAATTAGGCTCCATCAAGAGTGACATTAAAAGCTACAGACTTACTTCAATGAGTGCTTACCAATGCCGATAAGCAAAGCAGAGAACCCTTTCATAGCCACATAATATATATCCAACATAGAGTTTCCCTTTCTGCATTGTAGTTGTCAACATAAACAAACCCAAATTAATCCCGAAGCTCCAACATTTAAACCAAATTCAGACGCAATTGAACTCAGAATTGTAACCTGCGCAATTGAAAGACTTTTGTTTAAAATGAAAGGATTGAAATGAAAATATTAAAGAGGATTGTGACTCAATTCAATGAGTACTTACCAATGGCGGTGAGCTGAGCAAAGCAAAGAACCGGTTGTTCTTTGTCAAGCCTCCCTTGAATATCTTTCTGCACAAAAAATAATGAGGGAACCTATTAGCTTATTCTTGATGTATTAGCCTATTTCCTGTAATCACCTTAGCTAGTCTCACTACCAAGACATGGATTTGGCCCCTTCCTCCTTCAATTCCCATAAGTAGTCATAAAATAAAGTATTAATAAACACATAATAGCAAGGTTCTAAAAAACGCTAGGCGCTAGTCAGGCGGTGGCCCGAAGCCTAGCGCCTAGAGGCCTAGGAGGGAGACTAGGCGGGGACTAGGCGGTTTTTTTTATTTTTATTTCACTTTTTTATTTTTTATGACATATAATTATATAAATAAAATTATAAAGGGCATTATTTTGATAGATAGATTTCTTATTTTTAAAGAAAACAAAAGGATTATTTTGACAAAATAAATAAAACAAAAGGATTTAATGTAAAAGAGAAAAAATAAAAATAAAACACGTTGCATAATCATAGGGCATACATGTCAACATGTGCCATAATCATTGCTTATGCAGTTATACACTCATACCACGGGTTTCTTATCCTCTTCCGCCTCTGATACGAAAAGAGAGAGAAAGTAAGGCCATTTCAATTCAATGGTAGCCAAACCCAAAATCCTTCTCTTGTTTACCCTTTCAAATATTCTCGTCGTGCCTTTTCGTTTTCCTTTCAATTTAGATATGGTAATTTTCAATCTATAATGAATCCCTCTTTTGGTTTTATTTTCACTGCCGTCGTGCCGCTGCTGTCGACATCGAGTAAGACTGTGTTTTCATTTTTGAGAGGTCTGGATTCTCAGAGGTCAATTTAGAGAGGTTTCAGAGGTCTGAGAATGAGAAACCGCTTCGATCTTCTACGTTTGTGTTTTGAAGATGATCAGGAAAAAAAAAAAAGTTCCAGCCCTCGACGCCCAGCTCCCAGGCGGCTCCGACTAGACCACCTAGACTCCGCCTAAACCGCCTAGGCGGCCGCCAAGGAGCCCACCGCCCAAACCTATCGCCTAGATAGAAATCCGAACGGTGACCTGACGACTACCGCTTAGGCGCCGCCTAAGCCGTTTTTTAGAACCTTGCATAATAGAAAACCTAAAAATGAATTCAACCCTCTGATATGAAATTAGAGAAGCTGGTGAGAAAAAAGGAAGACCTGAATTCACCCCCAAAACGAAGTAGCTTTGCTGTTTGATCAAATCTCTCTGATGAGAAAAGGAAATTGGGCGTTGATACATAAGCATCTCCTAAGAGCAAGTGTGGTCTTGCTCCAATCCCTCTCCCCCATTATCTACGTCCACCCAGCCAAAACTGAGAAATGCAAAACTGATATAAGTGAAACCCAAAATTGTATGAGAATTCAACTTATCCAATGACAACGAATTGGAGAAGCCAAAAAATATGAAGCAAAAACAACCATTAATATTAATCTTATGCCTAACACAAAGTCTCGGTTTAATTAAGATATTTCAAATATCAATAACCCTTCTTTAAAATACAAAGCTTACAACTATCAACTGATGCAATTTAGAGTGAACCTAAACAATTTCCATCATTTACTGAAACCGTAATCAAATTCTTAGCATCCAAATCAATTTATAAACAACTCCACAATTGCATATCGATTTTATGTCAATGTTCCGGGACAACCAAACTAACATGCATTCCCAATTATAATCACAAGACATAATTGCATGATCATAGTCCAATACAATTCTACTATAGTTGATATTGATTTCCAAAAATCAACTAACCATATATAGCAAAAAGCTATAATTGTAGAAACCAATTCTCAACAACTCTACTACTTGCGTATCAAATCAAATGAAACTCCAGAGCACTACCTTTTTCTTTTTCTGTGAGAATCCATGAAAATTAAAGCATAATCCATAGTGATGACAGGAAAAAATAAATAGAAAATATGCAAGTGGGAAACAAAATTCAGTTAAATGGGAATGGGAAAGGAAAGAGCAGAGAGCAACGATTATCAGGAACCAAAAACATTAGTAGTTTGTTCAAGATACCTGCAAAATATATAGAAAAAACCCTATCAAATTGGGGATCATAACTGAAAGCAAAGTAAAAAAAAATGGAAAACCACATATACCTGAGCATCATTCCAGCATCAGTCTTAGAAAAACAACAAAATCATCCCCAGTCTCACTGAAATCAAGGCCTGCTCTAAAGCCCAGTTGGTTTTGGGATCCATATTCTCATATGGGTCATCCTCCTTCCTTTTAGCACGTTGAAGCTTCAATAGTTGATATATCGAAATGACAAAAGATGCTGATCAGAAAACAATAAATCAAACCCAAATTCACAAATCAAAAACAAACACACGTGGACAACTTATATTGGGTGACGTGAAGCCCGTGTGGCCGTTAAGCATTCACACGTGGGATAACCCATTATGGTACCAAGTTGAAACTAAGAATCTCTTGAGAATAAGAAGCTTTTGATGATGAATACTCACACTTTTCATTCCATGTACAGAGGAAAATTTATACAATCATATACAACCCCAATTATGGACTAACAAGGAAAGTAATCATATCACAATTACAATCCCGATTCTATACAATTAGTATAATTCTATTCCTAATAGTAATCCTAAAATATCTATGACTCACAACATTCTCCCTCAAGTTGGAGCATACATATCTCGAATGCCTAACTTGTCAAGTGAGTCATGAAATGCTTTGACTGTGACACCCTTAGTTAGAACATCTGCTAGTTGCTCCTCAGTCGGTACGAATGGGAAGGCAATCAGGTTTGCATCCAACTTCTCCTTGATAAAGTGTCGGTCAACTTCCACATGCTTCATACGATCATGCTGCACTGGGTTATGTGAAATTTCAATAGCTGCTTTGTTATCACAAAACAAGTCCATAGCTCTTTTTGGCTTGAACCCCAAATCACGTAATAAATTACGTAACCATAACAACTCACATACTCCATGTGCCATACCTCTATACTCGGCTTCTGCACTTGATCTCGCCACCACCTTTTGCTTTTTACTCTTCCAAGTGACAAGGTTCCCTCCAACAAATGTAAAGTAACCTAAGGTCGATCTCCTATCAGTAATACAACCAGCCTAATCAGCATCAGTATAACCACTCACCTCTAGGCAATGATGTTTTGAGAACATAAGGCTCTTCCTAGGAGCTCTCTTTAGATACCGAAGGATTCACATGACTGCGTCCATATGGTCTTCACTCGGGTTATGCATGAACTGGCTCACCACACTTACGGCATATGCCAAATCAGGTCTAGTATGACCCAATTAGATTAATCTACCAACTAACCTTTGATACCTTGCCTTATCAGTCGGGACTTGATTAGGGTACTCTGCTAACCGGTGATTCTGTTCAATTGGTGTATCAGCAGGCCTGCAATCTAACATGCTCGTTTTGGACAGTAAGTCTAGAACATATTTCCTTTAGCACAAGAAGATGCTGCTACTCCCTTTGGCTACCTCTATCCCAAGGAAGTATCTCAAGTCACCGAGGTCTTTCATTTCAAACTCTGAAGCTAACTGCTGCTGCAACCTCCTAATTTCCTCTCGATCATCACCTATGATCACCATATCATCAACATAGATGATCAGTGCCGTTACTTTACCCTTCTGAAGCTTAACGAATAGGGTATGATCCGAGTTGCTTTGATTGTAACCAAACCGCTTCATTTCCTGAGTAAAGCGCCTAAACCATTCATGGGGGGACTATTTCAAACCATAGAGTGACTTCTTCAACCTACACACAACATCTATTTTATCAGCAGTCTCATATCCGGGAGGTAGACTCATATACACTTCTTCAGCCAAATCTCCATGTAGAAAAGTATTTTTCATATCAAGTTGTTTGAGAGGCCAATCCAGATTAGCTGCCAAAGAGAGAAGCACTCTGATAGTATTGATCTTGGCTACGGGTGCAAACGTCTCATCATAGTCTACACCATATGTCTGTGTAAACCCTTTTGCTACCAATCTCGCTTTATATCTACTAACTGAGCCATCTGAATCATATTTAATTGTGTAGACCCATTTACATCCAACTTGTCTTTTCCCTTTTGGTAACATCATCAATTCCCAAGTGTTATTCAAGGGTTAAGATCCATTCACAAATGTGACTGGGAAATGTGCTCGGTCATCAGCTATCATCGGCAGCAGTCACAGCACCAACCACCCGGCTCTAGCTAATCAGACCAAGCCAACCTTAAGTCATAACATGATTCTTACTCATCATTAAGTAAGAAAATAAGAAGAGAAGTTGAGATATTATGTTGTCTGAGGAGAAGAGGAAGAAGGTGAGAACAATACTATTTAAGGTTTGATATGGAGAAGAATAAGGTGTTGCTATGTATGAGTTTGAAGATGTATAGAGGACTAATAAAAAGCAAAATGGTTGAATGTGCGTCGTTGGGTAAAGGAGCCAGACCTTGCATTAAATACGTACACTACCATAGCAACTAACCATCACCCATCGATCAATATACGTACCACACACATTATCCTTCAATTCATGACTAAAACCATAATGCTTGAACTCAGTTTAACCAGCACTTTGTGACAGCTGGTCAAACCTCGAGTCTAGTATTTGAAATCAACGGTAGAATTCTAATGCACGATTCCAGTGAACTTTAAGGCCTTGCTTCAACAAATTGGTTCACAAGAAATCAGCCATTTAATTGATAACTTCTCCATAGAGATTGGGTCCCAAAACATAGCATATGTATGCATATGTGACACATGCAAGGTTAATTGTTGTGAGTTATGGGATATGATCGATGTCATTGAAAAAAAATAAAAAGTAATTGACTCACAAGAATCAAGAGGTCGATTACAAGAAAAAATAGCCAAAACAATAATACGTCCAAGCTAGATAACTTGAAACTAATAAGTGCAAGAATATCATCATATGATCGATCGAGCTTCATCTAGCTAGAAGAGTGGAAAACTATTGCTTTGTGGCTTTGTGCTACCCTAATTATCGGGAAGGGATTAAGATCACTAAACAAGACTTGATGTTTGGATAACATGAAGTACACTTTTTAGTTATTAAAAAGAGGGTTGACTACAAATGTAAAGAATTTAGATACCTTGAGTTACTAGGTCATTTTGTGAGAGAAATGGATTATATTCCAGTGATCGAAAAGATCATAACGACCGTACAAGGTCAAGTTAGGGGATCTGAAAATCACCCATTACATTCATTGTTCAAGTAGTGCACTGACTGCACATATAAAATGACTACTAGCTAGCGTCCCTAGACTACTCTGTCGTAATCAAATTGAAGCAACAAAATTCAATCAATAAACCAGTATATCCGCCTAAGACCATCTTGGTGTACATCAATACTGGCCATTGGAATGAACACACTGTTACGACAAAAAGATCACGACGTAAACAGGGCCAAGGCCCACTACAACCTCCAACAAGGAAGAGCTTTATTGACAAAACAAAATAAAACTAAATAAAAGACTAAAAAAACAAGCCCAACATTGACCCGGCCTTGGATACCATTAGCAGAAACTAGGGCGACACCCGCCGCCGCCACCCAGCCTCTAGCCATCAGTCAACACCGTCCAAAGGCCCGAGAAAACTGTTGAACGTCGTCACCAACGAAGGCCAGCACCCGATCCCCAGGTCATTAGATGCTAGGTCATTTGCACGACTGCTTCATAAAAGAATTTGCGAGAAAAAGGAAGTTCGCCACATTTTCTTCTCTCCCTCCATCAAACTTGCCGTAAGTACATTTTTGAGAAATGATGCAGGCTCTGACAATGGCTGATTTCATGGTGGGCAAAACTAGCTTACAAGTGTTTTTTTTTTTTCTCTCTTTCTCTTGAGTCTTAATGCGTTGAAATTCTTTAATCTTGATTAAAGGAAACTAAAATAATTTTCCTCATAAGGAGAAACACAATCATAAAAGTTGTAATCGGGACAGGAAATTAAATGAATCATGAAAACCAAATATTGCAATACAAAAATTATTCACATTATAATACAGAAAAAATTAGAAAAACAGTTAGCAAACCTGAAGTCTGCAAATGGGATCGAGAGTGGTCCCATAATCCATAATGCAATAACACGTCTTCAAAAAGAAGGCAACGCCAAAAGAAGTAATGGCCTTCCCAACGATATCATTATAACCGGTCATTTTTAATGAGACTGCTTCATATGGTGCCCTTCTTGAGAGTTGGTTTTAAAGAATATGGAAAGAACATTAGAAGTGCATCTTCTTCCTTCTGTCTCTTTTGCCATTTTTAAGAACTCAAAATCTTCCCAAGCCTTAATATAGCATCACCAGAAAAAAAAAATAGAGGTTGGGCAGCTGTCCAATCTCGCCACCCCCTAAATCCGCCCCTGCGCTTTGACCACCTGATTCTGGCTCTTCAACCAAATCCCCAAACTTTTTAAGGGAAATCAAGCTCCTTTTCAAACTTAAGATTCGTCGACGACCATTCCACTTCTTCCTCCCAATCGGACATGCGACACATTTCATTGAGGAAGGTCTTAGATCTAGAAAAAGTAAATTTTCACCCCTTTTCATCTATGAAGTATATGCCATACTCCATTTCACCGCAATTAGCCCTCTGAAATCTGAAGTCAACATTTAATCCAAGCATGTGATGATTTATGATGTATTCTCGCTTCCACTCTTTTTTATTGTAATTTTTCATCACCCATATCTCAACTTTCATGCTTGAAAAATAAGTATCAACAATGGCAATAGATTCCCCCAAAGTAATCAAGTGTAGGTATGGCATTCGTGATGTGACTGGATTGGGAGTCAAATAGAACTTTTCTTTTTTAGAGTCAAATGATACTATGTGGACTTCTCTTGCTTCACTTCATCAGCAAACAACCAATGCATATCTCCATATGCACATACACTCTTATCCCACGAAATAGCACAATAAATGACTGGGTGTACCGGAATCTCTCTCCATGAGCTTGTGCCTAATACAAGAAGTTGTGCTACAACGTAGCTCTTTGAATACGACGGTCTTTCATAGATTCGAGAGATACGGACAATTTTATAGGTGCTAGTTATATCATCAAATACCATACCATAAGAATCATCGAAGAAAGTTATATCCTTACCAAATTTTGTATATAGGATGTTACTAGTCAGGACTCTCAGAACTTCTCCGCAAAGAGGATTGTTCAAGATACAATTTCCATCTATGTATGCTTGCTTAAAGCAAATCAAGTCATAGAAAACAAAAGCTACATCGGAATAAAATTCCCTCTGGAATGTGGAAAAAATCTCGAGAGAGTAAGCTTACCTTCTCTTTCATCGTAATTCAGTGATTCCAAAGTAGTTAATTTTCTTCTAGTACTCCCAGGATAAGATTCAACATGGCGCATCACAAGTTGAGGTGCTGCTCCAGCAAGAGAATTGGTCGGGATCAGAAAACGAGTGTGCAGATCAACAAAAAAGGGGGAGTAGACTATGTCTGACAAGGTCTTGGAGACGCATCTGATGCAGCAGACTGAGTTTATAGAAAGTCTCTTACGGATGTCAATTAGGATTTCAATGGGAAAGTCCATCAACCTTGTCTTTGCCTTGTTTTTGTTGCGCGTTTTCATGTCCTCCTCTGTTTCCTCGGTATCTGTAGATCTTCTCCAACTGATAGATATTAAATGTTACTAGTCTATAACTGGATCCCTATATATATTCTATATATAAGCCATCCTCCTTTTCTTAGTCTGATTGGAAACCAAAGCCAAAACCCTATAGAAATCCAGTTGGGGCTCTGAATCAATAAAAAGGCCAGCAACGAACACGTTTCTTTTTCTTTTTTTCCCTTTTTGGTTTTTTTATTTGTTATAATAGACTCCTTTCTTTCATGCTGCTTGTTAGTGGGCATGGGGTGAATACACCTTATACCCCTTGTACGGTTAAGGTTCGTTTTGTCACTCCTACCCTTCCACATATTTTTATTTTTTGGGCTAATTAAATAACGTTTTCTTCTCTCTTTTTTTGGATAAACTAAGGGGGCATCAATCCATTAATGTAATTCCAGCTTGAAGGTACGGATAGCTTCTTTTCCTGTTATTTTTAGTCAATGTATTGCTTTCATTCTCTATTTATTAATTTTGGTGCACATCGTGATAAAAAGTATCCATCTAAGTCATTCATGTCATCTCTATGAACCGATGTAATTGCATTGATAATGAGTATGTATTCCACAAACCACATTCTAAAGCTGCCTCATATGAGGTAGTTTCGCCTCTAACCCTAAAAGCTGCATTCTGCATGATTTCCTACATTACATCAAAATGATTAATAGTAAACACAAAAGCTCCCAAATTTAAATGGATATCAGAGAATGGACAAATCTAATTACCAGAACACTATGCCTTTCTCTTTTTGTTTCCATTTTTCATCTTCACAAATTTTTTTTTTTTAAATTTTTTGTTAAGAATGACCTGATTCGGATTGTGATTTTGATTCAGGGATTGTTCATTTGTGTGATAGTTTGATGTGACTATGAGGTGAAAGGAAGGTAACTGATAAGAGGGATCACACTTGATGACTCTCCCCTTTTCCTTCTTTACATCACAAGACATGCACTGTCGATTCCTTATATTATTTGAAGAAGTCAGTTCTAGCTGTATGACTACTGTAATAAGTGGTTTGATTCCTGCTGGATGCACTTGGAACTTTTAGTTCAATTGCTGCTCATGGAATTTAAACATTCAGCTCATGGGCATTGAATTTTCCTTGAATGATTAGCCTTTGGTTTAGATTTCGTTAGAGAGTTCTTTACAACTTGAACTTTCTAATATGGCTGTCTCAATAACTATTTATTTCCTCTGTTTGAAACTCAAAAAACACAGTGTAGTGAAATTTTGTTCGACGTATTGGAAGTGCCGCCGTGCTGCACCGCCACCATACGTCGTCGTAGAGGTTCCGCTGCTCAACACTACAACCATAGAGACTGGGTGCACCCACTTCGATAACCCAAAGCCACCAACCGCTGAAAATGATTGGATTCAAAGTGACGGAGAGAGGACTGGCCTTACCCAGATAGCAAACAGAGAAACAAGATATCGCGGACCCATGGCAGGCGAGTCCAGCGCGGAAAACAACCGCATTAGCCTCCACCTCCCTGCACCAACGTTTGTGCCAATGAAAGAAATCTAAATTTCTATCATCCCATCGCATCTTAGACTATCGAGAGGACAGAGGAGAGAAGACCATTGATCATCGATCAATCGAAGAGTGAGCACTAAAAACAGCGACGACGCAACAATAGATAGACAGGCGAGCAACATCGCGTCAGTAGAGAGAGAATGAGAGCTCTGCACTAGAGTATTTCATATACCGTACAAAATCAATATACCTTCCACAACTTTAAACAATGTACATATGTATTTTGTTTAACCATTTGCCATGTTTATTCCTTATTATTTGATTTAAATTCATGACATTATCGATAATCTGCAAATAAATGCTAAACCGACCTCAATCCAAATCGCAAGCCAAAACACAACTCCAAAAACCTGAGAGATCACAACCCAACTTCCTCCCTCACGAGGCCCATCCAAACCACCCCCAACCGACCCCAATCACATATTAGTAAATGAAAATAAAAAATACTCTCGAATTATCTCGTAATAATTCAATTTAGTTTCAAAACAGATTTTCACTACCGAAAGGGCGAAAGGCAAAGAAAAATATTTCCCTTTTCCAATGAATTAATATTTCATTATCCAAGTGTTTATAGTTATATATATAGAGTCCTATGACCCCTATTACACTGTGTGTGACTTTTCACTCTGACACATAACCCACCAAGAAAGTTCAAATCTTGATGAACAAGAAATTCTTTATCTATCTATAAATACAAAATCCTCACTCTGCCACAAAACCCAGCAAGAAAGTTTGAGTCTTGATGAACAAGATATTCTTTATCTATCTATAAATACAAAATCCCATCTTGGGTTCTTCAAAATCCCCACATTTTTAGTCTTCAAGTCGTCTCTATCTCTCTGATGGCGAAAGTAAAGATTGCAGGGACATGGGCGGGTGTGCTGGAGGTCGAACTGGACAATTGGACGGTGCCCATGTTGAGAGAAGAGGTTGCAAAGCGATCCAACTGCGAGCCCGGCTCGATCAACTTGATATGCGCCGGCCGAGTTTTGAAGGACGGCGATTGCAGCGAGAATTTGACCCAATTGGGTGTTAAGAACAACGCAAAGATTCTGGCCAGTCGGGTTTCTGCTCAGGAGGGTAAGTCTTTGGGTCAGGAGCTGATGGCCGAAAGCGAACGCGCTCAGAGACTCGCTCGAGTCAAGTAAGTGTGATAGTACTGAGTTTCTAGTGATGATGGGTTTGTTTGGTTTTGATGAAAGCATTGACCTTTATGAAAAATTTGGTTGTGTTGATCATGGGTTTGTTTGGTTTTGATGAAAGCATTTAGCTTTGTGCAAACTTTGGATATGTTAGTCATGGGTTTGTTTGATTTTGATGAAAGCATGTAGCTTTATGAAAACTTTGGTTATATTAGTTGGTTTGGTGGTAGAATCGGTTTCGTTGCATATGAGTGTTTTTTTGTATGATTGTGGCGGCTGTTTATGTGATGAACACTCTATTCCGGGTTTTGTTTCCGATTGATTGAACAAATGGTGTTTTTGGTGGTCATCAAAGTATGAGTTTTATCTAGACTTTATAATCTATGAGTTTTTGGTTTTAGAAGGGAGGTTATCTTTCAGACCTGTGTGTTTTGTTTAGTATGTGTCTCTGTTTTGGTTTAACCAGGCTGTGTATCTATTAAATTTGTAGGGCTGCTGCAACTGCGCTCTCCAAGAGACATGCTGATGGTTCATTGCCAATTGAAGATTTCAATATAGTACTTGAAGATCAGAGTGGAAAGAAAGTACAAATGGGATCGGAGACTGATCAGCGGTATGATTTAATTAGGTTTCAGTAGTTTCTGTTCTCAAGTTAGATCCTTTTATGAGAAATTTAGGGGATGCAATCCCATTTTGAGTTTGAAGTAAGATTTGAAATGTTGTTTGACAGGGCAATCATGATGGGCCTGATGCTCCATACCAATGCTAAGCAATTGATTAAAGCACAAAATTACCAAGATGCATTGGAAGTGCTCACCATGGGAGAGGTTAGTTACTTCTTTTTGCAATTGATAGTTTTCTTCATATGACATTTAGCATGTAGAGTTATGTGTTCATGCTTGTTAGAGCAGCTTTGAATATGTTTCCAGTGATTAAGAATGTCACCTCATCTGTGTGGATTTTTTTTTTTTCCATTCTTGTAGGAGGCTTTCTCTCTGTGTGATCCGAAGGTTATTGAGGTGAGTGGGTTACTTTATTGAAGACATTGTATTACTATGAAGTCCATGTGGCCATGTCACTTGGACTATATCAAACTTCCTTTCATTTTCTAAGATTGGTTTCAATATGAGTGTATGATATTCGCCGCGTGTTTGCTTTCAGCTGGTTGACAATCCTTCCATACTGCAAATCGATATGGTTTGGTGTTATTTTATGCTTAGAGACATCAACTGGCTCTCAGTGGCAGGAATTCGCCTTGAGAAAGCCAGAGAAGGACTTGAACGAGCTCATGGAAAGGACTCTTCTCGTGTTAGACTCCTTCAGGAAGGTCGCTATCCAGAGCGTGCACTGTGAGTACTTTTACTACATATCTGAATGTTTATATACAATACGCAGCACTACTTACTTTGTTGATTCTCATTATAGATATTTGAGATTGGAGCTGCTGGAAGGGGTGGTGGCCTATCACAGTGGTCAGGTTGATAAGTCAATGAAGGTGTTGACTTCTGCACAAGAGAAGTTCACCCAGGTAATTGGAATGGGGAAGCCATGTCATACACCGAATGTTTGCCTCTCTTAGATAGATAGGATTTTGGAGGTCCAAAATAAATTGTACTGGCATTTACCATCAAGTCTTCTCTTCATATATATGCAAAGTGCATGAATTTGGGAAAAAAAAAAAAGGATTTCCTTTTTCAAGTTTCCACAGTTTATGCTGATATTCTATGTCTCCCACTTTTTTGAGTGAAACCAGTAGTTTCAACAAAATCCAATTAACATGTATTTTTGGTTGTGGATTCCAGCTTCAGGTGCCGGATGAATCTCTTTCTCTTGTGATGAGCATGGGCTTCAGAGAGCGAGATGCAAAAAGGGCACTGAGGATGAGCAATCAAGATGTTTCCAGTGCTGTTGATTTTCTTGTTGCGCAGAAAGCAAAGACAGCCCAAAAACAAGAAGATGATATCCGGCGGCGAGATGAAATTAAGTGAGTATCCAACTTATATTGAATTTATTTTGGATCTCTCTGTCTGTGTTTTTAATTAGCCCAACTAATTGGCAGGGAGCAAAAGAAGTATGGTACTACACCCCTGAAGAAAGCTGTGGATATCGAGAAATTGAACCAACTGGTCTCCATTGGGTAAGCAAGCCAATATAATACAGTTGTTTCAAAAGGATGGATCACCTGCAGATCTGTCCATTTATTTTGTGCCTGCATAACATCAGCCCTGTATAGTTGTTGGTCATCCTAAGAGTTTCTTGACTTTGCAGGTTTGAAAAGGAGCTTGCTGCTGAAGCACTACGAAGAAATGAGAATGACAGTGAGAAGGCATTGGATGATTTGACAAATCCAGAGACAAATTCTTCCATACAGGTGACTTGAACATTTTTGTTTGAACACTATGAATTTTATTTAGAGAATGAACACTACTAAATTTATTTACTTGCAGCAACATCTTGAATCAAGGAAAAGTAAACGACAGCGCCAAGCAGTAGATGCTTCAGTTGAAGCTCTTGTACGCATGGGCTTTGACAGATCATTAGGTACATAAAACAGATGTTATTATAATTGGTTTATGTTTGTGAGACTAAGTCGGGCTCACTCTGATGTTTACAACTTTGTGTTCAGCGGTCGAAGCTTTGCGGGGTGGAGGGACAATGGACCAAGCAATCCGTCGACTGCTCTCGGGACAGGCACCAAACCCCACAAATGCTGCTGACCAACCTGAGGCAATTCCTGCAGTCGATGCTAACAACAATAACCAATCTGATGCTGCTACTGACATTGCAAATTCTCTTGCTTCAATTCTTGATGATCAAAATGGTGAAGTCGGAGTTCCTTCAACATCTAGTAATGCATCAGAGCGTGATGCAGAAATGGAAAGCGAACTTGCTGAAGAACTAGCACAAGCAGATGCTTTCACTGACTATGACATCGAAGTTACTAAAGAAGGTGAAGCCATAAGCGAGTACTTGGCTCTACTGAATTCAGCGGGAACAAAGTGAATATCACTTTGCCAATAAGAATTGCACGACTTTACAACCGGGCATGTACATATATAATAGACGGTAGGTCATGGATCTAGTTATGGTGATGGCATTCCAGATGATCGATGTCTTTGATCCGTCGTTTTCCCAACTATGTCAACACTAATATTAGTGCCATGTTGTTTATCTAACCTGCCTTTTACCATTTCTGGAATTATAAAAAAGCATATTTGCTGCTTTTAAGGAAATGCGGTATAAAAATGGTTAGTACATTCTAATTTACTAGTATCAATTCCGGAAACATAAGGCCAACAAGGTTGGGGATGAACAAGGATAGAGATGACAATCAATGACTAGGGCCAACAAGGTTAGAGATGACAATCAATGACTAGGTTTCTATAAACTTGTGAAAGGCGTAAAAGAATACAAGATTACATAAGATTGACTATCATTAGTATTCACAAAATTCTCTGAATTTATATAATGTTACTCATCCGAATCGCCATTGGACTGAGATTCATTGTCTGTGACCATATCTATCTGCTTAATTTCAGATACTTCATCCTCAACTTTGGTTTCCTTGTAATCCTTGGGAAGAACATTACAATTAATGGTCTGCCATACCGGTCTCTCTGCTTGGAATAATCTGTTGGTTGAAAGTAGCCATTAGATTCACTAAATAGAGAGGGGGTGGGAAGGGAAGTGGGGAAAGAGATAGAGGCTTACGGATGCTTGCAAAGTGTGGGGCATTGAATTGTAACTGCATACTTGCAAGTGGATATCTCGGTAATTGAACTAATCATAGCTCTCGGCTCAGAGCATACAAATCTCACCTGCAAAATGCATATAGAGTAAGGAGAAGAGGGATGGGAACAGAAAAATGAAAACTAAACAAAGTTCATAGCTTCATACCTCAGTCTCTCGAGGTTGGTTTGTAAGATCACAAGTGGTTCCGTTTGTATATTGATGAGGATGATACCTGTATGAAAAGAGAATTTTGATAAGTCGCATTTAATATCTTTGTTCTGATCTGCAGCAAGTCTTCTTCCATGTCCAGCAAATTTTCATAAAAACAAAATCAGACCTTTGGTATGCATCTTTTGAGCGTGGATCTTTAAGCAAAGATATGTCAGAGAGATTCTGGTTGAATGCAGCAGTGGCCTCAGCATCATATACACCTAAAACAAATTCCTGAAGCACCTGTAATAAGAGAGAGAGTATCGAATCACATAAGTTTCAGGATCAATGAGGTAAAGAGTTCCAATAAGAAATCAGTCTAAAATTATGATGAAAACAATGTTACTGGTCATTTGCTGTCCTAACCAAAAGTATGGAAGTAAGAAAATAAGTATCTACCTATACCCCAATAACTACCACATATACCACTATAACCACTACAATGATGGAAGAAAGCCAAATAATTGAATATGCAGAAAAACCCAACCCTAATACTTCAGTATTTAATTAAATAGACCATATTTGTGTGCCAACACTATGTTAAAGCCCAAGATCCTCTAATTAAACACGGTTCCTTTTTAACACACTGGATGCATATTAGCTTACTTCCTCTCATCATATGTAGTTTTATACTTCTACTGCTGGTATCATATTAGGAACTAATAACAGAAGATAGTATTAGTTGAAAGTGTGCATTTCAGAGGCGCATAAGTGGATACCTTCTCATCTTCCACATGAATTTGTCGTAATTTCATCTGATAGCAAAATTCATACGACCACCAACCCTCTTGCTGCATAGACGACTTATTATGTTAGCGTAGTTTAGAATAGATGCACAATCATCAATAGGGAACCAGACAATAGTTTTTAGGTTACATGAGGATGAGAAATAGGAAAAGAATAATTTGCTCCAAGGAGCCATTCAAACTTTTTAATTTTAGAAAAAAAGAAATGTGATTCTTTCTACAGTATATGTAGGGCTATATATATTCAAGCACTAAACCATCACAGACATTCAAGACAGTTTTAGAGTCACAGATCTTACTCTGACAAAGCATTGGCCCTTGAGTATTTCAAGCAGCTCATCTGGCGTCTTCATCTTAACTCGTTTCTCAGTTTCCACAATCATGCTGCTAGTATTCTGCTGGAGAATTGGCTTCCCACTCTTAGCTTCCTCCACCTTAGGCATGTAACATATAAAGTTCTGTCCATTCTTATTGGGCATAACCACAGACTCCTGATCATCTTCCTGCAATAGTTGTAATCCCCATTATTATATATCCTAGTTTTGCAAGAACTATGATTTTTCAAAACATGTAACAAGAATCAAATCTTATTGATATGTAGGAACTAACAATTGGCAGAAGTAACAGAAAAAGAATTCACTTTAGCTTACAGGAGGAAAAGGTGACTCTTCAGAATGGAATTCAATCTTGTACTTTGGCTCACGAGAACTGCGACTAAAAGTACCACCTGCTGATGCATAGACAGTCATACAGAGCCGAGAAGAAACAGAAAGAACGTAAATTTGCCACACCCGAAATTTAATTAGGCATCTAAAAATGAATGGTTTCCTACCATAGGTGGATTTCTAATGCCACTTTCTCTAAACTAGTTTCCGAAAACCTTTAACCAACCATTTTCCTTTCACAAGATTTCTACTTCAGTGCAAGTTCTCTTAGCTCAGTTAACAACATCCCCAGCATACTCATATAGTAAACCAAGTATATATAAGCAAAATTCTAAGTGCCTGACCTATAATCCTACACATTGATTTCATCAATTCATCTAATCACAGCAAAATCACATCACCATATACATTACTCAAACACCCAGAAACCCATGAAAACCCATAAATTCCCACCAATGATTTTCAAGCTCAGCATAATCAAAACTCAAAAAGATAGTAAATTGATAAGCAAGACACGATTTTGGGATGAAATAAATAACTGGGTCGATCAAATTCAGAGATGGGTATTGGAAATTTGAGCTCACATGGTGAAATTGGATGGGTGATTTACCTAGGTGAGCTGGGTTGATCTCGGCCGAGACCAGGTGGCAGAGAACGAGCGCGAGTAGAGTGAAAACCAGTACTACCTTCATGGCTTCAATTCTTCGATTCTTGAAACAGAGGCATTCAAAATTTGGAGGTATTAGAAGCTTTGCTGTTTGCTTCGTCAATGGAGAAAGACGAAGAAGAAGAAGAAGTGAAGCTGGAGCTGTTTAAGCCAATGAATGGGAGCCAAGTGGATGAGTTGACGTGGCAAGGTGTGGGGGGAGATTGGGTCGGGTAGAGAAAAACACCGATCCGTATTTGAGTTGAGTTGGGCTTGGATTGGAGTTAATTGGGTTGTCCGAAGTTTTCCTAATCGAGCCCATGAGGCAGCTTATGCCGGCTGCTCGATACAATTCGAGTTTGATTTGTATTCTACTTGTGTTTGTAAGATAAATGAGTCGAGATTGAGCTTAAAATTAAGCTTGACAAGAAAGTGAGAGTAGCTCGTCAAACTCTTACTCTCGAGTTTGATAATATAGCATATAACATAAAAAGTCAGGACATTATGCAGTAATTAATACAAGTTGAATCTGAATAAAACTGAACTTGTTATACACTATTCAAATGATTCAATCTTAGCTCTTCTAGTAAGATTTGACCACGCGTTACCAAAGTGCATATAAAATAGTTTAGAATCTGATTCAACTTGAGAAACAAGGCAACAAGTCCTTGATTAAACATAACAAATAACAAAGAAAAACATTAGGGGACGAACCCGTCACGCCATCGCAAAAGCACTTCTAAAACTAAAAGTGCTTTTGTACTAAAAGTGCTTTTGCGCTTCTAGCTTTTGCCAAACCACAGGCTGTCTATCAACCCCAGTGAGCAGGATCCACCTGGTGTTTGGTGGGCGGTTGCCGCCTTGTGAACAACCGCTTCTGCCTTGTGATTGGCGGTTGAGTGGGTCCCGCCAATAAGTTCGTTACTTTTTGGTTCACATGCGCCACGTAGGGAACACTCTCTTTTCTGATTGGTTGGGACATGTCATCACATCTTTGTCCCCACACACAAGCAAACCCACTGTAGTCAACAAGTTGACGTTGTCCACTGGTCTAAGATAACTTCTTTTTTTTTTTTTTTTTAAGTTTTTATCCCAAACAGACAGATTGTTGTACACATTTTGAAACTTTTTTATATTCATTTTTTCCTTCTTTGTGCAGAAAATAAATTAAAAAATATATTGAAAATCTAATAATTTACACTAGTTACATTTTATTGCTACGGTTAAATCTAATATATTAAAATTAAAATTTAAACAAAAAAAGCAAAAGAAAACTGAATAAACTAACCAAAAACAGAAGCTTTGTTAAGAAAAAAACAACCAAAAACAGAAGCACTAGGATCCCAAGCTATCAAATCTGTGTCTAATCCAACGGCCCCAAGAAACTTGGAATTCACGGAAACAAAATCTTTTTCAATATTCTAAAACAAAAACAAAAAAAATCAATTTATCAGATTCCTCGTCTATGCTTTTGTGGCGTTTACGTTAAGAACAAGCAGTGGAAATCTTGCACGTTACAAAGGAGCCAACGGACATTTTAGGACGTTCTTTTTCTTCTTCCATTTCTGACATCCATTTTTGCTTCACCAGTTTTTGTTCCTCTGTAATATCTGAAGCTTCTTCTTCTTCTTCAGGATAAGCCATTTTTCCAGATAAGTTTCTCTGTCACCAACAATCTTGTTACTTTTTGTGCTTAGGAAAGACCCTGAATTCTGTTTTGTTCAAAGCTTGTTGCTTTTTTCTGTTTAGCTGAATTGGTTTGGTGGGTTGGTGGTGTGGTTTCTCTCTGAATTGGGATTTGGTTGTTATCTAGATTAGGCAGTATCAAATCCTGGTTTAGAGGGAAGAAGGGTTTATTGGTTTGGTTTGTGTTTTGAGTTTTGAGTTTTGAGTTTGTGGTGGCTTGAATTTATGCTGATTTGGTTGATGAAAGAGAACCCAGTTGAGCTTTAAGGGAGTAGTTGAAGAATTTGAAGTTGTTTCACAGCAAATTTGTGCCCACAGAGGTTGGAAGTGGTTTCTTTGGGGAAAGAGCTTTGCTTTTTGTATGTTTTGGCTTGGATTATACAAAAGAGTGTGATTTTGAATTAGTTTGTTGTTTATAGAGTTGATTGGAGAAGCTAGTTTTATAGCAAGATTTAGGCTTAGGCTCTTATTTTGTATGAATTGTTAGAGTGCATGATGGGGAAGCAAAGTGGGAAGAAGAAAAAAAGTTCAGGGGATAGTCCAAAGCCAAGCAACAGTAGCGAAAATAGTCCGAAAACCCAAGATAAGGATACAGAAGTTTTCATTGCAATGGCTCATGAATTGAAGGATGAGGGGAATAAGTTGTTTCAGAAAAGGGACCATGGAGGAGCTATGTTGAAGTATGAGAAAGCCCTCAGATTGCTTCCCAGAAATCACATTGATGTGTCCTATCTTCGGAGTAATATGGCAGCTTGTTATATGCAGATGGGGTTGAGTGAGTATCCGAGGGCTATTAATGAGTGCAATTTGGCCCTTGAAGTTACACCCAAGTATAGTAAGGCTCTGCTGAAGAGGGCAAAGTGTTATGAGGCTTTGAATAGGTTGGATTTGGCTCTGAGAGATGTTGGTACCGTGTTGAACATGGAACCGAACAATATCATGGCACTGGAGGTTGCAGAAAGAGTGAAAGATGTGCTAGAGAAGAAGGGATTGAGGGTGAATGACACGGTGATTGAGTTGCCTCCTGATTATGTAGAACCAAGTCATAATGTGCTGCCAGGGAAATTAACGAAATTCAAGTGTCGGAAGAAGAAGGGGAACAAAGATGAAGAGAAGAAAGTTCATGAGGACAATACCGGGGGGAATACTGAAGACAAGATTGAGCAGAAGAAGGCTGTGGAAATAGGTGAGGAAAAGAAGTCTGTGGGTATAGAACCAAGTCATAATGTGCTGCCAGGAAAATTAATGAAATTGAAGAGCCGGAAGAAGAAGGGGAACAAAGATGAAGGGAAGAAAGTTCATGAGGACAATACGGGGGGGAATACTGAAGACAAGATTGAGGAGAAGAAGGCTGTGGAAATAGGTGAGCAAAAGAAGTCTGGGGGTATAGGTGATGTAGATAAGGATCTGGAAATAGCTGAGGAAAAGAAGGCAGAGGTCAAGGTAGTTGTGGAGGAGAAGATCACAACAACAGAAGAAGTGCCGAAAAGAAGTGTGAAATTGGTGTTGGGTGAGGACATAAGATGGGCTCAGTTGCCAGTAAATTGCACCCTCCTGCAACTAAGAGAGGTGATCCGTGATCGGTTTCCAAGATCAAGAGCAGTTCTTATCAAATATAGAGATGAAGAAGGTGATTTGGTCACCATCACTACTAATGAAGAGCTGAGATGGGCTGAAGAATCTGCAGAATCAGAAGGCTCTGTCAGGCTTTACATAATAGAAGTTAGCCCTGATCAGGATCCATTCTTTCAGGAACTGAAAGTTGAAGCGCACAAGCTTAACTATGGAGCTGAAAATGGTACATTGGTACACCACAAGGACATGAAGGGGTCATATTGCATTGAGGATTGGATTATTGATTTTGCTCAGCTGTTCAAGAACTATGCTGGCTTTGAATCTGATGCATACTTGGATCTTCATGAACTTGGGATGAAGTTCTACTCTGAGGCTATGGAGGAGACAGTTACCAGTGAAGAAGCTCAAGACATTTTCGACACAGCAGGAGAGAAGTTCCAGGAAATGGGAGCTTTAGCGTTGTTCAATTGGGGAAATGTTCACATGGCCAGGGCAAGGAAGAAGGTATTATTCACAGAAGATTCTTCCAAAGAATCTATCATTTCAAACATCAAAACTGCATATGAATGGGCACAAAAAGAATACACAGAAGCTGGAAGGAGATATGAAGAAGCGCTGCATATCAAACCCGACTTCTATGAAAGCTATCTGGCCCTTGGGCAGCAGCAGTTTGAGCAGGCTAAACTTTCTTGGTATTACGCAATTAGCAGCAATGTTGATTTGGAGACTTGGCCATCCACAGAGGTTCTTAGACTTTATAACAAGGCCGAAGACAACATGGAAAAGGGCATGCAGCTGTGGGAGGAATCGGAAGAGCAACGGTTGAGTGAACTCTCTAGTCCAACTAGTTGTAAAACCCAGTTGCAGAAGATGGGTTTGGATGGGATTGTCAAAGACATATCAGCAGATGAAGCTGCAGAACAAGCTACAAACATGAGATCTCAGATAAACCTTCTTTGGGGCACCATGCTGTACGAGCGATCTATAGTGGAGTTCAAATTGGGGCTACCTGTATGGCATGAATGTTTGGAAGTTGCAGTTGAGAAGTTTGGACTTGCTGGGGCTTCTCCAACAGATATAGCTGTTATGGTCAAAAACCACTCTTCAAATGATAATGCATTGGAAGGTGACCACACTTCAAACTTTGTAATTTGAAACTTAATATGTTTCCTTAAAGTATTTTCAACATTATGCTTACTTTTTATTGTTACAGGTTTAGGATTCAAGATTGATGAGATAATACAAGCATGGAATGAGATGTATGAAGCTAAGAAGTGGCAAAGTGGAATTCCATCATTTCGGCTAGAGCCATTACTTCGGCGGAGAGTTTCAAAACTTCATTTTGCTTTGGAGAATGCTTTAAAAGACAGCACTGAATAGATACATTTTGCTGCTCCATGGAGCATGTAGTATTTCATATTGAGGCAGGCGTGAGTTTTCTCTCTCATGTGACATACATACTTGATTTCGTTCATCATATTCATGTAGACACATCGTTTTAGTAATTAACCATCAACTGGTTTGCCTCTTGTGCAGGTTTTCTTGGTACTTTCCTGTCATAGATTCAGGCTTTCAGCTTATGGAACTTAGTAGTTTTAACATGCAGTGGATAGTTGTATCCACATTTATTTGTAGTAGTTCAGAGAACACAAACATTTTTTTCCTTCTCTTTACACGTTAGGGGGTTGAGGTGAAGTTGCAGATCTTCATTTTAGTTAGTTCTGCCTTCATCAACATGGCTTTACAGTTTCTGCTAGAACATTAGTACTTGTAATTGAAGCATCAAGCATCTACCTTGATGTTAGTGTGGCGTGTAACTAAATTATTTTTTTCTGGGCAATGTCTTTCAGGGTAAGGACTTGTATTCGACTATTCGAATCATCACGGATGACATTTTTGTTATTTTTTATAGCTCAGTAGTTAACTATGACAGAGCTATATCTGAGAAACAGCGATGAAATTGTTCCTAATATATGGCTTGTGAGGCTTGTGTTCGTGTTTTCCTTATCGATTATATCTGAGAAACAGTGATGAAATTGTTCAAGCAAGATAAAACCTCCAACTTTATTGAAACAAATGGAGTCCATGCAGATTGAACAAAAAGATATCAACTTTTAACAGAAGATTAGACTGAAACTATACACAAAATTTAAACGCCATCATCAGAATCACCATCACCGGTATCACCATCATCAGAATCATCATCACCGGATGTAGGCAAGAGTGCCAAACTCGATGTAGCATGCAGAATGATCTTGTCTCGGATCTTGGAACCACAAATCACAACGGCAACATGTCATATTCACAGTCAATAAATCTACATCATATAAAGCTTCTCATCCTTAATCAATTGTTAGGGCTTAAGCATCTAACTAAAAAGTAAGCATTCAAGCCACTTAATTAATTTACTGTGAGGATTAACATCCAAAGCAAAAGAAAATATTCACATACCCGATTTCATAATCTTCTGGAAGGTCACCTTTGAGTTCATCCTAACAAAGTTGCATCCATTAAGAAGATTACGAAAACTAGCTTAAAATCATAATTGAAAAACGTAGGAGGTATCATAAACGAATCCAAACTTACAACTTCCATGTCAAAAGAAAGAGGATCGACAGTAGCATATGACTTGAAGAAATTGAAGAAACTTTTACTGCGTTTACCACGATTCTCATTTAAGTTGTGGGAAGGATTCCAATCTATTTTAGTCCTACAAGAAGATAACACAAACTCAAGAAGAAGAAGAAGAAGAAACAAAAGGAAAAATCAAACTATACACCTGTAATCATGAACTAAAATTACCCAATTGCCTTCAAGGAAACGTTGTCGTTGTCACCCGTCACCTCATACTTTTTAGTCAAGACCTTATTCTTAAAAAAAGGATTGTCGTCAAAGGTGAACTTCAGCTCAAATCCTTTCAAATTAGTTGTCCTACTGGACTCGATATCATTCAAATACTCGAGAGCATGATCAAGCGTCTACACTTGATTAGAAACATAAGTAAAACAAAAGCACAGAAGAAAGTTTGGCTGAGAAATTGCACACCTGCTTAGAAACTAGCCTGTCAGAAAGCATGGCAAGACTCCAAAAACTTGAGATTTCTTGAGCGGCAATATGTCTCTGCAAATAAACCAAAGGGTCCTTGACCCAAAACACCAAAATAAGCAAATGTTATTCCACTTACCCAGCAACAGATTTTTGTTCCCAAATACACAATTTAAGCTCAAATGACCATTTTACCCTCAAACCAATTAAAAATTACCCACTGCCATTCTGTCTCCTCTCTCTCTCTCTGTCTCCGATCTGCGTTCTCTCTCTCTCTCTCTCTCTCTTCCCTCGCCCTCCCTGGCCAGCAAAGCCCCGATGCCAACTCCACCTACTACCAGAGTCGGGCCGCCCACCATGGCGTCGTCACCAACTCTCTCTCTCTCTCTAACTGCATCTCTGATTCTCTCACTGACCTCGACTGCTCAGTTTCCGTCGCCGTCGACCTCAACAACTCAGCCTCTAAGTCTGATTTCTCTCCCTCTCTCACACCACCGTCGACCTCGACTACAGTCGCAATCAACAACTGCATCTCCGATTCTCTCACCGACCTCCACTGCTCAGTTGTTGGAGCCGTCGACCTCAACAACTAGGCCTCCAAGTCCGATTACAACCTCGACTGCTCAGCCAGTGAGGAGAAAGCCATCGGATTGTCTTTGACTTGGATTGATGAGGACCACATCCACAGCAAACACATGGCCGGCTCTGTTGAGGTTCCATCAAGAAGAAGAAGATGTGGGTGCCCAGAGCTTTTTCTGGGCGCCCAAATCAACTTCTTCTTCTTTCTTTTTTTTGGGTAAAACGGAGGCAGAAGGAAGGAAAGAAAAAGAAGAAGAAGTTTTATCGGGGGCAATACACGTCTATTGGGGGGCAATAGATATTTTCAATTGATATCATCTCCTTGTTTTTTTTTCTTTAATCAACATTTTATTAGTCTAAATTTAAGGAAATTAGTTCTGATTCCGGCGACCGAAAGTGCTATTGGAGGGCAATAGACGTCTATTGGGGGACAATGCATGGCTGATAAACGTCTATTGGGGGACAATGCATGGCTGATAGACGTCTATTGAGGGACAATACATGGCTGATAGTCGTCTATTGGGGGGCAATAGACCAAAAGTTATATTGAGGGGCAATAGAGGTCTATTGCCACCTCTATTGCCTATTGCCCCTTTATTGGTGGGCAATAGATGTCTATTGGGGTAATAAACATTTCCAGTGAGGTTTTCTGAAAGGTCCAATGGGCGGCGGCTGGTGACCGGAATCCGGCGAAAGTTGGCCAGATTCCGGCGAAGTCTCCTATGGCTTTTCTCTCTCTCTAAGTAACAAAGGGGTGAGGGGTAAAATGGTATTAAAAAAATTTATAAAAAAAAAAAAAAAAATCTTAATGGGGTATTAGGGAAGACTCCCTTAGAGTGTATTGGGTAAGAGAGAATTAAAAAAATTTAATGGGGTAAGTGAGAAAAAAATCCCTAGAAATGAGGTAAATGGACAAAAACCCTAAACCAAATGGCATATCAACACACTTTCAAGGTAATCCAGAAATTAAACCTCTGATGTACGAAACACAGTTTGGCATACCTCTTCATAGAGAGGCTTTAAGAACATTTCCTTAAACTGAATTTCCCATCGACATCTTTCGACAAAAAACTGATTCTGCAATATATAAATGTGACATACAACATCCTTGACATTCAACTGTTCCGAATCTGAACATTCTTAGAAACTATAAAACATGGCATAGCTAAGTTGTTAATAGAGAGAATCTACATACCATGTCAGAACGGAGATGCCGGTTGTTTGCCACCCATTTCTTTTTCTCCTCAACAGAGAGGGCTTCCTCCTTGAGAATGTGAGCCTGCAGAGTATGAAATTTTGATCATCTACACACTATTCTCAACCTAGAGTTAGGTTATAAATTCTGAAAAACAAACAAACCCACATCTATCTCTTTCAATTTTTCCATGGATTCGCAGTACTCCTGCAAAATAAAAAATTGATCAACAAATTGCCTTATGTTTGAACGGGAACATAATCATATGAAAACAAAACTTGCCTTAAAATGGAGCCTCCTTGCCTCAAGTGCACGGCGATAGTTTGGGTTAGTTCGTGCTAGAAATGGAACAAACAAAAAGATAAGAGAATTAAACCTAACAGCAAGATCATCCGTTGTGTCATTGGGTTGGATACTATTCACTACTTTTTTATGTTTATTTTCACCCTTTAGGTCAGTTTCGTGACCTACAAACTGACCTGAGTCTTAGAAAGTGACCCATATCAGTTTTGAAACTGTGCTAGTGACCCAAAAGATGGAAATAAACATTAAAAAAACAGTGAATAATATTTGACTCAGTGACTTAACTGGTGAACTTGCTCTGAAATATATATAGTTCAAAATTGAGATGTGAGATTGATAGTATTACCATGCTCTTCGATTGCTTTTTCCAACGGGTAGTCGTAGGCCACAACGCTGAAATCCATGATCGGGGATGTCTTTGCCCTCTTTGCACTGCTACCATCCGCCACTGTCACGAGAGCAGTTTGTTTAGAGCAATTTGGTTGGGGATTTTATACACAGGGTGTGTGTATTGGATCAAGGTGAAGCCCAAAAACAACCAGGCCCAAAACAAACCTTTTAACAACAAACGGAAAAGAAATTTGCTGATTTTTACAACAAAAAAAAAAAATTGCTGATTTTTACAATTCTCTTTATTAATGGGGACAATATACCCGAACCCATTAGTTTTTTTTATTTTTGATTAACCAAAAAAGAATTCTAGAACACAACTACAACACAAAACCACGAGAGCAATGCCCATTCTCAGTCGATCCACATAGAAAGCTAGGGACACAGAAAGGGGAGCTAAGACAAAAATGTCAATTAAATAGCAGTATCTCTCTCACAAAGATTAAAAAAAGAAGCTAATTAATTTAGGGTGAGGCTATTGCCACCCTACAATTTTCTTTGTTCACCCTACTTGCTCATTACACCCTACATTTTAATTACAATTATTAGATTTACTTATCCAACCCATTTATCTTTCCAGGAATATCCTCCATCATATAAAAGAAAAATTTGTTTAACGAAAATTTCTCATTTAATTTATATCAATTAAAAACACGTCCTAAAATATATTAAAATTTCCTTATAAAATCATAATTTGATTTACTTCCATTTTTTTATTTTTTCCATTCAGTTTCAATGTTCGTTTATTTCAATCCATATTAAAAAATTAGTAAGTGCTAATATGAGCAATGAAAAAAATATTGATTTTTTTTTCGTGTTTTAAATTTTTACTTTCGGTGTTTATAAGGGTATTACAAAGATTTTGATGAAGTTAACACTAATGGTTTTGTGAATTGAATAACAAATTAACGATGAGGACGCAACAAAAAGATAAAAAAGAAAATTGTAATAAATTGAAATTTGGATGGAGAAGGTGAAGATTAATGTTATCAGAATTTTGTATTTAATTAGTTATGTATTTAGTTTTCCTTAAATATTTAAATTTTAGAAAATTAGTGTACTTATTAGTCATTTTGCATTTGGGTAATATAGTCTTTCAATAATTCAAATATTTGTAGGGTGAACAAAGAAAATGGTAGGGTGGCAATAGCCGCACCCATTAATTTATCCGCTACAAAATTGGCCTCTCGATAGATATGTTGAAAACTGATAAACTCAAAAGAGGAAGCAAGCCATTGGATATCAACAATCAAAGATTAGATGGATATGTCACGGATCGTGCATAATAGACAGTCTATCATAACTTTTGAATCGCCTTCCACTCGGATTTTAGGGTACTTGAAAAACTTGGCAGCATTTAAGCCCTCTCGGAGAGCAAAAGCTTCAAATAAGAGCACATTAGCCTCACCAAACCTTGTTTGAAACAACTAATAAAGGGGAACCATCAGAGTTGCGCAAAACAAAGCCTATAAAAGCATGATCTGCTTTAACAGAACCATAAAAATTTAGTTTAACACAAAATTTTAGATTTCAATCCACCCTTTTCCAATTATAATTTAATTTTAGATTTCTTCAAGATATTTTATTTTATGTTTTTCCTTAATTTAAGTCGTAGAATTGAGCTGTCTATTTCTGTGCGAAAATTTCTACTTGAGTTATTTAACGGTTACGGTGTTACACCTTTACATCCGAAAACTACATGTGTACTTTAATTCCGTTCGTAGAATAACTTCATAAAAACTGGCCGGATCAACCAAATTGGCATTGACATTGGTGAAGGTAAATATTGTTCATAGTCGGATCTTAAACCCTTTTTGAATGGTCAAGGTATTTTATTGAAAAAAAAAAATTATGTATTTAAAAATAATAAGGAACAAATTGAAATTTCAAACGTAATTTTGAGAAAACACGAATCTTCAATTGGGGAAATATCACCAATGGTCATTGAGTTATGACAAAGTCAGATATTGGCCACATTATTTTTGAAAACTTAGCCACATTATTCGTGGCCAATTAAACTTTCAAAAACGTAATTTAAAAAAAAAATTGTCTTTTAAAAAAAAGAAGAAGTTAAAAATGCATTTTTTTAGTGTTTAGACAAATATACCCTCAATTTTAATAGCTTTTAACAGTAGAATTAACAACAGTGAGTTAAGTGAAAGACGGATGTAAAACTGAGTGAGTTAAGTGATATTGTTGAAAATACAGTGAGTTAAGTGTCGAATAAGTCATAACTCAGTGACCATTGGCGATGTTTTCCCATCTTGAATTATCCTATCTTGAATTATTTTCCTAATAAAAACTGAGCCATGCAATTGGCGTCATAAATCTATATGTCATACCTGCTACACCGACAGATCATAACCTGCAGCCCTGTAGTTGCTAGGAAAACTCCAAGCCGCTCAATAAAAACTGAGCCAGCTGTTAACTTTGGCAGATTTGGTGCTACAACCAAGTTTTTTTTTTTTTTTGAGTGGAAGACGACAATAGAACCAACACACACACACCCATGCAATGTATCCCAGCATAGCCAGACTAATCAATGCACCGCAGACGCACGAACCATTGGGTGTTTTAACTAACCCAGGTCCCTCAAATCTGCTGGCCACGGGATGGAGCTGGGATTCGAACTCTAGACCTAGAGGTTCCAGACTAGGCAGCTCGATCAACACACCACACCACGTTAAACAGGGATTGCAAGTTAGTGAAATCATGTCCCCTAGTTCAAAGTCCTCTAGTTTGTTCTTCAACTTTCACAATAAAATCAATACTCCACGTCTCCACATGATTCAGAATCACAACAAACCCCAAAATTTGATGTCGATCTGCTAGTTGGATCCCATCCCGCTTGAAGCAGCATGCAGATAAATCACAAGAAGAAGCCTATTTAGAGGTTCGGATTAAGAAACAGTTATGAAATTGTTCAAGCAAGATAAAGCATCCAACTTTATTGAAACAAATGGAGTCCGTGCAGATCGTAATATAAAGATATCAACTTTGACACAAGATTAGACTGTTAAACTAGGAACAAAAATTTTGGACTTAGCCCTCATATATTTCATTTCATTTATTCGCTCGAAAGTTTATTTGCTTGGATGATGAAGGTGTGAAGCTAAGAAGAATAATTTTATCCGTATTGTATAAGGAACAAATGAAAATGAAAAAGAAAGTTATAGCCACGATGCGATGTGATCCGGTAAAGATGTAACTCTTTGATAAGATGCTTTGAACTACTCACCTGTTTGTAGCTATCTTCTTTACTAGTCGTTTCGATCGAGTGTTCTCAATTTAAGTGTGTTCAATTTTAGACCGGGTCAGTCGACTTCTTTTTTTTTTTTTTTTTTTTTATCGAAATAGGATAGCCATTTCATTAAATTCAGCAAGCAGTACAAAAACGAAACACCCCTATGGGGTCGACAGAAAGAATCGTTCATCAGAACCTCCTAAAAACTCTATTCTAGAAGAATAAAATCCAGAAAATCTCCAATACAGCCACCTTTTAGGAATTCCACGCACCTTTATTCTAACAAAAATCAAGAAACCTCGAAGCAGATATAAAATAGAACCAACTAAGGCTTTGGTTTTTACGACCTAGATAAACTTAAGCAATAATAGGAGCAGAAGATGACAAACCACCTTCCACTCCCTTGACAAAGTCAGCCAGCCCTTAAAGCTGAGGGCCCAACCCACCCAAGCCCAGCAAGTAATGCTCACATACCATAATGAAGCCCAAAGGGCCCAAGCAGAGATTGCTAAGGACACCTCATAGACTCCACCCCCCTGTTCCAACCCACCATCGTCTTCGATTTGCAACCCGCCGCCGCCACCACAGATGTCGGACATCCCGCTGCTGTAACAGCCACCGTCGAGTAGAACCAAGCTGTCATCCCCGCCAACGAAGGGTCCAGGCCCGAGGAAAGCAAGGCTGTCATTACCTCCTGTAGTCGATACAATTTAACAACCGCCCTTTCCACCACACTTGCAGCCATTATACCCAAGAGCACCGCCATCCAAAGCAACAGTCCCTGAGGCCAAGCAAAGCAGCACACCTTCCACGATGGCGGCACACCAAATATCAACACTTGTAGTAGATGCACCATCGTCCCTTGGACTCGATAGGAATCGGCCCTTCCGATCCGATCTTGACCAACCCAAGACCGGATCACCACTCATCCGCCACCTAGATGCCATCCCAGCAAAAGAGGCCGCATCTTGCACTTCACCGTCGAGCTTGGACGCAGATCCAACAGCGCCCCCAACCCCCAACATCAACATAGCCTCAACGCTACCCAGAGCAACGAGCAAGAGAATAAGCTGACCAAAATCTGCCATAACCGCTATTGACGAGCAACAGCGAGAATTTGAGAAGTCGCTGCCCTGAGGAAGAGGATTCTTAAACCCTAACCGAGCGCTAGGTCTAATTTCTTTTGACTGGTCAGTCGACTTTGTTATGTTAACCTATTTTTTTTAATACACATTTGTTAGGTTAACTTTTTTGTATAGAATTTTCACTATTTCAATAAATAATTTCCCTTGTGTATTTTATTGTTATCATTTATTTACAAACACAAATTCCGCAGCAAAGCGTAATTTCTAGTTCTAGCTAAACAAGAACACAAGCTCTAGGTCATGATCGAGATAATGGTTGAGAAGCACCAACACTAGCTCTAGGTCAAATACAAATTGAGGTCTATAGATGAAGCATCACTGCACTATAAAATTTCCCAACATCTTTGTGCTGCAAGCGCAATCTGTTTTTCATAAACATAAAACATTACTTAAATATACAATTGTGCTAAAGAGCTCGGAAAACAAACATAGGCCATATGTACAATAATCAATTTTGATTTTCCCACCCAGAAATTCTGGCCCATTTATATTCCCATGTGCAATTATTAACCTGTACAAGAAGCTGTCCAAGCTCTAGACAAAACAGCATCCTTTTTTAACAAAGCTTTGAGCCTTCAATCTATTCTGGTCGAAAGCTTACAAGATTAGGGAGGGCAGCAAACTGTAGATTCCTGATTTCAGATGCAGTCACCTTACTGGACTCCAAGGTTAAGGAACGTAGATTCTTCAAAGGCTTTAAATACTGCAATCCCTCATTGGTAATGCGTGAATTTGAAATGTTTAATGACACCAATGCAGTCAAACCTACATTTTCAGACGAAAATGAATGTGAGAAGACCCATGAATGTCAACAAAAGAGATGTTAAATTAAACGGTTTTAACATATGCGCTCCACTAATTGCCCAAGGGACTGGAATTTGGCATCAGTTGCAACAAATGATCCCGGAAAAAATACAGCAATTGCCCACATATCCCCCAATGTAAGTCTAATTCAACGACAGTATAAGGAAACCAATTACATTGACCAGAAATTAAGATTATGAAGCTGAATATACCAGAAATCACTTCCAAGGATTTATCAGTCAAGTTGCAGTTCTGCGACAAATTTAGCCATGTCAGACAGACAAGATCTTTGAGATTCTTCACACCAGCATCAGTCAATCCTCCACCACATATTTCAAGAGATTGAAGGTTCTTGAAGTCTGTTTGCACAGAAACACATAAAAATCTAATACTTCAAAACGAGAAGATTACAAGTTGCAGAAGCAAGTGAACATGTAAAATCAAATTTCCCTTTGAAGCACTGTCAATTTCATCAAACTGAATTATGAATGGAACAGGAGCAAACTTGACAAATGTTCTCTTCCTACCTTCGGGGTTTCTAAATAGGGTTGAGTTTTTCACTTTTTTGTTAAGAATAAGGTTTCCTATGCTCAAGACCTCAGTGAATGGAAAGAGACCACAGAAACAGTACATTCATAGACAAAGGAATGAGAACTTGTTCTATAATTAAAATGAATCATAACACAATTCTTATAACATACGTTTTAAAGAGTTTGCTCCAGAGTCTGAAATCCGAGCGCCAAAGAGATCCAGATGCGTCAATTTTGTAAGACCTGCAGCAGTATAAGAGCATGAAATACTGGAACAAAAGGTCTGTATCAAAAATACGGGAAGCAAAAAGAGCTATAACAAGATTCAAAATGTTGGAATTTTGATGCCAAATATGTATAAAGTTTGCTCTTTAGAAGAATATGATCAATTTGACTGAACTAGTTGCTTAAATCTAAAGTATGGCTTTGTCAACAAATGACAAAGCTATAAGCTCAAGGGCTTAAAATCCTAAGCATAAGCTACATGACATGAAATACCGAGTGCTCACATGAAATGAAATTATAAAAGCTAGAAATCTACCCTTCTAAACCTAAATGTACTGGGCAATCGCATGCAAGGGGAATAATCTCCAGATCAGCACAAACACACAAACATGCTAGAAATCTGTGCTTTGCAGCCAACACAGATCAGCACAAACACACAAACATGTTTGTTCAACTAAACAAACTAGTAGCCTTGCAAACTCTTGCATCCAAAGGAGCTGCAGAATAAAGTACATCAATATCCATACCTGTAATAGCTGCAAGTCCAGCATCAGTAATTTGGCGAGCATCCAGATTAAGTGATTTGAGAGATGTCAGTCCAGATAACTTTTTCAGACTACCGTCAGTTACCAGGGTGAATGACAAGTTTAAGTTCTCCAGATTCTTTAACCCTGGAAGTCGCAACAACCACACAATCAGGTGAATCAACTAATGCTTGAAAGCAATGCATCTGGGAAACAACACGATAATAAGAACAAAATACTATAAGTGGATGAGCTGACAAAAGAATATTTCACTGCTAAAATGTAAACAATCATCGCAAACAAAAAAGTCATGCATATGCTCAATAGAACAGAGAAATGCATGAGCTGTGTGCTAACTGGAAGCCACTATAAATCCAATTAGGTCTGAAGAAGAAAAACCTTCAACAGCATATGGCTAATATGACCCATAGAGTTGCATAACAATTAAAACAAGAATACAGCCAACTGCAAGAAGGATGCAATCCTTACCTGAGAGATGACGAATCCCATTGCTTCCAACTTCAGTATCAGATAACTCCAAATTCTTCAAGAGTACAGACCCTGAATACACAAAGAACTAAAATAAGATGGTGGGCACGTTCAATAACAGGGATAACAAGTTGACACCAGGAACTTTTAATGCTTGGTTAAAGTTATACATGGTGCTTGGGGCGAAAGGAGGGCCAACAAAAACAGTTATATCTTTATCTTTTAAAACACACATTTCATTTTAGATAGAAAGCAGGATCGCAATTAAAAACGCACATTCCTAATATAGTAATATGCTAGTGTTAAAACGAAGCACCAATTCTCCATTTCCATTCCAATTTAAAATTTTGAAACAAAAACCAGATGTAAACAATATACTGTCATCTCATCATAGTAAACCTGCCAAGCTTGCAAGCCCCTCGTCACCTATCTTACAAGAATCCAGGTTCAAGCTCTCCAATTTTGTCAAACCTGCAAGAAATGATATTACTTGGTCATTTATCTATGCCAACTATAAAAGCATATTAGATGAAATTATCTACAGAGAGAGAGAGAGAGAGAGAGAGAGAGAGACCTTTTAGATGCACCAAACATGCATCTGTGATACTGTTGAATCCCAAGCTCAAAACCTTCAAGTTTGTAAGGCCTGTGAAGCATCATTGGTTTGGCAAAGTCAAAATTAGCAACTAATCCAGCCAATTGAAAACAATAAATAAAAGGAGCAAATGTGTTGGACAAATTATTAGATCCACTTGGCCCCAATATCCTATAATCTCTCACCAGAAAACTTATCACATCCTTCATCAGATAAACTGCATCTGTTGAGATTTAAGTAAGCCAGGGCAACAAGAGCTGCAACAGAAATAATTCATTATAGAAGATACTTAGAATCCTTCACTTCTTTTTGGTAGAGTAGTCTTAAAGACAACTATCCGTGCTAAAGTCAATCATCAGAAAGCAAACCTGAAATAGATTCCAAACATGCAGAAGTAACATTGCATCCCTCTAAGTTCAACATATTAAGCTTCTGCAAGCCTGACATGCAGAAAAGAAAACTGAGCAACTCAATCTAAGAGACACCAGGATAAAAAGAACATATGAGGGATAAACCCAAAGAATCCCGAAATTTGATAGACTTAAGTAAAGAAAGCTAATCAGTATGATAATGCCAGTCTCTAAGTGCCAGATCCTTTTCTTTATAAAAAGGGATCAACAGCAGTTGCTGCGGCTGGACAAATTGAGCTAAGTTGATAAATTTCAACAATATATATTGTCTCTATAGAATAGGTATTTAGCAGGTAGTGCCACTATCCTACACTTAATTGCATAATATAAGGTTTATGTCTCTCTGTGTGTCCTTACATGGGTCCAACACTCACATACAGATAAAACACAAAAACTAAGGAGAGGTGAACAATTCAAATGTTGAGGCATCAACATGACAAATAGAAAAGATATGGAATACCTTTCAAATAAGAGATTCCAGAATCAGTAATGTTGCAGTTAGATATCTGTAATTCATTGAGGTTTGTAAGCCCTGGGAAATGCAGAAGTGTCTAGATTAGTTGATTGAAAAGTGACATTGGGCAATTACGGATAAAGGGGGGAAAATAGCCAAACAAATTCCAGTCTACAAGGAGAATCCTTGAAAATGAAAAAAAATCCTTGCAGCCACCTCTTTCAGAGCAATCATTCTGAGCATAGGGACATTTGAACAAGCAATTTGCCAGCAACATGACCATTGTTATTACACAAGAATACAATGACCTATAAAAAAATGTACCTGAGATGGCCTTTAAATCTGAATCTGTGACGCATTTACAACATCTAACATTAAGAGACTTTAGTTTCATCAAACCTGCAGAATCATAACTCAAATGAGTTTAGGAACAAAATCAAAAGTCTATGGCAAAATTCCACCACTACTTTCAATTCTTGTTGCCATAGAAAATATGGCCAATAAATATAAAAGGAGACGTATCTAGGTGTTCACTTAAGATGACAATTATGAATATGAAGAGAAGTTTTGTTTGGTCAGCTAGACATAATATCACATTTTGAGCAGAAGATACAAAACCAAAAGAATGGAGACAATAAAAAGCAGGTTAAACCTTTAAGATGAACAAAGCCACCATGAATCTCTGGACACCTCTCCAAGTCCAACTTTTCTAAGTTAAGAAGGCTGGAGAAAGCGTGCATCCCTTCAGCACTAATTGCACTGCTCCTTTTAAAACTCAAGCATTTCAAATTTGAAAGACCTACAGCCAAAGACAAAAGTAATTGCATTAGGCAACAAACGAAACCCAATATGGAGAAGTCAACTCATACAAAACTTAAGTGCACAAGTGTGCTTACCAAAAGGAAAAAGATTGATGAAAAACATTTAGCAAACATACGACAAGACTTAAAAACAGGGAAATTACCACTGATGTGCTTAAGTCCATGTTCTGAAACATGGTCACAGTAATTATAAGTTAATGATTGGAGGTTCGAGCAGTCTTTTAGAAGATCCAATCCAGCATCTGTCACCTCGGAACCAGAGAGATCAACAGATAGTAGAGATGAACCTTGTGAACAGATGGCATCCATCCAATTATCATTCACAGAAGGGTATTCGCCCAAACAAACATCCTGTAATTACATATAAAAGTTTAGTAAACAACAAGCTTTTTTCATATCTTAAAACTTTTAACCATCAACGAGCACACATTTACCTCAAGAGCACAATCTCTAAAAGCCTGGAGAGAATCATGAGTGAGAGATTGGGAAGAGACCAATTCATTAAAGATTTGCTGACTCACATCCCTAGGCAGCAGGGAAAGCGAACTGTATTTGTCAATGTCCTGCAAAAGAAATGCAAATATAAGACCAGAAGTATCTAAACCGCCACTGAAGGATATACAAATACACAAGCTAAAGCCTAAAGGAAGTACCCGGCATATTTTGGAAATGCATAATTCCAAGAGAGATGGGCAAATGCCTGCTACTCCTGGAGACTGTTCTACAGTGGAACGAAAAGACGAAGTTCCTAGCCATTTTGAACTGCTACTTTTACCATATCTTCCAGACACTACTCTACTAACACCGCCTTCTTCAATGACCGGTTGGTCTCTCTTTCTCGAGCAAATACCCCCCATCATCAAACAAATGAAGCTGATTATCAACTAGCCTCACGAATTGCGCCCAAGAATCACATTGCAGCCCATTCTAGCTCCAGAATAGGCCTTCATGTGCCGTGAACTCCACTCCACTCCACACTATAAGCCAAAAGAAAACAAGCAATCAAAAGAGATTCGCACAATAAATATAAATTTAAAATAAATAAATAAACACATTAACAAAGATGATAAAGGGAACACGTTAAACACTAGCCAAACAAACAAAAGAGACAAAAAAAAAAAAAAATCTACCACTGTTTGAGCACAAAAAAATAAAAATTTGCAGAACCAAACCACAGATATTCATTGCTTTCTGCGCGCATCGAAAATTGCTGTTTTCATTTCTCATACTGAAAAAAAAAAAAAAAAAAAAAAAACTCAAAAGCCTGATCAAAATTGCACTATTCTTCTTCGCTTTCAGTTCGTAACTGCGATTCCAGAAAATACAACTAAAAATTGAAATTGATTTCGGATAACAAATAGAAACTGATGGAACAGTATCAGATACAACGATCAATTCTCAATTCGTTTGAATTCGATACAAAATCTATGACCGGAAAACTAAACCGATACAGAGAAAAAGAGAAAACAGAGAGAGAAGGCTCACCGATCAACCAGAGAAAACCAGAGAGCGAGAGAGAGAGACTGTAACTGAGGACTGGGGCGAGGAAGAGGAAGAAGAAGTGATGTGGTGGGGAGAGAGAGAGAGACAGGGAGAGGAAGAATCACCACCTGAAATATGCCACGTGTCCTCAGGCGCGGTTGGTTTCGTCACACGTTTCTACTGGGGACTATTCTCTCTCTCTCTCTGCTCGTGATTAGCTTCTAGTCCTTGAAACAAGGACGATGGTGCAGTGACTGCTGGGAGATGAGATAAGAACAGAGACTTACTGTGGGTCCCGCTATAGATAGAGAGAGAGAGAGAGGTTTTTATTCGGCGGGAAAAGCAAGGTATTGCCGCGTGGAACGGGAGACTCTCTGGATAATTAGGCCTCTATTACGAAACGGCAGCGTTCTGGACTCTGTTTCTCAAGGGATGGTGCGCTTTTGGGAACGAATCATGATCACGAAATTGTTGAAATATCAGCACGGGGCAATGCAGTACAGAATCAATACTGAGTAACCCATCACAGTTATTTGTATAGTTATATTAGTGGGAAATTGAACCGTCTCATATATATAGTCTAATCCTAACTCAATTCTCTATCTTTCATCACCGTTAAGTGAAGAGAATTGTAATCATTGCTTTAGTTATTAATTACATGGAAACGTAATTGTGATTGGTAGATCAAACGTGTCACACGTTATGATCATCCTGTTAAATTTTTCTAATGATTATAAATGCTTATGGTTGAATTTTGTGGAGGAGTAAAGTGTGTGTAGCAACATAAGTGATGAGGAAGAGAAGTAGAATTATCTTACAAGAAATGCTTTTCCTTTTTTTCACCACAATTTGCAACAAAGTATTGGAATAATTATAGAATCATGGGAGCGATAATGATGATTAACAATGATGGTAACAACAAGGAACTTGCAAGAAACAAGTTGCTCAATTAGTATATAATAACCTGCATGAATGATTAGCAATGTCATTTTCAGCCTCAAAGCTAGTGTTAGGTGGAATAATGAAGTGAACATTGCACTCGGATAGTTGGATACATTTCAATTCAGTTTTATAATGAGCTTCAATTTGGAAAATGACTAAGCTTTATAGGTGGATTAGCAGAAGCCCTCTGTTTTCTTAATACTACTACTCACCAAAAGTCAAGTCAGAAATAGACCACACAAAAGATTGCAAGTTGACGAAACTTTGGTCATGGTGTCAAGGGTTTTTTCTTTGCCAAAAAACATTAAAATCATGACCTTTTCAGAATGCAATATTACTAATAATTTACTACCTAATATGAATATATGATCACTATCACCCTCAACATCATTAAAGAGATTAAACACCTTGAAAACAAAATTAAACCTTTCCATTGAGCAAAAAGGAATGGTAACCTGGATTTGCAAACTACCAATATATACATCAGCTCTGTTATTCACAGTCACACTTCTTTAAGTGACTAATCAAAACTGAAAAAGATCGATTTCAACAAATTTGGAGCAACTTTCGTATAAGGAGCAATAACCAATTAAATTACAAAAGCTGAAAGTGAAGTATGATTATAATACAGAAGACATTTTCAGCTACAATCAGGCCACGAAAAATACCATCACTAAGATACAGTAGGTCGGGAAGCGTTCCGTCCAAGGCCAAGACCCAAGCCTACGGGGACATTATCAGTTTTTGGTTTACCATGATTGTTATGGCTGCAATGGGCAGAATGAACATGACCTTGATGTGCTGATGCATTCGAATTTACATTGATTGCAACATGACCATTGCCATTTGTGTGGTGAGAATGGGAATCCCCATTCATGTGCCTCATACCAGTCCCCTCAGCACGAGTTGATTCTTCAATCAATTCCACATCTTCATTGAAGCCCTTGATTAAGAAATCTGAGCAATTCTTCTTCATCCCATGATCATATGGGTTTCTGAAGCGACCACCTGGCCCTCTAAGGTAGTTATAGCGCATTGCATTTGCCATTTCATTAGTTGTAATATTTCGCGCGATCTGTGACAAGAGGAACACTTATGAAAAGAACAAAATTGAATCTCACCTAATCTATTGTTACAAACCCCTTTCCACGTAAAGATCAATATCCCCACAACAGAAGATTACAGAAGCTGAAAGGTAACACCACTTAACAATACAGAACTGAAAGAAAGAAAGAAATGCTACATTATTAATGTTGAACTTTTTTGTAATCATTTAACAAAACCTTTTCAACAATGGAATCAATGGCTAGAGAACGATATCCCATTTACATGGTGCGAGAAAACTTTTGGATCCCACAACTTTTTCTTTTAGTTATTTATTTTATGATTAAAAGAAGACTTACTTGAGAAGCTTGTACAACAGTCAAAACGACCACACCGAAGAAGAGGAAGAAATCAACAATCAAAAATGATATAGCACCGATATGACTTGTACCAACATGATTAAGCCATGCTCCAAATGAAGATGGACCGAGTGGATCACTCCAAATTCCTGCAATAATTAAAGCATATTCTTTTAGAAGAGGTCACAACAAAATGCTTGTACACAAACATGTGTAAGCAGGAGATACTTCAGTAGAGTCGGCAAATTGGAACATACTCGTAAGAGTGACTCCTCCAGTAGTCAACATTGCCAAAACTTCAAGAACAAGGAAAATAAAGAAATCCCATTTGTTTTTCTGTACAATGATAAGAAAAAAGTCAGATGAAACTATCGTAATATGAAAATGAGATTATATAATTATCAGCTATCCATATCAGGCATAATGATGTTTGATATCAAACAAACCGAAGATCTGCACCCTCTAGTCATAAAATATCCTTGGACACTCGGTACAAAAGAACAAACCAACCACACAGCCAAGAGGTGCATGAAAAGGATATAGAACTCCGAGATCACTCTAGACCCAATTATGATACTTAATATCTAAACAACAAATCTTATATTTTGTTTTCCATAAATTAATTCTGGGCAATAATTGAAAACTAATCCAAAATTATAAAAAAAAAAAAAAAAAAAAAACTCATTAAGGTAAGTGTACCTTGCCAATGCAATTGGATACCCAAGGGCAATGGTGGTCAAATTGTTCAACACAACGGTCACAAGTCGAACAGTGCTTTGCGCGAAGAGGCCTGACAATCTGATGACAATGTCAACAAATCATGTTAGAGAATAATCTAAGAAACTAAGTAAGATGATTGCATATAAGCTACAAAAATCAGTACTCAACGGCACCTTGCAAGTTGCACAGAGCTGAGACCAGTTACCAGCTAGCAAGGCCGGATTATTTATCTCAATCTTCAAAAGAGGTTCCTGATTAACATAATAAAAAAACATAATTAAAAAAATCAGCATCTTGACCTAACCTTTAGGAACTCTAAACATGGAGTGCATTATAACTATCGTTTCTTATATTATTAACTAAGCCAGGACTATTATACATGAGTTACATCATCACAAACTTCTAGCTAGAAAGAGGGTGGGGAGAAAATAAAAGAGAAATGGAAGATAGTACGCACATCATCTTTCATATTTTGTGAATCATGGATATTCATTCGGATGTAACCGGGATCTTTACTGCAATAAACAAAATCAACCAAAACTTTAATTAGGCGCCAGTCCTCCAGTGCTCCACCATATATCATCTACGCATTAAACCATAAATATGCATGGTGATAGAAGAAGAAACGAGAAGGGAGGGAAAGGGGGTGTGGGATGCAGCCGATCAGTAAAAGACAGAAAAAATGATGTATTTATGAATAAGAACTGACAACACACCAGCCATTTTGCAAGGAAACTATTATGTCCAACATGATATCAGAGCCACTGATAAGCCTGTAATTAGCATCAGAACTCATAAATCTGTGTCATACCTGCTACACCGATAGAACATAACCAGCCCTGCAGTTGCTAGAAAAACTCCAAGCCATGCAATAAAAACTGAGCCGGCTGTTAACTTTGGCAGATTTGGTGCTGCAACCAAGTTGGACAAGGATTGCAAGTTAGTATAATCATGACTGCGTGGGCACATAATGAGAGTTTAATATAGAGCTTAGAGCAGATACCCATGATAACAGAATGAGTATAGGTCACAAGGAGCACAAAGATTATACACCAAAGTCCTGGTGCAAGTCCTAGTTTTGAAAGTTGTCCAAGACGACTGTTCCCATCACAACGTTTGTCAAGCAGCCTTCGAGCATTCCCCTGCAAAAACATATTTACCATAGCATGTAAGTTCTTGCTAATCTGTCACTTAATACTTTCTAGTTCCTTAGCAGAACTGAAATATGTAAGATCATTAATATCAAACAACACAACCCCCAATAGGAGTGTATATATGTCTCAACCCACAGAAGAAGCACCAAACTACAAACACACACACACGCTACTTTTGAGGAAGTCAGAAGATAGAAGAACCATATTCGGAAGAGGAAAACAACATTAGTAATGTATGCCATTTGTTAATCAAGCATTTTTAAACAAGAAAAGGGGGGAAATCATTAACAACACAATGAATCATCACGTTATTAAACGTACGAGAAGTAAACCCTCAACATGAGAGAGGCTTCGAAAGAGGAAGTCAACGAACATACAAGTAACATTACTAACCAATTTTAAAAATGTTTTGGTTATGGAACACCTACAAGGAAAAAAGCAACTTGTCTGTGGTTTTTATCAGAAGCAAGTTGTGCTGGTGTAAGGCCAGTGTTATCTGTAACCATCAAGTCCTCCTTTTTCCCAGCTTGTACCAAAACTGTGCATGCTTCCAAGTTACCCCTGATAGCAGCCCAATGTAGAGGAGTGCAACCTGAAGTTACACAGATTAAACAAGATTAATAACTATTGCATAATAGGTGGATTACACAAACAATGGAACAGAGGTGATACTTACCCTCTTTATCTTGGCGCCCTCTATATGCATCCAGAAACAAAAGAAGACGTATACAATCAGCAAAACCTTTATAAGCAGCCCTAAACCCAAGAGAGAGAAAAATATGTGTTACAAGGCTACCAAACTAGGTGAAACTGGCTAAACAAGCTTTGTCGGTAGGCCAGAGGAATCCAAAGTCTTTGACTAAATATTTTCGACAAAGACACAGACCAAACATGCATTACATTTGAGGATTGAGAGACCCACTATTCAGAACTGCAGCAATGCTATTAACTGTACAGAACATCGAGGGTTTATGGAAAGGAAAGAACTTCTTGCACACAATGATTTTCAAACAACAAAAGGTAGAAACTAGAAAGATAAACCAATCATTTAAATGGTTTTACCAAAAGATGAATCATATGTGATATACTAGGAAATTATTAGGTTTGCCTTCGGAAAAAAAAAATGAGAAGATGACGATTAACATGTTGGACTTGAATTGGTGATAATGCCATAGTCACTGTTTTAGATTCCTTATAAATAAAATAAAGTAATGAAATTTAAAAAAATAAAGATGAAAATGTAGTCAATGTTTTCACATACCAGTGCAAAGGGCTTCTTCCATCATTATCAGGAACATCAGGGTCAGCATTCCATTTTGAAACAATATGGTATAGGAAAGCAGTCTGACCATATTGGGCCGCAACATGTGTAGTCTGCGATCATATTAAATTTGCCAGTAAGACTAACATGTTTCAGCCAACTATAAATCAAAATGGGCTATAGAAAGCTTTTCTGTAATAAACCAAGCCGTGCAGGATATTAAGAAATTGACCTGTCCATTTTCAATTAAATACTAAACTCATAGTTGTATCAGTAAAAGCCAATTACAAATTTTCACTATGACTTGCAAGGTTCAAAATTCAGTAAGCAAAGACCTTGACCTTCATTCCAACTTGCTCTAAGAAATTTTGAATCATCACTATACACTATCAAGATCACTCACTCTATAGTGCATAGTGCATACTAGCTTTGACTTTAAAATGGTTATGAGCCTCCACCTAGCAATTGCAGGTTCTTAAGATTCGTGTTTTTCCTTCTGTGTTTCCACCCAATCCCTTATTTACAAGTCCACAATGTCTTTTATAATTCTTCCATTAACATTAGTTCATATACCAAAGCATTCGTAGTCTTTGTATCAAATGCATCATTCCCTTTCCACAGAACCTACATAAAATGATTTTTCCCACAGATATAAATTCTACCCTACAACCAAACCCACATGGCAATACATCCCTCACGCCTAAGCTTAAAGCCAAAAGCTTAAACTTACCAGCAGCATATGTTGACCCCAAAATCTATAACTCGGGAACAACTACTTAAACCTCGCAGATACTAATGCATATATTGCCGTCACAATAACAAAACAAACACAAATGCACATGTGGATGCTTGTCTGTAAACGTAAACCAAAAGTAAAAACTAACCTGATAGCCATACATATCACCCGCATTCACCCTCGCACCCTCTTGGAGTAATAGCTCCGCAACCTGGATAGCACCCCGCACTGCACTCCAGTGCAATGCCGTCTGCCCCGCATGGTCCTTCGCATTCACATCTCCTCCATGCTGCCATTTAAGAAACACATAACAACCCGGTGTCACCTTACATTTCTTCCCTTCCAAACAATAGACACTAACAACGGTAAAAAAGAAAAAAAATCGGCACGAAACAAACCCAACAGCGAAAACTACCTACTATCAATCCCCAAAATCCTAAATGTCAAAAAAGGTAACATCTTTAATCAACTAAGTAGCATCGAAAGCTTCATATTCATTCATCCAAATCTCAAATTTTCGAGCTTGATCAGAAGAGAGAGTGAAGAACAACCTCTATAATATACTGGGCGGCGGCAGTTCGGTTGTTAAGGGCGGCCCACTGGAGCGCGTAGTAGCCCAGCCCATCGGTCTCGGAAACCGAGCAACCCTCACACTCCACCAATCTCTGAAGCTTCTCCAAATCGCCGTAGGCCGCCGCCGTGTACACGTCGTTTCGCAGACTCTCCTCCCCAATCCCATTGGTTTCTCCGCCGCCCGAATTGACCGAACCGGCTACCGCCGCCGCCGCCGCCGATTCGTGATCGCCGCGGGTTTGGACCTCGTCGTCCTCGACGACCTCGATCTCCGACGACATTTGAAACCCCAAAAAAGTCGTTGGCTTTGGTTTCTGTGAAGGATCAAGTCCGCATTTGGGGTTGGTTGACCGTTAATCTGCAATAAAGGGGGATGGAAGATTCTGAGGGATTTCGATTTCTAGGGTTTTTCTACGAAGCCGGCCATGGTTGACTGGGAAGAAAGAAAGGGATTTCACAATAGAAAAGCCAAAAGATTTGCCTATGGATTATCAGTACTAGGCCAAATTTCTCAGCTTTTTTGGCTCCTCTTCTTAATCTTAAGGCTCTGTTTGGGGGGGTCTCCAGCTTTCTACATTTTCCCACTAATTATATATTTTTTAATATTACAATTACAATTACTATTTTTTTTTTTTTTCATTGTTATGTTAGCAAGTTGATCAGATAACGCATCCATACCGTCAGTATTAGGAGCGAAGGTATTCCAGTAAACTTAGATTAATTCTTCGCCACAGCAAGTGCATGAATCTGAAAATTCTTCAAATTTGCTGATTACAGGCTGATGGAAATTAGAATTCAAACACTGAACATAGAAGTTTCATGATAGGTCTCTCGACCGATATTACCACAACATGTGGTTTTAACTACTGTGTTTTTTAGCGTTATTGAAACTAATTTTAGAGTTATCATCACAATTTATATGGTTCACATTCCAGATCTTGATCTGATTTCGCTGGATTAATCATGGGTTACCATCCTCCATACTACAGGTGGTGCCCCCATTTGAAAATTCAAATCTTTCATTGAAGTCATGGCCCTAATATTTAATGCAGTGATGTTTCATAAACAAACGAAAATAAAGTTGACTTGAAGTCTTCAGCTTGAGACTTTTTAAATAAAAAAATTTAATATTTTTGAAAATCAAACTTACAATCGAGTGTTTTTTATTATCGTTGATTTATGGGATGAAAGTGTGTTTCTTTGAAGAATTAAACATGCCCAATCAATGGATTCAATGTTCTCCCTTATCAAAAGCTTCATATTTTTTTTTCCAAACTTACGCTTAGAGACGACACATGTTTCAATTGATTTAACGCTAGACTCAATGGCTAATGTTGGTAGGGTTCACGCCAAACTTACTCGTTGTATATGTGACTGGCTAGTGTGAGATTGAATAAAGGATAGAGTCATATAAAGCAAATCACTTTGAACTAGGAAACATTCTTACTTATCCAAACCAAAAGGACGTATCAAAAGGAAAATCCCAAATAAACTGTTAAAGAATACCTAAAGTTAAACTTTTTACTAATGATAAACTAGAGTAATTGCATATCATTATTCTAATACAATGGCTGCTAATGCTGCTTGCTTTGTTTGTCTTTGGTGCTGGTAGTGGGCACTGTTCATGCAACACAGGATAGACCTATAGAAGGAAGAAGTGGCCGGCCGGCTGAACACAGTCAAGGCACAATCTTGAACAGATTGTTGCGTATATGGCACTGCAACAATCTTTCCCAACGGGAAACTTGTGACGCAAGAACAATGGAATTCATGCAATTTCTCTTGGCTTACTAGTGCAGCTCAATTAGGGTTTCTTTGATGAACATGTTCATGCTGCTGCAGCCTTACCTAGCATCATTGTCATCGGAAGTTACTTAATGGCTTAATGCAATAGATGTGATAAGCCTGCCATAATCTCACGCAAAGCATTTGCATGGACTTGGATTTCGATCACAAGTACTATATATAATACAAATGAATGCGCCAATACTCCTATTGTAATACGTGTTCAGTTAGCAGCCTGCATAATAAAATGTGTAGGATCGAAGAATATGAAGGCAGAGATTACCAACCACGTCAAAACAAATAAGGAAAGAGATTAACAACACAACTAAGCAGAAGATCGATTTGATTACTAATTGATAAACATACGCAAATGGAGAAAACAAACCTAACTGCTGATATGATCCTAAAACCAAAGAGCAAGAAAACAAAAGAAGCCCTAAAAGTCTAGCCCTATTGACCTAAACTCGAGCATGAACACTTTCTTATGCTTTGTTTGAGCAATGTTTCTTCAGCAACATAATGTAGAAAGGGTTGTTGAACTTGCTGAGTACAGTGGATGCACAATCGTCGTCAGCATCGGTGATGGCCCTGCAACAAGCTTCTCCAATGGCCAATTTATGGCTAAAATAAGCTGTGTAAATCTCATGGATGCATGCAAGTTCGATCAGCAGAATAGAAAGATGCAATTAATGCAGTTCTGGAAATTCCGTGGCGGGTAATACGGTAATACCATGGCCTCGGGGGGGCTGGTTTCGAATTCGGTGGTCCGGCTGCAGCCAAGCCTTGTCCGAAGGCAGGGAAAACAAGCAAGACCAGCAATGCAACAGCTCCTTTCTTCATCATCTCTGCTTAGTAAGTAAGAAGCCAAAACTTTAAGTTCTTTTACTTGCAAACGATGTGAAATGAGATGCTTGGTTGTTAAGTTTGTGGGGACTATATGTAGGCGCATGGAGAGGAGGACTGATTAATTGGTTCCAAATTCACAAGATAAATTGAGTTGTTATCCAAGATATCAATCATTATCGAGTAGAGATAAGAAGTGATGAAGTATACGAAAGTTCGTGCTTATTATCAGGACAAAGCAAAATTATGTTGGGACTTCGAAGTTCAGCAGAGTTGGTACCCAAAAGAGCAATTTTAGATAAGGCTGACTGTCCCAGTCCCTTATAAACAATATGTAATTGTGAATTATAATAATTACTATTATTTGGGGATATTTACCATCAAGTTTTTATTTTACCGGCGACAAGTTTCAACTGAGGCAGTGATGGCAAGTTGGCAACGTTTTCAGCAGATTAAATAAGCCACCTATTATCGGGAATTCTTAGCGCGTCGACAGTTCACATATTTTTTAAGAAGGGGTCGAGAGGAGAATGAAACATTAGAGCGAGAATGTGGGGATGGCTTTGCTAGAACACTTGTTACCAATGCCTATTCAGGTCCATAAAAAAAGTCGAATAGGAAGGTAATAACCATCGAACACATCAGAAGAATGTTAATAACACTACATCAAAGAGGTCTACTAATTTCATAAGAGTGAACTGCAGGTACCATAGATAATCAATGACATAAGAGGATTCATCGAGAACAAGGATAACAATTTCTACACTAGCAAACCGACACACTAAACTCAAATCACTACTCCATAACTCTGACCTAAAGCAGAATGAAACTAGGACACAGGATACAGCCTACTTCTCACTTCCTCTTTTTAGCAGGAGGCTGCGGAACCTCCTCCTCCTCTTCTTCCTCTTCTTCATCCTCTGCATCCTCATCTTCATCATCGTCAGCATCATCATCATCCTCGTCCTCGTCATCATCATCATCACTTCCTCCATTACCATTGGCTTCAGGTTCATCCTCAGGATCTGCATCTTCCCCTTCTTCGCCTGAGAAGTCCTCATCTCCTGCATCGTCTTCCTCCTCAGGCACATCATCATCATCATCATCTTCCTCGTCATCTTCTGTGTCACTGGCATCTTTGTTTTCCGGACCAGGTTTTTCCAATTTGAATAGTTCTTCAAAAGGAAAGCTGCAGAAGGGAGCAACACTAACCCACTCAATTGAATTTACCCTCAAAGGCCAAAAGTGCAAGTACAGGATGGACAAAATAAGATTTCTATTACCTTCCGGCGACTGCAGCTAATTTTGGCGACACATTGATATCATTCATCAGCGATCCAGTCTGAAATAACCTCAAGAAATGTTAGTGACATAGTAGAAAGATCAACAACTATTAGATTGCTTTCCATTTTCTCATATACTCCCATGGAGACCCTAATCTAAACAACTTGGGCTTTCAAATACATGTTAATCAGACATATAAACTGTACAAGGAAACATTTTCATGAATTGCTTTCAATAGTAAATAAGATACAGAGCCGCAAGAAAAAAATGGTGTTGGAAATCAGGTTTGAAGATACAGCACATTATGTGGCAGGGAATAGCCGGTAAAACACCAAAACTTGATCAACGACAAAATAAAGAATAACATAAAAAAACATCAACACTAGGCTTACATCACTCAAGAATGTAATCAAACAAATAAACTTTAGCTCTGAACTACAACTACCAACTCTAGTACTAAACCTAGCCATATACAAATAGACATGTAGGGACCAAGTGGCTGATGTTCATTCAATATCTGCGAAGCTGAGACGGCAACACCATTTGCTACTAAATTTCTAAGATTTAGAAAAGAAAAGGGTGCAATATCTTTCAATAACATTATGAACTTGAAGAAAACAGGGTGTCAGACAAAGATTAAAAACAATATTGCAAAACCGAAGCAAATCTAGAAACCAAGGGCAGTAGGACCTCCAAAGCAAAACGACCAGGAATTAGTACTAATCAGTAACAAACACCAAAGAACAACTCTTATATCAGCACAACTGTTTCAACAAGCAAGAAGAAATCAAAACTCATTTGAACCGTACTCAACTTATGCATATATGATACAAGGATGTACAGAAGACCCCACATTCTTCAGCACAGTTTTGAAATAGTAGAGGTATTAAACAACACTCAACCCTGGAAGCCCCAGAAACAAATTGTCTCAAATCACTCCAGAAATCTACAGATCAAGGTAGTCCACATTCTACAAAACTCCCATAGTTCAGCAAAGCCCTGCTATTCCCAAACAACCAAATCCACAAATCCCACCCCTTAAGCTTACTAAAACCCAATTTTCAGAGCATAAATCCCTAATTACACTACCACAATCCCTAACTCCAAAAACAAAAGTTCAGTACTAAGCACAAGATTTCAAACAGCAAAATCCCAACAAAAAGCATGAACCTTTAACACTCCAACCCTCACACCCAAGTCAAAATCCACCTCAAAAACCAAAAATCACAACAAAAAAGAGCAACATTTACAGAGATTAGATGCTATATACCGCCAAGAGCAACAGAGCAAGAGAGTTGTGAGCAGCAAGAACAGTGTTGACCACCATAGCTTCCAAAACAGAGCCGACCCAGAAGCTGTTTCTCTCAGAGGAGCACAAAGCCTCCATCTTTTGAGCTCAGAAGCACAACCCACAATGCAAAAATCTCAAAGGTGATAGACAGTGTGTGAAGGGTTTTCTGGGTTTGGGGCTAAAAGGGTTTGGTCCGGTTAGGGTGAACCAATGTGGGGTTTGGGTCCGGTTAGGGTCTTGTGAATTAATTATTTACTTGCTATTGCCACCTCTAGTTATTTTGCGTCCACACCCCACAGTGCAAATAGGTAAGGGAAGGTTCTTAAGTCCTTATTGTAAATGTGGTGGCAGTAGTAAAAACTGTCGTGGTTATAGTGTTCTTATTGTTTGGGCAATTTTGGAAAATCTTGGGGATCTTGGACCACCTACATGATAATCCACTTTTGGAAAATTATTGAACTTTTATTTTCTTTCTAAATACAATATTAGATGCTTGACACAAGTCATGACTCATGAACATGTATCATCATTGGTTATCATTTGGTTTGATTTCATGAGATGCTCGATGTATCTAGTCCCTTTTTGAATATTTTTTAATAAGGTTATTATCACAAATGGTACCTGAACTTATCTTCTATTTTATCGATGGTACCTGAACTTCAATTTTGATCACAACTAGTACCAGAATTTTTCGACTTCATTTTAAATGATACCTAAGGCCATCTTTGGTCACTATTCCGGCCAAAAAAACCAAATCTAAAAAAAAAAAAAAAAAAAATTCAAGTTCAAGGCAAGTCTATTACCAAAAAATCCTCACTATATATGATCACAACCCTTGAAATCATAAAAAAATCATCACTATGATCGCCTCACAACGGCATGTTAGTCGGAATATTGACCGGAGGTGGCTCTAAGTACCATTTAAAATGAAATCAAAAAGTTCGGGTACTGGTTGTGATCAAAATTGAAGTTCAGGTACCATCGATAAGATTGATGTATAGTTCAGGTACCATTTGTGATAATAACCCTTTTTAATATGTTACAATTTTGGGTTTCCAAATTTTAAAGGGATATATTAGATATGTTGGAGATTGATACATTAATTGCAATGCAAGATAAAACCTAGCGCAGTCTAGGGTTGAGAGCGAGGCTAGGGTTTCATCCACCTTTGAAATTTCGACATCGTGATGGCAAAAGCTATGGTGGCAAGATTGGCAGCAGTGCTGGCCTTATCGGACTAGGAGGTGGTGGACTTTAGTGATGTAGGAGCGGCGGCAGTAACTGGTACTTCTTTTTTTTACCTGGTCGGGAGGATGATAATGAGCAAGGCAGGGAATGAGAAGGGCTTCTCAGCCGTCTGGGGTTTACAGGATCGACTATCGATCAGAACCTTAGAAGATGATGGGTTTTTGTTTCGTTTTCAACAGGGGGAAAATTGTCAGTGCATCCTTCATGGTGACCGGTCCGGAAAAAAAAAAAAAAAAAAAAAAAAAAAAAAAAAAAAAACTACATAACTTTGGGTAGTTTCTTACTTTTTTTGTGAAAGATAACCTGTGTAATGTTAACGAGGCAACAATTCTCCCTTCCTCAAATGTGAAAAAGTTTTTGTCTAGGAGATTAAAAAAAGGATATTTTTGTCTAGTGGATCTTGAAGCCTTCTCAGAATGATATACGAGAGAATACAAGAACAATAGAAAGCAAAGTATAAACAAGGTGATATGCTTGTTGGGTGATTCAAGGAGTTCAAGACTTTCTGCTCAACTGGCTATCTCTGCGAGCTGATAATGACAAGGGTATAGTAATTTCAAAATCTCAATTTTGGAGATCAAAAGAGTCTGAGACTGATCAATGATCGCATGATAACATCGAAATGAAGCTAAAGGTGTACTTAATCTTCACTAATAAAAAAAACCATATGAATTCACCAAGTAAAATCATCATTGGACCTCAGGTTATCAATCTTAATCTGACAATGGTAAGAGCAATCACAAACACCAAATCAACCACAATACACATCCACAATCCCATTCGATAAAATCAGAAGCCTCCAGCCTAAATCACTTCAAATTC